>NC_088169.1:11900620-12570977 GCF_028769735.1 Zonotrichia leucophrys gambelii
GTTGGAGCAGTGATCCTGTAGAAGGGTGTAGTCTTCTGTTGAAGATTGCAATGCAATGCAAGTTGTTTTCAATTACCATCTGTATGGCAGATTACCTTTGTCAAGTAGGCAGTTTGGTTTATCTCTCTCTTTGAGGGACCACATTCACACCTCCCTCGGAGGGGACTTTGCTGATAACAGACTATGGAATGTCACTGCATGACTGATAAGAACTATAACATCCCATTGTGAGATGCTCTGCCCAGGGGGAGGAGCCAAGCATTGCTACCTAGATATAATCCAGAGGTTTTTGAGACAACGGCAGGGCTTTCTCCATGGGATTCCCCGGAGGAACAGCAGCTGTTTCTTCTTCCACTGGATCTTCAGAGGAAGAATATATCCTTCTCTACAGATCCCCCTCGCTCCAACAGAACCACACATGATATTCCAGGAGGGCTGCAGCCACATTTCCAATGGGACTGCCACCAACACCCCACAGGGTGTCAGGTTGGGTTCTGACTCTGTCAGTGTTTTTCTAGTGTACTGCATTGTTTATTTTATCCTTTATTATTTTTTCTTTTCCCTATTAAAGAACTGTTATTTCCTGCTCCCATATTTTTGCCTGAGAGCCCCTTAATTTAAAATTTATAGCAATTCAGAGCGGTGGGGAAAGTTTTTCAGGGGAAGCTCCTGCCTTCCTTAGCAGACTCCTGTCTTTCCAAACCAAGACATCTTCCTGTGAAGATCCAGTGGAAAGGGCAGCTCTTCCTTGGGGAATCCAGTGGAAAGGCTGTTCCCAAAATCTCAGATTATATCCAGTTAGGAATGCTTGGTTCCTCTCTCTGGGCAGAGGTTCTCCCAATGGGATCATGTAATTTTATCAGTCATGCAGTGAGATCAATGGCCCATTAAGAGAAGATATCTCCCCAGAGGGTGGATTGATTTGTGGAAGAGATAAAGAAAACTGCCCAATTAACAGAAGATAACTGCCACAGCTCTAAGAGATGGTAAATAGAATACATATTGCCATGCAATCTAGGACACACAGGGAGAACATTTACAGCAAAGATAACTGATGAGACTTGCATTAAACTGCCAGTGCTGTCCAGTTTTTGTGCTGGTCCAGTTTTAGATGCTGTTGGCCCCAGCATGGCATATGACTGGGTACAATATCACTCGTTAAACTGCTGTATGAATTAGCTACAAATATGTAGGTAGGGACAGAATGACACTTGTACTTTTTTCGTGCCTATGTCTAAGAAGACTTTGGAAGAAGTCTTTGATATTAGCCCCAGTCACATGTTGCATCATAGTGAATATTTAGGAAAATGACATTAACAGAAGTATTGTTTCTGGCTGGCAGAGTTGGAGGCTTCTGAGAAAAACACATGGTACTGAATGAGGAAGTAAAAATTCAGTGAGAATTAAAATATATTGCTAATATATTTCTCTTATTATTGCAATGTGTGGATGCACAATGATGCCTTTTAAAGCAAATTCTGTCTATCCTGTTGGGATCAATTCAAAGAATCCAGTTATTTTTTTCAAACAGTATTTGTCTTCTGCCCATAAGGAATATTCCAACACCAATCTCAAAGCCATATTCACTGTTCCCACACCTCACACTTGCTGGATGAATTCCTGCTTGCCCCAGGTATTTTCCTTCACTGCCCCTCCCGAGACAAACTTCTTGGGTATGGTACCAAGTGCTAAAACAGACGAGGCCTAACTTTCAGATCTAACTTTTGACCTGACAAGTGTTGTCAAGTTTGCCAAAGCAAAACCCGAGAAAGCTGTGCTGTGCTGCTTGGTGGAAAATTATATGTACAAGGGTCTGCAGACAACAAAGTAGGCCTGCTGTGCAAGAGTGAGGTGTGTTTCTGCTTTGGCCCCTCACTCTTCCAACCTATTTGGCCTGACAATCTTGATCTATCAAGATGTCTTGCCGTGTCAGCTAGAAGGAGAGTGATGGCTGAAATGGGGTGCACTGTGAGCTGCCAACAGATGAACAGTTTCTCTAAGATTGTTCTGAGCATTTGACTCACCAGGGCTTTTTCTTCTTACAACAGTCCATCTGCCTGGACTGAGAGTTTTGCAATCAGCTATTTTAACAGTACACAGTTTCACAATGAAGTTTTATTTGGACATAAAAGAGGAAGCAAGTTCAGCGTGTTGCAGTTCAGTCAGTTATAAAACCCCCTCATCTCCTAAGGGACTTTCTTTCTATACTTCTTTGGTATAGAGGATTAGAAGTAAAACAGATGTTATCTTCGAGGTGTAATTAAAAAGGAAATAAAAACAGAACGTTGCATTTTGGGGTAGGACAGACTCAGAGGAAGCTTCAAACTAGTTAGAAGACATCAATTTTTCTGTACCTGGCCAGCTGCTGTATCTTTGGAGGTAAGAACTAAAATATACTGCACATTCTATAAATGTATGAAACAGTTTCCCTTGCTTATCAAAGTGGCTTGGTTCTGTTTGTGTGGCACCACAGCTGATGGCTGGTAGAATGAGAATGCACATTTTTCTGTTTTGAATGCACGTGTGTTTGTAGAGTCTCAGCTTCTGCCCACAGACACTTACTGGTCTTTAAAAGTGAGGGGAACATTTCTAATGTGCCATCTTCACAGCCATGACCAACTGAAGTTGCAATGAGACTTCAAAATGAAAACAAAAATTTTCCTCTGATACTTCTAAAGATTTTAATAAAATCAGACTAAACAGGTTTTTCAGAATATTTTTAAAGTGAGCCTTACTAGCTGTGTTGCTTTTATCATAATTAAGATATTGTTATTGAATTTTCTGTGCATGTTACTGTACTGTCTAAGTAATGTCCTTCAACTGGAGTACTCTATTTGTAGATTATAAATAAAAATAGGCACCAAAATAGGTGAATATGGGCACATACTAAAAAAAAAGTTCATAAGAAGAAAGATGAGATTTCTCTGAGAACACGATGATGTTAAAAATATAAACAAAGAAATGCTTTTTTTCCAATTCTCAGTGAATTTCCTGGTTTGCTGCAAATTCACAGCTCGACAAGGGTATACATGCCCAACATGCCTCCTCCACTCCTTCAGTCCTTCTGGGAAACATTCTCCTCCTTTTCTGTCTTTCTTGCTTTACCATTTATTCTTTTAATTTCTAGAAAAAGTATTCTCTTCTGTAAGAGTTCATGTCGATTTATTGCCTCTTCAAATGCTTAGATTCAAAATGTTGCAGTACACATAGTTCAGTCATAACAGCTAACAACTCATTAAAATTAACACAGATATCCAGAGACATGAAATTATTTCCACACCAGGAAGAAAATGATAAAAGCACAGGGTAGAAATCTTATGTAGTCAAGTCCTCCTTATGAATGTGGAGCCTGATTCTTTCCTGCCTCAGATTTCATGCTGTTGTTTACAGCTGTGGGTATGAGATGTAAAATGCTATCCAACCAGATTGATGGGGTCCTAAATCAACTTTGTACAGGCCTAGATGATGAAGAAAAGTATGGAAAATTATGAACCAGGCTTGGTCTGTATGATGCTTCAAGGTACTTGAACTGGGTGGAAAACAAACTTGGGTGGAAAACTTTGAGAGCTCAAGAAGCTTTATTGTTTCATTACAGTTTTCATTGTATTTTTATGGAAGTATGTCCCCCCAACTCAAAGATACAACAACACTCAAAAATACACTGAGAATGTATTTGTTTCTAAATTAAAGAAGCTGGATGCTCCTGAAACTCATTGCCATCCATTTAGCATGATCAAAAATTGGTAGGTGTTTGTATAACAAGAGCATTCAACAGTATAGTAGACTTCTTGGGGAAGATGTCTCCTCTCTTGCTTTCTTTAGCATGTCCTTAGCAGATATCCTCATACTCTTGATATCCAGGATTATTATTCTTTCAAACCTACTTGTTCCCCTCAAACCAGCCCACATTCCCCCATGGGTGAAGTACTCCAACTTTTCTGCATCTCTTCAACTGTTGACGTGTGAATAAAGAAGATGCATGGGGCTTATGTTTTCTCCTGTGGGAAGAACAAAAGATCAGAGTCAAGAGAGACATGGGGAGGGGACAAGAGTGGTTTGGCTCAAGAGGCTGCTTAAAGAGCCTCTTGGTGCATCTCCCGGGCCCCAGATCTTCCAGAGCAGCAGCAGCAGGGAGGGGAAATGACAAATGTAGTGGGCAGCATTCAGATACTTGTGCAAAACCACCCTCTGGCTATTCATCTTCTGCTCTGCTGTGGGCAAAGTGAGCCACTCCTACATCAAAGAGCAGCCACTGCTATTGTAGAATTATAGTCAGAGAGAAGCATAAGTTGAAAAGGACCTTGAAATATCATGTGGTCCAACATTTCATAGGAAAGGAAGCCTAGATGAGATTATGTAGTGTCACTCTTGCACCAAGAATGACACAGGAACAGGTGGGAAGCAATATTGTAGAAAGAGCAAAGAAAGCTTTATTCAAGAGAACTGCTTGGTTTATATAGAGCGATACGATAGATTCTATTTGACTGGCTAACTAACAAAAACATCTTCCTCACACACTGTCCTTGAGAAGAACAGACAGATGAAGTAGAAAAACACCACCTGCAGATTGTTTATACTTAACAAGTTATCACATCCTTACAACTCCCTAAAAATTCTCACAAGCTGCTGTGAGAAACATTTGTCGTTTCTCTCTCTCTGTCCCATGGCACCCACAATGTAGAACTTTGTCCAATCCCACCTTGAAAACCTCCAGCGAAGGGGACTCCCCACGTCTCTGGTGAGGTTGTTCCAGTCATTGATTGTTCTCACTGTAAAAATTTTCTTCTCTTCCCTCTTATCCCTGGGAGCACTGGGGTCATGTTTTAGCAGAGAACATGGTGGCACTGGGTTAATGGTTGGATTTAATGATCTTAGAGGCCTTTTCCAACCTATGTGATTCTGTGATTCTATTCCATGCAACTTGTGCTCATTGCTACTTGTTTTCTCCATGTGCCACTTGTGAAGAGAGACCCTCTGTCTTCTTTGCAGCTGCAGACACTGGAATACTATGATGAGATGTCTCCTTCCCACATCTTCTTTTCTCCAGGGAGAAGAGTCCTAACTCCTTCAAACTTTCCTCACAAGGCAGCTCTTCCAACCCTTTGATCATCTTCTTGGCCCTCCATTCGACTGTCTCCAGTCTGTCTACATCTTGTTTGAATTTTTTGGGACCAGATCTGGATGCTCCAGAGCAGCCTGACAAATGCTGAGTGGGAAGATCCTGTCTCTATCTCTGCCAGCTGTGCTCCCATGGGTGCAGCCCAGGATCTGATTTTCCTCACTGCTGCAGCCCTGCTCTGCTGGCTCAGGGTCCCCTTGTTGTGCTCCAGGTCCCTCTCAGCAAGGCTGCCCAGGCACACAGATCCTGTGCTGGGCTCTTTGGTTGTGCCATCCAGTGCAGAAGCTGCCACTTGCTTTTGTTATCCAGATGCTGTTATTGCTGGCCCACCTTCCAGTCTGTGCAGGTCCTTCTGTAAAATGTGTCCATCTCACCACACAATTAGGTGTCATTAGCATTACCTTTACCCAAGCCAAATGAGGTCCAGATAACAAAGATCTGTAGGTTTTAGGCATTAAGGAGAGGCTCTGCCTACCCATGTGCACAGCTCATTATACTGCCTTCTTCACTGTCCTGGTTTCCCCACGCTGGCTGCATTGAGGCCTCCTGGGAGCTGTTCCACACCAGCCCCAGGGGAAGGTGAGATAGGGGTCCTGCAATACTTGTAAGCTTGCTCTACAGACTATCCTGCTTGCCAGGACTCCTGCATGTGTGTCTGGCAATCTAAGCAGGATCCCACACCTCACTGAGGGGATTTGTCTGTATCTCCACAAACTGGAAAAATGTCTCATAATAGAGGGAAAATATCAGACAGATCCATGGGATTTGAGTTCCCTCAAGACAGGGAGAATGTCATTGGGGACCCTATCTAGTAAATCAGCTAGAACTCAATGTATACCCTGTGATAAGAGCCGAGCTCCAGTCCCCTGCAGCACAACTTTAATGCCATTCAGAGCCCGGGTCAGGGATCTGAAAGCCAGACATATGCAACACAAGCTTGTCTCTTCTATGAGTTTCCATCCCCTCCTTTTGCAATGCAGAAGAATGTCCCTTTCCCCACTGAGCTGTGATCCCAGTGGGCATGATGTTCTTTCCATTCTCTCTAGCAACCTTTCATCTTGCTTAGGTTTTTGAACAGGACACAATTTACCATATCTCTGTGCACACTTCTCAGGCTTTCTGTAAGTGTTTGCTTATCCTGAGCCAAGAACGCCCATTCTGTTTTCCTGTTCTCAGACTGTAATTTGAGTTCTTGATGCAAACATTGGCACTGTCTACAAGCACTACAACCTAACAAATTTGCAGCCACACACTGGTAATACCCCAGGATTCTCCACGTGACCTTAAACCTTCATCCTGCCTTCAGGCTTTTCTTCTGCTGAAGAACTGAACAAAAACCTCAAGCAAGACATAGGAGTTTTTAAGATCATCTGACAGTAATAAAGACTATGTCAGATAGAAAAGACAGTGTAAATCAGGAAATCTTCTCCCTCTATCTCCGCTGGGCTTAGACAGGGTGTAGTCAGTGCCCATTGCCAGGACAGTAGGAAAAACTAGGAAATTCTTTTTGTTCATCTTACACACAAAATGTGCCAGATCAGAATTATAAAAGGGACTGGTTTTCCTTGTGCAACAAAAAGTTATGCAATTATTTTCAGGCAGATGTAAGTGAAATCTGGATTTAAGGAGCATGAAACCCAAATATTGAAAGACTTCAGATATAATCTCTGTGCCTTTGGAATCCAGGTGTGCATGGAGAGGGGATTAAGAGAAGAGGCACGGGAAAGCAGAATTAATGAAAACTGCAATCCTTATCAGATTTAAAACGCAGAAATTAAAGGTGGCACAGTTGCATGACAGTTGGAGTGATGGGATAATAACTTGTCAGGTATAAATTACATAAGTACAAGGACAAGAAACACCAGAGATACATACACCTCCCTTTTGCATTCATGCTCTCAGCACTCCTATCAAAATTTCTGTCAGATTTCCTTGCAGAGCTGGGAAGAGCCAGATCAGTGTGGCAGCCTTTGCCGGCTTCAGAGGCCAATCTTGTAACTCATTCAGCAGAACACACAACTCTGGGCACAATGAGACCCTAATATTTTTTGAATTTGCCAATTCTTTTGTTTCCACTCCTGTCTCAGTGTGCTCCAACACTCTTAAAATATGCATTACAGAATGCAGTGCAAAGAAATGAAACTGATGGTTTCATTTCCCTCCTGTAGCACCTTATGGCAGAAACAACTCACATCTGGGGAGCAGGAAAGACCAAAGTGTCACATGCTGCCTGAGCACAACTGCCCTTGCCCATGTTGGTTGAGCAGTGGACAGGCTGTATGTTACATTTCCACTCATTTCTCCAAATCCACATTAAAAATAACATAAAAATGAATGTATAACAGTTCCAGATTCAAACTAGCCATGGTTAGTGGTGACTTTGCCATAAGGACTTCTGGGCCATGGATGGAGGAGGGAAGGGAATCCTTTGCAAAAGGGGAACAGAAGCATAAGACAAGAGTTGATAACCTGAGCAGCTCTAACATTTGGTTAAGATTTCTATGGGGGCACCTTAATTACAGCTAAAAGCCAAAGCAAAACAACAGCAGCATACTACAAGAACTGCCAAGTCCCAAACATGATTTTCCCCCCTTCTGTGTAAATAGGTCACTTTTAATTAATTGTTACTGCCTGTGGGAAATCTCACACAACTGGCAGCAACAAAGAATCCAGGGTCACCAAAGCAAGTGTTTGGACACATCTAATTCCCATTAATATTTCTGCCTGAAGGAAGGTTATTTTCTCTTCACCTTTCTCTTCTACCTTCTTCATGGTGTGGAAGTGATTCCCTCCCCTCAAGGAAAGTCTTGTCTCACACTGTATCCTCCCTAACATTTATGCAAAGTCTATCTCCATGCTTATTCAGGATTTAGCCAACAATTATTAGTGCAGCATTTTGCATTAGCAACAGTGACACATCAAAACTTTACTAAGAAATGAGACTACCTTCACTCTTGGAAAAGACTATTTGTAGTATATAAAGAAAAAATATTTTAATAATTTTAATTTATTTTTAATTTAAATCTACTTTCTCTTTGCTGGACCAAACAATTTCTTTAGAACATCTTTCCCATTGATTGCATCCTTGACATCTGTTAAGAAAAAAGACAGAGGTGGATTTAAAACAATTTTTTTGGTAGTGCAGCTGCCAAAGCTTGGGCAGAACATTTACTGATGTGCAGCATGTGTGTCCTTGCTGGCAAATCCTGTCTTTAATTACTAACATTTCTATGCAGCTTTTGGGTCAGAGCTGCCTGCTCAGAGAGGGGAGAGAGTTAGTGACTGCTGGAACCCAACTGTGCCTTTGCATGCAATGAAAACTGATTCCAGAGCAGTGGTATGGCTAATCCCACAGTGAAAGAGCGAGCTGGAGTACTTCTGAAATGTGCACTTTCCTGTGCATTGCACTGAAATCTGTCTCCTCAAAAGTACCCTGCAGATATCTATGTCTACGATCTAGTTTAAGATCCTTTTATAGCAACTGGAGAGTGATAAGCAAATCTAGGACACAATTAATTTCATTTTGATTTAGGTGTCTAAACCAGGCCAGATGAATCATGCCTCCAAAGTGTTTTGCTTTTTCCACTGACATTTTCACGTATAAAAGGTAGAGACAATTAATTCCATCCTGATTGCAATGCAGAAGTGCAAAGTGCAAATTTAATGGTCTGAGATATTTAATAAAAAAGGAACCACACCTACAGTTGTTGATTAGTCTGGAACAGAAGGGGTGATACTCTCAATATGAATCTCAAATCACCAAAGTTCAGAGGCAGCTGGCAAACCACACATAACAAAAGTTGCTTCAAATCATATGAGACAAAGGGGGAAACCCCTGACTTATAGGCATATAAAAAAAAGGGGGAAACCCCTTGTTTCTTAATGAACTCCAGGGCAAAATTAGATTTTAGTGTAAGCTATTACAGCAGCTATTCCACAACAAAAGACTTCTTGTCCCTCTCTCTTGTCACTGAATGCATTGGATGTGCAATAAATGGTGTTATACAAGATATGCTTTGGTGAGATTCAGCACAACAGGGACACTGGCTGCTCACTTCACTCACTGACTCAAGTGCCCAGTAAGGCAGAGACAGGACAGGAGACACTCCTGATCATGTCCACACTGGAGCCATCTCTTTGCAGCTAGTTACAGACTGGCGAGTGCAATCACAGCTCAGAGAGTTTAAAATGAACTTTTTGTAATTAACTTCTTCTTATAATTTTTGTGTCTGCTGGTGGTTCCTTTCCCTTGGAGAAGGATGCTGTCAGAAGGTTACCTTCACAGAATCACCTATCTTTGGGAAGACCTGAAACCTGCGCTCTACGAGAGTTTGCCTGATGAAGGGGTGTATGAAATGAGCTCCATTAGTTATTCTTCCCCAGGTGAAGCACAAGGAAAAAGCCTCCTTCAGAGATGCAGATCTGCTGGCAAACACCTTTCCTCAGTCTGCTCTAGAGGCAGCAAGCACAGCAGAAGGCAGAAGGACAATCTCCCACAACCTGTGCAGCACCCAACACCCACAGGGCAGCCACCGCCAGCTACGCATGCCTGTGAGGAGCTGACCAAAAAAGTCACCTACCTGGTTCCACCTTCCTGCAAGAGCATTTGCAAGAACTACAACGATTTGCATATAGCTGGGGACTACGTGGTGCCAATTAGCTCGGTCACCACAGATTTTGCTTGTGATAGTGGCATAGGCCCATTCCTGGAGTCCTCAGAGATCCCTCCGGCCATGGAGTCTGTGAAGGCTCCCCCCACGAGTGACACCACGCGCAGGCCGGGCCAGGGCCACTCCTCGTGCTGGCGCCTGGCCAGCCTGGGGCCCCACCTGCAGCCCCTCTCCGACTCTGCCCTCAACGACTACCTGGAGCAGAAGCTGCTGGAACTGTACAAGCAGTACATCATGGACAGCACAGCCAACAGGGCATCCCCCACCCAGATCCTGGCCTCAGAGCTCATCATGACCAACGTGGACCAAATCAGCATGCAGATATCACGGGAGAGGAACATGGAGACTGTCAAGGCCAAGGACATCGTCATTAGCCGCTTCCTACAAATAGCCAGTGGGAAGGTTTCCTCAGAAATGAGCACGCCTACTCTGCATATTTCTCAATATAGTCACATTAATGCTTAGTGTATGAATGTTAGAAAGTTTTTATGTTCTTCAAAGTCGGTTTTTGGTTTAAGATACTTTCTGCTTAATAAAAATTCATTTACCATCCACCATTTAAATAAAACCTTTCAGTACATATTAAATAAGTAAAACTACCTGCACTTCTGTGCTGTGCAGCTCCTCCTGTGGACCAGCAAGTTATTTTTTTCTTACAAGTTTTTTTAATGAACCTCAGACATTAAAAACATTTCACAGAAAAAATGACTAAGATCATATGAAACTCTTCCAGGTGCTCAGGTGTTTGCTTTGTCCCTCACATACTTGAAGAATCACTTCAAATTTCCTCTCTCTGGCATCTGCCATCCTACCTCTGGGTCTGTGCTTATGCAGGCTTACATTCATGTGAGGACAAGCAAGCATGGTGATGGCACAGCCACAGAAATAAAGAATTTAGGATGCCATCCAGTTCACCTCCCTGCCCTTGAGGGCTTTACTTGAGGACATCCCTCACAGAAGGTTTTATAATTTGTTCTTAAAGATATTAAGGGATAGACAGTTAACAGGTCTTTCCATGCTAACCCTAATTATTTAATTGGTGTCTTCCTGTTCAAGAGCTACCATCCCTTTTTGCGAAGCACAAGCTCTGTTTCCAAACAGTGTGTGTAAACCTGTGTGCTTTGCACTGTTCTGAACCCTCACAATGAGCACTGGGGACCTGTGATTGCAGACAGACCTCACCTTGGCCAGGTGCTTACACACCTGACACCGTGGAGGGGTCATGTGGGGACAGCAGTAGTAATAAAGGGAGAGAGGAAGGAGAATTGACCTTTGTTATGAGAATTGAACATTGAAGGCAAAGGGCTACTCCAACGCCTGTTGGATTAATGTGAACAGTGCCCTGGAGTGCAGAAGAAAAGCTGAAATGGAGCATTTGACACTGTGACTGAACACTTCCTTTGTTAGGATTCTTGTATCATAGGTCAAGGTCATTTGAACTTGATGCATTTCTGAAAGAAGGTCCTATTTTGTAAAATTTCAGGAAGTCTTAACAAAGAAGAAAAAAAAAAGCAATAACCACAGCTGCCTTATGGCAAGGGTTGGTACCTACTCTGAGTGTTCATAATGTATATTGACAAGGCCAATTGGTTAAAGTTCTGAGTATCAGTAGAACATAAATACTAATTTGTACTAAATATTCATAATATCATTTCATGTTATTGTTTCCACAGTGTTGTTTTGGCCTTTGTGTGCTCTTCCCCCCTGATTTATTTATTTATGTATTTTATTTAAGGCAGGTTTTTATGTATATTTCAAAAACGAATGTAAGGTGATAAACATGTCAGTTTATTCTGTTGCTGCTGTTTTTCCAGAGATTACTGGGATAGCCCAGCATATTTTCCTGCATGTGCAGATATTAAAAAAAATTTGCCGTGAGAACCTGTGATGCTTAAATCCAGAGGGTGTACCTCTGTAGCCATAACAGCCTCCCAAATACTATTATTCAGCAATTCAAGACAGATAATTTCTGTCATGCAATATTTCTTGACTGTGATCAAATGCTATTTACAAGTAATAAAAAAAATCTATTTTAGGGGAAAATGACAATCATGGTAATGCATAGGCACACATATATTCTGCATGCAACATCCATTACCAACAACCTGGAAAAATGACTTCCAAAGGAGAGCAAAAGCACGGAAATGTAACAGCTTTTATATCCTACAGATACAGATTCAGCCTTTTCAAAACACGAGGCTTTTGTTCATGCCTATTGACATTCACATCACTGAGTTTCAGTTGCAAAGATGGAGTGGAAAGCAACTTGCAGAGTTGAATGCATAAATCAATACCCTTGCTGAAAGATCTGACTCTCCATCAGAGGCCACAATTGATTCTTGCACTCAGCTCTCCCCACTCCACAGAGCTCGTCCTGCACAAACAGAGCAGCATTTTATCATCTCTTACTCAGAAATCCCAGTCTTCGTTTCCCCCCAGACATGTGGGCAGCACCTGGCCACCATGTCCTCTTTCTCAGAACAGAAGCAGCAAAGAGGGAGGGCAGCTGGAGAGCAGGGGCCAAGGGCTCTGCCCAAACCCGGGTGGAAACCTCCCACCTCCCACAGCTGCTGTGCCAGGGGCTGCAGCCAGAGCCAGGGGCCGTGCTCAGAGAACAGCAGTGCAGAAGAACAACAACTCTTACATGTACACAAACAGGCTTGTGCATACAAACGGCATGTTTGATATTTATCAATCAACTACAAACCATTCCATTCTCAGGCAGCTTTCTTCCAAGCAAATCATACTTACTGCAGTCATACTGACTTTCAAAAAAAATCTTCTTTTGTATTGTTGGACTGACATTACTAACTTTATTTTATAAAAAGGTCGTAATCATTGCAGAAGCTGATTTATTCTGGAAAGACAGCATCAGCCACTGATGTACTTATTTTCTTTTCTCTGCCTAAATATAAATGCCCATTTCACTTTGAGCCCTGTAGTGTGCCTGTTTCTCAAATGAATTGCATACCAGCCACGTGCCATTGTCTGAATCAGCTCTTGGATTTCAGGCAGTTTTTACATAAACAACCATTTCTTCCTTTCCACTATACTCAGATGAAAGTGCATTTATATCTCTGTCCTTCTTCCATTTAAACCTAATCTTCCTCTGCACAGGTGCCTCTCTAGGTGTGCCTGTTTCCTGCTGAAAGCACTTGGATAGCCATTAGGCTGCTATTAGCATGAGTCAGGTTGTTATCTAAAGGGATTATCGTTTTCTCTCTCCTCTCTCTCTCCTCCACCTCCTCTTCTGCCTCAGGGTCAAGGATTTAAAGAGAGAGATCCCAATTTTTTAGTAGCTCTTAAATAATTAATTTTTAGTCAGAGGTGCCTAATTTCTTGACATGATCTTGTCAAAATGCTGATAGGAACCCCGATGTCTGGGGAGTGTGTGTTGGAGAGGAGAGTTAGAATTCTGCCCTCACAATATATCCTAACAGTATGGCTATTTTAATATGATTAACATAATTTAAGAAGGCAAAGAAAATTGTGATGAACATTTCAGTAACTCTTTGTTTGAAATTTTGACCAGCTGTCAAGAAGCTGTTCTCAGAAGGAGAGTTTATAGCCACCTTCAGCACACTCCAGCAGCTTCCTTAGGCATTTCTTGCAGAACATATTACTCATTGCTGACAATGTATTACAGCAGCTTGGAATATTATTGTTTGTAGATGTTGTGACTGTGCCTCCAATAGTCTGAACCCATCACTGTGGCAGATGAACATTATTCGTGGACTCCGGGAAGGCTGGATGTGTAGTGTGACAAGAAAAGCCCTTGGCAGAGGGAGAAAAGAGAGGGAAAAGGCCTTTGTCAAATCTGCTGGAACCTGTAGGTCCTGCCTTTGATTTTAACCCCTTTGCTGGCCTTATTTCTTGTCTGTACCAAGAAACACTGGAGGGAAGAAAAATGGATATAAAGTGAAGACTGGGCTTTGTGCTGAATGTGAAAGTGAGCATTTCATGCTCTGATTGTTAGGTTCAGATGAAGGCAAAAAGCCAAGCATCTAAAACTGAAATAAATGAAGTTCTACAGTGCTGACTCCAGCCAGGCACACTGCTGGTATTTCACCTTGGGGGAGCTGGGACCTCCCAGCACCCCAAGGTTCTTCTCATTCCCCTTCTACTGTCCTTTTAAAAATTGAAGCAGTGGGAATTTATTTAGGACTATCCCTTCCCTGATCTTCCTCCTACCACAGGTTTCTCCCTGAGATAGGACCTGCTGGGATGTAACCAGCTGCCAGTATAAATGGTTTGGGCAGGAGGGGGTAAAAGGGACTGCAGGTTTTGCTACCTTGATTATCAGACTTGCTGTAACTTACCTTGCTGCTATGGACAGTACGGGCTGGGAGACATCCCTTGTTCTCCCAGATTCAGGAGGGATAATTATCAATTTAGGGAGATCAATCACCATGTTGCAGTGACATCTCACTGCATTCTTTAAACCAATACTGACACATGAAAGGACTGCTACCTTTTTGGTAACTGGAGAAGTTACTGACTTGCCACACACCTCATTAAATGCAACCTGTGTGTCCAGCACAGCTGGTGTGTGTCTGCTTGGCACCTCTCTGCTCTCAGCAACCCCCTCTCTGACAGACTCACACAGTCGCTATGGACAGTGCTCACAAGGGACATGAATTTCTCCATCTGCATTAATTACATAGAGTGCTGTAGGGGGATAGAATATAAGTAAGTAAAGGTATTATAGAAAGTAATCTTACCCCCTAAAGAGTTGCAGCTGGGTTAATTATTGAAGATTAGGAGCAGGCCTGACTTTAACAGGCTGCAGATGTAGCCAATAAGAAGAGTGTTATAAAAGATTGGATTGGTTGGTTGAAAGGAAGCTGGAGTTCGTTGGCTACTGTGAGGACAAGGAAGAGTCTGTGCTTAGAGGAGATGCCTACAAGAAACATCAAGGAGGTATGAAACTCTAGCAATATAGAACCTTTGCAATACAATGATAATATAACTCTTGCAATGTAATGACAACAATATAACGACAATAAGAGTGTGAGCACAACAGCAGCCAAAATCAATGTATTGGTATCCAAATTGACAGGGCTGGTCTCTAGCTGGGGGGGCCATGCCAGCTAACATGGACTGAGACCTACTCACCAATCTGTGTTGTGCTGGGTAAAACCATCACTGTCTTTGAAGGGCATTTGTAGTTTAGAAATATGTAGCAGAATATGACTAACATGTAAAGGAACAGAAGTTTAGGTCAAACCAGAATTATTCTGTGCACTACAGCATTATTTCTGCTTCTGCTGCACTGGGAAGAGCTGGTTTGCTGCCTCTCAGGCATTTCTGCTGACAGGATTAAGATGGCTTTTCAGAACATTAGGCAGGTTTTCTAAGGGCTGAAGTGAACAATGCTCCTGAGGCTCATTCTCAGACCTTCTTACATCTCTTTCAGGGCAAGCGTTGAACGAACTACCTTGCTTGAAGTGGAAATCCCCTCTAGCAGTATTAACAGTGCCTCGTTTTGTTAAAATCTGGTTATTACTGAACTCTGTACTGCTGTCCTTCACAATGTGATGCTCCAGTTTTAGCTTTCCACACAGCCAGTCACTGAGGGCTCCTGCATTTCTGCCATGTCAAAACCTCCAGGACTGCCCCAGCATTTCCCTCCATCCTCCTGCCATGCAACCCTGCATTTGGTGGTTTTGCAAGCTGTGCTCTCTAACCTCCCCTTGTCCCCTATAATCCCCGCTCACAGAAGATGATGCTGGCTCCCCTAACAGTCAGATCAACCAGTCTGATGGCAGAGTGAGATCCTGAGCATCTGGAAGGAACCACTGGCAAAGGGCGATGGGGAGACAGAGGCTGGTGATGGCCTGAGTTCCTGAGAGAGAAGCGAGGGACTCCTGTGAAGATGGAGGAAGCCCTTGCAGAGCTGAGTTTGTGAAACACACTGGGAGATGTTGGGCAGCTGAGGAAAGAGGTTTCACAACCTCCCCAGGGAAGACAAGCCTGAGGGATGGCAGCATTTCCAGCCACTCCCTGCATGGAATTAGTGTCTCTGTACTGTAAAGAGCAATTTTCCCAGCTCCACCCATGGCATTTTACAATCATAAAGAGTTGTAGGGTCCCACATGGGGTTTTGTTCCTTCCCTTTGCAGCCACACCTGGGCAGGACACTCCAGGGGCCTCTGGCCACAGCAGTGCCCACCAGCTCTGCTGGACAGTGTGTTTCAGCCTCCACCCCTGTCCTGGGGGTCACAGTGGGGCCTGGGGGCTGCAGCAGCTGCTGATGCTGCTCCTGGACCATCAGCAACTCCACAACCTTCCTCCAGACTCCACACTGGCTGTCTCAGCTCTATTTCCCTCCTTTACTGAACTTTGTTTGCTAAACACAAAATGGGATAGGAAACCTTTCTTAAGAACAAGCAATGGGAATGGGAAAGACAGGAATTACAGTCAGGCCTTCTAGTGGATTTTTTTACAAACTAATTTTTCTGTAACCAGAGCTAGACTATGAGAATATTATCGTAGTTTGTATGATGACTGACTTTGTTATTTTCATTGATGCAGTTGTCTAATGTTCATCTTTATGCACAAGCTCCCTTGACTGAAAATGGATCCTGTTTGGAGGGTGGAGATGGAACAGGATAGAAACCAACCAGTAATAATCTGATCAGTGCCATTTTAACATAGGTGACGTATTCCTATGCATTTCTACATAGAAACCATATAAAAAGAAAAAAAGAAAGATCTTACTGAAGGTAGGCTCACCAATTTTAAGAAAGAGAGGTTAGAGGTTTTCAGTGACAGCATTTTAAATCAATTAATCTCAGGGTTTAGGTGACCTATTTAGCAAAAGCCAGCCAAAGTGTCACTTCAGAAGACCAGTGCTTGACTAAAGTATACATTCAAAGCCATAAAAGTGTGCAACTCAAATTGCTATTAAGACATTCAATTTTATATAAATATTCACAGTTCATTATAGGCAGATGTGACATTTGGATTGGGTACAGTGGTAGAAGGGAATATTAGTAGAAAAAAGAACTAGTTAATTATTTTTAATTCACAGAACTAATTTTTGCTTCAAATTATGTTCTTCAAACCCATAGTATCAAATTTACAGTTTTATCTCCAATGAGGCTACCAGCTGTTTGTATACAATTTGTTTATCATCTTATCTTAGCGACTCTGATCTGCGAGCTCTTAATTTGATTTCCTTTCCTTTGGTCTTGCTATTTTGTTCTTCTGTTACTTTGTCCTTTGGATGCATCCCTTTGGTGCAGGTGACTTGCAATGTGCTCTCCTTTGGCATAAGGATGTCACAGGGATGTTACACAACTGAATCAATGGTGATGTACAGAGCAGATCTAAGGTAGCTTTTTTCCCTTTCATCCTACTTTTAGTTCAGGCCTTGACCAGCTAAACTTAGATAAGAAGCTAGAGGTTTAGTCATTGGAAATACTATTAAAATGAATATATTACAACAACATAAGCTTTTTAAAACAAGTAAAGTTTTTTATTTCTTTTAGCCTATGACCTATTGCAAAAAAAAAAAAAATCCAGACTGAACACAGAGTCCAGAGCACTCATGTAGAAAACAGAAGGTCTATTAATAAGTGTACTTTTGAAGACTAGAGCAAAGCACAATGGTGTCTGATAGAATCCCATTCATTAAATCAATTTGAAATTATTAAAATACTAGATTCATCCCTTTTTAAAAGAATACATTGCCTTTCAGTCAGGAACATGATTATTTACTAATTATTTCATCATATTTCTAATTATGTAATGATCAATTAATCTGATGTCAGCTGCCATTGCATGCACTATAAAGGTTATTGAACCATTGATGTATAGAAATATGCAATTGAAGATCAAAGGCAGTAGTAAGAAGATAAACCAGTTTGAGATTGCATTTTGTTTGCATGCCAGTTGTCATGTACTGTGAAATGAAGTTCATCAGTGGCCTGTTTCCTTATTCTGCTCACATGAACAACAGCATATGGGAAAATTCCATTAATTGTATTTTTATCTAATGAAGTCACACAGCCTCTGATCCTTGACTGTTAGATGTGATTAACATATTTAAAAAAACAGTAAAGTAAAAGAGGAGGAAAAAAGTATGATCTTTCAAATACAAAATTTTCAAATTTAAATTTTTTTCAAATTTAAAATAATATTTAAAAGCCAAGTTTTGTTATAGACAAGTTGTATCATCTTGGCTCCAATTAAATGGCACTTTTCTTTGCAAGTCATGACCTCAGTGGAGTCATTAAACACAGTATTAGTCAGTTTAAGTAAGGTACCAGATGCAAGCCTTTAATACAAAGAAGGAAAATTTATCCAAAATATATGAACAGTAATTTCAATGATGTGACTGGGAGAGAAGCTTTCTGTTAGATGTACCAAATTAGATTGATGTTTTCACAATGAGACATTCCAATCTCACAAGCTTGGAGGTAGTGTGTTTCCATCCATGATTTGTTATTGCTATTATTTATTTATTTGTCTTGCTTTTGATAGATGGAATAAGGTAAGGCTGTAAGGAGATATAACACTTCATTTTTATTCATGTTTGATGATATGATGGCAAGATTGTAGGGGAGGAATTAAGAGAGAAGAATGATGTGCTCAAAATGAGGAACTAGTAAAACTATTTCTGTAGAAGGGTGGGGAAGGCAGGACTGAATTAGTCAAGGATGTTGTAGTGCTTGAGAATGCAGAAGCTGAGAACTTGGACAAGAGCCATCTGTGACTGTGGATGGACAAGCAACAGATTTGTATTTGACATGTGGAATAAACTAAAGGGAAAAGGACAACTGAAGATGTAGCCATTGTGAAACCAAGTAGAATCAAAGGACTTTTTATATTGTTGTTTAGGCAGAATAGAAAAAAACATCTTTGCACTGTGAAGGTAAAGATAAAAAAGAATTCATGAGAAATGCAAAAGAAAATATACTGGAGACATGAAGACATGGAGACAATCAGAGGACATTGAATTTAAAAGGAAGGGCAAAATTTTACAAGAAGAATGAGGGCATGAAAAGGTAAAATGTAATCAAAAGGTTAAAATGTAATTTTAATTTGACATGATCAACAGTTATTTTACCAAGAAAAATCATGAAGAGGGAAATAGGAAAAAGTGTGATGTCAGGTAAAAGAGGTGAAAGGATCCAGAGCTGTGGTCAACGGAGTTGCACAAGTCATTTGTCTAGGAAGACTTAGAAGTCATGGCTTCAGGGAAAACCAACAATTATGCTCATAGAAGAAAGGAAAGGGAATAGAAAGAAGGTATTAGAGGATGAAAAAAATGTCATTGAACTGGAAGGACGGGTGGCCATATAAAATTATGCAGTACTGTTGGCTAGGGACAAGTGGGAAAGAAGCAGAGGAAATGACAAGATTGTAAGTCTCAAACAGATCAGACGAGGCCAGTGTTTGCTGAAAACAGCCCTGGAGAGCTGAGTGGGGCTGCCCCATGTGTGGTGAAATGTACAGCACAGGGCTTGTGTCAACACCTGCCACGGGAATTGGAGGCAGAGACCAAAGAGAGAAAATGGGAATGTAGAATGAAATTGGGGAAAAAAACCTCATGGGTTCAGATCACAGGAATTAGGAGGTATGAGGAGAGAAAACCTTAAAAAATTGCATTTAGATGAGAAAAAAGAGAGCAAAGAAAGAGAAAACAGAAGTGATGAATAAAAAAGAAACATGAGACTCCCAGGAAGTGATTTGATCCAGGATGCACAATGACAAATTTGCAAGGAAAGGCAGTTACTTGAGTGTTGGAATAAATCAGCCAAGACTCCATTTTCTCAATGCAGAAAGCCCATTCTTCATTCACAAAGCTCATATTCGTAGGAAATATCAGAAGGCACTGTGTTAAACCTAACTTGTTGGCAATACAGTGAAACTCAGTTCATTGTTCAGAAAGGGCTATTGTAAATATTTATCAAACTTTCTACCTCTAGATATGTTTACAGTTTTCCTTTGTGGGGTCTCATGAGACAAATCTTATTATTTACACAGGTGCATTTGTTTTTCACTCTCAGAATTGTTGTGTTAAACAATTTCTAATTCTCAAAATAGCTCCACAAGGGAACTTGCAAATTTATTGTAAGCTGCACTTAGAAGAAATGATATGTCAGCTTTGGCAATTTTAGCAGAGAAAGGCCTGATTTCATAAGGTCTTTCTTTCCTAATTATTCTACCTGTCTACAACATCTCACCCTTTCCATTAACTTAAAAAAGGCTCATATGTTCTGATGTTAAAACAGCTCACTCTTGTGAGGGTTTTATCTCCTTAAGGTTATCACTGGTTATCTATTAGTTATGAGATATGATATGTAAAAGATTACAATCAACAAAACTTATCAAATTCTATCATGTCATTGACACAGGGTTTCACAGCATGAGAAAACTAAAATAATAATGCCCAATGTCTCCTAGGGAAATGGAAATAAATGACCACTGCTTTAAAGTCCACATAGTTGAGACTCAGGAGAAAGTTCATTAGCTGGAAATGCTGATCTTTGACATCACTGGATGTCCTCCTGGATCCTGGAACAGGGAACAAGGAGCCTTCCCGGAAGAAAGTTAGTAGGAACACTATACCATGATGATGACATAAGGCTTTTGTTGGCAAATTGCCCCTGTAGTTTGCAGACACAGTTATGTCTTGGCAGTCCTACTTCTGTTCCTGTTCTGGCCACAAAGGCTGCATAGTGAATATGTTACTTCTCTTTGCACTGGGCCTCATTTTCTTGGAGGCAATCAGTGATTGATTGAATGAGCAGGTGACTGCTTTGAACCTGCTGATGCTAAAGCACAAGCACACCCTCTCTTCAAGCCAATGAATCAATTAGGCTTTGCTGTGCCACACTCAATTGGGATTTAGATTTGATGATCTTTCTTCCAAATTTCTAATGCAAATATTGCATTATTCAAAATGATTTGTTGCCTAAATTTCTAATGTACATATTACATTACTTGGATGTTCTTAAGGCACTAAATTCCCCTTCTTTTCATTTTCTTAAAATGAGATACATGTCTTTGGTTATGAGAATGAAGAAACATAAAGGCAAAACAATACATGTAATGAACAAGAAACTGACAGCAATCAGGGATAAGTCAGGTACAACAATTAAGAATATTTCAAACAATACATTTGAAATTAGGTAATTAGGAATCTCTGAAATACTGTAACATCTGAAATACTGTAACATCATCCCAGAGTCTGCAAACAGCTGACAAACCTCGATTTAATGAGGGCTTGGATAATTATTTCCAGATAATAATTCACAAGCTCACTCTGAAATTAGGTTCAGCTGTCATATATAAAGGGTCAGATTGCCAAGTGATCTGAATCCGGTTTTGATGCAGATAACACCTGGGTTTATTGGCAGATTCTCCATCCAGGTAGAGCCAAAGCCTGGCCACTGCCCAAGCTGCAATTGGGAGGTAGTTCCCTAAACACATTTTAAAACAGGGCTCCTAAGAATAGCAGTTATGAGTAAAGTCCTTGGGTTTAAAGACTAATCAAACCATCTAGTACCTGGATCCCTCCAAAGTTTCCTTCAGGATAGAGATGCTTCAAACACAGCAAACTGCTGGAATGCTTCTGTAATAATAACTGGGGAAAACCACTAGATTAGCAGTTCAGACAAAGCTTTCAACGAAGCTCAGATATCTTTTCTTGGAAGTCTGAAAGAAAATTATGAGACAGCATTGGGTCAAACCATAGAGCCAGTGAGGGATTAGCCAGAGATCTAACCTGGTCCAAGAGATACCTAAGCAGCTAGAGAACAAAAAAGAAAGATCCTGAAATGACATGTGTCTCTTAGATAACTACACAAAGAGATGTTAAAGCATATAAGAAGCCAGCTATAAATACAGTAATAACATCTTATGAATAATGCCTATAATAAAATCAGTAAATTCACATCATGTAATCGATATATCAGCAGTGACCATCTCTGGAATTTGAGATTACACATTTCTAAACAGTCATGTATCTATGACAGTAAATTGAAACAAAGGAAGACATTAAAACAGCTTACAATTAGTAACAGGCATAATGTAGAATCATAACAGACTCTTCCATTTATGGAAGATAAAACAGCAGAGATTGTAATGAGCAGCTGAATCTTTGACAAAATCAAGGGTGAACACACTGTCTTTATGAACAAACAGGTGTTTGTCAGTGTTTCATCACAGCTGTTTTAGTCAGTCATCCTTTAAAAGAAAACAACTATATATCTTAAAATGTAAAAAAGCAATATTTAGCTGTTTTAGATTGCGATGCAAGATGTAACCAGACGTATTCTATCACCATCTGTTAAAACCAGGTGGGGCAGTGTTCTTTATCTCTTCCATGACCCTCCCATGATCTCTCCCTCCAGGAGATCTCTTCTCTTAATGGCCCATTGAGTCTTTCTGCACGAGTGATAAAATTACCTCATCCCATTGTGAGATGCTCCATCCAGGGGGAGGAGCCAAGCATTCCTACCTGGATATAAACTGAGATTCAGAACATCAGAGGCAGCCTTTTCCACTGGATTCCCAGAGGAAGACCAGGCCCATCTATACCACCACTGGACCTTCAGAGGAAAATTACACCTTTCTACAGGATCCCTGCTTCAACAAAACCACACCTGTCACTCCAGGAAGACTGCAGCCACCATTTATTTGGACTGCTACCACCACCCTGACCCACAGGGTATCAGGTTGTATTCTGACTTTATCTGTTTCAGCAGTAATTTTTTTTTTTTTGTGAGCTAATTATTTCTAAACTGCTGCAGATAAAATTCAAGGTTATAGGACTTAAGAACTTAAAATTAATTGCCGCAAATAATCTTGGGAGAAGAGAGAGCCACAGGCCCACAGGAAAGTGGGGCCAGGTTCAGTTCTAGGGCTTGGAGCTGCTGTGTGCCTGCCGTGTTTGGTGGGACTGAGGGGCATGGCAGGAACATGGTTCGCAATGCAGAGAAGGCCATGACAGCCTTGGCAAGATTTCAGCGAGCCCAGCTTAAAGAAGGAAAAGTCAAGGAGCGAAGGCCTTTCCTCGCATCAGAGCGTAATGAGCTGCCCAAAGCTGAGAAATGGAGGAGACAGATCATTGGGGAGATCTCTAAGGAAGTGGCACAGATCCAAAATTCTGGATTGGGTGAATTCCTAATTCGGGACCTGAACGATGAAATCAACAAACTTCTCAGGGAGAAAGGGCACTGGGAATACAAAATAAAGGAGCAGCGAGGTCCTGATTGTCCGGTTTTAGCTGTGTGTCTCTGTTTGGACACTTGTAGGATGATTCTCGGGCAGTCCACGGTTGCAAAAGATGACTCAGGACTCCTCAGATTTCAGTCTTCAGATTGCCTATTATTTCTTATCACTAAAGTGTTCTCTCTGCCCAGCCGAGGTCTGACCAACAAGGCAGTTAAGGGCGCTATGACCACCCATGGGGCGGTCATATCTCGTTATACTAAAAACTACATACAATATAATTACCTTTATTTTCCGATACCATTCACCCATGTTAGCAAGCAGACCTTTACTATAAACTAATCCAAAAGTGCCAAAATCACCACAGAAGATGGATGACAAGAAAAAGTATGAGACAGACTACGATACCTCCATCTTCTCTCCATAACAACCCTGTTCCAAATCTCTAAAGTGTATATTAACCCTGTGATTATATCATTCATGCACCATTCACACTTGTGTGACTCCCACGTCCTAATAGACAGGTGGAAAATCCCTCGAGGGATCAAAGTCCAGCGGCCAGACACTTCAGGCTACACTCGAAGCTTTCCGAGCACCGCAAGAGTTCCCTCCAAAAATCTGGACAGCTGCAGGGATGTGCTGATTTATCAAGCAGGCCATCAAGGGCGATAGATACACCAAAGATTCTCCTATTGGTCCCCATTGAAATCGCAAGGAAATTTCATTTCCTTTCGGGAAGGCAAACGGAATCTTGCGACCCCGAAAAGAAAGGCTGTCAAACCCTCAGGAAAGGAGATAGGATCAAATGAAATGCAATTGCAAAAAACCCAGAAAATCGGCAGACTTAGTGTCTTCAAAAAATGGTCTCTGAGGAAGTGAGTTGCAGTGCAATGGAAGAAAACATGAACAAACACAGCTCACAGAAGTTGCAAAAGCAGGGGAAAATGTCGAGGAAAAAGACACAACTTGGAGGGGAAGATAGGAGGGACATGGCATGGATATTTTAAAAAAATAAAAGAAAAAAACAATTCCCAGAGTCAAGCCCCTACAAAGGCAGGCCATATGCCATCAAGTGCAGGGACATGCACCAAAGCTTGTCCAAACTGATCCCCGCTGAAGGCCAAAACAGAAAAGAAGGACTTACAAACACTCTGGAATGGAGATCCCATCAAAGGAACCGCAATTGGAGGAGAAAAAAAAAAAATTTTGGAAATTCTGCGACTACAAGGGAATGGACGGGGAACCTATCCAGCGCAGTGCAAAGGACCAAAACAGGCCAAAACGAAGTTGGCAGATGCTGCAAAAGCAGGGGCAAAAGTCAAGGAGGAAGACTCAGCTTGGAGGGGAAGATATGAGGGACATGCTATGGATAGGCCAAAAAAAGAAAAAAAAAATTTTCGCAAAGTCAGAGCCATGCAAAGGCATGCCATGCCATCAAGTGCAGGGACATGCACCAAAGATTCTCCTATTGGTCCCCATTGAAATCGCAAGATTCCGTTTGCCTTCCCGAAAGGAAATTTCATTTCCTTTTGGGAAGGCAAACGGAATCTTGCGACCCCGAAAAGAAAGGCTTTCAAACCCTCAGGAAAGGAGATAGGATCAAATGAAATGCAATTGAAAAAAACCCAGAAAATCGGCAGACTTAGTGTCTTCAAAAAATGGTCTCTGAGGAAGTGAGTTGCAGTGCAATGGAAGAAAACATGAACAAACACAGCTCACAGAAGTTGCAAAAGCAGTGGAAAATGTCGAGGAAAAAGACACAACTTGGAGGGGAAGATAGGAGGGACATGGCATGGATATTTTAAAAAAATAAAAGAAAAAAACAATTCCCAGAGTCAAGCCCCTACAAAGGCAGGCCATATGCCATCAAGTGCAGGGACATGCACCAAAGCTTGTCCAAACTGATCCCCGCTGAAGGCCAAAACAGAAAAGAAGGACTTACAAACGCTCTGGAATGGAGATCCCATCAAAGGAACCGCAATTGGAGGAGAAAAAAAAAAATTTGGAAATTCTGCGACTACAAGGGAATGGACGGGGAACCTATCCAGCGCAGTGCAAAGGACCAAAACAGGCCAAAACGAAGTTGGCAGATGTTGCAAAAGCAGGGGAAAATGTCGAGGAAGAAGACACAACTTGGAGGGGAAGATAGGAGGGACATGGCATGGATATTTTAAAAAAATAAAAGAAAAAAACAATTCCCAGAGTCAAGCCCCTACAAAGGCAGGCCATATGCCATCAAGTGCAGGGACATGCACCAAAGCTTGTCCAAACTGATCCCCGCTGAAGGCCAAAACAGAAAAGAAGGACTTACAAATGCTCTGGAATGGAGATCCCATCAAAGGAACCGCAATTGGAGGAGAAAAAAATTTGGAAATTCTGCGACTACAAGGGAATGGACGGGGAATGTGGCATTTAAAAGGTGACCAAGTACTCCGAGTTTTCTTTAATAATATGATCATATTAGATACGTGAAAGAAAAAAAAATTTTCTGCAAGGATATATACAGAAATTTTTTGGAAATTTGCTATGTTCTCGAATAGGAGTGTCTAAATTATTCCCATCATTCGAAGGATGCTTTGAAATGTTGTGAACATGAAGATAAATTTTAGATTAAACGTGTAAACAAAAACTTGTAGCTGAAACTTAGCTCATCAATAATTCTAAGTAGTTCTGTGAAATGTAATCTATTTCTTGGCCATGCTTTATCTTAACCTGTGGCTGTGTGGGTTTGATTGCTCTTCTTTGCCACAAGGTGTCATTGTTTTACCACGCTCAGCTTTAAATTCCACACCGTAGGAAAATCTGCAAAAGAATTCCCTTGTCTGGCGTTTTAAGAACTTGTAAAGAGACACAAATAATTATCTAGGTTTTAGTTTCTTGAGAAATGTAGAAAATAGCAACCTGTCAAAGACAAGATCAGAAAGATCTCTTTGACACCTACTAATGTCCCGGCAGGCCTTCAAGGTCTTCAGGCTTGTTGGTTTTTTTCTTCCTGATATAGAAGGATTTTGTGTGGCCATTTGATCCCCTTGCCTGGGCAGGAGGTGAGGAGCTCCAGCTGTGTTTGGGAGGCTCAGAGGATGGAAATGCCTTTTGGGCAAAACCAGGTTTCTGTGCCCCAGGCAGAGAAGGGCAGATTCCCTCCTGCTGCAGCCCCTGCCCCTCTTCTGGCTTGATCCTGGGCTGATTTGGGTTGGAAAGGACCTTTAAGGGGCATCTGATCCAACCTCTCTGCCATGGTCTGGAATACCTTCCCGAGGCCAGGCTGCTCACAGCGCCACCTGCGGGGTGGGGGGGGGGGGGGCGTACGTGGCCCAAGGTTCGAAGTCCGGCTAGCTGAGGGCGAAAGGCCGACGCCCCTCTGCAATTCCTGGCCAGCACCCCTTGGCGTCTGATGGCCTCGGGCTGCGCTGGCTGCGGACTGGCTTACACCGCTGGTATTGGCGAGGAACGGAGCTGACCACTTCACCGGGGGTTAAACGTCGGTTTATTGAAGGTGTAGAGGAATCCAACGTGGAGGGACCAGCCGGGAAAGTGGCCCCTAATGGGGGGGGGGGGGGGAAACAGGATTGTAAAGGAGGGGGGGGTGTGTACAGGTGGAACCAATCAGGAAAGGTGAGGGGATGAAGTTCACAGAACTGACACTCCATGGAAACCAATAATCAAAAGGTACGGGAGGGGTCCTGGGACCCCAGCCAACCACCACCTCCAGAGAAACGAAAGTTCTGGAAAACCAGGAGGAGTGGGGGGTGATTGACTGAGCCCAGGGAGGAGAAAAGATTTACTAAAAAGGGAAAAAGGGGCAGGAGAAATTATATAACTTGGGTGACAGACACAGGGGTAACCATGGTAACCTAACGGACATCAGGGCTGTGGCGGGAAAAACTGGGGGGGGGGGGGACAAAACCATTTTACACATAATAGGGGGAAACAATACATAAATTGGGGGAATAACACAAGAAACTTAACAACACACTACAACAGCCACCAAAATAGGCTCTGGACGTTTCCAAGGATGGAGCTTCCATTACTTTTTGGGGCAACCTGTTCCAGTGCCTCGTTCCCCTCATTGAAATAATTTCTTCCTAACATCTAATCTAAACCTCTTTCCATTTAAAGCCATCTCCCCTTGTCGTGCAGTCCTTGTAAAAAGCTTCTCTTTTTCTCTCTTGTATCCCTTTAAGGTACTGAAAGGGGCTCTAAGGTCTCTCAGGAGGAGCCTTGTCCTCTCCAGGCTGCCCAGCCCTAGCTCCCAGCCTGTGCAGCTGTGCTGGTGCTACCAAAGCAGAGCTCTGTGTGAGCTGAGCCTGTCACACACACAGCAGCCACGACTGCCAAGAAGAAATTCCACTGTCAAGCACATACGGGGAGAGAATGGACTTGAGCATTAGCACTAGTAAACCCCAGGATGATTTATGCATTCAGAAGACTTTCCAGATAGTAGCCTAGTTGCCAAAACATGGCTAAATTTCTCAGGGAAAGCCTGGGGGAAAACAGGTATTCATCACTTTTGCAGGGCTTGCCTAGGGTTGGCCACTCAGCCAGGATCTCTCTGTTCTGAATGGGAACCAGCAGGGAGGTGCTCAGCCCCTGAGCTATTTGCTCTGTGCTCAGGGCAGCCAGAAACACTATCTCCAAAAAGGTCATGATGCAAAAACCTTGAGAAAAGATTGGTGCTGAGAGAGAGGAAAAAGGAGGGAGTAGGATGAGCTGGCTCATAAATACAGCAGGAGAGATCCAACATCCAATTGTCACCCTGGAAGAAGTGTTGGGAAAGAGGATGTAACAAGTGAGTTGTAAAGAAATGTTGTGCAGTGAGTGAGGAGCTATTACATGGAAATTTTTGCCCAGGTACTTATGACCTTAGGGAGGACATTTGAGGTTCCCACCATGGGATGGTTTAACAGGAAATGTTGATGTGTCAATAGGAACCTGTTGGTGTGTTACACAGGCATTCAGTGTTGAGACAAAGACTGTGAGTTAAGAAGTCCAGATACAGCCATCTTACGTGGATCCGTAAGTTATAAATCTAGCAACACATTGCTTAAATAAAAAAAAAACCAAAAAAAACCCCCCAGATATGCGAGGCATTAAATCGTATCACTCTGAGCTGAAAATGGAGGTTTAAAGTAGTAAGTAGTGAGTAGGTATTCCATTTTGTAATTGGTCTTGGGAATCTCAGTGGACCTTCCAAAACTTCAAAATCATTGGAAATGTTTCTTCATCCTGGAATGAAGATTACTGACAGAATGGCATGTGAAAAGTTTTCTGGAAATTGCTGTCTAAATCATTACCTTTTCTGTGCACAGAGTGACACACTGAAGAGTGTTGAAGTGTGGAAAAGAGAGGATTTATCCACAGGAGTTTGCTGGATGTCAGAAAGACATTAGGCTGTGTAATTGTCTCAGTCAGTTTGCTGTAGGGACAGGAAATTATGGCTCTCTTGCTTCAACTTTTCTTCTGAATTTTATCACTGGTTGGTTAGAGATACATTTTCTGAGCAGCCAGAGAGCTGTCATTCAGTATTGATACTAAAAGAGTAGTAAAAAAGCGCACACATTATTCTCTCTGGGCCTTCTGCTTTTCTTTTCTTACCAAACATATCTTTTTGTCTTTCATTTAATACACAAAACAAGTCCCACTTTTTGTGCCATGTCTCTCACAGAAGTTCCTGCAGGTGTTGAACAGTGTGGCATCCTCTGCACTGTGTGCTGCTCTCTCACCTGGCCCTGCTTCCATCTAACACTGCTGCACATCTCCTCTGATAAGTTTCTCTGCTTTTTCACCCTGCTTTTATTTCTGCTTTCATTAAGCTTCCCTAACCAACATCTAGACGCTTTTAAGTATCTAAATCGAAAATCAGTCTTCACAGAAGCAGTGTTAAATCTTGTGCTGTCAGTCAGAGCATGACTTGTGTCACTGGGACAGGTCTTTATGATCTTCATGAGGAATGCCTTCAGGACCTTCATGCACAGTGTAAAATCTTTCCCCAGGCTGCCAAGGGTACCCATCACCTTTGCTAATTATTCCACAAAGGTCACCATGTTAATGATCTCTTTTCAGCTCAAACTGTGAGCCATGGATGTCTATTTCTCTTGAGAGAGATAACTTGTGTATAAACTGCACCTCAAACCAAATGGAAAATAATAAATAGAATAACATTTCTGATGGAAAAGGCTTTCCACAGAAGGGCTCAAAATGCCACGTAACAGTCACAAAGATAATGTTTCATCCATCATAAAAAACTCCCAGGAGCATTTACAGTGCACTTTATTTGTAGAAAAAGGTGAGGCTTCAGCCTTCTCTTTTCCCTCCCTGTGTGCCAGTGCAGAGGCAGCAGTGGAGGCTCTGGTCACTGCTTACAGCTGGGGCTGGGATGGCATTTGGGTATTTGTGGAGCTGAACCTCAATCTGGTGCTGGCCAAAGGTCTCAGCATGGCCCCTCTTCCTCTGCTGCCCTGGGAGAAACAGCTCAAGGGCCCCAGTGCTGCTTCAGCCTCACTGAAAACATTTCTCTGGCCTCCAGAGCAGCAAGGCAAAGAAATGCCCTGGCTCTTTGCAGGGCTTGACAAGACTCATTTCTTAAACACTTTCTGCATTTGCCAGATTTTCAGCAGCTGATCAGGAGCTGCCTATGAAGGCACAGCTTGGTCCTTGAGCATCTTCCAGGCAGGGGCTGACCATGTACAGTGTTTGTGTGTCCTGCTTGGTGCACAGTGGGGTATGTGTAGATTCACTGAGAACACTCAAGCTGCCATGAATCAAAGAAAAAGACAAAAATCGAAGTATTTGTCTTATCAGAGTCCTTCCAGGCTAAACAGCCTTCCCCCCTGCAACCCCTTAGCAAAAACACTCAGTGCTTGGTCAGATATTGCTTCTGAAATATGTATTCATGTAGAATAACCACAGGCCATAGTGAAGGACTCACAGTGACATGATGACAGAGGTGTCAGTCAGACTGCCCAGTTCTGGCATTCCCTTTGTCACATTGTGCCAAACATTAGAATAGAGCTGTGTGGATGCTGAGTGCAGAAGCAGGTAAAATCAAAATGATCTTCAACATGGAGAAGAGAAAATCAGTGAGATTACAGGGGACTTTCCTTAGCCAAGTTTTACACTCACCAGGTTTAACCTGAATTTTCAGCTCCAAACCAGACTGTTGTGATTAACTGGACAAGTGAGTCAAGTGCATGATTTTCCTCTGTGGAAAAATTAAGAGAAAAATTATGTGATCCCTTAGAACCTCTAGTCTCAGTATCAAGAGGTACTGAAGACTGTATAAGAAACAGGTTTCTAGTGACCAAATTATTTTTTTATTCTTTCCCATTCCCATTCTCATTATGTTAATCAAGGATACGGGTGCTCATCTACCAATTAATGTTCAAAGGAGCTTAGTTCCTATTTTTGCCTTTGAAATTCTCCCCTCATGGTATTGAGCACATTTCCAGCAGTCTGTCATATTCAGCATTTATCACATACCCAGTAATCCCTATTTCTCCAGCTTCTGTGCTGAAAAACATTAGCCCTATATTTCAAAAAAATTAATAACCACAGGGACACATTTCAACTTAGCAGAAGCTCAGGATTGTCTTGGTTTCCCACAGCAACCATTAGGAATACTGGAAGAAAATAGGTCAAATGAAAACATTATTCCATGACAAAATCAGAGGCAAAGTTATCATAGTTTTATTTCTGAAAGCTGGTTGCACTATTGTTAAAATTATGTGCACTACACACCAATTCCTCTAAATTATTCTAATTAAAAGAAAAGAAAAGATTATCCTGTAGGAATGTTTGACCTATTTTGATAGAGACCAAATTAACAGGTCAAAGAAAAGCAACACTTTCACCTTTGTGTGGTGCTTTAGTGATACATTTTCTAGAAACTTATGAATAGAGATAATTCTGTGTTTCCTGTTTGGGATATTGTTATAATGATTATAAATTTGACAGCTACAACAATCTATAGTGCAGATAACAACAAAATATTGATATTGGATCAACAGGAATTTAATTTTGGCTACCTTTCTTTTACAGTTTCCTTGGTTAGTAACAAGTGAATACATCACAATTTGGTGTTGCTTTTTGTGCTGCTATTTGTTGTTTCATCCCAGAAGCATTTGGGAGAGTCTGTGATACTCTGGAGGATTACTCTGTAGAACACAGAGAGCAGAGAAGAATTTAAGATGGTTATGATCCTTCCACAAAGACAATCTGTTCTTCACAAAGGATAAATGAGATATGTTAGCCAATGAGGTGAATGTCTGAGAAAGTGTGAAGCAATACAATCAGGGTTTAAATAGATAACATATTTGCATAGAAAATAAAGTAGGATTGAATTTATAAACACTTTAGTTAATAAATAGAGAAAAAATCCCAAATTTTCAATCAAGTGGATCAAGTTTGAGAAAATAGATGTGTTTAACATCATCACCTTATTTTGAGTAGGAATTGATTGCAATGAGGAAAGTAAATGTTCCTCTTGATAAGCAGACAAATTGAATTTCAGAACCTAGATGCCATCTTTATAAGCTCGGGAGAGCAAACCATTTCTCTGAATATAATATATTGCTTAGTTTTTCTCAAAACACTTTTTATGGGAGAACAGAATTCTGTGCTCACTGGACTGAATAGTGTGAAATGTTGATGAATGGGTAGGGATTTTGGGTGGTTGGTTGGGGTTTTTTGCCTTTTTTTTTTTCTTTCTCCACCTGGAAGGCAACATAGCACCTGTTTCTGTTTATATGCCTTGTGGAACCAAGCTAAAGGTTACCTCTTTCTTATTCTGGTTCTGTTCAAAATCGCTGCGCGACAAAATGCAGCATTGAAATTTTTAATTTGTTCATTTTGGTTTTGCTAAATGATATCTCCATCCTTACACTTTTCTGTCCTCTGATCACAAATGCTAATTACTCTTTACAGAGTTATTCCTCTTCCCTTTTCACCAGGTCCTGGTTTAACCTGTGTCCCACCAGGGAGCAGTCTGTGCTGAGTGGTTTTCTCTCATGGCACTGATCAGCTTGTGCCACCAGACCTGTCCCCCTGCATCATGGGACCTGCTCAGGCTCCATCCCAGCTCCACAGAAATCCTGCCACACCTCTGAGTGCAGCTGAGTGAAACTCTTGCTTCTCACAGACCCTCACCTGGACTGTCACATCCTTTATCACGTCTTTTTGCTGATCCGTGCCTTTCAGGCATATGAATTTGAGATTATCCTCTATGCATACATAGGGCATACAAAGGGCATGATATTCTGTTTTTCCAAATAAACAGGAAAGAAATTAGGCATTAGATAACAGCTGTTGGGCTTACTGTCAGCTATTTTGGAGCAAACTGTAACTAAATCTATGTAACAAAGGGGACTTGCATAAAAGAATTTACTTTATTCTTCATTATAATGCAAATCTCTGTGTCCTATTACTCCAGCTACAGTATTTTATACCAAAATAGCTGATGATGCAAACCAGATTTCACTGCTGCTGAGACCTTGCTCTCTGACATTTCTTCATTCATTTGGGGAAAAAGCCCACAATTTCCTTCCAAATATCTCCCCTAAAAGCTTTCAAGAGATAAGCATTTTTCCCCTGCTTTATTCTAATGTAAACTTGAACCCATAAAGTTTCATCAAAAGAGTGTAAATCTTTCCCCTCCAGAAGTTATCTGCCATGTTTCTTCTTATCCTCTGGATGACTGCAGTAATTTTTATGCTGTGCTGTCGGGAGTGTAATGTTAAGTGCTTCATTAATGATGATTTGTGCCATCGAAAAGTTTAAAATGGGCAGATCATGGCAAGGACCTGACATTATTTATTTTCACTCTTTGTATTAAACTCTGCAAAGAACATTTTAAGAGCAGTTTTGCTTCCACTTGGGGATGCCATAAGCAGTATTTCATATGCCATTGCCTCAGAGACAGCATTAACCAGGACAACAATAATAATGGCTGCACACATTGCTAATAAATATTTGCATTTATTTGTAATAAAAGGGATACATTTCACTGTGTGAAAGGAAGGAGATAAGTAGAGATGCTTGTCTCAATTTGGAATAAATGATAATTTTAGAAATTTTCTGCTTGAAGGGTTAAGAAGTAATAATTGTATCCCAAGGACCCAGGCCCTGCAGAGTGTGATACAGCAGAGCAGCAGAGAGCAAATACAAACTGGGAGCTGGGAATTACCCTAGGGAACAGGCTGGAGCTCCCTGGGTTTCCCTTCATGTGAAAACAAGGGGATCTCACTTTAATTGGAGGTGGGGAGGGAGAGGAAGGAGCAGGAGGAAGGAGGGGATGCCTCAACACTTGGATGTATTGATGGATTTAGGTCCTGACCTGGCTCTTGGTTTGGGACCTGGTCCTGGACTTGGGGTCGTGTCCAGCTTGTTATTTCCCTGCAGAGTGAGCCAGGGGGCAGAACTTGCGCTAAAATCCACGTGGGATAAAATAGTCACAGCACAAATTAATATAGGGAAACTGGAAGACCTTTTTAACATTTCACTATCTATTTTTTTCAATCCCCACACTATATTGGAATACAAGAGGAAACAGAGGATCATTTGCTAAGCAAAATTCTTTTTTGCTAAGACCAGCACAGGGTGGTATAATACGGTTTCTTTGCTTAACTGCAATTTTTGCAACGTGTCAAAAACCCATTAATTTGAAACAAATTTTAAAAAGTGTAATTTTTTATCTATTTGATATATAAATGGGCATTTTAATTGAGCTAAAATTTCACATGACCTCATTTAAACACAGGTAACACCAAATGGTAGGAAATTTCATTTGTGTGTTTTGGCTCATTCTTTCTCTAGGGAGACTGAAGCTTAAGAATGTACATTAGGAAACTGAAGAGAATTACTTCTGAAGATTCTAAGCCCTTGTCTGTGGATTCCAAGCTGGCTTTTGGAAACAAATAATGAGAATAAGCTGCATTTCACAGTCAAAAAAAAGGTTAAAAATACAGTATGCCAAAAATCACTTTTAGGAGCAGTATTAAATAAGTTTGTAGGAAAGGAAAGGTCAGACACAGTATTAAAGGGCTCTGAATTAAATACCCTAGAGAAATTAAATTGTTAATAAAGACTCGTAGATCCCCTTTACAATTAATGTTGCTTGGAACCTCGAAGAGACCAGATTGTCTGTGCAATGTAAAATGTCACTGGAAAAATATTCATTTAATCAACATGGATTAAAATATATGAATCTTTGCCTGGTTCAACTCAGATGCAATAATTTTCCAGCACACATCTGTAGCAGTCAGATATCAGCCTGGATGAGTTTGTGCTTAACAGTTCAATCATTCTTTGGTGTTCTTGTATGAAAAAATCCAGAAATTAGTTTTATAAAGTGAAATTTTTCAGGAATTACAATTCCCACAATAGAAATGAAAACACAAATTAGATGTTAGGGGCTCTCACCAGTTTCAGTGACCAGACTGCTGCTTATTTTAATATGTGTGGGAAAAAAACCCCACAGAAATGGGTTTATGACACAGGAATTATTTAGTACAGATTGTATTTAATTTTACACTCGATCAACAAGCATAATTTAAATTGATGGCAGAGAAAGAGAGTGAACAAGGGGTGCTTATCACATGGGGAGAAAGGGACCTCATGTGTGATTGTGTTTGCAGGGGTCCCAGGATGAGGGAAGAGATGAGGATCTGAAGGCTTGATTTATTATTTTATGATATAAATTATGTTAAAACTATACTAAAAGCATAGAAGAAAGGATTTCATCAGATAGCTAGCTAAGAATAGAATAGGAAGAAATGATAACAGAGTCCAAGCCAGCTGACTGTGATTGGCCATTAATTAAAAACATCCAACATGGGCCAATCACAGATCCACCCGTTGCGTTCCACAGCAGCAGATAATCATTGTTTACATTTTGTTCTTGAGGCCTCTCATCTTCTCAGGGGAAAAAATCCTAAGGAAAGGATTTTTCAGAAAATATCATGGCTACATTCTACACTCATGAGGAGAGGAGTCACCAGAATGGAACAGGAAGGAGGGAAGTCTGGCTGGGAGAGCATGCCAGTGCTGGTGCCTGCCGGGATCCCTCCCATCCAGCACACCTCTCCTGAGAAGAAATAGATCAACTTCTCACTCTCTCTGCAGGATGCAGCCACCTTGCCACACTGTAATCTGTGGTGTGATATGAAAGACAGTAAAAGAAAGGAATATGCTCACTCTAATTAGCAGGGGAAAAATAATGAAGAAGCAAAGATATTGTTGTGAACTAAATCTTGTCAGGGTGCAGGCTCACTTTAAGAGTTGTCCAAGTGGTGCTATTCCCAACAAATCAAATTAATCTGAAGTCTTGATGTTTATATCCAGAATTGTGATGACCTCGCATGAGCAACAACTTGCTGGCAGTATTGACAATGGAAGAACTGATACTAAGAAACTCCCAACACATTTAAAGCAACACAGATGTCATATGTCTACTCCCAGTTAGCAGAACAAGACATTAGCAAGCTCAGTGATAATTTGAAAAAGTTTCATAAATCCTGTATACATCCATTTGCCTTCTGAATAACAAAACTGCCTTGTGGGTTCACTTTGCCCTCCCATTTTCTCCACCTAAAAGCAGCAGTTTGGGAGGCTTATTTCCATTACAGATGCTGTATGTGCATGAAAGGAGAGTGCCTGTGGAGAAAGCTCCATTTGAGATGTGCTCCCTGTGGAGTGCATTTTTTATCAAAACCCATTTCTGATAAAACATGCTATTTGAGCTATTTTTCAGTTGTAAAGAATCTCATGCAAAACTGCTGCAGCTGGGCCATAGTGTGTAAATTCTGGGGTGCCCAAGCCTTGGTGTATGAATTGAAGCTGCAGCAGTGCTGGGTGAAGGTATGGGGTCCAGTCAGGACACTGCAAATCACAAATACAGCTACATGGAATTTTTCAAATTTAATACATTACTCTCTTGAAATGTATCTGTAGAGAAATCAAAATAATTTGTCAATATATGCTGAGCTTCAGCCTTCCACTCCTTCCCTTCTCCACAAGTAAAAATGAAAATATTTTTGGATCTAGTTCTACCTAGTTTTTCCACCATAAATCTGAATCTATTTGCAGATTTCAGATTGACCAACCTGTGGAAATCTCAGCTGTTATATTTTCACATATGAGGAGCTGTGTGGATGGGGAAAATGCTTTTCAGGCCCACTTTGAAAAAAGGCTGAAGTAAATATCCAGTTCATGTGTATCTGAGGCTCCATACACAGAGAAAAGTGGATGCCTGTCCCAGAGGAAACATTTCAGGGACAGTTAATGCCTCATCACCTTGGTCATCAGAAACTCAACAAAACTTCTAAGCAATTAATCCTGTGGAAGCCACAATCCATTAGTTCCCATTCTCATGACAGTAGAAACTAAACAAAGCTTCCTGACTTCTATGCCAAGTGATTGTAGAATCACAGAATGTTTTGGGTTGGAGGGGACCTTGAAGATCATCTACTTCCAGCCCTCCTGTCAAGGGCAGAGAAACCTTCCACTAGACCAGACCCAAGGCTCCATTAACCTGGCCTGGAAAACCTCTAGGGATGGGGCATCCACAGCCTCTGCCAGTGCCCCACTATCCTCTCAGTAAAGAATTTCTTCCTAATATCTAATCTAAATCTACTCTCCTTCTGCTGAAGAGCATTCTTTCATGCCCTTGTAAAGAATCCCTGTCTCTGTCTCCCTTGTGGGCTCCCTTTAGGTACTGGAAGGAGCTCTAAGGTCTCCCTGCAACCTTTTCTTCTTCAAGCTGAAAACCTTAACTCTCAGCCCATCTTCATAGGAGAGGTGTTCTGTTCCTCTGATGTCACAGACATCTTTTCATGAAAAATCCTTTCCTTAGGATTTTTTTTCCTCCTGAGAAGCTGAGAGGCCTCAGGGACAAAATGTAAGCAATGGTTATCTGCTGCTGTGGAATGCAACAGGTGGATCTGTGATTGGCCTATCTTGTATGTTTCTAATTAATGGCCAATCACAGCCCAGCTGTCTGGAGAGAGTCCAAGAACAGCTGCCTTTGTTATGATTCTTGCTGGTTCTATTCTTAGCTTAGCTAGCCTTCTGAGATGAAACCTTTTCTTCTATTTTTTTAGTATAGTTTTAATGTAATATATATAATAAAATAATAAATCAAGCATGGAGTCAAATCCTCATCTCTTCCCTCATCTGAAAACTCCTGTGAACACTGTCACACTCTGATCATCTTCATGGTCTTTCTCAGGACCCACTTCTCAGGTCCATGTTTTTCCTTTGCTGGGGTCCCAGAACTTCATGGATGACCCCAGGAGGGTCTCACCAGGGCAGAGGGGCTGAATCCCCTCCCGTGACCCACTGCTGATGTGACACAGTCCAGGATACATTTGCCTTTCTGGGCTGTGAGTGCACATTGCTGGGTCATGCTGAGCTTCTTGTGAACCTTTGTCACGTTCCTGCAGGCAGTAATTATCAGTCTTAAAAATAGCTAGGCTTTCTTTGTTCTTATCAGTGACAGAAATGCTACCCCACTGTCTCAGCACTCTGGATGAGTGGGAAGAAAGCAAGCAGCAGACAAGGCAGACAAAATTGGAAGTAATCATGAAAATATAGGGGATTGAGGGGGTGGAAGGGAGGGAGAAAATATCATCCTCATTTGAGAGGAAGAACTTGAAGAAACTGAGAAAGCATGACACAGTACTAATGGTCACCAAATGTAGGTGTTGGTGTTTCTTCTATAAAAGGAGAAATTTTGGGAGCTGATCTTTATCTCACAGAATTGTTTAGAGAGGACAAGGCAATAAAGGAAGGAAAAGCAGTGTGCTGTGCTGTGGCCTAAATTAAATTTTTTTTTCCTTAAATTAAGATGGGGTATTTTTGAATTTTTATTCCCTAATAAGGGAATGTCATGGTTCCCTGGCAAATCTGTGAAATATGAGTTTGTTAACATCAGTGATAATTTTGATAGATAGACTGAAACATTATCAGTCATACATTAAAGAGAAGGAAGTTTATGAAAGGCATTTTTCTTCCAATTTTTTTATTAGGTCAACATAAAATCAGCAGTTTTTGGCAGTTTGAATAAAAAAGCCATATACTGTGTGAATCAAAATCATGTCCTCTTTCAAACACTAAGGGTTTTTCTTATGAAAAATATCTATATTTGTGAAGCCTGAATATTTTTGCATACTTTGCTTACAGAAAATGCAGGAAGTCACACAGGTGCAGTAAGTCAACATGCCACATCCATGAAATGACCATATGTGGTATTTTAGCTTGAACCAGGATTGCACTTTTTTGTCTTGCTTGCTGTATTTCACATCAGAGATTTGTCCTGGAGCATGCAAACAGATTCCTTGATGAAAGTGAACTGGCAGACACTGCCCCGGTGGCTGTGCAAGGCAGTTCAGCTGCTAATGAGCAATTAATGCACAAAGCCAGAGCAAAGCTGCTCTGGGAGTGCCCCCCCAGATTTCTGTGGTGTGTTTGACCTGGACTGCTGCAATCAGCAGATCTGCATCAGCAGTCCTGGTGATGGAAACAGCTCAAAAGTGCCAGCACTGAGTGCTCCAGGCAGCACCAGCCCACGGGGGATGAAATGCATTTCCCAGTGCTGGCTGGGGATGCCCAGCCTGTCCTGTTTGACACCTGGACCCACAAACAGGGCCTGATCCAAGGTGCAGCTCCAGAGCTCCCTGCCCCGCACAACTTGGGGTCAGGATGGTTGGGTCTGTTATCTCCTTTCTCTGTTATCCTGACAGAGACTGCTTGTCCAGGAGTGCAGGCACAGCTGGAGAGGAAAAACTGCCCCTATGCTGCTTGGATACTCAGAGGATGAGTTATTTGGGGTTTGTTTTTATGTCTCCTGAGAGCCCAGTGTGTCAGTCTGCATGGTGCCTGTCTGACAAATAGAAAGCCCTGCTTCTGCTGCTTTTCAGAAGTCACATCTGCCTCAGAAAAATAGGATGTCTTCCCTGAATATCCATTAACCATTCCTATAAACTCTGCTTTAAATTCAGGTTAAACAGATAATTCATGAGAAGCCATAAGTTACTGGTAATGTGTACAAGGATGTTGTACCTTCTTCAAGGCAAACACAAAATTGAGGAAAAACAGAGCAAGGAATAAAGAGAAGGGGCCAATTTATTAAAGTAACATATTCTTTTTTCTTTTCACTAAAAAAAAGTCTTCTTTCTCAGGTGTAAGGCCTCATTTCAAGGGCTTTATTTTTAACGAGAAGAAACCACCTTGAAAAAACACACAGTAGTATATAACCACACTAGGCAGACAGCTCTGTTAAATGATTTTTCCCTTCATAGATTTTTCAGGCATCTTAGACCATATGTGTGAGCAATATAGCACATACAGGAAACATTTTCATTCTGGGCACAGAGGTTGGAACACATATCACCATATAGACATCTGCACTCATTAATAAAAGAACATGTATACACACATGCACAGCCGAATAAGCTTCTGTCTTTTGCTATTCTGATTTGTGTACAGCTATAAAAGTATCAGTATCTATATCATTTTGCCCATCTATATTTCTTTCTATGAATGATAAATAATTAGTGGTGTAGCTATAAAGCTTATGTATTTCTAGCCAATGACGCCTTCAAGGTTCCTCTGCTGCCTACTGCTTGACCTTGGTTTAAAAGCACACAGAATGGAAACCTTGAAACCAAGATCAGCAGGATTCATTCTGACAGAAAACAGATGCAGCACAATGGAGAAAAATACACATTTAATTTTAATCCTTTTTTTTTTTTTTTTAACAGCCTGACTATTATCAGTTCTTAAAAAAAATCCTAAGGTACAGACTGTCCTTCAAACAAGTATCATACATTTAATACTCCAATCAAGTTTTGATTGGATAACATTGTGACTACAGTCACTAGCAATGTCTACATTATTCCTCCCTTTGGGCAGGGTAGCAGGAGGACAATGTGGAAGTAACACAACAAAGGGCTGTGGCCTTAAGATGACCCTTTTTAATGGAAGATTCCTGACTTCATAGAAGTACAATAAGAGGCATTTTATTTCATAATATTTGGACAGGAAGGTTACAAAACTGCAATATAGATAGATGACACACAGCAATGTGACCTCAAGGAGCTGCTTTTGTCTTACATTGCTTTTCAATTTTATGCTCTGTCTCAAGCCGCCTAATCTTAGGTAGGGCTTAATGGGCTTCTTGTTTTCTGGAGGGGAATGAAAACAATTATCTTTACAAAGTGGGGAACAGTGTTTGAGGTCATGCCACGTGTCACTGGTGTGGGTCCATGGAATGGACAAACCCCTGCCTGGCTCTCCAGCTGCACTTGTCCATGGGAAATGATGGCTGAAGAGAGAGAAGTCTGCTAAAGTCTTCCCACCAGAATGACTGCTTGCCCCTTCATTGTTTGGTCCTTGTATAGACAAGAAAATATAAACCTTTGCTGATATTGGTTGGTAATTTGGTGCTTTTATTAGGAAGAAAAAATAAACCTTTGCTGCTATTCTTGGCAAAAAAAAAAAAAATCAATGGGTGCTTAAATAATGAAGAGGCAGATTGGGTATTCTGGATTGCTCAAGATGTTGGTGACTAAAGAAGGAATGTCTTAATACTGCTAAAGCATAGGGAAAAAGAATGTAGGACAGTGTTCATAAGAAAAGCAGCAATACTTAAAAAAGTCAATTTAGAATAGTGCTAAAAAGGACTGGCATTGTATTTGAGTAGAAAAAGGGATGTATTCTAAGGGATGGAAAAAGGTACTTATAATTGTTGTGGGAACACTGGCAGACAGTGTACACATCCAGAGTCCATTCTTCATCAGAGTGTGTGGGTATGGTTTGTAAAGACAGGAAGGTCCTGAAGACCTTTGTAGTGATGTGTGTAATTTAAAGAATCACAGAGTGAATGTTTGAATTTTGGAAGCACATGAAAATGAATGATAATTAATTCACCTATTCCTTTGGTTTGGAATTTTCTTTGTCTTACAAAAGTCTTACAATTAAGCACATAAATTAATTACAATTACAAATGCTTGAAGACACAATATAACAACAACTCTTGAGCCAACTTTGCAAAGCAAAAGATTGTTAACAAATTGGAAAAATGGAAGGAATGAATTGTTGTGACAATTGAATCTTTCTATCATGCCTCAAGACATTTCCACAACAGAAAGGACTATTCCTTTCTTTTTCATGAGCATTATAAAATCTAGTAACCATGACTCAAATTCCTCAAATTGTGAAAATAGAACTGTTTTCCAGTGCACATGCACAGACTTTTACTAGTTTCATGTAGAAGGTTAAAGATTGTTAGAGAATTTCTGAAATGGTGCCATTCTGTAAATGACATAAAAGCAGCAAGCAGACATTCAGAGGTTTCTTCATCACACATTAAGTATCACACCATCCCCTTGTCTGTAATAAGCATCTTTATGGACCTCAAATCATCAGTGTGGTTTCTTTCCAATCCCTTTCCCAATGTTTCTATTTATCCAATTTACTTCTACTCTGATAATGCTCTTAGGTCCTGTAATTAGGCCCTGCGAAGGCAGGAATTGCCTGATGTTTCAAGCTTCCTTCTGCTGCTTTCAGGCATCACCTTGTCATGGCTGGGGTCACAGTTCAGCACAGACCGAACTTCTCTTTTTCACTTTTAATAGGAGATTCATTCTTCCTTTCTTTAGGGATCACTGCCCTCAGGTACAGCTAGACAGTCTTTGTCATGCTGATTTAGTAAGCTCTTTTTCATCTTTGCTTCCATTTCTGAATGCACACATACTCAATACATTCACACCCATACTTGGATACATCAGAAGTTCCAAAACCTTTGATTGTAAAGCTAAGTAAAATATAGGAAAGAAAGTGCTTTATTTATTCTGGGAATACAATTATGTATAGTTGAATAGGAGACTCTGCTGTATAACTACACACAACTTTTTTTTTCCTTTTCTATTTTCTTCTTTATAAAATTGAATTTTTCTGTAGGAAAATGTGCTGGTGATAATGAGAGCTCTAAGCACAATAGGTCTGATAATTGCAAGAGCAATGAGAAGAGAAGCAAGGTAGATAGAAGAATAAAGGCACTGAAAGAAAGGCAGAAAAAATCCTGGAAACTTCACACAGGCCTGGGAGCATACTATTGAATCTGAACCATAAACTTTATTTATGTAATTTTATCAATTACACCTAATTACAAGAGTGAATGCTGGCAGAGACAGAAAGTACTTCACTGAATTTTCATGCTTGCATTTCTTTCTTCTTATTTCTTTTTATTGTTAAACATTTTAAATTAATGTTTAGTTAAGACCATTTAATCTATAAAATCATAAATTCCCTATTGCATGTTTTGGAAGGCAAAATAAGCTGCGAACCTGAGAGATGAGTAAGAGGAGCCTGAGGTATTTTTATCAAAGCAGCCTAAGAAATGGTGCATTGCAGACCTCAGCTGAGGTAGTGCAATTAAAGGGAAAGTCAATTGATCACAGAAAGAGAAGGACAAATATCAACAGTTTTTTTGTCAATTAGACTTCTAAATTATTGTGTGGCTTTCACAGTTTTAGGGAAAGGTTAAAGGAAGAGACTTTGTAACGCAAGAACAAATATCTCTTGGGGAATGCATTGCTGATCCTCTGACCAGTTTTCCACCCTTAGGTTGCTTGGAGAAAATCTGGGGACCAGTGTTCTCAGCTGCCATGCTGGGTAGGATGTGCCATTGCTTCTACTAAACTAAACCACCATTAATTGGGTAGCAAGGGAAGTATTTCACTCTTCAAAACAGTGAAATCTGTTAGAGAGGATGTTTTGGGGTTTTTTACATGAACTGACCTTCACAGGCTTATGCACTTGGCAAAACCTTTGCTTTATATTTTAGTTTTAGAATGATTCTTTAAGCTGCTTGCTCACAGGTAGAAATTTCCCATTGGAAGCTTCTGTTCTTTTTGAAGAACTGTTCATAAATGGGCCAGGTGTCATTTTCTTATCTTTTGAAGTGGTGTAGCTCAAGGAGTCTGGTTCAGGTTTAAATTAACCTAAAGTTCTTGTAGGCAAACACAAAGCACTGACAGTTCTATGAATAAAGAGAACTCTATAAATAAAGAGAGGACAATTATTCATATGCTCTGAAATGTATACTGATCACTGAGAAATAAGAAATGGACTTCAGAATATTGAAATACATAGGAGACACTGTCTTAATTAGATTTCTGTATCAATTCAGAGCTTAGAAGAACATCAAAAGGCTTGATTCAAAAGGAAAAAAACCAATACCTTGATTTTCTAAGTAACAGCTGACAGTTTAATTTTACTGCCATCTTCTAGATTGCAATTTGGCAACAGGGTTTTTTTTCTATTTTAAATGAGGTTCTATAATAAGTCTTACATTACACTGAAATAAATAAGGTTTTAACTTTGGCTTTGTTCAAGATCTTAGGTCAGAAATTGAATTTTTTAATGATCTATCTTGAAATTAATATATCCAAACTACTGTTTAAACATTAAAGCTATCTTTCCTTCCAAAATAATGTGATTTATGTAATATTTGAAAATATGGAGCAAAGCATGAAGTTCCTGCTTATCAGCTGAGTTAAGCAGTTCAGCAAGTTAGACTTCATGCATTTAGGAATTTTTAAGAAATGAACAACTCAAATCTATAATTCCTGGCCAATATGTCTATCTGGATTTGGCCATACTTTACTGACAGTGCAGGCAGCTGCCTCCCTTGTCAGTGCTCACCTCCAACCAGGTAACAGAATGACCTGGATCTGGGAATCCATAGTTACCCATACCATTACAGGTATTCTGCATTTATACAATAATCATAAGTCACTTTGGGCAGTCCATTTTCAGAAGGTGACTGCCTTGCTCTCCAGACTGAAATCTCTATTCTCTCAGCCTTGTGACTCATAATGCACCTTTAGTCATATTTTAACCTTCAGCATTGCATTCTCTGTCACATTTTATTGCTTAATACATGCTGTTGAGCGCAGCAACATCACAGCACCAGATAAACCCCAGTGACTTCTGCATGAAAAACAACTTCACTCGGCTTTTTAATAAGAGTTCCTTTTAATTTGAATGCTTAATATGAATGTTCCCCTTTGATATGAATGTTGCATTCATGCCCTTGACATACTTGCTCAATAATAATAGCAACAAGACTCTCTGTATACAAAGGGTAAAACAGGATATTTTTGCCATATTATAAAACCTTGTTGGTTCACTGGGTTTTATCTCATTAGACTAATTACCTTTTTATTTTTTTTTTTCATTTGGGTCAGTTGAGCTATAAAACACAGTAGATTTGAGGATATGTCAAGAATGACTTTAATCTCTTTATATTCAAAGACACCTTCCCTACCTTTGAGTATTTTATCTGGAATTTAATGAAATAACAGTAGCTGGGGGGAGGTAAAGGAGCCCTAGAATGCAGCTGGTATTGCAGATGTGGCAACAATGTATTCTATGACCTTACAAACGATATGGATTTACAAACCTACATTCTATGGCAAACAAAAGGTCCTGGGCTTTTTTCAAAAAAGAGAAGCTACTGAGCAATATGATATGGAGTTGATAATCCTTACCAGTCAAACATCACATTAATAAGAAGATAATGGGATTTTACCTGATATAGTCTTTAGAGGCATTTTTTTCTCAATTTGTCATTCAGTCGTTTTCAACTTTTGCTCAGTGTTCACCTCAACCACGATTCCACTCAGATTTCAGAACCTGCTTGTAAGGATTTAGGGAAATTAACTGGAAAACCTCCTTTATGGGGGAGTGTATGGAAGTTTATGGAAGTGAAGAGGTGATAAGCTTTACCCACATCCTAGTGAGAGACTGAGTGGGATACTAGCAAACAGTCTGATCTCTGCAACTATGGCCAATGAAAAGCATCATTAAATTCTCTAACTTTTGCTTTATTAATAGTTACTACTTGCTATGACCTTATTTCACACCACAATAAGCAGGAATGGGAGCTTTGCCAAACCGCTGGAGAAGGAGGCTGTGGTGTGGGGGCATGGACCACATGGATTCCCCTTGGGTCATCAGGCAGAGGCAGCTCCCTTACCTGCATTTGTTTGCACTGTTGTTTCTGCAACCCCAAATGAGGGGATTTGGAGGAAAGGAGTGGTGGACATGAAGAATTTATTTCCTGCCAAGTCATTCCAGTTGCATGGTAGCTTAAAGCAGTCCCCGGCCATAAATGAAACTGCAGGGGCTGACAGCCACTGATCCTTCCCTCTTAATATGGGCTACAGCACCACTGCATCTGGCCAAACTGAGTTCCTTATAACCTCCTTAGCAGCCCTTCAATTAACCAGAAAAGTTGCAAATAGCTTTCCAAGCTTTAATCTGCTTGCTTTCATCCTTTTCCTGCCACTTTGATGAATTGTCAGACAAGATAAGCAAGTGGCAAGACAAATACTTTCATAGGTGGAAAAGTATCAGGTTCACAGTGCAGAAAATGCATGTCCTCCAGTGATGGAGTCTAAATTTTAATTTAGCAACTCTTATTTCTGGTAAAGAGTAAAAGGATATCACATTTCTTCCAGTCTACTAGACGTATTTAAATTAGCATTCTAATTTGGATCTGGAGTGAACTATTGAAACTCTGCACTCAGAGGGTGAGTGCCAAGTCTCCAGCTGGAATAGCTTCACTCTAGGGATTGGTTTCTGTTGCCCTGCCTGACCTGCAGTGTGGCTGTAAACAGGCACAATAAGCTTTGAGAATCTCAAAGCTCAGACAGAGCAAGAAGCTCTGGCTGATGCTGCAAGGGAGCTGCTTAGCTCTGCTCATGTATTGTTCTGGTTTGAAAGCAAAACCAGTGAGAGACTCCAAGTCAGAAATACAATTTATTAGGAAAAGGAACAAAATACATGCAATAATACAAAAGAAAAAGCACTGACAGAGTCAGAACACAACCTGACACCATGCTAGTTAGGGTGGTAGTAACAGTCCAGATGAAATTGTCTTATTGAAAGGGTGATTCCATAGAAAAGATCTGGTAGCACTTGTCTTCTGGAAACCAGGGGATAAGGGCTGCCTATTCTGTCCCAAAGCCCAGATTATATACAGGTGGGAGATGCTGAGCTCCTCCCCCCTGGGCGGAGCATCTCTCAATGGGCTGAAATCGTTCGTAGTCACTAGATGGGTCATTGATTACCAATTACACAGAAATGGCTCCAGAGGGAGTTATCTCTGAGTCATTGGCAAGACATTGATGAGCCCATTAATAGGAGATAAGGAAAAACAATGCCCCTCATGGCTTCAGCAGCTCTTGAGGATGGGAATAGAATACATCTTTATATTGTAACCTTGGACACGTTTATGTATAGATTATATATCCTCAGGCTGGAGCTGCTTCTAGCAAAGGCAGACTTTAGTAAGACAAAGAAAATTCCAAACCAAAGGGATAAATCAAGATTCCTTCATGGGGAAAGCAAATCTTCTTTGCTTTCCCCATTTGGGATCAGCAGCATTGTGGGACAGAAGGACCTGTGCTGTTTTCTAGCTGTGTCCAAAGACTGCACATAGGCACCAACAAAAAGTTCACTGGTAGTGCCAAGAGTAGCTTCTATTTCCTTACTAACCTTGGAAGACTCCTTAGTGAAATCTGAGCTAATTCCAGGCTGCCTTTTTAAATTTTTATTGTAATTTTATCTTCAATCAAAATAATGTAAACAAATTTACAGCAGAAATTACAAAATATCAGTTTCTTCTGAGTATGTTTAATGAGGCAAATGGCAACTCTATGCAAGAATTTTATCTACATGCATCCTGAGAAGGTGGTAACAAAGTCAGCCTGCATGTCTTGAGCCATCAAGGAGGAGATTGCATAGGGTACGTCCAGCTGCTCTTTAGACCCACAGGATGTGAGCACTCAGCACCTTCTGAAATCCAGAGGGGATATATCAATGTGCACCAGACTTTTGTCTATTTTGCTAATATGTACAGTGACTCTAAAATTCTTTACAAAATCTGCTTTTGCAGGCTTAACATTCAAGGCTGAAAAAGACTTTGTTTTTTTTAAACCTGACATTCATTAAGGTGAAAAATAGTAAAACAAACACTAAACATTAAACGAGGATATAGTAAATGTTATTTTATTCAAAGTTTGAGAAAAGCAACAAATCACACAGGACTTGCAAATATTGGAAAATATAATAAGAGAGAACTTATAAAAATCATGCAGATATACTGTTTCACCACATGTACCCCTAATTAAAAAAATAAAGGAGGTAGAAATTAAGAGTACTTTTCCTCTTCTAGTGTTAAACAAAAACAGATTACAAATAATATTTAACCACATAAGAAAGGATACTTTCTGTAATCTTAAAAATATCCACTACAATGCCATCACATACTGTAGGTCTAATAAAGAATTATTTGGAAATATAAATTTCTTTTCTTTTAATTCTTTGAGATTTTTCTAAAAAGTGGAGGTATTTTGATACTATTTAATACAGTTCAGTGAAGAGTTATTCTCTCTTAATAGAAGTTCCAGGGGATTTAAGGCCATCCAAACATTAATCTTTCATATGATGCATCGTTAGCAGAACTAAAATTTCTCATATTCTACAAGGTTTTGGAGCACAGTAGCAGAAGTGAAGCAGCTGGTTGTATGGTTTCAGACAGAAACCATACATTTCCCATCTCTATTATTCATAAGGTTGCCTGCTGGAACAGAAATGTTATCCTTCCTGGTGAAGTGGATAACATTCACTTTAAACCCATACTTACATTGTTTGCTAGATCAAGACTGTCACTGGGGTTCTTGATTTTCAGCAAAAGATTATTTTTCAGAGGCACACGGGGATTCAGTGAAATGATATTGACTTTGTAGCAGCTGTATTTATTAAAAAAAGAAAGCTGCTAAATTGTTTTGTCATCTGTGAAAAATAAAATCAAGAAACTTCCCCCAAAAGCCTTTTTCTCAGTAGCCCTTAGTTCTGTGATTTGAAGCAGGGCTTCAATAATGCACTCAGCACAGAAAATTCCGAGTATTCCACTGGAAATTGATAAAATAATTTAAAGATTCCTGTTAAACAATGAGATTTTAAAAGATGCAAAAAGCATTCAAAACCTGTTTATGAGGCTGAGGAGAAACTTGTGAAGAAAAATGCTTACTATGTGACTGTCTTTTTATAGCTGGAATAATCTCCTGACTCCTAAATAATTTCTTGCACATCACCCCGCTCATGACAGAGGAGACAGGAAGGAGAGCTGATTCCTTCCTTTCTCTGGAACTGTCTCACTGCACAATCCTAAAATAAACTAAGATGCAAGGGACCTCTGCAGACTTCCTGGTTGGAGCAGGCTGATTTTGATGTCAGACCAGGCTGCCCAGGCCTGGCCGACCCCCCTGTCCTTGGCCACCCACCCTGTCCTGGGCCACAGCAGCCCCAGAGAAGGGGCTGAACCCTGTCCCTCTTAACAACAGTGCCAGGCTGTGGATGAAGAAAACTCTCACAAAATTTTTGTCCCCTTGTGTAGGAGCGTCGGGGGTAGGATGGTTGGGATGGACAGAGATGAGAGATCTCTGAAGCCAGGTCGTGGAACTTGTGGTTTGTTGCAAAGGGCCTGGGTGCAGGGCCCTGCTAGGAGTTGCCAGCCACAGCTCAAAGCAGGCCGAGAGAAGAGAGGGGGAGAGAGGATGAGAGGGTAAGAGAGTAAGAGGGGAAGAGAGTAGGAGTATAAGGGAGTAAAAAAGGTAAGAGAGTAAAAAGGGTAAGAGCTTAAAAGGGTAAGAGAGTAAAAGCTTAAGAGAGTGAGGTTCTCGTTGCAATACAATAAATCTTCTGTGTTGAATATTCTAGTTCTCGCTAACCAAACTAGTACAATATACAACATTTACATATAGCCTATAAGAATCATTACATTACTATACTGTATAACATTTTAAAACATATTACAGCATACTATACTGTATTACATTTTAAACCCTAAAAACTGCTCTTTGGACCCCTTATGCTAAACTAGTAGGTCTGCTCTGACCTTTGGGCCTGTCTGCAAGCAGAGGGTGTTGTTTCATCAAAAGGGGATTACCTTCAGCCTGCCATACTATTGTTTTCTAGTTGTTCAGTAACTAAGGTACTTCAAAGCTTGCTTTCATTTCAATCTCACTTATAATTTCTATATTCTCAAAATCTTTTGCCAGGCAATCATATTTATAAGGTTTTCCTGTTTCATCTTCCCCAACACCCTTGCCCCAAAGGATCAGGGAAATCTGAGCCTGCTTCTGTCTCCCCAACAGCTCCATGTGGGATATTTCCCTGCCTCTCTGTCATGTGAAACAGAGATTGGGAGCTCCCTCTCCTCTTGCCATCCAATGCAGGAGACCCTGTCCTGCCATCACACACAGACACATTCTTGCAAGCTCAGATAGCACAGTTTGAAGACGCAAAAATTGCAATTTTCAAGGCAGTTGTGTCAGTAGGACATCCCAGGGAGTTACATTTCTGCTACAAAAAATACATTTAAAAAATATAGCAACTTTTCCTCAAAATTCATGGCTTCAGTGTGCTGCTTTTCTAAGCCACAGACCTACCAATATAACTGCAACTGCCTTCTGCCAGGGAAAGCAGAACCCAAAATAGCTTCTCTAAGATAAACAAGACAATTTCTTCTACAAAAATAATGCCTACACCAAAAATTACACTGATGTAACTGTACATATGGAGCAGTAAGGTTCCTCAGGATTGATTCTTCTCTTTCAAGTCTGGCTGCCTGAAGTTAGATCTCTCAATCTATTTTCTGGCATGTAGACAAGTGATCTGATTTTCATGAGTGCTCAGCACTACACAGATTCCCAGAAAACAGTTTACTTTTCAGTAACTAATGCCACTTTTAGAAACACAGAAAGACAGACAAATCTGGGTTGAAGAGTTTCCTGAAACTATTTATATATTATATATTTTTTTGATTCATCTTGACTAAAAATAGAAGAAATGCTACCAATTTAATTAATTTTAATTCCCTGAATTAAAAGAAAAATCCCTTGCTTAAACAGCATCTTACATTATGACTCTTCGCTTGCCTCTGGGAAATGATACAAGCAAAATGACATTCCTAACCCATGTGATCCATGATTCCTCCAAGGAAAGAAAGTGGAGACCACAGATAACACATTCTCTCTCTCTCGTTTTTGTAGACAATATTTAGCATTGCATACAACTTTTTGTTCAAGTATTTATGAATGTCTTCAATGACTTTTAAGGCAGAATGCTTTGAAATGAAAAATATGATTACTATGGTTAGGTAATGGAGAAAAAACTAACAATCACAGAAGAAGAGTGGGATTTGTGGATTGCTGGTTGTTAATTAACTAGAACACACGTGTGTGCACACTGTGTCTCTGGAAGCACAGCCCAGGAGGAGCAGAGCTGTGGGGTGTGCTGCCTTCTGCCTTCTCTCCTGCTGTGGACATCAGTCAGATCAGGGCAGCTGCTGTGGGAAGGGAACCTCAGACTCTTTTCTGAGAGGAGCAATGGGTGATGGATGTGTTTGGGATCACCAATTTGCTCTTCACTTGCTAATGTGACACTGTTAATACACCCTGTCCTTCATTTAGGATTTCTGGCCCTGTCACAGCCTAGTCCTAATAAAATATGAAACAGCTCATTGTAGGTTGTTACTTCACAGGGATTTTTGGAATGGCACATCCATATATTTTTATGTTATTTTAGTTGCTGATGTTGGAACACAATGAAGTCTGCCTGCCTGCTGTAGTTAGCATTTGTAGTAGGGTTTTTTAAAAGTCATTTCTGTCCTTGTTCCTGTTGTTTAGTGTCCTTGAGCTTAGCTTTAATCTTAAATAAAAGCACAAGAAACACTATGTTTTCAAAGGCACAGCTGAAAAGCCATTGACAACAAATATTTGTAATATTTTTATTCCACTTTACAGAACTCTTCTACTTGTTAGGAGCTCAGATTCGACCAAGTTAACAAGGTTATCAGTTATGTGTCTATTGTCTTGTCCTGGCTTCCTTGGTGGAGCTGCTGCAGCAAACAATGCAGGGGTGATGCTTTGTTCGAGCAGCAGGATGGAGGCAGCAGGGAGGGGCAGGGGCTGCCAAGGCAGGAGCTCCTCCTGAGGCCAGGATTAATCAGTTTCTGGCTTTGGGGGCTCTGGGGCAGCCCCCAGGGGCTGTGACAGCCCGGGGTTCACCTCTGGGAATCTGCAAAGCATCCTCACACCAACACACAAGCAAGCAGGACATTGCAGGCATGAGCTATCCAGTTATCTGATACATGCTAAATACCTTGGGAGAGGTAATTAAAAGCATTTTAAGGGATTTAATCTATGCATTTACCTTAAAAACACATTTCCACTCACCTCAACCTATGGCAGAATGCCTAAGTTATAAGAATAACTGTTTAAATTACCAGTAAAAAGGCAAGATCATTGCGTGCTCCCTTTTCTGCTCTTCTGTGTAAACGCCAGGTGCATTCAGCTTTCCCCTAAGCACTGTCATAAATTTGCTGTCTCCCTGCTGGCATAATTAATATATGCAACTGTTGCTATCTAAAGAGCAGAGGGTGCCAGGGCAGCAGCTGCACAGTTGGAGAGCTCACATTAGCACCATGCCAGTTGGCTGGCAAGTCTAATCACTTTTGTACTGTCATGATTCTTTGAGAAGAAGAAAAAAATATTAGCTCTTGCTACAGAATCAGTTGGTCAAATGGAAGTAACAGGAGCACCCCACGTGGGTACTGCAGGATTTACAGCACAGTTCAATATTCAGTTTTTTTTCTGGAATGGTGTATGGAAAGTACATAAGACATCATGGAAAACTTCGACACTCTTTTCCTTTCTCCTTCCTGCTCCCAGCACGTTCCAGTGTTACTGTTTATACTCCTGCCAATAACTAGTGATTGGTTACCAATAACTAGTGATTGGTTGAAGACATCAGGGGATGCCTTGAAAGAATTTTAGGAGTTTTATTCAACACCAGTAAAGAATAAAATCTGAGGTGTTTCTTTGAACTTTTAATTAACTGAATGATAAGAAAAATCACTCTGCTCAGTTCTCTACTGACAATTAAGTTGTGGCCAGCATCCTGCTTCCAGACAGCATGGTTCAAAAATTGTATTCAATCCTGATGTCAGCTATAAGATACCCAAATTACTGCTGCCTATGTGAAAACATCCTGCTGGCCAGGGCCAGCAGCAGCATAACTCAAACTGTGTGTGAAGCCATCACTTCCAGCAGGGTTTTAGCAGGTGTGAGCAGTGCCAGCCCCCAGAATCTTCTCCCATAAAGGTGTGTGCCTCCAGCCATGTCTCCAGCACTGCACCCTCCACCTACATCCCCTGTTTCTTCTCCTCCTGTGGCTGCCACTCACAGTGTCTGCCCAGCCCCGGGTGCTCCTCAGCTCCTCTTACGCTTACTTATCCATGTGCTGATTGCCCACAAGTTACCAGCATGTTTCTTCACTGTCCTCATTTTCTAAATGACCTCTGTGCTTTTTGTAAAAGCTTTTTCCAAGGGATGCTGCCTTGTGGGGTGTCCTGACCCCCAGGGGAGCACTGACTTTGACCCTCATTCATGGAGAGTTTCCCAGGCTTCAAGATAGACTATAATCCACAAAAGTGTGAAACAGATTATAGAGAATAGTGTAGGTGTATCACTTGGTGAGAAATTTAGGTTTTGTGATTTTTAGTATGTTGTGGACGGAAGCAAGATGGAGGGCACAGGGTGCCGTCCGGGCTTTCTTCTTCATGCTTCTTCTTCCTTCTTCTCCATGGTTTTGGGTGGCATTTTGTAATTGACTAGAAAAGTCCACTTGCAGCTCTGTGGGATCAGTTATTGGGTTAAAAGGGAAAAAAATCCAGGTGTCAGCTCTTAATTGGATAGTTTAGTCTCAAAAACCTTGTAACAAGAGATTGTTGCCATTTTGTGCCTTCTAATGAAAAGCTGTTGAACTCACAGTAGTGAGACTGTTTTACTGATAAGAAATAATAAACACCTGAGTCCAAACACGAAATACGATCTCACTGTCTTCAATCCAGACCCAGAGAAACCCACACTGCCTCAGTTTCAACTTGTGCTGCTGAATTCTTTGCCGGCACCATGGTTCCTTACCCTTTTAACTCAATCAGATCACACCCAGACTCTCATGTCACTGTAACTCCTGGTTTCACTTAGGAGAAAATTCCAGACCAACGTAACAAAAACACCCTGATGTTTTATTTCAGTGGGGTGCCTTCAGAAGGATGTAACCTGGGAGGGACAGGGAGTGTGGAACAGCATTGCTTCCCGCAGCTCTTTGTGTGTGTCTATGCACCTCAGAGCTGCACCCAAACTCACAACTACCAGTGATTTACCAAAATAAAACACTCAATTGCCTTCAAATCCAGGGGCAGACTGGGGTACTCAACACCCTTTATGCTCCTCTGTTGTGTGGAGCCAATGCTGGAGGCCAAAGGTGGAGAGAAGCCAAGAGAAGGATGGTGGATTCCTGCCTATCCCCTTCTCTCCCCACACCTGAGGAAGAGGCAGCAGCTCTGAAACACTTCATGTCCTCTCCAGGTGTGCCCCTTGTTAGGACAAAAGCTTGTCCAGTTGGTATTTTAAAAAAGCCTGCTGTAAAATGCTAATGAGGGCAATTCCAGACTGCTTTGTTGGGTAGCAAAAACAGTGTGTGTGTACCATGGACAAGAACAGGTTCATAATTTCGAAAAAAATCCTTGGCTCCAGACAAAGATTGGGTCACATTCATTTCAGGCCACTGCAGTAAGGTATTTAACTGAGGATATTTGATGTTGCTTGCTTCCTAGTACTTCAAAATCACTTTAACTTTCAGGTTAAATACAAACAGGGCATGCACTGTTCATTACAACAAGCATATGTTGCTGGAATTCACAGAGAGTCAAATGTGACTCTTTCAAAGAGAAATGTCAGAGGATCCAGAAGGGTTTTTGTCTGTATTTTTTTTCTAAATGCTGTTTTTCATCAGAACTTCACTCTTGGCAGTTTTCTTTGTGCCAGTAAGGTTTCAGTGAACAGAGCTGAAAACAACTCACATGGGGACTTCACTCAAATGTCTAATCCCTACAGGAGCAGGTAACCAGGTCCAGTCTTTGTGGCTCAGGAAGCAGTGATCTACACAAAGGGCACCAGATGCCTCAGCAGAGCCTTTGAGTCTCCAGATCCTTTGAGGATTTTATTTTCAAAACGCTGTTGTGAGAGAAACATTTCAGTAACAGAGACACAGGTGACTAATTCACCACTGTGCTGTACAGAGACATCTCAGTCTTCTGGGTTCCACAGGCTGAAACCCCTCTTGAATAGCTGCACTTATAACCTTTCAAATCAAACACTGTGGCATCCCCTAAAACCCTTAAGACATGTTCCCCCACTGTCCCTCCCCACCTCCCAAAAACAAAACCAACCAAAAAAGCCAACTCAAAACCCCAAAGGACAAAAAATCCCCAAATCCAAACTCTACAAAACAGAGAGAAAGAGAGGGAGAATTAATGTTTCACATGTGGAACTCCTGGCTGGCACCAGACCATCAAAACTGTTCTGGGGACAACAGTGGGGGACAAATTCAGTGTGAGTCAGGAATGTCATGCTGTGAGAAAGGCATACAACAAATTAGGATGCATAAACAAGGCTATTGTATTTAAGGCTTGTCAAAGGCTGGTCCTCCTTTGCTCAGCATAGTGGAGGCTTGGCTGTATCCAATTCTGGACACTGTGCTCAAAGTACAGAGAGTGTGCACAGACGGATAACAGGATGATCAAAGTGATTCTTACATTCCTGGTGTGGAAATCCACAGCAAGTGTGAGTAGTATTCTCTGCTCTGGAAACAACAAGCACTGTCTTAAACTTCCATAAAAAAAAAGATGAAAATAGAGGATGGAGAGCTGTGTACCAATAAAGCAAATTGTTTTGGCAAGTCGAGGGAATTCTATCCATGTAGCATTTTAAGAGCACGACAGCTCTGGTAGAAATTATATATACAGCTTTGGTTTCCTCAGGCAGAAGAGGAAATCTGTATCATTCCCATTTTGCATAAGTTTTACTCAACAAACTTCCAGGTGAAAGGGAACAAGTAATGATTTGTGAAGTCTACTTCACATGTTCAGCTGAGTCTGGAAAGGGAAGTGGCTGGGACTTTACTGGAGTGAGGTTTCAGTTTTCAGCTAAACACGGTCCAACATAGGGGTTTTTTGAGCATGTCCTCAAGCAGCTTCTATGTTCCTGTGAATAAGTATCCATGAAAGCTCCTAGGTTCAGGTGCTCTCAGAGGTGAGTTGAAAGCAGGCAGGAATTTTGGAGGTCTGAACTTTGGATGCTGTTATTTAGCAGAATTTCAGTTTCCCTCCATCCTTTAGAGGAAAGGCTTTATTGGAAAAATGATGGGAAGGAAGGAAGAGCCAGGGAACCACAGGCTGCTCAGCCTGTCCTCAGTCTCTGGGGTACCAATAATTTTGGAAGTCACTTCCAGCCACATTGAAACATGAAGGTGGATTTGCTAAGGGCAGATTATGCCTGACTAACCTGATTTGTCGTAGTGGATGTTTACCTTGCCTTTAGCAAGACTTTTGTCAGGATCTCCAATATTATCCTTAAACTGGTGAGTCATAGGTTGGATGGTGAGTTGCAAATTGTCTGGGCTGTTGGGCTAAAACTGGAATGATCAGCAGGGCAGAGTCCAGCCAGCAGCAGGGTAGCATCTGTGACCCTTGAGGCTCATTATCTCCATCCTTGGAGAGGTTTAAAAGTGCATCAGGGCACAGCCCAGAGCCACCTGCTGTAACCAGACCTCCTTCAAGCAGCAGATTGGGCCTCTCGTGATCCCTTCCAACCCACAGGGCCCTGTGCAAAACCCTGGGCTGGAGTTTCCCCAGGCAGTGTGCTGAACACAGAGGGTTGTTTTGTAGATCAGGATGAGTAAAGAGCAGTTATAGCAATGTAATCCTTCTATTTGAATGAAAACTTAATTTAAATGAATTTAAATGGCCAGGCTATTGGGGCTTGAGATGTTTTCCAGTGTCAAGACTGTGATCTTGTAGTGTCAGTGAGGAGGGAATCTACAGTAAATCCTGGTGGTACATCAATCTCACTGGCAGCTCACCCTCCTATCTGCTCCCTAGCTGGGAGCTGTGAGAAGAGAGAAAAGATCTCTGACAGTAGGTGTTTTCCTTTGATGTTTGATCAGGTGAATTTTGCTTGAATTTCTTAGCCTTTTCTCTCCTGGGAGCATGTTGGTGTGCATCCTGTTTTGCAGGAGGCAGTATAAGACTGCTGAATGTGAGCCTCTCCCTGCTTTCCTTCCATTATGGAACCAGGAATGTGCGAGTCTATAATTTATTTAATACTATTACATATGTTTCACAAAAAGTCTGGCAGACTTGTCACAGCTAAACTACCTTTCTCCAGGATTCAGCAGAGATAAAGTGTATCTTGTGCTTGAAAGAAGTTTGAATTTGAATCACAAATTCCTTTGTGCCTGATTTATCAGCAGAGTGTAGTATGGTACAGCTATCTGAGAGTGAATCCCTTGCCAATTCAAGTTCTACAATATTACTGGCCTATTGAAATTATCTATAGAATACCCTTTAGGCATTTCAAGTCCCCTGCTAAAAATTCAATGGACAATTCCATATGGTGCCATATTGTTAAGATGAGCTGCTGCTTTATTTGAAGTTCATGCCTATCAGCCAGAAGGCTCTGAATGTAAAAAGGATTTTAAAATAATCTTTTTTTTCAAAAGTTTTTTAGGTTTACAGCTAAGTCCTTTGTGTCTAGACATGGCTATCATGCCACAACCTGATCAAAGGTAACACCTTCATGTACACACTGTAGAGCCCAACATCCCAGCTGGGATATCCAAACCTTAAGGAGTCAACACATGCAGGACTTACAAACTAATTAGGGCTAATCTAACAGATTCAGGTGAGATCTCAGCTCCTGACATGTCTTAATTCAAAACTCAAACCAAAGGGAAAAATAACCATCCTTTAAGATACTAGAGTTTGGTACATTTTTTAAAATTTTCAGCATAAATTCCTAGCCAATGATAGCTTTTGTGAGTTTGCCACCTGTCTGTTATTCCTCCTCAAACATTTTTAAAATTCCAATAACAGTGACAGACATGTCATGGCCTCAGAGATGTTGTGTTTATGTCCATGGCCCAAATATGTTATAATTCCAGTTCTCATGCAGGTTGTGCTTCCTGGGCCAAGAAATGCAAGAGCAGCAATTCTGTGAGAAATGACATTTGAAAAACACCCCCAGCAAGTCCCACATGCTATTCTGTAAGACTCAGCCTGTTATAATATATTTCATGCACACACACACAAACAAAAATTTTAGTTGTTTCTCAGTGTTCAGTGAAACCTCAAAAACAAGATTTAGTCATTACTGTTCTTGGTTTTAGAACAGAGCTGCTGTTGGGATTAGATACCAATAATTTAATAATTAAACACTATAAAAATTCTGCAAAACTCTGGGTAATGTCTCTATTGTCAGACCTCCCCTTCCAATTTCTCTCTTTTCTACTTAAATTGAAATTTTTACAAGAAAGGAACTTTCTCAAAATACATTTTTGCAAAACCCTTGCCAGTTTGGTCCTTTGGGCATGAAAATAATAATGAAAAAATTCCGGTAATAATATTTTTTTAGACTATTACATGGGAAAAACCACAAATCCCTTATATGTGTAGGATTAATGTTCTGTTAGGGTGGTAGACTCACAGCTCTATCTTGTGTGCACCCAGCTCTCTTGACTAATGTGTTTGCTCTACTGAACATAAACAGACTTCTGTAAAATGAACAAAACAGAAATCTTAATTTAAACATCAGTGGGAAAAAAAGGTTCATATTCCACCCATAGCTCTCCAATTTTATTACAACTCAAGTCCTTAGGAAAACAAAATAAATCTAGGTAGTCCAGTTTGTTTTGCTTCATATTACAAAATATAAAAAATGTAGAAAATGAGTATTATTCCTTAGAAATCAAAGGGTTTCAATGAACATTTTAAAACTCCTTGGGAATTACCTATAAAAGAGGTGTGTCCTTTTGTGAAATTATGAATTTAATTATAGCAATGTCATAGGTTTGACCCAATTATGTTGTGGTTTTTTGTTGCTGTTCTTTTTTAGAAATAAATTGCTCTTAGTCAGCAAACCCTTTGGATGAGAACTCTCTTGGAGGACAGAGCAGAGCCTAGTAATAGGCAGTACAAATAATCATAATTTATCCTCATTTATGCAGTTATAAATTAGGGTGGTTGTTGGGTCATCCTGCCCCAGAAGCATATTCCTTACCAGTGCTGATTTGAAGCATTTTTGGCATTTCATTATTCTTTTTTTTTTCTGTTTTTCTTGTGAGTCATTTGCCTGGGAAAGGTTTCTTGAGGGGATTTGGCAGCAGGCTTGACTGCTGGGCTTTGGGAATGACTTCTTTTTCCATCAGGGATATAAAGGAGCAGGGCAATATGATTTCATGTCATCTCAGTTTTTTGGAACCAGAGCTTGGAAGTGCAATATGCAGGTGAGCTTCCATCACATTACATACAGAAGTTCTCTAATGAAAAACTTGTGTTCTTTTATTCTCTCGAATATATTGTGTATGTTCTCTAACTTTGTGTAAGGTATTAAGAAATCCTTGGCAGTTGTGATGAGTTAGCTGTAGTACCCATGTGCACCTTCTGCCACTGGCCCTTTTTCTTTGGAATTTCACAAGGTGAACCAACTTAAAGTTGTTTAACTTCATCCCTTTTGCCTCCCATGGGAATCTGTAACATGCTCAGTGTAGTCCTGGGTTTGAAGGTCTTTCCAGCAGCCTTCTGGAAAAGTCTGTGAAATGACTCCCTGATTTCAAGGCGCTCACAACAGAAACAAGCAAGACAGAAAGAGCCTAGTACCCAGCAAGAGGCACATTTTTATTTCTGGCTCCTTCCTGGCAGCACCCCAAGGCAAAGGGTGGAGGATCCTCGCACATCCCAAAAGGTGCTGGACGTGCCCATGATGCCACTGAGGCAGTGGGGTGCATTATTCTGAGATAACACACTGTGTTATCCCCTGTGATGTGTGCTGTCCCCTTTGTGATGCACTCTGTGTGTCCTCTTGTCCTTTCTCAACCTGATTGCCATGCTGGCCAGCACAGGCAGGTGGGAGAGTGAGTGCATAGGCAGATAGCAGCAAAGCGTACTTGCTAATTTTTCAGTGTGCCCAGTCTTTCTCTGGTGATGAAAATATGGTGATGAATTATAGGTTTTGATTTGGTTGTGGTTTTATTGTTTGTTTTTTGTTTTGTTTCCTTTTGCTTGTCTTTTTGAATGGTATGGTCAAAGGCAGAACTGAAACTGCTTCTCTTTTTCCAAGGTCCAAAGCTCCTGAATTCTGTGCATGTTTAAAATCAAAGCTGTACCTAAGAGTGAAAGCAATTCAAATTGTACAAATAATAAAAAAAAAAAAAGTTTTGTGGAAAAAATTCCTTAAGCTGGAACTGTGCACACTACTGATGTTGGAAATGTTGGAGCTGGGTGAGAAAAGCTGCCTTATGGTATCTGAGGACCTTGATCCCACACTGAAATCCATCAGATTGCAACTTGAAATCCAGATTCAATTTGGTTGCTTGCATCCATCTTCCATTTTCCATGAGCAGAAGTTTCAAACAGTAAGATATGACTTGACTATCTACACCACAAGTTTCTTTAGTTTCTTGCCTGTTATCAAACTGAACTCCAATGCTGATTTTGTGAGCTGCAAAGAAATCCTAGTCTTACAATTCCCTCCTGAAAGAAGCTGAAGAGAAGCACACACAGACTGTTGGTGTTCTTCATATCAATAGTTACACATCTTATGGTGGGTTAATGGCAGCTCCTGAGTGTCTTAGTACTGGAAGAGAAATTATATTGAAGTTAGGTTGTTCCTTTCTTTCCTTTTCCTTTTCCTTTTCCTTTTCCTTTTCCTTTTCCTTTTCCTTTTCCTTTTCCTTTTCCTTTTCCTTTTCCTTTTCCTTTTCCTTTTCCTTTTCCTTTTCCTTTTCCTTTTCCTTCAGAATAACATTTGAATTTGTTTAAACTGTGAGCAAAATTCAAATCTTAATGCATATTAGCCCATTCTACCACCTATGCTAATATTTTCGGTTTTCACTATCTCCTGCATCTTACAAGATTAATCAGAAAAGAGTTGATAGAAATACCAAAGCTGAACAGATAACAGTGTTAATCCACTGATTTTTTGTTTGCTCTGCTTCACAATTTTTATTCATCTTAAGAGAGGCCAAAAATTCAGAGATGCAAATATTTAAGGCACTGAGCTAGCTTGTAATTTGTAGGCTCTTTCAGTTGCTTGCTTTGAAACACACTTCTATGACCTTAGGCTCTTGTAAAATGGAAATAATAGCACTCTGTAGCTTACAGAATGTTGTGAGAATGAATACATAAATATTTTGAGATGTTTCAAATGGATAGGGATTAGATGGGTAATAAAGGTAAACCAGCAGGTGAATCTGTATTTTTTCTAAGGAGTAAATTAACTCTTTTAAAAGCATCGAGGGCATTATTTCAGGAACCTTCAGTTTTACAGTTTTAAGTTCTTGTAAAGAATTCAGGAGCAAAAATTACATAAAAACACAATTATAAGTTTTAAAACTTGTGGATAAATAACCTATTTCCCCTCCCTTTTTATATAAAGTATGAAAGAGGGCTTTATTGCAATGTAAAAATAATTATCGAGATTGTTGAGGTGCTTAATACAATTTCAGATTTCTCAAGCAAGTTTTTCTGCAACACCACAAGTAATTTAAAATATATTTAGACTTGTGTCTAGCTACACCCTAGGTTGGGTGAATTTTAAGATTGGAGTACAAAGGTCACTTTATTTATTCCTTCAAGCACTAAATAGCAAAGTTTGGAAGATCACAGGAGACTGACAAACAGCAGATTGCATAAAACTGAGAGTTCAGTGCAGAAGCATAAAACAAATGCCACAATATACTGAAGAATCACAATTTATTTTAGAGACAATTTCATTTGAAGGAGTCCTGTTAGTACTGGTGATGGATTCAGTAATGGCCTCAGCATATTTGTCAGGGGGAAAAATAATAAGCTTGTTTTCATGGTATCTAGGTGAACAAGGTCAAAATGAAGCGTGAAACAAGATAATACCAATCATAGTGTAAATATGAGAACATTGTAGAGGCCAGTCCAAATGCTATGATGACTTTTCCAAAATGGAGCTCTCCTAGAGGAGGTCTGAGTGGTATTTCTCTGCTGTCTTCAGGAGTATGTGTTATCCATAATAAATCCCCAAAATGATCCACAATAAAATGAAGAAGTTGTAGTTCCAAGAATAATCAATATTTATGGTTTCAGCAGTCAAACCTAGCTGCCCTGTCTTGCAAAGGAGAAGCACTGTTTATTTCAAACCCTTTGAATTCTTTACCAAGCAATGCAGCTGATGATGGAGTAGCAGGATGTGCCTACTCTTACAAACAAGGGAAATAAGAAAGGAGATGTTGTTCCCTAAAATTCACTGTTGGGTATTGCTAAAATTCACAGTTGAGTCTCTTGGGGTGGCAGCAGAGGGAGAGAAGCGAGGCAGGGCAGAGCTCTCCCCATCCTCCCCAGGGTGCTCAGCCCACAGTGAGCTTCAGGCAAAGCTCCAGTGCTTTCTTCTGTAACATGACTAATATGAGCTTATAATGTATCCTGGTGAAAAGACTGACTTTTTGGATCATGGCACTTATTTTATTCTCCAAATTATTAAGATGAATAATTACTCTAATTGTCATCTCAGCTATGGCAATTTCAAATGCTGTCCTTTGTACGTTGGAGCTCTTTAAAATGTAAGTAATTTACTTCAAGTACATTCTATTTTGGGTTTATTACCTTGTGCTTTCATGAAGGGCCCTCTTGTCCTTCAAAACAGGAAGGCTTAGTTGGCCCCCTCTGTTTTCCTCATTCTGTTGTATAACTGGTTCCTACCTTTAATATTTTTAAAAACAATCTCATAAGTCTTTTTTTAAAAAGGAAAATCATGACCCCTTCATTTCTGTTCATCATTCCACAGTCTCACTTTTTGATATTTTTCTTTAGCTTGGTTTCCTAAGGCTTGCATGTGAACTCACCTTCTTTGTAGATGCCTCTATACTCTCATATGTCAATTTATAATGATGTTCAGTTCATTGACCAATTTTATCTAAATTTGTCAGGGGACAGACATCTCAAAGACAATTAGTTTCCTATAAATAACTTCCGAAGAAGTGTTAAGAGAGGAGAGCAATGTGACCTCACTTTAGCAGACAGCAGAGAATTCACACCTGACAGGCCCTGAGGGTGCTCCTGGGCAAAGCCTCCTTCAGAGGAGGTCTGATGCCCACTATGAGCTACCAGGGCATCACAGAAAAACCTGTTTTCATCAGGGGTCTAATGGAGAAAAGAGGAGAAATTGAGGAGCTTCCAGCATGTTCTGGAAAAATACTTGCATTTTCCCTCTTAATTTCAAAGAGCTTTAGAAATTTTGTGCAGTAAGGGGCTAAACCCACCTATCATCCTGCTCCTCAGGGGTTCCTTCAATCTTACAGGAGAAGCCAGCTGTAGGAGCCCCACGGGGCCACCCTCCCTGTGAGAGCAGCAAGAGAGCCCAGAGCAGCTCTGGGGGGCTCTGAGTCTGGCATGGGAGGGATGGAGCTGGGAGGGACTGACAGCCCTGCAGCCACCCTGGCTCTTTGTCCTGCTCTGTCAGTGATGGAAACAGGAACCTGCCCCCAAAAACTGCAGGGGGGCTGTGTCAGGGAGCAGGAGAGTCACAGACTTCTTTTGGGAAAAGTCCTTTCCTTGGGATTTTCCCTCCTGGGGGGCTGGGAGGCCTCAGGAGCAGGGTGTGGACAATGGTTATCTGCTGCTGTGGAATGCAGCAGGTGGATCTGTGATTGGTCTCATAGAGTTGTTTCTAATTAATGGCCAATCACAGCCAGCTGGCTCAGACTCTCTGTCCAGGACAGAAGCTTTTGTTATCATTCCTTTCCTTTCTTAGCTAGCCTTCTGATGAAACCTTTTCTTCTATTCTTTTAGTATAGTTTTAATGTAATATATATAATAAAATAATAAATCAAGCCTTCTGAAACATGGAGTCAACATTCTCGTCTCTTCCCTCATCCAAGAAGCCCTGTGAACACCATCACACAGGAGCTCTGAGCTGGGAGATCAGGCTGTGTTGGGGTGTGCTGGGAGGTGTCAAACCCCAGAAATGAGCACCACCTCATTAGCATATATTTATTTTAGATCAAACTAGGTCACATTTAATTTTCATACTCAATATAGTCTACTCTGTTAATCCTGTAATAATGATATTAATTCAGTTGTGGGTGTTCAGAAAGGCAAATAGTGTTTGAATTGGAAATTTGTATTGTTCAGCTGCAGCCAAACTGGAAATAGTAGGGAAGGTCAAAGAGGATGATAATGGTCTCTGGTCTAATGGACTCTGTGTTGCTTTTATGCATCCTCAGGGAATATTTGGCTTTTTTTTTTTTTCCTTTTCAACTTTAGTCTGTTATTATCCCTACTAAGAAATTTCAGCTTAGGGAATATGCTTGATCATTCCTGGTACTGCTAAATGCTTCTTTGTGTTAATCCCCTACAAGAGATGACTCCAGTGAAAAATAATTCAAGGACAGGGCCTGTGAAACTGAATAATCCTCACTCATGTGAGCAGTGTTAGGGAAGCAAATTTTCCGGACTGCTCACTATTCAAGTATTATTTGTTTTGTGTAAAAAGAAATTATTTTGTTTTCTTACTCTTTTTCATACTTAAAACCAATTCTAACTGCATATTCTGGTCGATAAGTAACTTGATGCTTATTGAGAGAGGCTGATCTCCACCATACCAGCTGATCAGAGTACAGATTCCATTTTCATATAATTGGGAAAAAAGTTGCCTATTTCCCCTTGAACACACAAACTGCTTTCACCTTTCCAGTCACTAATACTCATAAAGTGATGTTATCAGTTACTAAGGGTAACAGGGACCAAGAAAACATATTTTCTTATCTTTCAAGGCAAGAAGGTTTTATCATAGTTAGGAGACAATGTTACATGAACCTAAACTTTCTGCTGTAACAGAAAACAATCTGAACTGTGTTTGGAATGTTTACTACTAGTCATACAAAACAATTCAGCTTTAGTTCTAATGACATCAGCTGTGAGAAAAACTTCTAGCGTTTAAAACTATTCCATCCATTTGTAGGTATATTAAAAATTTATTCTTATTTAACATTAAACATCTTTAAAAATACATAATTTTCATGTTCATTCAATTCCTACAGTGCAAAATTTGCCAGTGAGCCCCTCCTCAAATGCCAAAGGATGTTTAGGGTTGGTCTGGCAGCCCCTACACATGGGTAGGGTGGAACTGTCAGCCACAGCACCAGCTGATCCTTTGTGCAGGTGATCTGCTGTTTTCAGGGGCTCTGCTGAAATCCCAAAGTCCTTCTAGGAAAAAGAAGTTAGATTGACTTCTCCAGAAATAGTACTGAAACAATTTTCATCGTGATCTTTTTATTTTGACAATTCCAATAAATATCTCACCTTGCTTACAGAGATGCTTTTGGAGCCACATGCCCTTGAAGAACCATTAACTAATCCCATCAAAGCACCCTGTAAATCTTCCCAACAGAAAATAGCATTTAAAGGAATAAATATAATTATCATGATAACATCTTTAGTGGGGTAAAAAAATCAAAGGTATTTTCTTTGAAAAATAAGATTAGGATCATAGTTGCTATTGAAGCAATGCTTTTACAATTAGAGAAATTTGAATGTTGGGGTTCTTTTCTATAAATCAAACAATTTAAGTGATTCTGTCCAATCTCCACAGAATTTAATAGAGTCACATACAAAATCCATCACACAGCAAAGTTTTCTGTTTCCATAATTTGACATCATTTAGTGCAATTTTGTAGAGACAAATGCCCTGCTGCTGCAATGCCAGAGCTGTCCTAAAGCCAGTGCTTTTGTAGTTTAATCCAGTTGAGGAAATCCTTTATAGCATAGAATTCTGAATTAAACATTAGATTTTTTCAGTTTTAGTACAGAAGTCTGGGAAGAAAAAAAGCATTCTGTTATGCCTTTGTTAAAATTCTTTTACAGCTGTTGACTTGGGAAGGTTTATTTTTTGGGTCTTAGAAGAGTAACTTTAATCAGGGCTGGAGGGCAGCTCTTCTGCCAGAGCTCTGCCTGCCATGTAGGCATTCCTGAATCTCGAAAAGTTCAAGCAAAGAAGAAATCACATGTGTATGTGTTTCAAAGGTGTGTTATCCAAACTGGTTTAGTTAGAGATTATCAGTCAGGAAATCAATTCATTTGGAGGTTTCTTTGTACAATGGGACACTTTGCTGTCAGGAGGTTAGAGAAGAGATCTTCCTGATAGTGCTGGTCTTTGGCTTCAAGTATTCGTTTTCTCTGCATAAAAAATCTGGAAAGAGGGTGTATACCTACATTATGCACTCATCCCTCTCCCTGGCAGGCCTCAAACAATACAAAGGAAACAAAGAGGAAGCAGCTTCTCATTTTGCAGTACTTGACTTCGATTTTTACAAACAGTAAAATATCACATTTAAAGTAAGGAGCATTGAAAAGAATTATATTTATGAAAAGGTGTACTAGCACAATTCTTTCTTTTTATTTTTGTCTTTTGCCAGAAAACACCAGGAAAGTTCTTCCTGGCTGATGATATTGGTCATCAATTGCTATTGAAAGTCTGATCAGGTGGTGAAGATACCCTTCAGCCTGCAAGAAGGATTACAGTGACAATGAGTGCTTTTGGGACACAAAGTAAAATTAACTTCTAGGTTATCCCCGTCAAGGACCATTAAGTCCTGAACTATGAGGGACACGGTGAACAAGTCATATTTTAACCTCGTCTGAGCACAAAAGCAGGCAGGTTCTTTTCCTCCCCCAACAAGTCTGACCTTCGCTGAAATTTATGTGAAAATGAAAAAATAAAAGGAAGCTGTAGCCCTGCCAAACCCTGATGATGTGACTCATTTTAATTACTGGTATTTGGAAATTAAATGGCCTGAGTTTCATTCTGTAGTTTGCTGCAGGAATAATGATTTAAGCAAGCTCCAGACTTGCAGCACCTTTTACAGCAGGTGTGCAACAAGGCATTCATTTTTCTTTTAAGGGCGTCCTTGTAAACATAATAACAATTAGGAAGCCAGGGCTTCACATCAGAATCTCCTGTGCAGTCTGGCATTACCTCCTTGGGCTACTTCATCACTTCTAATTTTCTCAACAAGTTCCTCAAATAAGAGCTTTGATAAAATGACATTGAACAACATCAGATGAGGACAGTTTCCCTGAAAGCAAAACGTGAGAGACCCAGACAGCCAGAACATGTGCACTGCTAAAGGAAGCTTCTTGCTTTCCCCTTATCAGCTTCATTAAGCCAGAATATCCACTGCACCCAAGCATGATTCTTCATTCTGTGCCAGAATTACTGAGGAAACAAAAGCTGTTTTATGGCAGCAGTGGTGGGTTTCCTTGCTGTGGATGTTTTTCCGCATGGTATTCATATAACAGAAAAGGGAAAGCATCAGAGGTGTGTTATAGCCAGGGTGACACGATCAGCTGTGACTCACAAAAGTCACAATACACCTGCTCATTTTACATCCAGCTGTATTTTAGCAGCGACTTTTCATATCTTTAGTCCATCTTTGAAAAGCACAAATTGATTTCAAAATACACACGAGTTTGCAGTGCTGTCTCTAAGAGGGGTGGTGAACTCTCTTAAAGGGAATTTTTCAGTCCTGTTCAGTGTTTTGGATAATTTTTTTAGAAATTTAAATTCACCCTTTTGAGAATGAGCAAATGATGCACAGTTTTCAGATTTTGGGGGTGAAGGGAAGCCTAAAATATTAATTAATTTGTGATTCTTAAGTTTACTCAGGATCCTGGAATAATTTAAAATATTTCAAAATATGTTTTGACTTTAATTTACACTGATTGTTTTGAATATGACAGTAATTATTTGTACTATTTTTATTAATGAGGAATATCTACTATTTTTATTGATGATAAAAATGTACCATTTTAAACTATTAAGTACATCTTGTTGTCAGGTTTTGAAACTGTACTCTATACAACATCCAATAACAGTAGGGAATAAGCAATATATTTAAATCTGGACTTTACAAAAGGAGACAATGGAAAAACTACAGAAGGATGCTATTAGAGTGTACTAATCTGTATGCTTTTAAAATTACATTTTGAACTCCAGTTAGGAATTATTTATTAAATGAAAACATATTTGAAAAATCAAACACATTTTACTGACAATACATAATTATCTCACCATAAAGAAGAATATTTCATCCTCGGTTCCACACATGCTAAAATTCTTTTCTTTAAATGTTCCTCAAGTTAAATTCTAAACAAAATTTTATGAGGATCATACCAGCTCAATTAGAAGCCATGAAATAATAAGCATTCCATATGACTGCAATGGACTGCAGAATCCTGAAGAATCTTCTTTTAAGATAGTTTTTGTCCATATATTTTAAAAATACAGTGCTTGGCTGAGATATTTACTGCCTTCCCTGGGGTTTCTTAATAGTTAGTAAAATTTCTACCATTATTTTTTTCTTTGGGAGGTTCTCCTCATAATACATGTATTTGAAGGCTGATACCTCAGGAATACATTTAAAATGTAAGTGCTCCAGTCCCAATAGTTGTGGTACAGAGAGCTCTGGAAGTGAAGTGTACTGTGCCCTATCTCAGTTATGGATCTATCTGGTAAGTCTGTACCCAAATGAAAAATCCAGAATTATTGATGGTTTAGTTCATCAGAGCAAAGAATGTCTGAAAACAAATTATCCAGGAAGGGTATGCAGTGTATGCAGATTAAGGGAAGGTGCAAACAGCTGTGCTCTGGAATGAGCAAAGTACATGGTGAACTTTAAAACGGGGGGATCAATGTCAAATGGTCAGCAAATATATAAACTCCCATTTTTCACTGATGCATTTCTGTCCACTAATATTAAAAAAATGATGGAAGTGAAGATTATAATAGGAAAAGATGAGAAAGGGATGGGTACAGCAGCAGTGTTGCAACTACTTTAGTTCTGAATTTAAATTATTCTAAAACATTACCTTATTTTCAGTGAAGTAGAAGCAGATAAATGAAGAATCAAAACTATGTTGCAATAGTTTCTAGAGGAGAAAAGATCTCTATTTCTCTGTAGCATGTTTATTTCCATTGTTATAACTACATCCATGTTTCCATCCTTACATTTTTGGAGGGCTTTTCCTGGTGTACAATGTAAATTTTTGGGAAGGATAGCGCATGAACACAGACGAGTACACAAGCAAAATGAGGAGAGTGTTGTATCTTATAGTCTGGTAGATTTAGGGCTCCCAGCTATTTGTGAGCTCCTGCTCTGCTCCCCATCACTACCAGGACTGGGGGAAAAATGAAGAGGGCATTATTTCATAATCCCTAGGGATGCAGGTTGATTAAATAGCAGCTTAATTTCCTTTGCACAAAGGGCAGTTTAATCACTATTCTGATGACTCTGACAGCTACAGGCTCCATTGATTTATAATTTACTGTATTCTTTGACAGAAGGAGGTTGATACTCAATTTTGAGCTGAGTCTATAGATTGGAAAAAGAGTACTAAGTCTGATAATTTTGTTGAGATCAAGATTCATTAGTGTAAGGCTTTGTGATGCACGCACCTGTCCTCTAAAGCTGTGACTCTGCTCTGAAGTCAAATAACTGCATAATTCACAAAAAAACCCACCCTATATGAGAATTGAAGGAGATTATTTTTCCTTTGGTGACACACAATTTAAGGTTCCTATTAAAAACCTTTCTACCATCTATCCTAGCACTGGGAATGTCCAAAAGCTGACAAATTTAGTTTTTTCCACATTTTCTGTTGACTTTTAAAAATACCTAATTCAGTTCTTGTTATGCAAATTGTACTGGGAAGAAAAAGTGGGTTGGAGGACCCAGGCTGTGTTATTGACAGAGTGCTGTGGTGAGATACAGCCTGTCAATGCTAGGTGCAAAGTTATATGGCCATTCTGATGACATGCACATGAAAAGAATGATTTTGCACATGAGATAATCACCTTGAATTATTCAAAGTGCAGCTTCCTCCTTCCATATCTATCATATATTACTGCTGGGTCAGATAAGTTGGTGTTGGATGGTGGTGACATATTTCAGTCCAAAGTGGGCTTTTAAAGATGAATTATGAACCCCTAAAAATAAAATAGGAGTTTATCATGGGACCTTCAACTGCAGAATCACTAGTAAGCATAATTAACACTGAGCTCAAAAATGGGCAATCTGCTGCAGTTCTCCACTGGAGAAGGAACATTACATGAATTAGAATGCCTCAGGTAATGAAGAGAAAGAGATCCATTATTACCATAAACTTTCTAGTTTCGTTATCTGGCCTCCAAACCTGTATCCACTACCACAGAGGTACTTGTGAAAAGAATATGATCATTGCACAACTGATTGTCTCAGGAATTCTGAAATAAATACAATCTGTGCAAAAGTTGCAATATGTACTGAGACACCAGACTTTATTTAATGATAAAAAAGGAAACAAGAAGCAGAAATTGATGAAAGGGTAGCATCAATGATGACATTGGGATAATTCTACCTGTGCTATATTTTTATGGAGGAATGAAATTGGACTGGCCTTGTCACTCAAGCTCCAAGGACCCTGATTAGATGAGCTGAGAGCAGGTAACAGGAGAAGTGCTCTTAAGATCAAGCTGAATCATAACTCTTTGGAAAAAGCCCTTTTAACAAGGATTTATACAAGGGGAGCATCTTTTGTTTGGCAACAGTGGAACACAATGTCAAACCTACCCTGGTTATCCTCTATGGATTCCTGAGCAGTGGATTCCACTTATACTTGACCCATCCAAACACAGCTCTGAGTTTTTCCACACAACTTGCATTATTCTTGTGTTCATATTTATAGTTCTATATGTGTACTGTCACATATATTACTCACAAAAAACAGAGGCAACCTTTTGCTGTATTTATGAAGAAATAGAAGTACAACTCAAGTTCTTTGCAAATTTCATTTAAGTCACCTGTAGATCTTTATTACCATTCACAAATAATAGCACTAATATGCTAACTGAAATATCTGTGTGAAATATGAACTTTTTTTTCATTGAAAAATGACATTTATACAATATAAAATAATTATTTTTAAAATGTCTACATATTTTTCATCTTTTCTTTGTCTTCTCTTTAATAATTAAGGTTGAGGAGAATGGGTGGTAAATTTTTCTATTTGGAAAAAATTATAAGACAAAAAATTTTTCATTTATTTTTCACCAACTGCTTCTTACCTCTTCTGCAATCTCCACATTACACAGAGCATGTGATGTAGGTGTCCCTCACTTTCAAGAATTTATCTGTTTTAAGTGTACTTCAAAATTTTTTCGGTAATTATTTATATTTTCCCTTGCCAAAACCACCAAGATACTCTCCTGTGTTTCAAAAATAGAGTTATTTAATGTAATATAGCTGCAGAAAATTTCCTTAGATCATTAAGCTACAACAACATTGCAACTACAAAATTGCAAAGATGGAAGTATAAGAATATGCATAAAGAACAAAGAATCTCAAACAAGTATTTGATTTTTGAAGGACATATTTTGTATTTATGATATACTGATTGGCAGGAAATACCTATGTTTATTTGTTTTCCCTGAAATCCCAGATAGTTGTAGTAAAAGATTTTTCTTTAGCACTATGTCTTGCTTTTATCCATTGTGTCTGTGCACTGCTACTAATTTTTGAATGGAACCTTGACGGCTCCATTTAATTCCTGTTTTCTCTGTTCTCACTCTCTTATTGTGCTGTAATATGAGGAGGGTTGAGTAAGCATGGGGAGAACATCCAGTTTTGCAGGAAGTAGGGAAGGGCTTGAAGTGAATTCTTACAACAGAAGGGAGATGACCTGGACATTTCAGAGGATTTCTGTCCTTGGGGACAGGTCTTCCTTCAAAGATCCAGTTGAGCAAAGCCCCCGAAACCCAAAATTCAGTGCTGAACCTAATTTGAGCAGGAGATTGAACCAGATATGTTTCAAGGGTTCATTCCAACCGAGTGTCTCTATGAGTCAGTGACAGCTGTCAGTATGTGTGCAGCTCTGGTGAGAGTTTGGTAGCACCAATGGGCCAGGAGAGGCAGGGTTGGCTCTGCAGATGGATCTATTCCAGCAGATGAAGTCCTGCCCTTGCCATAATTATCAGGAAGGCAATGAGATTACCAACACTGTTAGAAAGAACAGTGTTGTGGCACAGGAAATTGAGTATTCAAGATGCACTCTGTGTCTGCAAGGCATTTAACCTATAGAGGCAACAGGATACACAATTTTCCACTTAATCCCACATATTTTATATTATCTGTATTCTTGGTGAGATTCTGTCTTTTAGTCCCTGGCTGTGAGAGGCTCTGGGCTTGCTGCAGATGGTTTTATGTGTGTATTCCTTCTCCATGGACACAGTCATGGACCACTTTTCTATTTTCTACTGCTTTTCCCTCATTTTCCTCTGGGCCTGAACTACTGCTATTCTTTCATTTGTGCCCATGCTTTTATTTCTTGACATGTTTTTCAAGTTCTAGATACTGTTCCATGTAACACATTCTCCCTTCCACTAGCTGATGTGTTAGTAAGCAATAACTTTCCTTGCATACTTCTCCCCTTCAAAATATTTTTGGTGTTTTGTATAATTTAATCTTTTTTGAGCTTCATTTTAAGGATTTTGTCTTTTTTGCAAGTTTTTCTCAGTAATTTTTCAGTCATACCTAAATGACACAACGCCAGTTGTGCCTAATTGTTACAAATGCAAGAAAGCAGTTTAGCTTGTCACCCTCCTGAAAGCACATCCCCAGCTGTGGGAACAGATTGTGCTGGCCATATGTGGCTGCAGCACTTCTCAAATCTTATCATATCTCAGGTAAGAAACTGAAGCCACAGCCTTGAGTAGAAAATTCATAATGAAATGTGACAGAGGAGGAGATGGAGAACCCTGCCATCCTTGTGTGCTATATTACACATTGTCAGTCCTGTCAAGTCAAATCTGATACAAGTGAATCACATTAATCAGAAAATGTGAATTTCTATTTGACAAGCTAAAGGAGCATAACATCTTCAATTAAGCTAGCTGCCTAAAATTAGCTACTGACACAAGCAAGTATACATGGTCAATTTGCCTGCCTGGAACTGAAAATCAAGCAAGACATGTTAGATAATGGATAGTCCCAGACTGAATGCAAGGCTGTAATTCACTCTATGGGCCACTGACGTCACATGAAACCAAAATTAATTCAGCTGTAGATCCAGTTTGGGGTCATCTGCTGGTGTCTGATTTACAGTACATATTTTAACCTTAAATGGTTTATACTCTTTATCAGTATTTCAGTTCTTTGGTTAGAAAAGATGGTAGAAGCTGAAGTCCATCTTTCAGACATATTCATAAATTCTGTGCTGCTCTGAGATCCCAGCTATGAAAAAATGATAAGAGGCTGAAAAGGTCTTTTATTTTTGTTGGTTCAGTGCACAGTAGAAACTTATTTTATACAAGTTTCTTGGGATGAAATAAAGAGAGGAAAGACAGTCAGGGAGAATATGGTTCAGAGACACATGGGCAAGGGCATAAAAGGCTTGAGGAAGACTGGTTTCTAGTGCCATCATTCTGAGGCTGAGGCTGGAAATTGCTTAGAACCTCACCAGAGAGGGTAGTAGTCCATGAACAGATTGCCCTGTCTTTACAGAAGTGTAGGGATGTGATCCCTTTGAAAATGGACAATATGAGAGCAGTTCTTGGCACCCCTGTGCACCTCAGTATCAGTGTTTAGACAATCATTAGGCAATTACTGACTTAAAGACACACAAATCTGCTTCTTGAGGCTAAGTTATCTCTTGGCAGAAAGAAATTAAACACACAGTAGAGTCTTAGCAAAGATTATCAGATATTTCTGACCTTCTTCACAGGGAATCTGAGCTCAATTCAGAGATTAGATTAATTGCTTTCCTTACCAGTTGCCCTGTGGATCTTCAGAAACTTAAACAAAATATATGACGCTAAAAATCTCTAATATTTCCATGTTTTAGAAAGTTTGCCTTCCTCCATAAAGATCAGGACTGTAATAATTATGGAAATAATAAGTAGCAATTACAAACAAAATAATAATCCAGGATTTACAACATTAATTTCCTCTAGGCTTGTGCAGCCATAACTGTGTGATTGACACAGAAATGTCTCTAGCACAGTAAAGTGTTTGCTCTCTCATATTCCCGGTGGGTTGCTGTTTTTCACTTCTCTTTCCTTCTGAGAGGAAATTCATTCAAGCTATCTAATACGGACCACTCCTATTTCCATAACAACTAAAACTCCTTCATAACCCTAAATTTCAATTAGTCTGGCATCTCAATCACTTCTAGAGAAATACAGTTCCAATAGGGAAGAATAAGCAGAGTGAAGACATGGATTTTGGGAAGAGTGTAACATGATCACGTGGTTTGACCAGCTGCGCAATGTAAAATATTTTCTACTGCTTGCAGCATCTTCATCAAGCTTTAAATCTCTCACTGTAGCTATGTGTTATATAGTGAAGAGTTTGTTTTCTAGTTAGCTTTTCTAATATGTCAGCTCTTCCTCTTGAGTAAACTTTATCTTTAAAAGGGAATTAGATAAATATCAAAACTTGTCCTGTGACATTTACAGAATGGTCTTGTTAATATATTAGGAAAAAAGAATGACCGCAGGCGAAGATTAAATACTTACATAAGGTGGAGAGGCAAAACATTGCTTTCCTTATTGTAACTGGACAAAGCCAAAGAAGAACAGATGAGTCCAGAGACAGAATTTCAAAACATGATGGGGCAGTACATGTTCATTGGGCAGACCCCTCAAAAGTTTGGCTGCATCTGCCACATGACAGAAATTAAGGCGTTTGGACACAGAACAGGGTAGAAGACATAAGGAAATAACTTCATGAGCGAGAAATAATTCATTAAGCCACCTCTGTCTGCTTCCATCTAATACTGAAGGGACAGGTGGTGAACAGAGCGTTAGAGCAGTTGTTTGACAGTTCCTCTGGGGAATTGATCCATTTATTTAAATTTATCAATTTATCCATCCTGCAGGCTGCAGAGCAGTTTGAAGAACTGCTTCAGGGCTCAGGCCCATGAATGACTTACAGCAGCCCATCAGGAAACTTTCCAGACTGAGTTCATCATTCTTACCTCAGGACAGCAGTCTAGGATGGGATGAATGATTGCAAAGGGCACCTCTGTCTCTGCACTGACCTTCTGAAGGGAGCCTAAATTACTTTGATTATTCTGCCTTTGGTTTGAGATGAATTTCACCTCATGAGGTGTGAGCTCATCCCTGTTGTACTGCTCAGCCTAAATATCAAAGGTTTGCCCTGAATAAAGGAAGGGCATCATGCAGCAGCACTGATACAGGTGATGGGCAGTAATATAATAGGAAGCCACAATCTGATTGTCAGATCTTTACAAAATGGAGTTCTGAGCTCTTACAACCCTTTGAGAATAAATTGGATCTTTTTCTGTTATGTCATCTTTGCTTTGAGAGCAGAAATTCTTTATAGATAACACTTTCAGCCATAATTCATTCAAACACTGTACTAGCAAAATAGCTAATGAAGGCCTTCAAAACTATATTTGTGATATAAACCCAGAAAGATGCTTTTAATAACAACATTTTTTATCCTTTTCTTGGCACAGGTATGAAATATCTTTGGAAAGCTCCAGAAAATCCCACAACTATGGAAAGAGTTTGGCCCAGCTTGGATCCCACAGTTAAATCACTCAGGGAATTTCATAAGAGACTAAAATCTCACTAGAAAATTTGCTTTAATCACAGGTAATTCTTCTTTCCTCATGATTTTCTTGTCTTTTCCCCATTCTTTTCCTTGACTGGGAAAGAACAATAAGTTATATACATAAAAAAGGAATGGCATCATTTTCCATTTCAGTACCTTTATGGTTTTTAATCAAATACCTCCAGCATCTTTTGACAGTTTTGCTTAGGGTTTTTGACAAGTTAACTGAAAACAGAAACAGCCTTCAAGTAGCTTTTTGTTCGTTCCTTTAGACTCTCACTTTTGTATTTTCTTCTCTTGGTATCTCCCATAAATATAGAAATAGAATCCTAGAATATCCTGTGCTGGAAGGGAACCACAAAAATCATCAAGTTCAACTTGTGGGCCTGCACAGACACACCAAGAGTCACACCATGAGCCTGAGAGTGTTGTACAAACACTTCCCGAGCTCTGGCAGGCTTGAACATGAATAACACTTCTTATTTCTAGTGTTCCTTTGGCAGATTGCTCTCCTCTTATTCTCTCTGAAGTTACAAGAAATCCTATGTGGAAATGCAGAAGGAGGTGCCAGAAAGTGAACACAATTTATTTGAAATATTTGTGAGCAATGACATTTACTTGTGAGCCATGCAGCAGAACACTTGAAGAGTTCCAGAGTTTTCTGTTGTATTTCATTCCACCACAAAACATTTTTTCTGGTCATAACTCTGGGACTTTTTCCAAAATTATAATTAACTGTTTCATTAGCAAATAAAATTCATTTATATTGTTTTTACATTTTTTTACAAGTAGTAGAAGTTTTTCATGCCTGTTTTCTGAGGGAAAATGTAACACAAACTTCTGAAAATGGGATAATATGTAAATAGGGTAATGTAAATATGGGGTAACGTAAATATGATGCCTTCCAGTTTTGTTACACCCTGCACAAAGCCATTTGATATTTCATTAAAAGAAAATAGACATGATTGTATGTCAAAAGGAAGTTTCTAGTTTTGATTTTCATATTTCTTAGACTGATAGTGCATTAAAAATTTCTTAAGAAAATGAAGAGTTGACATGGATCAGAGCCCAATGTTATTTGGGGCTCAGTTTTTTGATTTTTATCACAGATAGAAAGGAGAGGATACTATCTATACAATAAATCATGCTATTTTTTAGCATAGATCATTAAAATACACATATCTTCATACTCCAGAATTTTTTGATAAAAGAAAGGAGATAATTCTTTGCCACTTATGTTCTCTGGTTTTAATCACAAAGTTCAAAATATGAATGTTCTCAATGGAAAAAATTAAATTCAAATAACACATTGAGAAATAAAATATCAAGTTTTTTTCTCCCACTTACGTGTGTTCTAGATTTTCACAGCTGTGCTGGATATCCCTCACCTAAAGAGGGGAACACCTAAGGAGAGTTCTGAGGAGGCCCCCAGATCAGCAATTATTCCAGTTTCCTGACTATTGTAATTCTGTTCGCATGCTTTTTTACTCCCACCCAATTACACAACTTATAATTCAATTCCTTTAATTCAAATGCATTACCACTGGGTCTATCTGAGGATTTTCATTTCTCACAGAAACTTGGAATCCAATGACCTCATGGATTAAATAAATAAAAAAAGGCTGATAATCCAAAAAAGCAAATCAGCAGCAGCCGTCAATATCAAAATAAGCTGTCACACAAACAAAGGAATAAAATGTAGACACAAAAATGTGTCCAAAGTCACCTTTCATTTGTCAAAGAAACCTGGAACACTGCACACTGATGAAAGATTTAAAAGTGAACTTCACTAAATGCATCTCAGCCACTGATAATGCAGAAAAGATACTGGGCTTGTTTGCTGAGTAAACATCACAGGAAAATCACAGAAAACCTTGGTTTGACTTATGCAAACATATTTATATAGTTCACCTCACTCAGGGATTTTCCACTGTAGGTTTGACAGGAAACAGATTAATTTAATGAATTTTCCATGCATTTACTCTGTGATTATTAAGGGCAAATGAATGTTTCATTTTTTCAGCTTATGTACTTCAGGTAATAATATCTCACAACAGCTGTCAGCTACACTTAGAATGTAATCTTTAATTCATAGGAGAACAAATAATGGACCAAAGGTGTAGGTTGCAAATATAAACTTTTTTGCTACTATTTGTCTGTCTTGTGTACTGTGACTTCTCTAATGCCTTCACCCTCCAAAAATCCATATATTCTTTGGTCTGGCCTCAATTTTCTCTTGTTGCCTTTCAGAACAGAGGGCTGCTCAATAACATCCCTCCACAGGATGCCAGCTCTTCCTACTGCTTGCTCAAACTGTGATTTCACTCACCTTTAAAATGTCTAATAAAAACTTCCATGTTGCTCCCAGGATCTCAGCTACAGGAGGAGATGCCAAACAAAGCTGATTTTGATCTTCACTACTCTGAGGGAATTGCAAAATGCAGATTTGCTGAAGCTCTACTTCTACTTTCACTTTGGAAAAAGCAGTAGGTCAGTGATCTTTCCTTATGGCAAGGCTAGTATTAAAAATCATAAGAGAGGTTTCTGTGTGAAAGAATTTTATTAATTTGCAAATTATTAGGAAATTCATAGTTGATACAATTTAATTAGTCTTGCAAAAATAAAGAAATGAGGTTAAAACATATCCATTCTTCTTACCACAGCATATTAGAAAAGGGTAAATTAATGGAGTTTTATTTCTCCTTACTCAGTCTTCCCATTGTTATATCCTGATCAAGATTTTCTTATCAGCTGCTGAGGAGCCTGGCCCAGAGCATGTTGATCTGAGAGAAGACTGAATGGGAGAGGAAATCACAAAAATTTAGTGGTCTTACTGAGACTGTTTCAGTGTCTGAAGAAAATGTGCTGTTATGGCATTACTGCTCTTTGCAGGAAGGTTCTGTGAGTAATTTTGAAAGCTCCAAAGAACAGTTTTTCATAGATATATTTTTAGAAATTTTTAATGCTTGGTAAAAGCCTTCAGATCTACCAATGAGGATGGATAAAGATTTTGTGAGCAGCTTTGGAAAAAAGAGTAGTAGTGATCTGGAGATACAACAAGGATTTCATACAATGTCTCTGTATATAAAGTATGTAAAATGCTGTTCTGCTAATTTTATCCAGTGCCATAATTCTGTATGAAAATTTACAATAAAGGCTTTTTAAGAACTAGATTTCACAGAAAGTCTATTCTGAAATGGAATTTTAGCTGTAGAATCACAGAACCTTTTGATATCTCCATATCTTTGCCAGTCATCCTCCTCAGCATATTGAAGGACACCCACTCAATCCCCTTACTTTAAATACGATGACACACATTATCAGCTCTTTTTTCCACCCTCTGCAGAAGTTTGGTCCAGCAGAGACTCAGTTACAGAGGAAGTTACACAAAGAAATTTAAGAAAAACTTTTTTTAAGCTGAAACTCTGACACTATTTTTTGTTTCACACTGGTTACTGAAACACTGTTCAGCATTCATTTTCAAAGACCAATCAGGATATTCTCAATCTTTTTATGATTTTTCAACTTGTTTCTAGTATCTATTAAAAAAAAAAAACACAAATGAAAAACCCTTTCAGAAATTACTACACTGTTGCTTACATTTCACTTCGCCCCACCATCACATATATGCCCTGTTGAGAATACAAGCACTTTAGTGATATCTATTCTGTTGTGATATGCAGTATAAGGAAAAGATCTTAACTTGTCTGTGAACTGATGCACTTCCACTGAAATAATGAAATTATGTTAGCTTCCTATTGTAAAGATTTTTGTAATGCATACACATTAGAAAGGAATAATCAGGTGCTATTCCTTTCAAATAAATAGCATTGCCTATCCTTAAAATGAAAAGTAATCCCTTTTTTAAACCTACCACAGCAGAGAAAGACCTATTTTTAAGATCTTTAAGAATGAGCAGTACCTGATATACCACAAGGCAATCAGGCTGGCACCATGAAGGTAGTGCCTCCCTGGAAAAATAGAGTTTGTTGATGTTGTATATGGGGGAAACATGAGTAGGAACAGGTGACTTTTGAAGGCATGTGCTACTTGCAGAAATAGTTCATCAGTGCACACATAACCTATTGAAAGATAAGAGCATGCAACCTCCCACAGAAAAATATCAGACCTATATTTGATTAAGGCCTTGGCAAAGCAAGATTATTTTGTTATTTACTCATTGAAAGAAAATCAATTGCTGCTGTTGACAAAACCTGCATGAATGCATGGCCTATCAACAACATAAACACTTACAGCACTAAAATAAATAAGCATCCAGTCATTGAAAAATACAAAATAGTCATTTTGAGTTTACCATTTACAGTCACACTCTTATGCCAAACACCCACCAGGTTAACAAGTATTTATCTCAATTATTTCATGAGAATGAAAGGAATTCTGATTCATCTCTGCTGCCCTTCAAGAGCACTCCAAGCTGTAACCAAAGGACTCTGAGCACTGATTCCTCCTAAAAGGGATATTTAGTTTGTATCATTAGTCTGTAGGACAGAAAGCAGCAGATGAGGCCATTTTTACTGGATTCATGCTGAAATAACCAGCATTTCCACATTAGAGTTTCTGGAGTGGATGATCCAAACCTGTTTGCAGCACATAAATTTCATAAGTCACATAGGGCTTGGAGACTACAAGACAGCTCTGTTAGCTTATGCAGAAAAATACTTTAAAGTAGATAAATTTTTACTATAATCTATACAGAGACATGATGGGGACAGAGATGTATGAAATATCTGCTAGTCATTTATGAACTGTAACTCCACCTGAATTTTAGCTTGTATTTCTAAGGGAAAGAATAATAATTAGGCAATCACCCTAAATCTGCTCAGCAATCTGTGTAGCTGTTCTCCATCTCAGCAACTTTTAAGTCATGAAAGCACTACATTTCTGTAATATGTGAAGTAGCTTCATGCAGGGGGAAGGAACTCTAATAATGGTTCTACTTCAAAAAAAAAAAATGCTAATTTACATGTTTCTGTCATTTTAGACATCCAAAAAATCTGTACTGGTACCTCCTTCTGAGACCCAAAGGCAGACCTTGTTTTATTTTTAGGTGGCACTGAGAACTCTGTGTGGGAAGTGTGTGTGTGCCACAAACAGGGAGCATTCAAACATTCCTGGGGCTTTTGCCTTCCTGAACATTTGGGAAATTCCTCACTCTCTGATAATCCTGGAAATGCTTTTGCAGTATCTGGATGTTGTCCAAGAAACTTTTCAGGCAGCCTTGGAAGAAGTCATCCTGAATTTCATTTTGCAAGACAGACTCAGTATGATACTGAACACTTTTCTTAATGCAGTAATTTAGCAATTCCCAATAACAGAAGTTTCAGGACTATATCCACAGTATTAGAAAAGCCAAGAGATGACACCAACTTCATCCCCAGAAGTATAAGGTTACTGGAGTACTTTGTGAGCATCCTCACAGATTCCTGGAACACATTTGCACTGTACAGAACCTGTACAAATGTTGTGGATGGATTTCAAACCTGTCATCAATATAGAATTTTTGTTTGAATCCTTGACCATAATTAAAATATTTATTTTAAAAAGATGAAGATTCATGATAAGATTTCACTTTTTAAAGACTTTTGAAAGGTGGTAACATTAGGTCTGGTTACATAGAAATTAAAAGAGTCAGTAGAAGCCCAGCTTTTTGGATAAATGGTGTGACAATTAAAAACTCAACCATTAAGTGCTATCACAAAGACAAAATTCTTACAAACAGTAGATTATAAGCATAGTTATATCAAATTACAGAATTTATTGTGAATCCAATACTTGTATTTCTTTATTTCCTTGCATTACCTCTTCAATGACGAGTTCCTGGATAATTCAAGAAAATACTTCTGTATTTTCCACATCATGAAGGGCTTTTGGAACTGCAAATATCTGTTCATCATTCAATAAAGAATAACAGCTAAGAGAAAAAATTGTATTAAAATAGAAATCAGAGGTTGGTGTTACATCCACAGATATTTCTACACCATCAATAAGAAACAGAAAAAGATGAATAGCACAGCTGGGAATGCATGAGAACATGGACAGTGTTGGAAACCAGAAACTTCAAAGAGATAACAGTGTGGGTAGTGTAAGGGTGACTTTGAGAGTTGGCTTTCTTATTAAGTTTTAAAATTAAACCCTGATAAAGTGAATAATGGAATAGTTTTTAGTGACTGAAGTTGAACTGAATTACTTTAAAGTATTGCAATACCAATTTAATCTTTTGTGATTTATTTCATGTAAGAAGCCTTTATGAAGAAGCTGTTAGTGTCTGTTGATCAATCATTGGAGGAATAACATAATTTAGGGCAATAATCCATTTAGAGGAAATACTGACATTAAAATGTGTGCCTCAGACTTTTAAGGCTATTTTGAATTTTGAATACAGCTGCAATGCTTTTCTCTTCAGAGCTGAACCTAAGCCTGAATGCTACCAAAATATAAGAGAGAGGAAGGATGAAAATTAAGTTTAGGAAAAATAAAGCAAGATTTAAGATGGGCTATAATATATTATATAAATAGATGACACCTGAAAAAGATGCTTGGGAAAAGAATTTTAGTTGTAGAAGATGTGTTTTGTTCATGATAATACAAAATAGAATGTCATTATTTTTTTCACTAATGACAAGTTAGAGTACATTTACTGTTATTATCTACCTACTATGTTTAGTTGAATCTGCCAGCAGAAAAGAACATTTAAAAGTAATTTTTATGTGACAGACATCCTCAATATTACAGTACAAAGGCTCTGAGACATAAGCAGATGAATTCAGTTATTAGATATAAACAAAGAAAATTCTATAGGTGTAAATTTATTTTAGAAAGACCTTCTCATGAAAGGAATGCCAAAGACACTCCACATCATGTCCTTTCAGGAAAGAGGGAGGATTTTACACATTTGCAGGATTTTCTATCATTAAACATTGAGGTCTTTTTCCCCCTGGTAAGATGCAGCTTGGCTTTCCAGGAGAACTTTTCCATGTTCACTTTTGTCATGAGGGTTTAAAGCATAGTACAGGTACTCTGGGACTGATGCTTGTACAGGAATATGTGATGTCTGTGGCTTGGGAGGTCACCCCACAGACTGACTTTGTGCCTGCAAAAGTGAGACTTTTGTCCCAGCCTTTGATTCAAAAATCTTGCTTGTCAACAAGTTACTTATATATTTATATGTATAAATAATATATTATATATATTATATATATTATATATAAAATAATATATATATTATTATTTTAAATGCACATTCAGGAAATCTGTAAAAAACTATGCATGATGATTGATGCTGCTGCTGAGGAAAAACTACGTGCAGAGGAAGAAACAATGCCCTTCTTTGACTGTCTCTTTCCTCCAAAAACTTTATTCTTTCTAAAACCAAAATATCAGGGAAAAAAAAAAAAAAGTGTTCTTGGTTTCTACCTGTATCTATATTTTTTCTATTCATTCTGTTTCTGAACCCTGGCCTGATCACATAAAATGCTCCTTTTCTGAAAAGCTATCTCTTGTAGGAATCCAGTTTATTCTACTTTTCTCTAAGAGTTCTCTATGTAATAGAGCCCCAAGAGCATCTTCCACACAGAGCAATTCTAGTTGTTGAAATGCAGCCTTACCCTGTAGGGGGATACAGTATGAGTAAATGAAGGTGGTATAGAATGTAATCTTATCCCCTAAAGAGTTGCAGCTGAACCAATTACTAGAGATTAGGAGCAGGCCTGATGTTAACAGGCCACACCTGTAGCCAATAAGAACCGTGTTGTAAAAGAGTGGGTTGGTGGGAATTGGAGTCAGTTGGCTGCTGTGAAGGCAAGGAAGGGTCAGTGCCTAGAGGAGCTGCCTACAAGAAACATCAAGGAGATGTGAAACTCTGGCAATGTGGAACCCTTGGAATGTAATGACAATAGAACCTTTGTAATATAATGACAACATTGCCCTTCCTTCCCTTGGAAGAATTTTGTCTCTCATTTGCCCCTTACTGGCATTTGCTACAGCAGTACCCCTGACTAGGGGTAGCTGGACAGCTCTGTATGAAGTGGAACAGAATCCTGTTGTAGCCACATTAGCAAGCTCAGCAGTGGGAGCAGGGTGTGGAACAAACTGTGCTGGGGATGCAGCAGTGGAGCTCTCTGGGGCTTTCCTTTGGGCTGGCTCCACTCTGGTCACCTGAACCAATCCCACTGGCAGCTGAAGAGCATCAGGCACATTTTTGGGGATAATATCTCTGTTGCCATTATAGTGCAAGAGTTCTATATTGCTAGAGTTTCATGCCTCCTTGATGTTTCATGTAGGCATCTCCTCTAGGCACTAACCCTTCCTTCTTCTCACAGCAGCCAACTGACTCCAGTACCCTCAACCAACCAATCCACTCTTTTATAACACTCTTCTTATTGGCTGCAGGTGTGGGCTGTTAAAATCAGGCCTGCTCCTAATCCTTAATAATTGGCTAAGCTGCAACTCTTTAGGGGGCAAGATTACATTCTATGCCACCTTTATTCTATTCCCCTACGTATCTCAGTCTAGCTTCATCCAGAAGAATCTTGTTGGCACAATCCAAAACCACTCTGCAACACAAACAGTCTGCAGGGATGTTGAGCTGAGCTAAAATACTGACTAGACTGCTGTATTAAGATTCCTTTTTCCCCACATTTCTTCATTCACCTGAATTGTGAGTGAAGCAAGCAGAGTGAAGCAAAGCCCTCTGAGATAAATAAATAGCGTATTCTCACCAGCAATAGCTCCTGTCATGGTGGAAGCCACAGCTCAGGTAATATTTTCAGCTCTGCTGCACTTTCCCTCTCTTGATTTTCTGCTTAATATTTGCAGAAGCAGATAGTCAAGTACTGTCTTGTTTTTTTTTTCAAAAAAGTGTCATGCAAAGACATCACAATACTAGAAGAAAACAGCTAAATCACTGTGAAAGAATGCACACAGGAAAGCAAAATATATTTCAAATACCACCTTTGAATTTGACATTTATTATGCCTATATACTATTTTGGGTGTTTCTGAGCTATTAGAGGTGGCTTGTTCATTGATATCAGAGAACAAGCTGTTTCTTAAGAACTGTGATCAATAAATTGAACTGGCAGAGCTGTCTAAGTTAAAAAGAAGAGTAGTGAATGCATAACTGTCACCAAAACAAGTTGGGAAGGGAAGAAATAGCATCGACTATTAAATGAAGCAAGATTTTTAAAGATAAGCAAGCCAAATATAGTAAATATTTATTTATAGCATCCTGGACAAGGCAAATGAATCAAAATTTACATTTTAGCTGATGAACATGGTATGAAGAAAGTAGCAGAGTGCAAGTTGAAAATTGTGACTTAAAAGTTCCAGAAAATAAGTATATCAATTAATATATAGACAAAGGTGAATTTCAAAGTAATAGTCTGAAGGCATGTATTAAAACATATTCCCTTTAAAAAAAGACTGATCTGTAGCTTCAGAGAGGGGCCTTGGAGCTGTCCCCTGAATGGATTTGCTCTTCTCACTGAAGCTACTGCTTTTACTTTTCACTTTACCTGCAATCAAACACTGAGGAACCCAGCAGGGAGAATGACAAAAGAAAATCCCAGGAAACACTAGAAATAGAGTGGCCATTTTCATCTCAAATCACTGCAAGAAATTGTGAACACACCAATCAATTAAAAATGAACATGATTACTTTATTCCTTCAAAAATATCACTGTTTTTCTTACAATGCCACAATTTTCTCTTGCTGATAATGCAATTTATTTGTAAACATCTTTGTAGGAAAAAATATCTGAGTTGAAGCAGTAAGGAAAAACAACCATCGTGAGGCTGCACTGCAGTAAAGTTCTTTGTTCTGGATATCAAATTTGCCTCTTACTGCCTCCAAAAAAATGAGCATTCAGTGCAAGGCCTCCTTTGGATGATATAGAAGTTGTCACCAGAGACCCATTATTGAATGCATGCAGGATAAACCTGTATGAAGCCAGTATCTTTTAAGAGTTCAGGAGATTTGGTACTTCCCTTATGATATCCCTGCTCTCTCTTACCTTTCCTATTGAAATTTCATTGTTTCCAAACAAAAATTTAGAATATAAAAATTGCACAGTATCATGGTTTGAACATGTAAAAGACAATTCATATTTAAAACTTTCAAAATGCCACACATGAGTTTGCTGCTGCACCTTTCCTGTGTGCATAAAAGGCTGGGATCCCCCACAACAGGCTGTGCTGAAGAAGGAAAGGGATTCAAAGCTCAGCCTTTGGAAAAAGACAAGATCAGATTCACAGCACTGTAGTGCACATGCACTTCTCAAATGATAAAACGTATAAATTGGCAATAAGTTTTCACAAGAAAGATGAGGTCAGCTTGCCCTTGTGTGCTGTTGGAAGCTCTCAGTCATACAAAGCTGGGGACTCTCTAATAGGTTGAACTTGTTGGTTGAAAAACTTTCTCCCTCAGTGGATCCAAATTAAGATTTTCCTGACCTTGACAGAAAGAAGCAATTAACTTGGAGTTTTCACTCATCTGCAGCCAACTTAAGGTTGGTCAGGCATGCTGTTCTAGTATCTTTGTGAGGAAAACAGAGCAAAAATAGACCAACCTCTGAAGAAAAAAAGACTGAATGCTAGGAAATTGCCTGTGTAATTTCAGCATCTACGCCTTCCCAGAATTATTTTTTGTCTCCATACAATTTCACAGTTAAAGCAAAAAATTTTACAACTCCATTTAGCCCCAATAATACCAAGTTCTTTTTATGTATAAGAATTTGCACTGTAAACCCTTAAAGAAATTAAGATTTCTTATTCCTAATTTCTAATTACTTTGAAATGGTGCAAATTAAACTAACCACATCCAAGAAAAAATTTAAAAAACATACTCCTAATCTACAAAAGATGGTGTATTTACTGATTTAATCAACTATAAAGTTATAAAATAATAATAAAAAATAATTTCCCTCAGCAGTTTATACACATTTTCATTAGTACAGACCTTAAACCATATGCCACTATCTGAGGAAAAAGTGATCATACTCCTCAGAAATTCTAGAGCACAGGAGAATGAAGGGGTATGCACAGATATAAAAATCTGAAATTACTATTATGAGCTAAAGGCAGTGTGAGATTAAGTTTAGTGCTCAGCCCAAATGCACCCAGCACTGAGCTGCTGAGAGCATTTATTTTAATGTAGTCTTTCCTTAGAGCAGGCTTGGAATTTGAACAATGCTCCCTCCAGAAACTCTACTGAACAATGTTTACAATATAAGCCCAGAGTCTAAGGGGAAAATACCCCTAAATTCCACCCAGTCATGGTATGCCAACATTAAGTAGTAGAAATTCTCAACATAACCACTTAAATAAAATATTTCAGTCCAGCCTCCTCCTATGTCCCACTGGCAGCTCATGGCCAATGCAAACCATGGATGTCACAGTGGTATCTTGGTACCACTGGATATCCATGGATATCACATGGTATCTCTTGCCTCACTACTGGTCTGAGAATTAGCCTACAGATAGAAGAAAGATTTACATTTTTAGATTTACAATACTAAAAATGCAATGAAGAAAGGGATCTGGTGGGGCTCTTCATTGCTAGCTACCTTTAGGGCTATCTGAAGCATTTGGGCACATTGTCTTTTATGTATATCTATTTCAAAATATAAACTCCATCTACGTTTGCTTGTGGTGCTTAAAAAGAAAGTTTAATGAAAACCAAAAGTTTGTAAAGGTCAGTAACTGAATTTTCTGTAATTAATGGGTCTTCTTTAGCCATTAGTGCATAGCTTGGGATCAGAGTTCCATTTAGAAGCCCACTATGAAGCTCATGAATTTCAGCCTTCAGACAAAGTCCCAGCTGCAAACAAGCTATATTAGTCTGAAACCTTTGACAAAAAAGATGTTCATCTCTAATGTCAGTGAAGTGGAAATGTCTTGCAGAAGTTGCATTTCCTCCTTTCCCTCCTGCCTTCCTTCTGCTAGGGGTAATTTCTGACCCATCCTGACAGACCAGCATGTGCTTTGTGTTAGTAGCAAGAGATGATTCTTCAACACTGTTTGAGAATTCTTAATCAAGAACAAAAGTATAAACCCTGTAGCTCCTGTTTGGATTGTACTCTACAAAAACATTCTCCTATATTTTGGAGTCCATACAAGAGCTGTTATCACAAGAAGCTGTAAATAGTTGCCCTTCTATGCTCTTTTAAAACACAATGCAAATCCTTATCATATTTGGGATTATTTTGGTGACCAGGAGATAGTAAAACAGCCTGAAATAAATTTTGAAATACTATCTATCTCTGCAGTGTGGCATTATTTAGGTTTAAATACATTTTTATAATTGGAACACCTGTTAAACACAGTGTGGTAGCAGCAGAGCCCTTTCTATTTTTATTATTATAATTATTATATTATTACAATCCCTTACATTTTATACACCACCCCAACTTTCTTATTGCCAACAACAGCATCTCTGATCTTCCTGCAGCTGTTTTTTTAAAAGATGCTGTCCTTGCAAAACATGAGGAAAGCCAAACAGGACTCTCTGCTCAGCAGCTAAAAACTTTGGCATGCTTAGGGAACAGCTCTGAAAACAAAAGGGAAAACATATGCATTTAAGTAAGCCATTGTGATCAGACATCAAAATTGTTGACTAACATCTCTTAAAAGGCAGAGGAATTCTAAATTTATTTTTAGGCACTTTCATTGGCCACCACTCTCTTTTACATATGTCAGAATCTGGGTGTGAAGCAGCACCAAAGCCCAATACTGTCTGATCATTATCAGGTTCTTTTAGATATTCCATGGGAGGTGTAATGTTTAATATCAAATGTATTTATTTAAAGGTTATGCTACATGGGATTTCTGATTTGTCAGAGTGATACAAAATATATTGCTCAGCACAATACAAATGTCAGTTCACTTGGCCAAGTGCATGAATAGGAACTGAATATGGAGTTCAATCACAATATCAACATGGTTCCCATTACTGGCCTTTAGAAAATGCTCACCACCACGAAAATAAGGAAATTCCCCCGTCACCAGGAAGTTGTGGAGCCACCACAAGCCTTTTGTTCTCTTTGAAATTCTGTTGTTATTTTTTCAGTTTTTGTACTCTTTGCTGGGGTAAGCCAGGCATTCTCTGGGTCTGGCTAATTTAGGGAGGTATTCCCACTCTTCTTATGAGCTCAGGGAGAAACTTCTACCATGCCGTTGATCCACCCAGCTGTTGATATCTGCTTACCTGAAACAAAGGCCACCCTCTGGTCCCCTTGGGGCTGAATCAGCTTCTGTAGAACAGCTTTGGTCAGTCAAACCCTGCATTTTTCCCAAGCTTCATGGGAATATTTCCTTGCCCATTTCCTCTGCACCTTTTGCCCTTTGGGGCTTTACTGGGGAGTCTCGTTTAATCTTAATTTACAAACTTAGAAAATCATGAGGGAGAGGATACTCAAATAGAACTGAAAAATATGAAACGAAAGAAAAGAAAGAAAATAAAAGAATAGTATGACCATAAAGATGATGGATTTCTGAGATGCTGTGCAGGAGTAACCAATTCTGGCAGGTAGAACCCCCTTCCCAAGGCACTCTGTTCATAACCTGCTCCACCTCCTTGCGCTGGGGCTGGTGCAGCCATCAAGGATCTGTACACAGCTCCCTGAGTAACTGCTCCGCTGTCATGAATAAACACTCCTTTCAAAACAGAGCTCTGCAGCAGGAAGATGTTCAGTCCCCTTTCACAGGAGGGAAATTGGAGCCTGAGACAGACTGTTTTATCCAAGGTCAGGCTCAGTATCTGCTGTCTGAGCTGGGAATGAGCAGAGACCTGCACTGCCCTGCACCCGCGCTCTGCCAGCATTCCATCCAATTCTATCATTGTGTTTGCATTGAATATGACCTTAATTTAGACTTGCTATCACCTTAAAATAATCTGCTGCCTGCAAGCCTCCTTGCAAGCCTGTAAGGAGTTAACACTGCCAGGCTAAAGCTTTCAGTAAATACAATTTATTTTAATTACAGCCCACTAAAGCATGACATTTTTTTCTTCAAACAACAAGGACATAAGTCTCAATGAAATAACTTTTTCAAATGATTAATGAGAAAAGCAGGTCAATACCAAGGATTGAATGGTACAGCAACACAAAGTTAATCAAAGTTAATATTTAATTCACCAGGGGATAATCCTATTTTGTTATGTTCCAGACTATATTTTTAAATATAGTGCTACTATGGAAATGGAATTTCTTTTCAACTCTTCACAATTCTAACATGAGCTCTTTGACTGCTTCCATTGCAGTTAAAGCCCATAATATCCCAGGGTCCTTTTTTCTTATAGCATGGTAAAATATGTTAAATCTAACACTGGAAATTAATACTGTCATATTTGTATTATTAAGCCAACTATGTAAATCTTTAAAATCAAGGTAACAGTTACAAGACTTTCAGTTTGTATATCCATAATTTTCATTTTCTTTGTCTGAAAAAAACATCAGAAACAAAAATAACCAAAACCTCTTACGCCATGCTTTAGCATAGTGATTAGCTAGAGAACCATTAACATGTGGAAGAAATAATTTAGCATCTAATGGTAAGCAGAAGGATGAAACAGGTGGCAAACAGAAACACATAAAGGGTTCTGTAAAGAGAGCACAAGAGACAAATTAAATTAACATATTATTGTGAGTTTCTTGAATTGCTTCACTGCACTGCCAGCACTTTTGTTAAACAATGCCTTTTTTTTGTCTCTGAGGAACATTATATTTCTATTGCCCTTGGTATCTCATCAAATTTTGTAATTATGAAATAATTTCAGAAGAGTGTTTCTAGTGAAAAGAACACTTGGCTTTTCACTGTTCTTTACTTTCTGAATAATGTAATCATGTTTTTAAAGGTCATAGATGGAACTTTTAGTAAACAAGTTTTTCTTTTTCCCCTTACTTAGGTGTACCAAGTCATAAACATTTTTGGTTTCCATTTCTGTTTACCTGAGAATCAAAGCACAAACACTGAGACAGAAGCAGGGCTGTTCTGCTTGCATTTTTGCACTGCCCATGACTCCTTTAAAGCTCAGAAGAATAAAGAAATTTCTATACAATCCCTAAGTCAAGGAAAGCAAGGAAATGTAGCAATAAATAAGCAAATACAGGATATTTTTTTCATTACTGAGTTATGGGAGAAAAGGCAAATCACAATATTACAAACCAAGTTCTAGTCTCTGCGGTCACTACATGTTATGGTGATATAAGACAGTCACAGGAACTGCTGTGCACAATATCCAAGCAAAGCTCCATTCCTGCTAATGGAGCTCAGGGTAACCCAGGACACGTTTAACAAATGCAATAAACTCCTCCGGACAGCAGCCTGCACTTCTACAGTTCTGTGAATTACCCTATAAATTTATAACCTATGATACCTATCAGTATCATATGTCAAATACAAAATGCCTCTGCTCTGAATGATTGCTCTTCATTAAAGAAAATGTATCAGACTGTTGTGTCTGGGCCTTTGCTCTTTTCCAAATCCTAAATTCTAGATCCCCAATCTGGGCCTTTGCTCTTTCCTCTCCTAAATCCCTGGACCTTTGCTCTCTTCACAGCACAACCCAGTGTGAGTGCATGTGACAGAGTGTGCCTGTGTGGTGTGCTTGAAACCTTTACACTGACAGCTAACTGCCACAAACAGCAGCCTGAAAACAGCATTGATAATGTGCTGAAATGCTGTCTTTTGAGGTAATTTAGAGCTGTATCACATTTCCCTTCACCTTACCTGTGCCTGTGCTCTGTGATGCAGTTGTCAAGTGCTGCACTTCCATTGCCCAATGGCCATCACAAAAGAGGGCATGGAGAAAGGTGAATTTCAAGAAAGCAGAATTGAAAAATTCTCGCAAAAAACTATGTCATAAAAACAATGCATGTGGTATAGTGGACATGAGTGAACAAGGATGCTGTGAAAGGCAATCAGAAAAAAATGGTGATTTTATGCACAGTTCATGCAGTATCAACAGACAAAAAAATAGAAGAAATGGCTCTAACATGTAATAAAAACTTACTTGCCTATTCTGTTGCTTAAATTCTGATCCTAATCTGGTGGATATATTTGCTTTTAATATCATTATAAAGCAGATACACTTTTAAATATCAGATATTATTTTCCAAAGTCAAAAGAGTCCATAGTCCTAGCAATGCAGAATTTGGCATGCTTAGGACTTTAATGATATAGTCTGAAATAGCATTTGTGAGTATGTGGAGGGCCATACTGAATATGTTTTTCTAAATAGTGCTAGCCTCATCACTAAGACCACAAGCTGCTCATTGCATTTCACAAAACATCTCATCCGCCTGTGAATCTGCTGCATCTTTCTTTGGGGTATGGGCAACTCATTTACAAATGGAATTTTGACAGATAACTTACAGACAATAGCTGTGGAAGACTGGGTGCTCAGAAAAGGTGCAAAGTCACCTACAGCTGGGTGTATGCTAGCACCATGCAGGTTGGTAGTGTTGTTTTTGCACTTCTGAGCACAGAATTTGCCCTTCCTTTGCTGATGTTTTGAGAAAAGTCTCATAGGCTTGTAGGAAAAGCAAGAGAAAGCCAGCACAGTTTCATCATGTGCTGCTGATAAGAGTGTCTGAACTATTACAGTCTATTTGGGAATGTCCTTGGAGTTTTAACTTAAGCTTCTCTAGGGGAAAGAGAAGTCCTAATAGATCATTCTTCTAATTGCAATGATAACAAATGGAACTGATATCAGACAGCTGTTGTATATCAGGAAAAATTGCCTCCTGTTTATTTTAAAATGACACAGTTGAACCACATCTGCACTGCCTTATCACACATTTTCTGGACAAAAGGCTTCAGCTTGTTATTTAGTATGGGGATAATAATAAAAATAAAAATAGTCAGTGGAAAATGGGCAGTAGAAGCTTTGCTGAAATAACCTCTGGTTATTCATAGTTTTTCTGCCCGTGACAACACTTGAAGTGTTTGAGACAGCAGGTGAAACAAACACTGTAGTCCTGCTTCACCAGTGATGCATGATACAGTCTGTATTTCTGTTTATCCAGTAGTGACAGGAACATATTACTGCCTCTTACCTGAAAAATGGCCCAGACGTTTTTGTTTGCTGATGAAATTTTATTTAAGGAATAAAAACCCCAAACTTCCCCATATTGTGGTAAGAAAAATTGCTTTGAGATAGTTTGTGTTAGGCCTGGTTGGACACAGTCTAGTGTCACACAAGTGCAGGGAGGGGGAAAGAAACCAAAATTGATTAGGTCTCTAGTTTATCAGTGCTCTTTAATTTTTTTCATACAGAACATGCTGTAGTGTTTTTATAGTCTGAATTGTAAGCCACAGAGTGGTCCAGTATTGTAATGATTATGTCAATTGTTGCAGAATGCTTCTGCTGAGCCTCTTTATGCCATTCCCATCCATTTCTAACTACATGAAGCTAGGACAGAAAGACACAAAAAAGGCAGATTTTCTTGATTTCATTTTATTTCAGTGAAAAGCACTGACAGCAGAAGTGCAGCCAAGAAGGCAGGAATAAACCAAGCCAAGTATCCAAATCTCTTTGAGTAATTTGGTTTGAATTTAGGTATTACAGAGCTAAATCGTAAGGTTATGATAAAGAGGTGAACTGACAGGGAGAAGTTTAAATTAATTTATTAGGAGTCAGAAAGGCACATCCTCCAACACTCCAAGATTTCAAATATTATGCTCAGGGCAGATTTTTTGAATTCATGTAAATAATCAGATTTTTTGAAGTTAAAGCACTGACTTGAAAGTTAAGCACTGAGAGAACTGTCCATAGGTTTAGGTCTTTTAGTGAGGCTGTTAAAAACCACGGCAAAACACAGGATGTGAAATGTAAAACTAGGGACTGACTCAACCCTGGAAAGGTAGGATGCAATTTATATGAACACTGGTCAAGCTTCTGCTCCCTCTCATTACTGGCTGAGCACTACAAAGACTTGGCTCACCTGTGACCCGTTCATACTGTACAGAATCTGAATTAGAGAATAAAAAAATCACCTTAACTAGAGGATTTAGTAGAAACTAACTCAAAACCATAAAAAATATTAGTCATAGAAGAAACTAGTAGCTGTAGGGAGAAAAGGATGGATGGATGGATGGATGGATGGATGGATGGATGGATGGATGGATGGATGATGAATGGCTCCCAGAGTCAAAATAAAATGAGCTAAAGGGCAAATCAAGGGGTTCACAACATCTGGAACAACTTTCTGATGAACTATTTGTCTGAATCACACCATGGGTCATGAATTGTTTTCCAGTCATTCATGGTATCTTGATTCTTTTTCCCATCTCTCAAAAGAAAGCATTTTCTTGGACATTTGATTTTCGTTTTTTGCTTGTTGTATTTTTTCCCTTATCTAATTAATTTTCAAAACAGTGGGTTTACTTAAGTGATCACAAGCTTTTAACCAAAAGATTTAGAGCATCCTCAGACTGGTAAATTGAACATTGAACTACAAGGTTCAAGCATTTTACTTGTTCATTTACAAAAATACTGGAAAATTGATTTTATTCCTATTACACACTTGTATGATATAAATGAAAGTAAAAACTAAAGCTGGCAGAGGCGGCTACATTAAAATATGTGTATCTGATTGTGAATCAAATGAATCTGTGTTGCTCTGTGATGGTCTCTCTAGCTGATTAGAATGTTTTAAGGAAGCAATTGACTTTTTAGCAGTCATAAAATCTTGAAACTTTCAGTTCATTAATCTAGCCATGGTCTTCTTCAGAAGCAGCTGCATTGTTTCAGAATGAGTAAAGCATGTCCATATAGGAATATGTATGAGTAAATATTTCTGAAGCAAATTTAATATCATCCCTGGTATAAAAATTGCTATAAATGTATTGGTGTATAAATTTATGGAAATAGCTGATTTTCGCTTGACACAAACAAAGAAAAGTAGAAAAGCTGGTTTGTTCCTTGAACTGGATTTTCTTCATTGCCCTGAGTTAAGCACTGAGTTCTCAGCACCAGAATAAAGGGCTGGGAGTGTAAGATCATATCACCATAAAACTATTTAAATTAGAGCACAACTGAACCATTTTACTGAAAAAAGTGAACAAAAGTATTCAGTCCGAATCATTCATTCAAGGGTGAATTTAATGGAAGTAAAAAAATCACAGACTTCTTTCTTATTATTTATATTTTAATTTAAAAAATTCACATTGCTCTTGCATATAATTAAGAATCAAATAAAGCTTTTGATATTAGCAAACAGCCTTACCTAATGGGAAACTGCAGACATGTTTGGCTCTGTGAATTTTACTTTGCCTGTTTCTACCCATCTTGTTTCCATTCCTCTCTGCATGGCTCTTGTCTGCAGTGGAGCAGCTGAATAGCTATAAAGCTGTTAAAGCAAAGAGAAATGTTTTCTCTATAGATAACTCCAATATTTATTATTTTTATACCTTTTTTTCATCAGTTTCCCATAGGAACCTTAAGTTGTAGTGTTTCACTGATCAAAATCTGTGGGCTGAGCAGTTACATGCCCTGGTAGTAGATATGGAATATACAGCAAGGCCTTCATGCAGGTACAACTTTTAAAGTTGGGGAAAATAAAGCCTCTCCTTTTTCTTTGACCCACAATTTATGACTGGATTAAAATACTGAAACTTTCACTCATTTTTAGCCATCAAATCTAGGATAACAGCATTAAATTGTGTGCATTAAGTTGGACTCTCAAAATGTTGGCCTTTTTTTTCCAGATTGTGTCCTTGAGGATATTAATCATATTCTTAATTTCATCATAATGATAGCTTTCAACACAGGAAAATTATCTTCTCTTTCACTTCATCTTCTTCCTGCTTGTTCTCATTTATCACAAAGAACTAAAACAGCACTCTGATGGCTTCAGATGATTATGAAGGAACAAGCCCTCCTACCCAGCTTTTCTAAGCATTTTTACTTGTCCCCAGGAGCAGTGAAAGCTTTCAAGAAACGTGGCACAGATGTGTATTGGAATCTTCTATATTTTGGGAAAAACTACTACAGATATGACTGGATCCTGAAGTTAGGGGCCCTGTAATGCCTACAGAAGCATTTTCAGAGGAAAAACTCAGGATTAATGAAAGTGAAATGGGAAATTTTGCAGAATTGATTCTACTTTAGAGTATTTCCTGGATGGAGAGGGCTCTGGCACATCACCAGTGATGGATATAAAGGTAAATGTTCCCTGTGTTGTTACAATAGCCAGAAATGCTGCCATTTTTTAAGGGCTTTTACAAAAAACCCTTTTATGTTAGTTTCCACTGTTTCTCTGAAAGTGGCAGTCTGACCCAGAACATTTAATAGCCAGCATGATTCAGACCTTTATGAATACTGCTCACATTTCTCAGTGCTTCATGATGAGGAAATTGGCTGACCTCTGTTTCAGCTGATCAGAGAACCAAGTTTCCAGTTTGGTTTTGTATCTTCAGCAAAAAGAAGATACAACACTATATTGAACATGGCCTGAAGTATTTTAAAATTAGGGTGTATGCTAGGCCTGGTGTGGAAGGGAGGATAAACTGGGAAATCCATAATATGTGGGATGAACCTTGGCCTCACTGAACCCAAGGGAAAATTTATTGCTGGCTTAAACAAACCAGCTGATTTGCTTCAGAATTCTGTTTTTGATTATAAATAATCTCAGGCAAAAAATTCATATCTTTGTTGCTTGTCCTTGAGGTTTTGATCCTCTTCAGCCAATTGATAATCCCTGTGCCAAACTGTTGACAGTCTCTTATTACTAGTCAGAGATCCTAAGCACAATACACACATCTCTGTCTTTAGTTGACATCATTCCACATAAATGGCAATATAAAAGCAGGCTGGATCAGGAAATCCTGAGCACTCCTTATTTTCTCTGGGGCCAGTTGCACAATTGCTGGGGATAATTATGAGTACTTACACATGAACCCTCACTGAGGAATCTTTTGATGGTTGCAGACAATGGTGAACACCTAATACAGAAAACTGAAGTGCTCAGAGACACAGGGCATTGAGAACAGTGTATTGATACAAAGTGCCCATAAGCCAGGCAAGGTGAGGGAATTTAGAACAGGCTCGCTCACTGCATTCCCTTCCTTGCACTTGTAGCACGGATTACAGATGATGTGTCTGTTTCTGTGTCACAAAGCCCACTGAATGACAACACTTACACAGAGCAGGGCAATTTACTGTTTGAAATATGTCCTTTAACTTTCCTTAATTGTCAGACTTTAGCAGTTACCTTAAATTTAATTCTGTTGCATTTAAGGTCCAGTTTTATGATGATATAATTTATTTTGAGCATTACCCGTGACATTGCTCTGCCTGTCAATGGAAACATGAAAGAACATCATCATAATGAATATCCATGGACTTACATAAATCACTCAAAATACTTCTGATATGTACAGAGATTTTCCATTGACCCTGTAATGACTTTATTAAAACTGTTTCTACACAAGCTGTGTCAGCAACAGAGACATGAAATGATGGCGCTCCAGCAACATCACCTCACTTTTAAATGTTTTGGGGAAATGCTGTTAATTTTCTTTTAGTAGTGTATCATCCTTCCCAAATTACAGCCTCAGAGAACAGCACAGTCTCCATATATTGGGAACATATTAGATTTCTTTTTTCTGTTACTTCACAACTTCAGGAGTTGTAGTTACCACTGGGAACAAATCAAAGTTATTAAGAGTGTCTCTACTCATCAAAATGAAGATGTGAAGCCACTGCCAGTTTAATTTAACCATTGAATGAAGGTGACACAGCTGACAGCCTAGAGGACTTGGACAGTGACTGTCACTTCCACTGCGTCATTGCTACTCCTCCCAGACTTAACAAAACTACTCTTGTTTAATTTTGTGGAATGGAAAAAAACTTAGAGGAGTTTCTTTGAGCAGTCCAAGACACCACAATTTTACATAGGCCCTAGCACTGGTGTAATTCCAGTGATCAGAGAAGAATGCCAGGAGTCAGGCTGGACTTCAACAGCTACTGCGGCAGTGGCCCAGACCCTTTATATCCTTTGGTAATCAGCATCTTGGAACAAAACTCAGCCAGTTTCTCCTACAGTAAGATAATTTTTTTTCTCCTTTACACATTTTTAATTGTAGCCTGACCTGCTTCCAAGTTAAACAATCTTTCCTTACCAGGAAGGTCTGTCAAAGATTCAGGCTGGCCATGACTTAAATTTTTAAAAGACCTGAACTGACAAAGGTTTTTGGAGGTGGAGGGGAAGGAGGCTGAGGGAGAAAAACATCTCCAGGGAACTTCTGGATTTGTGTGTAAAGCATTAACCCTTGCCAAGTTAAAGGAAAACACAAAATTTTGCTTCAGGAGAAGTAAAAAGAAGCTACAAAATATCAGATTAAGTTTTCTATGCTTTCTGTGGAATTTTTTATTGTAAGGATAGAACATAGTTAATAAAAACTAAAAAGTCATATTTCAAATCAAAAGCAAATATGACAGTTTTACTGAAACTAACCCTCAGGTAATTGGTGAAAGTTTTAAATATTAATATCTACAATCAGCAACAGCTTCAATTCTCAGAGCTACTGCAGTTCTGACACATTAAAGGACAAGGTAATGATGTGATTTACTGTGCTACAGGTGTACAGAGAAAACTTGACTGCAAAAAAGTGGAAGATTTAAACTGAGTATGTTCCTGGATGTAAGTGACAGAGAAAGAAGTGTCAATGATAACATTGTGGGTTTTTTTCCCTCTGCATGGTGCATAAAAGTAAGCAAAATAAATGACAAAATTGTGATAGAAGGAATTCACAATCTGCCTCTTCTAAGGAATCCAAATTTTCAGAGACAAAACCTAGAAAGACATGCTTTGATATGATAGAGGTAGTAAAGAAAGAGCAAAACAATCACATTCTGGTGAAATTTCACCAAAAAGAGAGACCTATGTGAAGTATGATTTTCATGACAATAAAGGGAAAAGTATTTATCAATAATTTCTTTTTCTATGGGACCAACATAGAATTATGTTGATCCCATAATTATCTTAATTCTGTCTATTCTTAAAAGGTCTCTATCCCCTGCAGGCCCTTCTTTATTTTCAGTTCTTTTTCATTTCCTTTCTTTATTTCTCATCACTTCAGAATTTCTTCTTCCAGTTTTCTAAGCTAAAGTTTTCCTCTCCATGCTTATTTTCTATGTTACATGTTATGGCTACTGTATGACCATTGAATGTACTTCCTTTATTGCTTAATTAGTATTCAAGACAGAACAAGCTAAACATTATTAAATTGATTGCCTGTTACATCCTTATTGAACAATTAACTTTAAAATAGCATATGAGCCTTGATTTGGCTGAGGTTTTCAGTGACATTTATGCTATTGATTTCAGTGTTACTACTGAAATAGCAGTATATGGAGGTATATAGATGTATATACCAGTATACCAGTATACAGAGGTTTCAGAATGCTTCAAGAAGTGGACCTAAAAAATGCAACTCTTACCACTCAAGTGGTTAGATATGAGAAGCACAATAAGATTCAAGCTCACGATCTTTTCTCTTCTTTTTTTTTCTTTTTGTCATAAAATAATGTGTACATCTTTCTAACACAACACATTACATGAAAATTTTCAGTTATGAGGAGCCTAAATAAATTTTATAGTAATGCACTATAATATTCAACTCTGTCTACGTCAAGCCAAAAGAAACTGCTCAGATACAATATTCTTTAGAATTCTGATATGGCATTTTTCTGAGTGACATAACATACCACTTAAAACAGCACTATGCAATAGCAAAAAGTGACTTAAGAAATTCACAAAATTACAATGAACAAAACACACTTACTGAGGAAAAAATTTCCATCTCCAACTCAAGAGATGTGTAGGCATTCATGGATGAAAATGGGGATCAGTGGTGATGAGAAGAAGTAATTGAAGGCCAGAAAAGCTCTCCCTTTGGATTGCTGGACTTGTTCTTTTGAAATGCATTGTAATGCAGCCAAATAAAGAATTGAAACAAGAAAGACATCCTACCTCTGCTAATAAACAGCTAAGATCTGAAAATTATGAAGGATGCCACAGAAGAGGAGCAGTCTGACAGGAGTTCCCAGTTCAATATGAAATTATGACCCCAAAGACTAATGATTCTTTAATGTAGGAGAGCAGAATAATGAGTGTGACTTGGGGAGTTGCTGTGCCTCTCTCTCTGGCACTGGTGAGAACAGCATAAGTGGCACCTTCTGTAAAGTTCTGATGTCCACACTTCAAAGGCTTTTAGAATGTGGCAAGTGTTGCAATAGGCACAAAGGATATCTAAGAAACAGGTCTAAAGAAAAAAAGAACCTTCAAAGTTTTAGCTTGAAAGTTGTTTATAAGATACAATATGTTTTACTCATTAAAAAAGGGGTGAGTATTGACAGGGATTATTCCTGTGACTTTAAATTAATAGGGAAATGTGTATCAGGAGCCTAGCCGTTGTAAGCAGAGTCTGGAAAGTAGCAACACAGTGCTAATTTTATACAGCAAGAGTTGAAAAAACCTGGATAAACAACCAGTGGACTGGTGGGATTTAATGTCTTGGGCTGAGTTTGCAGACTGAGAGGGATGCTGTCCTGCTGGGGTACAGAGCTGCACTCAGTCAGCCACAGCTCTGAGTTTAGCAGAGCCCTCAGGAAGGCAGGACGGGGAGTTGATGGTCTCTCAGCCTCAAATCTGAGCTGTAGCCAGCCAAGGATGCTGTCTGGCTGCAGCTTGGATAGATTAAGGTGTCAGCACTTCCCCCTGTACTTTGGGCTATCAATGGCTGCAAGTGCACTGGATGTACCAGCAGCACTGCTGGGTCACTCCCTAATCTGCCTGCGTTGGAAAGATCTGGGTTAGAAAAAAATCCCTCCTTTAAAGAGGGTAAGCTAACGTGATTATTTTGACAAAACTGAAGATACAGTCTGCCTTGTCTGCCAGCAGAACAGAATGCCAAATGATTTCCCTGCTAGCTACAGAATGGGTAGAAAATTTAGAAATCTGGTGAATGGTGATTGAAGCAAAGAGTTCAAGGAACTGCTGAAGATATTTGAAGATCAGAAGTATTTGTGATACAGATTATAGGTGAAGCTTTAAATTAAATATGTACCTTTCAAACTCATGTTTGAAGAATAGTAAGAAAAGAAGGAAATACAACTTTAATACCATAACATAAATTTGCTCTAATGAGAAATTATATCACTGATTCACCAGAGGACAGTATTTTTATATACCCAATTTGGATTAAATGTGTCTGAATTAAAACCTATAGAAATATGTATGGATTTTAAAAACCTGAACATTGATATTCAGATAAAATACATGCCAAATTATAGGCCTATTTAAATGGAAATTTTATTAGCAGAGTATCCTCTGATATTAGTCACAAATGAAAGTGTATCTGTGAACTCACCAGCCTCAGACAATTAGCTGCAGTAACATACAGAACTTTGAACTTAAAAAATGGGGCAATGGATACATAGTATCCTCCTGCCACTGTAGAGCTAGAATGTGTTTTATTCTTTAAGCCACAACCTTGAACAGTATCTAACTTAATTGAGCTTTTTGCCTTTTCCCCATCTGTTGTTCTGTATCAGCAATGTGTTCTTCAAGGTAAGTGACCGAGAGCTATTTTCTACACTAGTATTTTATAACACAAGCCCCTTATTCAAGTGCCATTAGCAAGAGTACAGATCAATTTTGCATGATATTTAAAAGAATAATTTAAAACCAATGCTTGTTACAAGCCCTCTCCCATAACACCTATTATTTTCTGCTGTAAAGATTTAGGGCTTTACCTTCCTGAGGGAGCAGTTCCACTCGGTGGCTGAGTGGAATACAGGTTTGCAGAGGTATTTCCTGCTCTTTCCCCATTCTCCTGGAAGGTAAAGGTAAGACCACACCTTTCCACCTGCTCTGGCACCCTTTTTAGCCCTAGTTGAATACAGTTCAGCTCAATTAGCAGAATACTACATGGTTTTTTCCTTGACGTGTCAGTTTTTTGTTGATTCACCAGGGACAATTCTGCTGTATCACGAGCGTTCCAACTTCTCAGGTGGGGCAGAACCTTCAGAAGTGTCACTGGGTAAAATAAAACATGGAAAGCACATTTTCAGGTACCTCAATTCTCTGCTATTTTTGTTGTAATAGGTATCACAAAAAATGCTACCAGGTTAGAAAGAAGATTTGGTTTACCAAAGGATCAGGGGTAAGGAAAGCAGTGACAGCAACACTTTTGTGGGAGTCACCTCTCAGGTCCAGTGAGATTGGCTCAGGAGGGATTAGGGGACTGCACCCTGAAGCATTGCACACTGACAGATGTTTGGGAGACCCATCAACCCACTTTGGGCCAAAATATAAGTCATTACTTATATCTAAACACTGAAACTCCAATAGCGTATCTAAATATGCTTATACAGTTTTGGATTGCTGGGGCCCACAGCTCTTTACAGATCCCAAAGATCAATTAATCTTTTTTTAATGGGAAACAATTGAGTGCCTTTCACTGTAAAAGGTTTACAAGTTTGCTTCTTTCCCTAATTTTGCCTACCCCAAAACCTAGTTAACTCTAACAGAATAACCTAGCATCAGGTAAGGTAAATTAACATATGGGTACAAGGAAAAAAGGCCAGGCCTGGGGTATGGGAGGCCTCCTCAAATTTGCTATCTGCCAGTGGAAATATGACAGTGGAGTGCATGGTTCAATAAGAGTAAATTGAAATTCAGAATTGCTATTTCTGCATCAAAACTGCCATGGCCACATTTTACAAAGAACTGATCTGATAACAACAACAACAACAAAAACAACAACTTCTTCTTCTTCTTCTTCTTCTTCTTCTTCTTATTATTATTATTATTATTATTATTATTATTATTATTCCCTTTTGTATGTTCTTGTTTCTTTAAGATATTTTAAAAGGCTGATTTTGTACCATTACAATTTATACCAGATTAGATATCATCTGCTTTCAAGCATCTGGCAGGAAGGTCTAAACCTGGGATAAACTCCTGTTTATATACTCTGGCTAATTCCATAAAAATGTCTCCACATGCTCATCCTGCTCCAGAACAAGCACATACTGCTAGGTGAGCTGGTGGTGGGATACAGAAACACTGTCAAATCAGTCTTTGGGAAGCTGAAAAATTCTAGAAATTCTGGTCATCATCTCTCTGGACCTGGGTCCACCTCAACCATCTTTGTCCCAAGCTCCCAGTGTGCTCCTCCTCAGGAATCCATTGTCCCTCCAGGAAGGGGACAATGGTGCCATCAGGAGTATTTGGTACAGCACACAGGTAAAACTACTTTTCCCTTAATCCCCACTTATTTCAAAAAACACCCCAGGAAAAAATAAGGGAAATGTGAATAATGGTCAGTCTAACTAATGGCTAGTCACAATGAGAAAAGAATGAAAAGCAGCAATATACTTAAATTCCAAAACTTTGTTTTAATAAAGCATTTATTTTTACAAAAGACATATTGCTTATCATAGCCTTATAACAATATTCCACATTAAACTTTGTTTTACTGTAGAAAAAAGTTAACTTCTCTTATGCTAATCACCAAATTGAGTCTGCTTTACATCTGATCTTAAAATCAAATTTTATTTTTCAGCACTTGCACTAAAAGGAATAGTGTCCATTTATAGGACATGAGGATCAAATTCTACACTGGAAAAAAGCTTTCCTCAAGCTAATGGTGCACTGAAGCACTGATGGCATAAAAACAAATGCTTGTTTGGTCTTGTTCTGAAGCTGAAGTCTCGCCCTCTGGCCAAGAACCAAATGTGCTACCAGATGAGTGATAGGGAGACGCTGAGCAGCAACATGAGAGAGTCAGGCTGCCAAGACTGCACTGTATCACCTCCATATCCAAGGCTTTGTCTGAGTTAAAAAAACCCTGAAACCACAAACACACACACACAAAACCAACCCAAAACAAAAACAATCCAAAAAAGCCCCAAACAATACAAACAAGTAATCCTTTGTCTGGAAGCTTGTAATCCTATTCATGAATGTACCACAAGGAGCTTGGTAAAGCCCATGTAACACCATAACTTCCAGCAGAAACCAGGCACTTTCCCTTTATTCTAAAAGAGTTTTCATGCATTTTCCATCAGACATTTAGGTTTCTCTGAGGGATTTTGGTTTTGGTTGTGAACAGAATGCTTTGTTGTTAATTTAGCTTGAATGCTATGGACAGACAGAACTCAGATTTTTAAATAAAGACTGTTCAAATTGCTCAATACCAACATGAAAAACATAAATAAATATTTATAGTATATTTTTAATGTTTTAGCTGAGAAATGGGTGATCTACCCTGAATAAAATAAACTTCCATGTGCATCTGAGTACATTAAGAATTAGAAAGAGAGAAATGAGTATTTACACGCACTTGTCAGAGAAGGATGTACACTTGTAACTGCAAAAATGTGATTTCTGGCAATGAATAGTAAACCAAGTTTTGGTTACAGTGTGAGGTACACATTTTGTTATAATTATCAAAGACAAAGTCTTTTTGTATAAGTTTGTTTTGAAATGGAGAGTCAGCAAAATCATTATATAACAGATGTATTGCACCTCCATTTGAGACTTGTTTGAAAAAGAAATACCTTGAAAAATTAAACACCTGCAATCAATATTGCTACATACTGAAAAAAATCTATTGTAGACTTAGTATAAAAGTTATATTTACAAATATTTCCTTTGTCTATAGCCCTGTGTAAGCAGAATCCTCCCATAATAAGCAGAACATTCCCACAGTTGGAGTCCAAGGTCAAAGCTGCAAAGGCAATGATTCCGGTCTCAGCTGCACCGTGCTTTCCCAGAGATATTTTCCAAGTTACAAACTCATAAAAAACACATCTAGATTCCATGGTCAGACTAATAATCTGTGCCTCATAGGAGAAATGCTACTAAAGACAACTAAAAGCTTAGTGATGCTCTTTTTCTAAAAATTGGCAATACCTACCTCTGAAGTTAGTGAAAAACCCCTCCCCAAAAAAAAGAAATAAAAAGGAAGAAGACTAAAAAGGCTGAAAGAAACCATCTAAAATCTAATGCTGAGGAAACACTGATGAGTATAACAGGAAACTACCTAGAATGGCAAAGAAATATTCTAGACAAATGAATGTCTGTTTTGTCATTGCCAATTATACTATCCAAATGAAAGAAATTGGTAATATTTATTATCAGTACATTTGTTTTGCAAATCTAGCATCTTTTCTTTCTTAAAGGATGTTTGGTGGAACCACTGACCTGTCAGCAAACTTTCGACATCACTTAATTGGTGCAATGTAGCAGTTCTCTTCTACTGCAAAGCCAATAAATGGCTTTATCATGTTTGTGTCTGTGGAAATGAGTTTCATAGGTAAAACCAAAAGTATGATAATCTAGGTTTTGGGCAGCTTGTATTTGCAAAACAAGGTTTACCTGAGAGAGGTAGACCATCAGTGTTCTATATAAGTTTATAAAAAAGTGCCTTACAAAAAAGCACGAGTCATTTGCAAAGAATATCCCCTCTGAGTCCAATTGTGAAGAAAGACTTAGAGGGAAAAGACTATGTGACTCTATATCTGTGTAAACTGATAGGGTAGGACTGACTTCACAGGAAAAAGAAATTGCCAAGATCCAGCTCAAAATTGTTTTGTTTCTACAAAATCCAAAGTACTCAATGGTATTTACTTTAAAAAACAAAACAAAACAAAAAACAACAAGCCAACCAAACAAAAAACACCAAAAAACCAAAACAAATGAACAAAAAAAAACCCACCAAAAAACCAAAACAATAAACCTCAAAACCCAAAAAACAACAACAAAGAAAAACACACTTTTACAGAAAGAAAATGCAGCTTTCCAAGGGCTGATTTAGTCTTCTCTTGGTAGCAGATATTGGTGGAGAAGGTACAGAATTTTGCTTAAAACTGGCTACTTTCTCTAACTCTCTGTCAAGGTTCTTCCAGATCACATGAACCAGAAAATGTTTCTGTTTTAGCCCATATGCAGCAGATAGAAGTAACTTTCTGTAGTGTTTATTTCCTCCACTCTGCTTCGCCCACTTTTATTTAGCCCAGCTGAGAAGGTGTTTATTTTTCATCCAAGAATCCATATCTGACAATCATGATTCCCCTGTCCCTCCTGTGCAAACATCAAAGCCTGGAGGGAAGGGAGGCTTCCTTGCTCTGGAGTTCATATGACACTTGGAGGACATGGGTCACAGAAAAGTAAACATCTAAGAGGAGAGATTTACGGAGAAGCAGAGCCTGAAGGGATAGTGAAAACGGATGGATCAACATGTCATCAGAATGGTGGGCGAGGTGTTGACAGGCAGAGCAAAGGAATTATTGATGGGAGTGGTTCCATGGGGGATCCCAGTGGGTGCTGCAGCTGCACCAGCCCCAGGGCACCCTGACAGAGTGCCCTGAAGTTTGTAACCTTCACAGAGCGCCCATTTGGGCAGGGACATGCCCGATTCTCCCTCCCGCACGGCAGCACTGCGGAGTTCATTTGGCACACAAGGCACCACTCCTTAGGGCAGGCATTGACAAAGGTCCTAGATGTCATTAGTGGTGTCACCTTTTAACCCTCCTGTGGGAATTTCATAATCTGGCCCAATTCAGAGCTCCTTTCTTCACCAATACACCCTTCCTCTCTCCTCCCTAGATCCCTTGGGTGCTTGTGAGGGCAGCGGGGCCGGTTGTCATTTCTCGGTGGGGTCCTGCAGGGCCGGGAGCTGCTCCCTACAATGGCAAAACCAGAGAGCGGCAGGAGCTTCCCTGCCCTGCCCTGCCCTGCCCTGTTCGAAGCATCCCGGCATAACCCCAGCCGGGATGGTACTCGGGAAGAGGGGCCGGGAAGAGACATCCCGCGGCCCCGCGCTGGCCGAGGAGGCTGCGATTTGCCGGATGTGAAAAAAGCCAATCGCTTGTTTTTAAAATATTAAAAGTTTAATAGTAATACAATGGTTATAAAAATAGTAATACAATTAGAGTAATAAAAAGTTGGACAGTTTGAATTAGGACAATATGAGACAATACAAACAAAGAGTTACGGACGTCCGGGTACCTTTTCTAGGCAGCACAAGCCCGAAAAAGGACAAATGTTAACAGAGGATTAACCATTAAAAGCAATAGCCTGTTGCATATTCATACACTTCATACATGATGCAAAATTCCCTTCAAACACAGGATTCTGTATGGTCATTGTCAACTTCTTCCTCCGAATCCTAACAGCACCTTCGAGGCAGGAAGAAGCTCGTTTCTTCTGATAAGAGGGCAATAAATTCTCTTTCTCTGAAAGATTCAGGTGTCCTGTGGCTGCTATCTCACTGCAAGTCCTTTCTTTAAAAAAAGTATCCCAACATAGCATAGTTTCTATTTTAATATTTTTTGTAACCTAAAACCATATTTAACACACTACTTAAAAGAATTAATACAGCATTACTTTCTAACACAACACATATAATATTCATTTTAATTTTTGCGAAAAACCAATCATAGAATACATGCATTTTTCACACCGGATCGCGCCGCAGGCTGCGGGCAGAGGCGGCTCCCGCCGGGTATCGAAGTCTCAGGGAAGGAGGAGCAGGGTTTGGTTATGTTTTCCATCTCCCCTCCTCCCCCCCGCCGCCTCTTTCCCAGCCAGTAAAGAGTGTCTGCCCCTTTGAGCGGCCGGCACAGCGCCTGCGGCTGCACACACAGACACACCCAGACACTCACACAGACACACACACGCACACACCCCCGCCGCTATAAATAAGTTTCGGAGCCTGGCAGAGGCGAGCGGAGCGCATCTACAGGCGGCACCGGGAGGCCGGCCCCGGCCGGACTCCGCTCCCACGGGGCCATGGCTTGCCGCTGCTGCTCGGAGGGCCGGCGACACAGCAGCATCCTCTACAGCATCCTCCGCAGCCAGGAGGAGCGGGCGGTGCCGGCGGCCGGGCCGGCGCCCCGGGGCTGCCCGTGCGGGTCGCGGCGCAGGGTGGCCCTGCGGAGCCCGCAGGTGGCTTGCAAGGCGGCCTCGGCCGTGCTGGTGAAGACGCTGCGCTTCGTGCAGAACGTGCCCTGCTTCCAGGAGCTGCCGCTGGAGGAGCAGCTGCTGCTGGTGCGCAGCTGCTGGGCACCCCTGCTGCTGCTGGGGCTGGCGCAGGAGCGGGTGCACCTGGAGACGGTGGAGAGCGCGGAGCCCAGCATGCTGCAGCGCATCCTCACCGCCCGGCAGCACGGCGAGCGCCCGCCGGCATCGGCACCGGGCCGGCCGCACCACGGCCCGCACCCGCCCTCGGCCGGAGACATCCAGGCTATCAAGGGCTTCCTGGCCAAGTGCTGGAGCCTGGACATCAGCACCAAAGAGTACGCTTACCTCAAGGGGACGGTGCTCTTCAACCCGGGTGAGTGGCCGGGCGGGGCAGCGGGGTCTCTCTGCCCGCCTGCATCCCCCGGGACGCGGGGCAGGGCCGGGGCTTTCCCCGGGGGGAGAAAGGTGCTGGAGGAGAGGGACGCGGAGCAAGGTTTCACCTTCTGCCCCTTCCTCAAGACCCCGGCCGCAGGCAGGGACGGAGTCCGGCTGCAGCTCGGTCTGGGGTCCGGAGGGCTGGAGCTTTCCAGAGATGCTTTCCACGAACAAAGCGGATTCCAGGCGCCTAGCAGTCGGTTAGAGAAGGCTGGGAGACAGCAGAGGCTCCTTGCTCCTTTCCCTGGAGCTGCGGGATCTCTCCTGCCCGGCCCGAGGGGAGCGGCTCTGGCCGTGCCGTGCCCGGAGATCCGCGCGCTCCGCAGGGCAGGGAAAGCTCGGGGCTTCCAGCGACAAAGTGCTGCTCTGGCTTTGGGTATAGCACTTATGATGGGGGTATTTTTTTTTGTTGTTGTTGTTTTTTAGGGTTTTTTTTGTCATCTATCTTTTTGGAGAATCCCATAGATGCAGCTCTGCCAAGTCACTTATTATCGCGTCGGTGACTGACCTGAAAGGCAGTCAGGATAGGGCAGGCTGGATGTGGCACTTCCCAAGCACGGCAGTATCCTGTGAAACGGGACAGGGCTCTGCTGGCGCTCCCGCTGCCAAGCTGTTAGTTATTGGTGGTTAGGTTCCTGTGGTGGTACTTTGCATTTATCATCCTGCTTTTGTAGCTTTGCTTTCTATACAGATAAGAGAGAAAAGTTACAATAGTTAAGGTGAAGCTTATGTTACACAAGTCAAATCTGGAAGCTGGTCTAATCCAAAAAGACAGAGGCATTGTTCTGGAAGGAAAAATTTCTTCTCTGAAAGGATGGTCAAGCACTGGATCAGGCTGTCCAGGGAAGTGGTTGAATCACCATCCCTGAAAATGTTCAAAAATGTGTAGATATGTTGCTCAGGATCATGGTTTAGTGGTGGACCTGGCAATGTTAGGTTAATGGTTGGACTCCAGTGATCTTGGAGGTTTTTCCACCCAAAATGATTCTATGGTCACATATAGCCTTAATTCTGCACCTTGCATCTTTCAGTATCCTTACTGTGGTTCATTGGGAAACTTCCTGTCTCATGTTGGAGTCAGTACTTCTTGCCACTGATAAACTGGAGTAGAAACAGCAGTCAAAAGAAGCCTTAAGTGTAAACAGTGCATTTTTGTAGAAGTGAAAAACTAAAGAAGTTATTTTTGTTGTCTTCCCCTCTGTAATAGTGTTTTGGAGACCATTCTTCAATCAAAGTTTTTATCAACTAATTTGTTTAACACCTAAGTGAATGTTGACAAACAACATGTTTTACGTTTGTGAAAAAGAGTATTAAATATCCAGAACATCACTATGATAAGAATTTGACCTTCCCAATAAAATTTGGCATGTTGGCTTTGCATACAAGAAGCCCTCTAGCAATTTAAGTTTCTTCTTTCCTTGAGCGATAATTACAGTCTGCAAGCTGTTAGGAGTTGTTCTGTAAGAATAATGTTGTTTTATAAACAAAAATTATGTAAAAAAATTAATTTATTTTTCTTTTCAGATCTACCTGGACTGCAGTGTACACAGTACATTGAAGGATTGCAGCGGGAAGCACAACAAGCTCTAAATGAACACGTCAGACTCATTCACAGAGGCGATGAAGCCAGATTTGCCAAGCTCAATGTTGTTCTCTCCTTGTTGAGATCTATTAATGCTAATGTGGTTGCTGAATTATTCTTCAGGCCCATCATTGGAGCAGTGAACATGGATGACATGCTTTTGGAAATGCTTTGTGCAAAATTATAATTAAAATTATAAAGGTGTGTAAAATAATGACAAGAAGTCCAGTGCAAAGGAAGCCCCAGAGCAGGATAGTGTAAAGTATTGTAAATAAACTAACTTATTGTTTTTACATAGATAGTATTTTTGTATTCCATAATAAAATATTCTTCAAGTTCTGGAAGTAATTTTTATTAAACACAATGGTTTTGGAATAAGGTTATCGTCATCAAAACAAGCTCTAAGGTTGTAGAGAATATTCATATCTAAAGCTGACTGGCTATTCTTTTACCATGCCCTAGAATAAAAACCATATTTACTATATTTGTACTTTCAAGGTGAGTAATCGCTGCTTTTCCAAAATAAGCACAGTCTTGCTGCTATTCTTATTACTTCTATTGACTTTAACAGAGCCAAATCTGTGAAGGTTATTAAATATTCACCCAAGGTTTTCTTCCATATGGGGAATATGTGTTAGGAGTATTTTGAGGCTTAATGAACCTTAAAGTAGCTTCATCAACTCTAATATTTGCAGTAAAACATTCCATTCAATTAAATAAATCTTCTCCCCAAAACAACAAGCAAATAAAAACCCCCTCAAAACCTATCCAAACAGCAAATATTAATTAGGGTCAGGAGAACTAGCAGGGTGGACTCCGCACTTTTATTAAATCTAGATAAGTGCTAACTGGTACTTCAGTAGTCAGATTCTCCAGACTGTTTATTCCTATTGACAAACCAAATTATTATGCTGAAACTTGGCATTCCACAGGTCCTTTCATCCTAATTTGTCACAATTTGACATGTGACAATGCCTTAATTAAGCATAGAGCTTAACATTTTATTTTATTTTATTTTATTTCGTTTTATTTTATTTTATTGGACTCAATCTTTTCTCCCAAAGTCATTGTGTTTTCATTGGAAAAATACCCTGTGGTAAAAATAAAATTAGAAAGGGAAAGTCAGTGATTTAAAGGGGATTTGTCTCATAGTTTTCATTTCTTTGCATTCCATTTTCTAGCTTTTCCCCAGGGGAATATTGGTAAAGAAATGGAGAGTTAAGTGTGACAGTGTTCCTAAAGTTAAAGGTATCAGTAACTCCATGTATTGTTCAGACATATAGTACCCACTAGCAACAGTTGGTTTTTAAAACACAATTAATAAAGTTGAAGGAGTTGCTCTCCTTAGCAGGAGGAGTGCAGGGAGAGAGGAAGGAGCTGGAAGAGCTTTCTTTTGCTGCCACCTTGCGCAAAGGACAATCACAGCTCCTGCTGAGGTAAGGAGCAGGAGCACTCCTGTTGGCTTGTACCTACACAGATAAAAATAATGGAATACAGAAATTGTTTGAGAAATAGCCAGACAAGTGGGTGTACAAGTTCATTCATAAATATCACTGAGATTTGTATTGCCATGGCACTTAGGATCTCCTCATGGGCTTTGGCGCTGTCACTGAGGAAAAATAACCGAGCAAGAAACACAACCCCCATCCCAAAAAACAATGGTGGTTCATAAATGAGCAGTGTTCTGGTACTCACATAGCTCTGTGTACACTTGAGGAACTTCCCAAAAATTCAAAAGAAGAATAAAAACTAAGTAAAGTGATCTTTGCTACCAGTCCAGACTTCAGATCAGTTCAGACCATAATAGAGCAGGCTTAGATTTTTTATTAGGTTGATCCTTTTATATGTACACACATGTATAAGCACACCTATAACAAACATCTACATGTGGATAATATTTATTGTGCACGAGTAAATGTTCTGAGTTTACAATAGCTTTTGAACTTACCTGGTATCTCTGTAACATAAATATGTAAATATGTTTCCCTCTTTGTAGGCAGCATATGAGCTTACAATGGTTAGCTTTTAAGGATGTCTGACAAAGAAAGCCCTTTCCACAAAAGCAGAAAGCATGATGCTAAAACATTTAAATAGTGGTTAGTGGCTGTCAGGATCCGTTTTAGTGAACAGATGACCTTATGGTTCGTAGGAGTGACCTCAGGGTGCAAAAACCAACATGGTACAAGGGGGTTTGCAGTGATAATCAAATCAAATGCAATTTTATTGAAATAACCACAGCAAACATGCAATAGAGGGATTAAGGGAAAGAAAAAGAGAGAGAAAGAGAGAGGGAGAGAGAGAGAGGGAGGGGATATAGCTACCAATGCAGAGACGAAGTCCTTTAGTCCTGTCCAGTCGAGGGTCTGCCTGCTACACTGGGGAGATCTCAAAGACACAGTTCATTTGCACCCCAATTATACTCTTTTTTGTTGGGGGAAGGGAGAATATATTTTGCAGCTGAAACAAAGGATAGAAAGGGGGATACACAGAGTCCAAGCTAGGCAGCAGGCAAGAGCCATTGTTTTCTTGCTCCAGTGGTCACAACCTGCAGGCAAACATCTCACTTCGGCCAGCTTGCCTCCCCCACACACCTCCCCCGGGCTGGGGGTTTCAGTCCCAGTCCTTGGAAGGAGCAGAGGGGCCTTTTAGGAGTTTCATGTCTCAGTCCTTGGTGGAGAGGCTTCTTACATCTCAGTCTGTCTGTCACGGTGGTTGTAAAACAGGTGAGGGTCTTCTGTGGGAGACCACCCGAAACTCAGGAGAAGTCCAGCCAGGCTGAGAGGTGGGACAGCTTCCAGAGCTGCTATTGTTGCTAACTTGGCACAGTGCCCTCTTCTTAGCATACAGCAAACACACCTGTGAAAACAAAAAACACTGTGCTTTCAGGTCTCAGGGCCTGTGGCGTGTGACTTTTTCCTTCAGAGCCAGAGATTCTAGACAGAGGGGGGTCTTCTCTTCAGTGGTCCCCCAATGACGATCATGAGGCAGATGAGGGAAAATACAGACAGACTCTCACAGTGGCAGATGGTGCATCTTGGGTAAGGACTAAAGAGAACTCCAACAGCCTCAGACTGAAACAACTTCATTGCCACGTGGAATACATTAATACTCACATTCATGTTCAGACTTCTCTGCTAAGAGACTTGTTGGCAGTAACAAGTCCTAACAATGAATTTTAATAGCTGAGCCTTGGTCACAGGCCAGTATTTTCACCTGAACAGTCACCTTGAGATATCTTGGGTCTATTGTGCCACTAAACACTGTAGTTTTCATGACTCAGGGGTACCTGCCTACATCTCTAGGTTTGATGTCTCAACAAATTTTATATTCTGTTCAATTTTCTGAAGTTGTCATAAAAAATGTGCACTGCAAATCTACCTTGAACTGTACTCTATCGTATTTCTCTTGGAGCAGCAATACTGTTAGTCATTCAGCTGTTGTCTATTCTAATGGAAGCACCTGGGAATGGTAAGCAGGAAATCTGAATGGGAAAATAATTTTGTCAAGGTTTTTGCAGAGAACTGGCAAAAAAAGTGTCTTTGTAGGCCAGAGTAAGAGGAATGACAAAGCAAGACATTAAAAAGAGATTTGTAGGAGGAACCAAGCTGAAGACTTGGGAGAACTGTGCAAGAATAGAGTTGGTGTGGTTCTGGAATGCAGTGGGGAAGGGTCTGATTTCAGTGTGGGGACAATGTGCTAGGAGCTGAGTAGGAGGAGCTGGAGGGAGATTGTAACTCACAGAGCAAGGCAGAGGCTGGGCAAAAAGGTCACTGTCAAGTCCAGAAGATTTGCAGAGCAGGGAAGAGCCCACCCCAGAAGCTGACACTGGAGATGACAAAGGCATCCCCCCTGACCTACTGGGACAGGTGGCCTGTTCTGTCCCTGTTCTGTCCCTGTTCTATCCCTGTTCTCTCCCTGTTCTGTCCCTGTTCTCTCCCTGCTCTCTCCCTGTTCTATCCCTGCTCTCTCCCTGTTCTGTCCCTGTTCTGTCCCTGTTCTCTCCTGTTTTCCCTGCTCTCTCCCTGTTCTATCCCTGTTCTGTCCCTGCTCTCTCCCTGTTCTCTCCCTGTTCTATCCCTGTTCTCTCCCTGCTCTCTCCCTGTTCTATCCCTGTTCTCTCCCTGTTCTATCCCTGCTCTCTCCCTGTTCTATCCCTGTTCTCTCCCTGTTCTCTCCCTGTTCTCTCCCTGCTCTCTCCCAGTTCTCTCCCTGTTCTGTCCCTGTTCTCTCCCTGCTCTTCCCCTTTTCTCTCCCTGCTCACTCCCTGTCTCTCCACTGCTGCTGCTGCAGAAGGGCCCCTGATGGCAGCTGCGCAGGGGTGAAGAATGAGCTCCTCACCCTTTGACAGTGAGCAGTGCTTGCAGAATTAAGCAAAACTCCTCAGATCTTTGGCCCTGGGAGCTCTACAGCAGGTTTTTCTGCTGGGTAGGAGAAGCACTGAGCTAGATCCCTTTCTGTCCTGTGCAGGGTGGGTGAACTCTGGCTCAGGTAGTCTCAGATGGCCATGGCCACTGCTGTGGCACAAGGGGTGATCTTTCTGGTTATCCTGGGCAGCAGGAATAGGACAAAACACTGGAGGCCTCAGGGAGGCAGGGTGGGAAGCAAAGTGGCCATTCAAGGATGCTTCTTGGTAATGCAGCCTTTACTAGAGAAAGAGGGGCAGGTCAAGACCCTCCCACAGCCTCAGGCAGTGTGTGAGAGGTGTTTGTCAGCTGCCTGGGACTCCTGAGGAGATAAAAGCTTCCAGCCCTGCCTGGTGCTGAGCAGTGCTGTGCTGGGAGCTCTGAAATGTGCTGGGAGCTCTGCACTGTCACATGCAGCACAGAATTTCTTGTCATGTTCCTAAATGTACCAGTAAAGACTGCTTTTTGTAGGAACCCAGAACATCCCTAGTCAAGACCCCTGCCAGGGGGCTCAGAGACCCTGGCACAGAGCCCAAAATGCCCATGAGTTTGATTATGACCCGTGGAGCAAATTACCAACCTTAGATGGAGATCTGCAAGCCATGACAAATTAAGTAGAATGATAGTGAATTTATCACGGGGTGAAAAAGTAGATTTTGGGGCTTCTAGAATGGGGATTCAAGAGGGCAAGATGGAGGGATCTGGGCATGTCCTGTCTTTCTCCTTCTTCTTCTTGGCCTCCATCTTCTGCTGTATGTTGTCACTTTTAGATTGGTTTAGAGTAGAAGCTCAGTGTCTAACATAGGTGATAGGTATTGGAAAGTGATTGTAAACATTGTACACGTAGTTTTTAGTATAAAGACATAACACTGCCCCAGGGGTGGCCAGAGTGCCTCAGACTGTCTTGTTGAGTGGACCTTGGCAGGGCAGGAGAAAATTTTTTATAGATAAGGAACAATAAACAACCTTGAAACCCAGAAATTAAGAGCCCTGACTCCTTCTTCAAGTGCTGGGCTGGGAAAAGAGACTTTCTAACTTTTCTTGGGGTCACTCTGACCAGCTAGAGATTCCAACAGCTTTTCAGATCAAATATTGACATGGCTTCTGAGGATATTTTAGCATTTTCTCTGCTTGCTCTCTACCCCTGTCCTTTCAGGCACCATTTTTTTTCAGCTCTGCAGGGTGTTAGAGACACTTTAATTAAGAGCAGTGTCCCAAGCAATTTAACCCTGCAGTCCCCACAGTGTGTCTCAGGCAGAGGCAGTGCTGTGCAAAGAGCCATTCCCACCCAGCTCAGCAGAGATTCCCATTGCTCCTGGCCAGGCCTGCCCTCCAGCAGCCCAGACTGGCTTCTAATCACAAAGCACCAGAGCAGCCTTGCCATGTCCTTCTCTCTGAAGAGATCTGAGAAAGGATAATTTAAAAACCAAGTTGCATTTTCAGTTGTATGAGTGCTTCTTTTAGATAAGGAAAAGCATAGCATTTATTTATAATCTCACTTTTCCAAGTTTAATATGTAACCTTTGTTTTGGTAACCTTTCTAACAGTTTGCTTTAAACTTTGCAGCATTTTGCTGTTGTGGGGAGACTGTGAACATTGTTAATGCCTAATGAGTAGTAACTCTCCTACCAAAAGTGGGATTCTGCAACTTAAATTTTCTTGGTCTGAACTGGCCTCAAATACTGGCTTGAAATTATGGTAGTCAGTCACTTTCATCTCTTTTCAGATAGAATTTATTCCTCTAGTGGACCTTCTGGGCATTGCAATTTATCAGTTTTTAATTCACTGAAAAAAAGTCCTGAACAGTGCAAGCAAATATTATATAAAAAATAAAAAAAGAAATTTCGAGATGCAGCTTGAGATTTGAACACATATATTGTATTAGGACTCCTAATTATTTTAGATTGTGGAAGTGTTAGTATTTTAAATCTGAAAGTGCATGAGTAAAATTCAGTAGCTGAGACAAACAGAGACTGCCAGAGGAACTTTCAAAAAAATATTCCTAAATCTACAAGCTCTGTGAGGTCACAGGGCTATAACTTATTAGCTCTATGCAAATCCACAGATCATTCACATTGTTAATATAGATCACATTGTTGGTAGGAATGGGTAGTCATTTCACTGCTTGTGTCAGTATGAAATTGGTCCAGCTTCATTTACATATTCACAACATGCCTAGATGCGGTAAATAACCACACAAGTGTTATGCAAACCTATGTGATACACAGACCCTTTTTCTTCTGTGTGTAGTTAGGTTATTTACTTTTTTTGTATAAGGGAAATTATATTCAGTCCAGGTTCAGAAAAAAAGAACCTGTTCTTTAATTGTATAGAAGCACTCACTGTTTGGTCACATGGGATGAATTTCACCTTCCTGAAACTGAGCTGTCTGAAAATTTAACATCCAGTCTTGTTGGGGCATCTGGGCTGTGGTGGAGAGGATGGAGAGACACAAAGATCTCCAGGTTCCTTTTGATCCCACCATCCCTACTGTGGGGTGGCATCATGGATTTGTACTTTGCAGAATAAGGCTTGATTCGAGTTATACACTGAACTGTCAATCACTACACTTTGGTAAAGTAAACTTTAGACTCTTTATAATTTGGCAAAGTGAAACTTTTGGTAAACCATCAGCCATCTTCTCTCAGCTGAGACCATAATGAAACTTCTCACATATGCACATACCCATACACACACATAGCAAAATGTAGCAGGACAATTCATATTCTGTTCTTCTAGTGGGGCTGAGTTAATAGAAATAACAAAAAAGTCAGTAAAGCCTCCAAATGTAGAGAAAAAGTGTTTAGAATAAACACTTTTGTACATGTAACTACATTTACCCTAGGAGCAGGTCTGCAGTTCCAAATTTTAAGTACACAACTAATATCTGCCATCTCTAAGTAAGAACTAGCTGAAGTAAATGAATCTGTATTTCAAAGAAAGAGACAATCCAGTTTATTTTGTCTCTTTGAAACTGGAATGAGCAAATAGGGTTGACTGATCAAATGACAAAAAAAAATCAGTACTGGAACTAAGGGGTTTTATTGTTGTTATTAAAGGGGCTTTAATTTTTAAGTTTTTTTCCTTTTCTCATACTCTGTTTACCAGATCAGGGAGATATAGAAATAGATGGGACTCTGTCTTCAAATGCTGCAACTTAGCCAGCAGCAGCCATTCAGTATGTTGGTTCTTGTTAAGTACATTTTGGTGTCCCCAAGAGCAAGAGCTGGAGGAGATCTTTAAGATTTTCCACAAAGCTGAGGAGCAGTGCTGCATTTCTAACTCTAGAATAATTAGGTGGAAGTCCTGCTTCTCCATCAGCTGACCCTCAAACAAGGTAAAGAGAACAAATCCTTTTGCAGTGGGATCAGAGGTCATCTGAGCTGAGAATTTCAGCTGTTCCTAAACAAGATCAAATGATTGAGATCATTTATGACCTGTAATTTATAAGCTATTTCTAGCTGATTTCCAGACACACTAATCTGTGCAGAAATTGAGGGAGGTAAGAATGATGCTTGAATGGGTTCTGATAAAGAGGTCCCAAAACTCAAGAAGTTACCGCCTTTAAACTGATTTTCAACAGGTCCTTCCTATAACTTCTGAGATTTTGAGTTGTGAACAGAAAACTTCCACTGTCATTTGCTGTGGTCAAATTATCACAGCCTAGTTAGCACTTTGAATAAAGGTGAGCACATCATACAGCTGAACTCTAAGACTCTTAATGGCCATCAGCTGGAGCTAGTTATGTCTGGAAATCCTGCTCAGAAGATTCCAGCTCAATTAGAAGTGTGCCCTCCTGTAACCAGAGGCGCACCCAAGCTACAGCCCAGCCCTGCTCTGGGGTAAAACCAGTGTGATGCCTGCAGTTTCCTCTCTCAGCTCTCTTCTTCTCTCCATCCCTCCCTTGCAGTGCTTTGGTTTTTATGTGCCCTTATCAAAGCACTGCTGCTTAGCTTTTATTTTAGCATCGGGGCTTTTTTTTTCTAAATAATGTCTTAAAAAGTATTTTAAGAAATAATGTTATCCCAGTCAAATTAGGAATCATTTAATATACAAAGTAAATTGATATTAAAAGAAATGTGGGAAGTGCATCAGATATATGGGCTGAAAGGAAGTCGTGGATCCTTCCAGCTAGGTTGTTGCTCTGGACAACCCCACACTTGGCAGCTTTCTCTGCTTTCTCCAGATGCATTGGGGAAGTTGTATACCACTCCTTTTCTCAGCACTGAGCAATTCATATTTCTGTTATCCATGCCTTTCCCTCCTTGTCACTGTCTTACATATTGGGACAAAACTTTAAAAGTATTTTCTACCTTGTTTATGGGACAAACAGACAGCCCTTGTAAGTGTAAAGCAACTACTGATATCATGAAGGAGGCATGGCTTATTTAGTTTTGCCTGGCTCCTGAAGAGTCCAGTATTCTTGGAGTTGCTATGGTCTCAATGTTTCCTTAATGCAAACCATAGAAGTAATTCAGCAAATAACCCCTTTTTCTATCAGTTATTTTATCACAGAACAGTAAAGGTGACAAGAAAAAAATATGAAGAGAAGCAGTAAAGCTGAAACAGGCTATAAATTACAGTGGATATATACTCTGTTCTTCTCCATAGTCATATGGCTGGGAGGGATTTCATGGTGTCATCTAATCCATCCTGCTGTCCTGACAGGATGAATTGTACACCATGTCATACATGGCAAGAGCTTGTCTAATGTCTTTAAACATTTTAGTGATGGGGACTCTATGGTACTTCCATTCAGTCTATTTTTGTGTTGCTACCCTTAAAATTCTGAAGTTTTCCAGGCATCTGAGCTGGGCCTTCTATATTGCAGCATAATCAATCTCCCTTTTTCTTAACTTATTCACCAGCCATGTGGACAAATTTTGTGGCAGAAGACCCTTGCATAGTTGAAGGCTGTTAAACTTACATTTCATGGAAAGCTTTTTACCAGGATTCTTTCAATCACTCATGTTCCCTGGAACCTCCTCTACACACCCATTTGGTCAGCATCTTTCCTGAACTGCAACTCACAGATTTTCTACTGGAATAGAAAAAAATACAAATTAAGGATTGTACTCCTCTATGATCCATTTACACTCTCTTATCATCAATTTTTAAGCATCACAATGAACTCTTCCTAAACATTTTTATAAGTACTTCTTTTATATCACTCTAGCACTTTCTGACAGTCAATAATCACAGTTAAAACATATTTTTCCAGCTTCAGTTCTAAACATTCTGCACAGATTGCATTTATACTTTTCTAACCTCATGGCTGTTGTATTTGCTGTTACATGGACTTTCTTTATTCAAGGTGGTCTTGACACTTGTGAAATTTAAAAATAAGACTGTTCAAAACACTTAGAAATTCCCTAGTGGGACTGTTCTTAAACTGTCAGTGTGGGTGGATGAGCTTGGTGGATGGATAATTTTCAGTGCCTAACTGCCCTGAATCTATGAAATGCAGTTCATTGTACCATCAGCATATGTCATTGTCTCAATGACCATTATTTTGTTTTCTTGACACAAATAGGCAGCACTTTATAGTAGATTTTAATTTACTTATTCAAATTGTCTTAAACAAAAAAAGGAAAAGGAACCAAGTGCATGTGTAACATAGCAGTTCCTCTGGAATTAGTATGCAGAGAATATGAAAGGAAAACAGCTAATTATGTTTGCAACAAGAACAATGATTTACATCAAAAGTGAAACACTATAATTTCTGCAGACCTTTTACTTCACAAACAACAGAGGCTTTCCTACATCAGGAATTTTGCTGGAGAAGAGGAAAAATGAAATAAAATAAAAAGAAGGCAGAAAGATTAAAGGAGCATATGATGGCTGCTATAGAGCCTGGCAAAATCTGCTGCACAGCAGGTCTCCTGTGTCTGCTGTGCCATACTCTGTCAAAAGCAGCTCCCAAGTGTGGTGAAGGAAATGTTAACATTTCTAATCTTGGATGTATTCAGTGATGCCATCTCAGTTTCATCAAAAACCTGCAATAAAATACATCCAGAACATTTTCCCTCATGAAAGCTTAGTGAAACACAGATGTTGCTGCTCCATATTTTCCCAGAGACCCTCAGCGGCTCCTTTCACAGGAAATCTGGGCTTCCCATAACCCCATCATTGCCTCTAACAGCAGCCTGCCATTTCCATCAACATTTTGCTCTGCAGAATTGCTGTTATCGTGCAACACTGTGCTTCCAGCACATTAAACTGGTTAGAACTGAGGCAGCAGAAACCTATCATTGCTATTGCTGGGAAGAAAGCAGATGCTGTTCATATGCATACTAAGAAATGAGAAGGAAAAAAAATAAACTGAAGACTGTTTTGAAACTTCCTTAGAGAAATGTGAGAAAAAGCACAGTCCAAAAGGCAAGGAAATTACACTAATCAATATTCACCTTAAGCCTGTAGAAGAATGATTGGGATCCATGCTGACATTATCAAAAGCTTTCTTTTTTGTTCATGTACTTTTCAATAACAGACCTCTTTTCTCTCTCTCTCGAGACTGGAATAGCCAATTAAGGTTTTTAAACATCTATGGGGTTTTTTTATTCAGTAATCTGCACAATGAATATAAATCATCTGTAACTTACAGTGCTCCTTCATGAAAGTCAGTATTTTTATCTACGATCTATTTGTATCTATTTTATTCTGTGACATCCTCTGGTTTTCCTTAAAATCTAATTTTTTAAAAATCTCTATTGATTATTTTTTCTTAATTTTAATAATTTTCTCCCTAAAAATATTTTGAATAAGAATATTAGTATGATTCTTGCCGAACACTTTCCAGTACTATCACAGGCACGTGCATTCACATAAATTTTGTGTATCTAAGCAAGTCCACAATAATGTGCCTGGTTATTAACTTTGAAGAAATACCACTTCTAGACATAGAGTTTTGAAACTGGTACTTGGTAACTTGAAGAACCTTCTTCCATTTGTAACTCAGCTGCCTGACATTTCATGATCTAACACATTTAAGTGACAGGATACATTGAGATGTATTCATGTGTTTGAATAGTTTAACAGGGATTTTTAAATCTGCACACTGAGGCTGCCAGCACCAAGTGAGAATCTCATGGCAATCATGGTGACCAGTGGGCTCTCAGGGCAGACATTTCTTCTGACAAGTGGGATAAATCTGTCCTGTCAAAGGAAGTTAAGCAGCAGACCTGCTCAGACTTGTTAAAACTGCTGGTCATTCTCTTGGAGGTATTTGGAATTGGAAATTCCAAATATATAAAGTGTATCATGCTGGACCTGACAGCTTGAGGAAGACAGGGCTGCTGCCACTCCATGTCCCCAAATCCAACTGATAACAAGCTGAAAAATTATTGCCAGCAGGCACAGATGTAGAGATATGTGGCAGGGCAGGTCAGTGACAGAACCCAGGGCATTCCCAAAGCACAGGCAGCACCCCTAGCCCTGTCCTGCTCCCTGTCTGTCTGGGCAGGACTGCAGACCATCCATGGGAGTCAGGAGCATGAGGGATCCATGCACTGGGTGGATCCAGCCAGCAGCAGGGCTGCTCTTACAGCTGGGAGATTTTCTCAGTCTCACTGAGGGCACCTGCACATGGGGCTCCCAGGGATGCAGCCCCACTCCAGCTGCTGGCAGATTCACAGCAGGCAGGAACACACACAGAGCATGAACAGTCCCATGCTGGAAAGCACTTGGAGGTGGACTTTAATAAGCAGAGAGGCGGACTGTAATGATCAGCACAGGGACAAACAACTGCACTGACAAGGCCTTGCTTATGGGTTAATGGACCTTTTTGCTCCCTTCTTCCCCCTCAAAGTCCCCAAATCCTTTCCTTTTTCTCATCTTTGAGTCCTCCCTTAAGAATCCCACTGAAATCCTGTGCAATCCTAAAACGTTCTTCCCCTGCATCCGGTGATGTGTACCACCCCTAAACAGGGGCCATCCTTTGTCCCAAAGATGGCTCAGGCAGTTGTCCCCAGTGACTCATGATGACAGTTTTCACACCTGGACACTGGCACTAAGCCTCTGCTGGGACAGCCCTGGACAGGGCCCAGACAAGATTCCCTTCCCTCTTGAGTCTTGAATTGGGATTTCTCCCTTGCCTGATGTTGTCCCTCTGTGCTCCTCTGGATTTATGGCTGCAGGGGTGGGCTGGGAACTGCCTGGACAGGGTGGTATTTGGGGTGTGTCTGCTCCATTGTCTCTCTGGGCCCTTTCATGGGTGTGCAGGTGAGCTTTTCTCAGATAACCTAACATGCTCACTTTGTCTTGTAACTACAGGGACCAAAAATTCAGTAAGGCTGAGAAAATCTCTCAGCTGTAAGAGAATAAAATAGATCTTAAGCTTCTGCCTTCTGAGATATCCCATGTGTTATTTTTTTAGTAATATATGATAGCTAGGGCCATTCTACTACAGATATTATTTGCATGTTAGGCTGCTTTATCTCCCATCTTTCAAAATGCACTTCCACCACTACAGAAAATAATATTTTCTGCATTTCTTTGAAGAAGTTCAGGATGATAACATCTCTTGATTAAATTTTGGTAGATCACAGATATTTTCACCAAAATTGCATCAGTTATCATCTTGTCTACATTTGTTAGTTTTGGGGGCGAGTTACTGAGATGTGATGATGGCGTGTCAATGGGTGCATTTTGATTCCTAAGTACTTTATAAAAGTAATGTTCCTGCATGTAACTTCGCAGTGCCACCTATACTTCCTCCACCATACCTTGACCAACACACTTGAACTGCAAACAATGTAAAGCAGAAAAAAGTCAAAGATCCGTTGGGTAATTACAAAGTAAGGTCATCAACTTAGCAAATTCAGGCTAAGATGAGGCTGTCAGTTGCTATTCATATATTCATGCAACTTCACTGACTTTTCTACAGGCTGGAGAAGCAACTTGAGCAGAACTTGGCCCGTGGCGTGAGTGACATTTCACACAGCCCTGGTGCCACTTCGCCCACCCCTGTCCCCAGCGTATTTCAGCTCAGCTTCTGAGCACCAAACTCACTCCCCAGCTTCCTCGCACAGTTGTGGTGTGAGAGAGCTCAGTAAAAACCTCCTTCAGGTTTGAAGAGCTTAACAGAGTTTCCTAAGTGGCAAATGTGTTAGAAGTGGATCTGAGAGACACCTACCCTGGACTGCAAAGTAGTGTTAAAACCAATGGGTAAGAAATGCTGTTAAGCACCTGAAAAAATGGCCTTTTCTACTTTGCACCAGATAATTCAATATAAATTTTTGTTCAACATTGTGTCCAGTGGGTGAGCAAGTGCTCCATGGAGTACAGAAGTTGTAAGACATGTTATGTTTACCTGCATAAGATGCTGAAAGTGTTCCCAGCTGCAGTGCTTGAGCTTTTAACCAAATTCCTCTAGCACAACTGAAGGTGTAGTGTGAAAACTAAGCCTTGACTTGAATTGCAAGATAAGGGATAACTTGAAGAGATTATATTATCAAAGTAACTGCCCTAAATTTTCTCAACAGGTATGTATGAAAGGGAGCTTTTGCAGTAGGTTTTGACTAGTACTCAGAAAAAAAACCCCCTTTCTTCTTACACAAACAGCCTCAACTAATTCTCTGCAAAATGTAGTCATAGCTGTTTTATATTGACAGCAGTCCTAACCTTGCTCCTTTTGAAAATGAAATGGGAAAAAGCAGACAGAATGTAATGGAATTGCTAAAGCTGGAAGCTAGACATAATATCAAGGCTAGTGGGGGAGAATATACAATAGGATTTTCAACTGATAAGGAACTTGATCTTAACTCTTATCTTCAAAGGAAATACCTCTAACAAGATGGCATTTTCCAACATGGTGAAAGGCAGGAATTTAAGGAGCAGACCTGAGGGAAGCATGCTGCATAGTGAGTTACCAACACCTACACACTGCAGCATTTTGATTTTTTTGAAAGCTTCTCACCCAGATACTATCCAGCCCCATCTGTGCTCAGCTTGAGAGCTCTGCTGCAGCCAGAGCTCAAAGCTGCAGGCCAAATTGGAGATGCATGAACTGATCAAAATTTCCTCTAATCCTACCTCAAGAATAAGTGACTGAAATGAATTCCATCAGCTCTATACATTTGCAGCACTGCCCCTGCCACATTTGAGTTGATTGGCTTATTGCCATAATGGTTTCAGAAATATACTGCACTATAAATGCATGAGCTCTTCACAGCAGTGCATTACAATCAAAATTCCTACACATCTACACCTGCTATTATTTAAATTGCTCACTGCAACTTCATTGAACATGGCACTTTATTACAATGGATGCTCAGCACGAAAATCAAATAGAAGAGGACAAAGGGATAAAATCACAAGAAAATGAGAGCACGTAATCAAAGGAAAAAAAATATGTAACGCTCTGGGATCTCTACTCTTATCCTCACAATATTAAATCATTCTCCTCTTGTCAGTAGGGGAGAATCTAAATGACTAAGAAAGCTAAATTCAAGTTTGCAATGCTGAAATAGACACTAAGGGGTGAAAGAAATCATGAGTATTTAAAAATCATCATCAAGCCTTCCTGCAAAATCAGCATAACTAGGATTTCATTCCAAGTGACTAAAAGTGTCCAAAAAGAACTCCAAATAAGCTTAATACATTTTTCTTTTTATTTTCTTTTTTTTTTTTTTTTTTTAATGACTAATTTGGAGCACTATGTAAATCATACAGTGCCTCTAGAGAGGGAGAATATATTCAAAAATCTGATGTATATCAACTGCATTTTTCAGGGCTACACAGTCTAATGTCTCCACGGGGCCCATTGAGCAATGCAGCTGCATGAATCTTCTATTTCTATAGGCAGCACAGGCATGTGGCTCAATTGAGATTTTTGGTTTTTTTCCTAATATGTGGGCCCTAGTTGTTACCTTTCTTTAGATGCAGCTCCTCAGTCAGAAGAGCTAAACCCTCTGAGAATGTGTGATTCTATCAATATTAAAGCTTCAGGAACTGTGTGCATTTGATAGCAATTTTATTTGAAAGGAAATCTATTCCTTTTTTTATAGTCAAATATCCTTCTTAAAGGCACTGAAATGAGATGCATTTTTTTCAAATTGCTTGTCTCACTTTGTTTTTAGTTTTACATTTGGCTTTGATGGGCATCAGTATAAAGTAGCAAGACGTAGGTTTGGTTGACAGACAGCATTCTTCCTCTCCTCCCCTAACTGAGCTCCTCTGCAGATTGTGCAAAAAAAATTTGTGTTTGATTTACAATAAAAACAAAGAAAAAATTGAAATTCTCTGTGGAACAGAATTTCCATATTTTATACAGCTTTGCCATTGGACTTTTCTTTCACTAATGGCAGGTGAAATATTTGGACACACTTGAAAAGTATTTTCCATTGGATATTCTCTTCTGGTTGATAACTTTTCAGTAAACCAATGTATTACCTTAATTTTGCCTCTCCCAGGCATTCTCAACTTGGAAGAGACTCCTCAAAGTCTCAGAGTAAGAAAAATTCTTTAGTTTAAAATCTGTGGTGATAAGAGGACACATCAACCCTTAGACAATAATAACCACCTTTATACTGACTCTTCAAAGTCCATCTGACTGTACTCTTTTCTGTTTAACTACCCAGTTGATTTCTAAAAAAAAAACAAAAAAAAGTTAGTGAAATCTAAATTCTGTAGAATTCTAGCTTCAGTGCACTTCTTACACCAGCTAGCAGAGAACTGCATGATTGTGTAATAATCTGATGTATGCTTCTTCCTTTTCTACCTTCACCCCCCCTTGTTCATGAATCCATCCATGTTCTCAGATGTATAATGGGAACATATCATTCTGTGATATCTGTCACTGTTACACTGTTGTGGCATTTTTGCTGCTCACTGTTCTTGAAGACTCAAATACCAGAGTCACTTTGTGCCCACGTTATAAATCTCAGGCTGAAAGGACTAAAGCTCAAGATTTTTTGCATTAAGAAAAACAATTTGCCCCTATCTGGATATCAAATGCAAATATGTCAGCAGAATATGTCAGACTCCTTCTCAATTACTAAATATAAATTCTTTCTATGCCATGTACAAACGTTCTGTATCTCAGCCCTTTTCAAGTCTTTTCTATAGGCAGTAGTCTCGTTATTCACAGCTTAAATTGCAGGCATTTATGTCTCAGTAATGTTCAAGTAATCAACTTGAAAACTGGAATACTTCTCAGTTTTAGTACAAGCCTCTCTCCAGGAGCTGAAGTTATGCTGATGTCATATTGCCAAAAAAGAAAAAAAACTAACAGTGACAAGTTGCTCTGTTGTCTTTGTTTTTAGTAAAATCTTTGGTACATTTATTTACTCCCAGCCCTAAAGCACTCATGGGCAGATCAAATACTTGACATCTGAATTGTTTAAACTTTGCCATGAAAAGAAGTGATATTAATACTTGAACAAATACAGTCTGTGACTTGGCAATAAAAAGGGGCTATAACTGAGATATATGAATTGCTAAACATAATTTGAATTATGCATACAAACTTTATGGATCAGCCTATCAACAGATCATCTCCTGTTTGTCATTTGATGCATATTAACTTTATGCACTACTGCTTCAGCTCCTATTTCATGTGAATGTTTACTGATGTCTAAGGTATATTAGTTCACAACAAAAATAAAAGTTCTTACAAGCTCATATTCTTTTCCCTTCAGCATTGTAACTTGTGTAAAATTCATTTCCTTCAAAATTAAATAAAAGAAGATAATGACTATAGTGTTGTAACTTTTGTCATTATGTAGGTATATTGTTTTCTTTTCTTCCGAATTTTTTAATTTAAAAATCAAAAATGGAAAAAAAATGCAGGTTTTGTCCTGAATATTAGTTTTTAAAAATGTGTGGTAATGGGAAAATTGGAACCAACAGAATTGACTTGAGTCAGGGAACACATAAACATAATTATTTCAGTCAGAGCTCCTGCATTTTTTAGGCCTGAAGGAGAATTAAATTAGATATGTGGAATTCATATATATATATATATGTATATAAATACCCTACCCACACACAGTCCACCCCCAATCCATCCTCAGACTAGTGTAAAATATCCGCAATTTTGCTTTGCACCTGAAAATCTCTTATTTCTCTCAATATGGTAGTAGATGTGAAGTCCTATTTTCAAAAAATGTCTTTATCTGCATGCTTCTGTGCCTTCACCTAGCATAAGAGTCACCATCCTTAGCAGCATCACTTGGATTGGGAGCTTAACTTTGAAAGGGGATTTTCCAGTCACCCCCATTTTCTGTGCCTTGGCTCAGACCATGGAAAGGTCTTGAAGAGCAGGAGTGGATTCCCTTCAGATGGAACTGAGCTGGGAGGTGAGCTCAGCTGCTTGTGGACATTCATGTGACTGACATGGCTCTGGAGCCTGGAATCCCTCCTGACACTGCTGGGGAATACCAAACAGAACGAAACCTGCTGCTAGTTGGGTAGATTAATGCTTAACTAAATCTGTTTTGGAAAAGCCAACATGTCATATATTCATTGATCACAGAGACTGTTTCCCTCTCTCGGCTCTGATTTTGAGGATATACCAAGGAAAAGGGGAAATTAAAGTTCCTTTGGTGTTTGGTGTGATTGTTTCATGGGAAAGGGAGAACAGTCTGTGCTCCTGTGTTGTGTTTGCATGGCCAGATTTGGTAACTGGGGGGCTACAGGGGTGGCTTCTGTGAGAAGCTGCTGGAAGCTTCCTTCATGTCCAGCAGAGCCAATGCCAGCTCCAGGATGGACCCACTGCTGGCCAAGACTGAGCCCACCAGGAATGGTGGGAACACCTCTGTGAGAACTTAAGGAAAAGGAAAAAAAATTGCAGATACAATTGCACCCAGAGAAGAAGAGTGAGAACATGTGAGAGGAGCAGCTGTGCAGACACCAAGGTCAGGGGAGAAGGAGGGGCAGGAGGAGCTCCAGGTGCCAGAGCTGAGATTGCTCTGCAGGCCCAGGTGCAGCCCATGGTGAGCCAGGCTGCTGCCCCCTGCAGGCCCACAAGAGGGCAGAGGATGCTGAGATCCACCCACAGCCCACGGAGGAAACCAAGCTGGGGCAGGGGGATGCCTGAGGGGAGGCTGTGAACTTGTGGGAGGCTCGTGGTGGAACAGGCTCCTGGCAGGTTTCCTGGTAGGATTTGTGACCCTGTGGGGGACCCACATGGGAGCAATCTGTCCTTGGAGGACTGACCCTGTGGAAGGGTGACCCACATTGCAGCAGTCTGTGGAGAACTGTTCCTGTGAGATGGAGTCATGCTGTGGAAGTTCATGGAGAGCTGTCTCCTGTGGAAGAGACTCCAGGCTGATCAGGGAAAGTGCTTCTCTCCTTGAGCAGCAGCAGCAGGAGCAACCTGTGATGAACTGACCATAACTCCCATGCCCATCTCCCTGCACTCCTGGGGGAGGAGTTAGAGCTGGGAAGAAGGGAGGAGTGCAAGGAAGGTGTTTTTAAGGTCTTATTTTACTTCTCATTATCCTGCTCTGCTTTTGTTAGTAACAAAGTCAATTAATATATCTAATTCTGGCCTGGTTTACCCATGATGGCATGTGATGAGTGATTTCTCCTGGTCTTTATCTCAACCCATGAACCCTTCTTTATATTTTCTCTCCCCTGTCCAGCTGTGAAAGGGAGTGATTGAGAGGCTTTGGTGGGTGACTGAAATCCAGCCAAGGCCAACCTACTACATCCTCTCTCTTTTCCTATTGCCTTCTCAGAGTGTGTGGACAGAACACTCCCTGCAGTTGATATCTTCTATAATCCCCATAACAGTACAGTCCATCTGGCTTAGTGCTCTGGCTGGGCCAAAGCTCTTGTGAATCTTCTCCTTTATTATGGGTATGATTGGTTATTTCCTTAGCATGATGGATGGAAGCTGATACTCCCAGCTGTAAGATTACATTTCCACAGGGAAACACAATTACAACGTCTACATAATAAGATGACATCCACATTTGCATGATTTCCATAAGTAATTAGAAGAGAGGACTATTAGCTACAGCAAATACATAAATAAGGTATGAAATCTGGAAATCTGAGATAACTTGGGGAGAGGAGGGAAGGGAATGCAACTGTCTCTTGCTGAGCACCACCAGTTCTGGGGGTTGCAGGGCAGGTGCAGATGTGGACCTGGTCAATGGTCACCTACAGGTCACCCATGTGGGCCAGAGTCCAGGTCACCCTGGTTCCCTCCCTAGGAAATTCACTGAGGGTCACACAGGCTTCCAGATAAACAAAAAATGACTTTTCTATGACACATTGATGCTAAAGATCCTAGGGGAAGCGAAAAGAAAAGAGAAACAAAACATGAAAGGCCTTTTGAAAACTGTTTCATTTTGATTGTTATGCACAAAGCCAGCAGCTCCCTGTATTGCAGATCGTTCTCCTGTAATATTGGGCACATCCCAGTAAGTGAAAGAAGATGCCATCAGAGATACAAAAGATGTGAAGGGCAAGTTGTTAAATACAATCACTCTCCTTGGAGGAAATTTGTGGTATTTTTCTGTCAGGTTTTAAACCAATACAGGGCTTCTCCTCAAGCAGTGCAATTTGTCACAAGGGAATTAAATTTTTTTTACCAGGCAGTATTTTGTGACTGCTGTTTCATGTACTTCAGTGGAACACTAAATTTCATGGAAGTCTGCATTTCCCTTCCACTTGAAATATTAGGAAACAGGCTGTGTAGTCCTTCAGAAAAAAAAATAAACCAAAAAGCCATTATTTTTATTTTTTAGTATTTATTTTTAAATATAGTAATTCCCAATTTTGAAATAAAATTTTATGTTTAAATTGTAAAGAAATAGTGTCTGAATTTTCTGTTGTGAAAAAGTAACCTTCTTGAAATATTCCTTTTTACTCCAATAATGTTAATACCAATGGTAAGCACAAAAGGCATGAAAGACATAGCAAATCAAACTCCATACCTGAACTGGGAATATTTTAGTTTTAATTGTGTATCCTCCAATGAACAAAACTGACATGAAATAGTTCTGTCATACCTACTTCTAATACAGAGAAATACCTCAAATACCATCATTAAGTGAGTGTCCTCTGGAGTATTGTTTTAAAATTATGTAGCAAAAAAGGTTTTGAAATTTCAGTCATTTCAAGGTGAGCATATATATTTGTTTTGTCACATTTACTTTTTAAAAAAACAAGTATTTAATGCATTTATGTAAATATAACTATATTGAATTTATATAAAGTTATACTTTTGCATAGATTTACATTAATAAGATGTTCTTGCAGTAAATTTTTATTATGAATTTAATTTGGATGGTATAGCATTTATATAAATAAGCATTTATACAATGTAAAAATTGTAAATGGCAGGAATAATTAAATAGCTGAGCTTTTTATTTTGGCCTTTGCAGTCCAGAACACATGGTGGTGCACTGTGATGAGGAGTGCAGAGCAGGAGCAGAGCTGCAGCACATCCCCTGCTCCTCTTTTAATTGCAGAGGATATGCCAGGTCTTGTTCTCTTCACCCTCTTAAGGTCTGAGAGCTCTGTTTTAGTGGCAGAGTAAATTTGGCTTTGTTTTCCTATTGGAGGACCATTTATATTTTACCTCTGTGAAACAGAGATGCAGGATGATCACTAAACTCTCAAAACAAAACTAGGACAGAACTTACTCCCTGATTTGGGAACCTGAAGCCATGCACTTTGTGCACCTACATCTGAAATTTTGGTTCATGTCTTGCTCTGAATAAAGGAGCTATGTCACACAGCCAGCTGGGTCCCTCAAAAATGTAGAAATGAGCTGACTTTAGACATGTTTGCTGTTTATCTGAAGGGTAGAATAACGTGGCCTTATAACACAAATTTACTACATAATTCTGGTACGGTTCTGTCAAATGACACCTCTCTGCAGATGAGCCGCTGAGGAACAGCAGAATTTTGAATCTTTGTGTTCAAGATTAGAGGAGGAGGTTGAGGGATGCCTTTGAAATCTCTGCCTGAGTTGTCTGAGGATTCCTCTGAGTATTCTTGTAAAGCACCCATTTATTATATACTTTATTTTTATCAAAATCTCTCTGCATATGACATTTTGTGCTCTCATGTCCAGGATATGTATTTCAGTGTCTTGCCCTCTTGCCAGTTTTCAGACACTAAGACAGCACCTTTAAAACATTAATTGTCTTGTAAGTTGTCTCTAGCCTACAAAGTACAGTGATCTTTGCTCCTCTTGTAATAAAGAAAATAAAAATGCATTAAGAAGGTGGCAGAGGGGAGAATGGATCACTGCTTTTGGGAAGCACAGTTAAACAGACTTCTGTGGCAGATGTGAAATGTGAAACTGGTGAAGAACAGGTTTTGTACCCTAGGCAGAACTTTGAAAACTGAGCAGGTGAAAGAGTCGCTGGAACTGGGCTAAAATATTGGAACAGGGAGCAAGAAGCAGGAGGATTTGCAGTATCAACTTTTGACTGAATTTGAAAGCCCTGTAAGAGCAATTTTGAGGTTAAGAACCAAATGAACAAATATATCCTAAACCATAACATTTACTGAGGACCGACAAGAAATGTTCATTAACTTATTAACAATAATATGCTAATGAGAATTTCACAGATACCTGGGAACAAAACCAGAAGTAGAACACAGTATTGTTAGAAAAATTGTTTACCCATCATCTCATCTGATCTCCTGTTTATCTTCCTTGATGTTTTTAAATGGCTTACTACAGCAATAAATAGAATTTCTGTCTGCTTAGAAGGTTAAAAAACATCTCTTTGTCTTCCCAATCTTAAGTTTTTTATTAAATACAATAATATTCAGGTCTTATTGTTTGTCAAGCATCATTAAAATATTTGACTCCTCGCAGGTAACTGTCCAGATTTTATGCATATTACTACCTTTGATCTATTTTGTACGGTAGGCAGGACAATTTTTGTTTTGTATTAGCTTCCTAAATACTCAGACTTTTTTTTCCCCATAATTTTTTACAGACTTTCTAATAATTTTCTACAGACTCATATTTTTTTACAGACTTTTTAAGGAAGAGTTATTGCTAACTATTACAAGTTATTTTATTGTCTTATATTATTGTCTTCTTTATAAATTATTTAGAGTACTGCATAATTTTATTACTTTAGCTCAAAGCCATCCTGCTTACACTAGTAAACTCTTCTTCTCCTGAGACAGTGCTGTTCCATATCAACTTTTTAAGTCTAAAATTTTTATTTGGAAAATTTTGAGAACTCAGTAAGCAATCATTTCAGAACAGTGTGAAGTGTCAAAAACTATCAGAAACCTAAAACCAGTTTATCATTTAGAAGGAAAGCAATCAACCCAACCTACAAGGCAATCACCTTGCTGGCTGCTAAATTTACCACGCACCAGTGAGAAAAGCACTGTGGGAAAATCAGTGTCAGAATACAAAGCTATGCTGAAACATTCAATGGCACCTGCAGGGAACACAAATAAAAGAGATGATACTGGGGCAAAGACAATATAAGTTTGAGAAATTGGAATATTTGACATGATTATGTCACTTTACAAAATAATTTATTCCATTCTAATTAATTAATCTTTTATAAATAAAAAACATATATATATAATTTACTATAATTAGGTGACTTCAAAACTTAATTTATTCAATTATAGCCATGATTCTGGAGATCAACACTAACAAGTTTAAAAATTTTGGAGCACATTTGAAGAAATATTATGATAAACAAGGAATGTCAATAAAACTAATCTTGTCAGAACAAACTTAATTCTTTTGCGGTAACAACAAAATTATAAAGAAAATTAACATTTCTTCTATCATTTGATTTAACTCTTTTTTCCTGAATATTTCATTATTGGTTAATTATGACTGTCTTATTTTTATAGACTGTAATACATAAAAACTTTTATTACCATTATTACGTACATTTAATGAGTTTCCATTTTTATCAACCGTAGACCCTCTAACTTTTCAGTTTTATGGGTCTACTATACTTCATTGAATTACTGCCAAATACCTAATCTTCCAGAGAAAAATGCAAACAGTCTGCATGGTATATATCATCACAACAAGGCTTCTCTTTGCCAGTTGACCTGATATGCAAGCTTCTTTCAGATTCCTTGGTAACTCTTTTCTTACAGTTAATTAAAAAAAAAAATAGAGAAGATAGGGAAAGATATCAGCAATGTATGCTTCTTATAGATAGAAAAAGCTATAAATTATAGCCTACTAAGCTAAGTTCAGAGAAACTTCTGTGTAGGAATATGTAAATTGACAAGAAAGATATGTAACAATAAGAATATGTTACAATAAGGAGAAGTGCTGCCTTGCTGACCCTGTATCTTTTTAATTTCATATTCAGCCATTTCCTTATGCACATCTCCTCAGAGCACTGAAACCTCTTCATGGCTGATAAGGGTTCACACTTTCTCCTCCAGAGTAACCCAGCTACAATGGCTTCATGAAGTTGCATTCTTTAACCCCCAAAATCCTGATGCTGTTGAAGCCAAATATCTGTTTTTCTTTCTCAGGGCCAGATGTTAGGGTCCCTATTTCCCTGAGGAAATAGGCAGCTACATCCCTGCCTGGAACCAAAGCACAGATTTTCAGCTGAACTTTGAGATGAAATTTCAGAAAGAACATTCATTCACACCCACACCCACAAACCCTGCAAACACCCCCACAAAATGAGTGCATATTAAGCATGATGGTGGGGGTCATTTATTTATGGATAATGGAAAATATTTTAAAGAAGATTATTTTCTGCTGTAAAAATGGAATCGTAATAATGACAAGGGAATGGAAGTAAAAGAAAAAAAGATGATTAGTCAGGAACACATTTGGGTGTGGTGAATAGAAATGCCTCTACCATTTATTTCAAGGTTAAACTACCAAATACTCAATATGTCTGCAACTGGCTCAACAGCATTATAGATGAATAGGCACTATGCAATCAGAATACATTATATCCCTACAGAGGCAGTCCAGGAGAAATGATGCTGATAAACAAGCCCATATTAAGAGGAGTGCCAGAAAGACTAAAAATAAAGCTTTTCGACAATGCAAAATTGCATTTTGCTAAATATTTTATTGGGAGAATGCAATATTGGATCTGCCAGCATAAAAGATTATATAGAATTTTTGGATTTCAGGTTCTGCTTCTTGTTCTTACAAAGTATCTGGCTAAATTACAACATGAAACAAGTTTTCCAGGATAGAAATCAGGCCTCAAACCAGCTTAAATTGTCCTGGAACACTCAGTGTGATTCTTCTCACTCTTCCCCCACTTTTCCACTCCTTCCCAGGGAGGTTCAAGGGAAGTCTGTGCAGGGCTTTTTCAACTGACTGTAGGCTGGCTTCTGTACATTTGGTTTTCTTTCAATCCAAGCTTCCCTGAATGATACTTTGTGCTGCAAAGGCTCAAAAGGGGCAGAATCAACTTCTAAATATTCTTGTTTTCTGAGTCAGATTCCATAATGTTATCTCTAGTCTGATAGAGAGTATAAAATAAAATAAAGTCTTTATGGGTAGTGTAATTTTGACTAGCTTCCCTGGAAAGTGCAACAGGAGGAAAGCAACTCCTGTAAATTTTTTACTATTTAAAAATATTCACTATACAGTTCACATGTGAAAATTTTGCATAAACCAAAATGATATTGCATTAAATTGGTAGAAAAGTGGGCTAAAAGAAAGATATTAGACAGATGAGAATGACCAGAGCAAAATCACCAGAACATCACTGAGTTTATAAACTCCTATTGGGACCACATTCTTGTTCTTCAGCATCTGACCTCTGGGTCCCGCATAACAAATACATTTTCCCTAGACCATTTTGAGTTCAGTTGTGGCTCCAGCTGGTTCAGTTTCAGTTCCAGTACAAACCTCTCAGAATTTTTAATAGGATTTGCTTTTTGTTCTGGTTTAAGCCAAAAATAAAATGGAAAAAAAGGACGACTATTTGTTCAGCTCCTTTGCTCCATTGTTCACTCATCCACTGTTCTGAAATCAGACTTTTCAATACATGCATATTTTGAAGTGGACTAAGTGGGAGGACACTTCACTGCTAATAACCTTACTTTAAAACTTGAGTCTGTGGATTGTGTATATCCAAAGAACACTTTTGGGTAAGAGTCAGTGTGGCCCAGTACAGATGAGATGACTGGATAAGTAAAAACCTCTTCCAAAGAGCAGGTTTTATCATATCTGAAATTGGCTGCATATTTATCAACTTGAAGATAATGGAAGATCCATTTACAGCTCCTGCTTCTATGTCAGATTTTTATTCCTGCACTACACTGAAGCACATCCACAATTCATCAATGAAAAGTCAAGCTTACACTCGACTTACTTACTGTCAGTTCTCATATTAGAGATTTACCTTTGCATAATACTGAATACTTATAGGGGTACAAGTGATACTATGATCTTGAAAAGGCCAAGGTAAAGCACTGAGCTCTACTCAAATCAAATGCAATAGGACTACAATTCATCTATTTCTGCCCCCAGTCTGATTTCTGAATAGTTGAATCACTAGGATATCTCCATGTTTTAGCTGTTTTCAGTTGGCAATCCCATCCAGAATGGTTGCTATGTTTCCATTCATAGCATCCAGGGAATATGTGAACAGTAGTGAAAACAGCAGCAGGAAATGCAGAAATGATCCTCAGCAGCATATAGGCAGAAAAAGCAGAATTACTTTTTTAAGCAACCAGAAACGTGAATCAAAAATTTAACAAGTCCATATGCAGCAAGCAATGTGGCACATCATCTTTATTGATTATCACTTCCAGAGCAGATATATGCAGTTCACAATAGAAAACATACCCTGCATTAAATTTCAGTTTGTTCTAAATCCCTAGCAGGGATAAAACAGTTAGGGAAAAGGGCATATATAGTCTTTGCAATAAAAATGGTCATTCTGTACCCCTACTGTGTGATCTAATGATAATGTTGAGTCAAACATGAGCAGGGGAACAAAATTGGCCTGGCTAAACAGAGATATTTGGCTGAAACTCATGACTTAAAGGAGAGTTTATGACTTTTTGAAGGAGCAGGTTATGTAAAAGGACTACAAGGATGTTTTAAGGCTATGCAGGCAGAAAATGAGAAAAGCCAAACCTTGACCAGAAATTGTCTGAATACTGCTGTAAAAGACAATAAAACCTGTTCTATTAATACATTAGAAACCAAAGGAGGGCCAAAGGGAGTCCTCACCTTTTATTGGATCCACAGAGGGGGGGTAAACAGTGCCAAAGGCTGAGGAAAAGACTGAGGTGCTTCATGCCTTGGCCTGTAGCAGTAAGACCTATTTTTCTCTGGGTGCTGAGCACCCTGACCTGCAAGAGAGGGAAGGGGAGCAGAATGAAGTGCCTGTGATCCAAGAGTAAATGTTCAATGGCCTGCTACACCCCTTAGATACACAAAGGTCTATGAGGCCCGATGGGAACCACCCAAGGGTACTGAGGGACCCGGTGGAAGTGCTCAGCAAGCCCCTTTCCATGATTTACCAGCAGTCCTGGTAAATCCCAGGGAGATCCCAGGTGACTGGAAGGGACCTAATGTCCATCTACAAGAAGGACTGTGAGGAAGATCCAGGGAACTACAGGCCTATCAGCCTGACCTCAGTGCCAGTGAAGGACATGGAATAGATCATCCTGAGTGCCCTCATGTGGCACAAATGGGACAGCCAGGGGATCAGGTCCAGCCAGCACGGGTTTAGGAATGGCAGGTTCTACTTTACAAACCAGATCTTCTATGACGAGGTGCCCCACTTAGTAGGTGAGAAAGAGGCCGTGACTGTTTACTGGACTTCAGTAAAGCCTTGAATACCATTTCTTGCAGAATTTTCTTGGAGAAACTCTGCACACGGCTTGGACAACTGCACTGTTTGCAGAAAATGACATATTGGGCAGGAGTGTTGATCTGCTGGAGGGCAAGAAGGCTTTAAAGAGGGATCTGGGGTTGGTGGTCCAAAGTCAATCACATGAGGCTCAACAAGACCAAGTGCTGCATTCTGCACTTGAGTCACAACTCCAGGCAGAGCTGCAGGCTTGGGGAAGACTGACCTGGAAAGGCGTGGAGGAAAAGGAGCTGGGGGTGCTGGTCAGCAGCAGCTGGACATGATCCAGATGTGCCCAGGGGGCCAGGGAGGCCAATGGCACCTGGCCTGGATCAGCAATAGTGTGGCAGCAGGACCAGGGCAGGGATTGTCCCCCTGTGCTCGGCACTGGTGAGGCCACACCTCAAATCCTGTGTCCAGTTTTGGGCCTCTCACTGCAGGAAAGGCATTGAGGGGCTGGAGTGAGTGCAGTGCAGGGCAGCAGAGCTGGGGAAGGGTCTGGAGTCTGATAAGGAGGAGCTGATGGAGCTGGGGATGTTTAGCCTGGAGAAAAGGAAGATCAGGGGAGACCTTATCACTCTGTACAACTCCCTGACAGGAAGTTGTGGTGAGGTGGGGGTTGGTCTCTTCTCCCAAGTAAAAATGGCAGGAGCAGAGGAAATGGCCTCGTGTCATACCAGGCAAGATTTATTTTAGATATTTGGAAAATTTTCTTCAAGGAAAGGGCTGTAAAATGCTGGAACAGGCTGCCAGGATAGTAGTTGAATCACCATCACAGGAGATATTCAAGAGATCTATAGATGTGACACTTGGGGACCTCTTCTATTGATGGACTTCGCAATGCTGGGATAATGGTTTGACTCAATGGACTTAAATACCTTTTCCAATCAAAATGATTCTATAATTCTATTCTATGATTACCAGTGATGATGGTGATGAGGAAGGGAAATAGGGTGACAACTTACTCACAGCATAAAGCCATAAAATATTTCTATCCTGGAAGAGCAAGCTTAGCATAACCCTTGTCCCTTAGTAGTAATCAGTAGTCCTACTGATGTCAAACTGAGATAGGGCAATAAAATTTGCATTCTTTTGATTAGAGAACTGAGATTAACACTGCAAGTCTCCTCTGATTATATCTGAGAAGATGGGAAGTTATATGAGAACTCCAGGGGGAATGTGATAGCCTTTAAATGAACACAATTTAAAAGGAGGGTATCAGGTCTCTCACTCCTTTGAAGGCAGAAAAAAGAATAGCTTCAAACTGGTACCATATGAATATCACGCAGCTTATCTGATATTCACTAACCACTTCAGGACTGCTGCCATTCCAAAGGCCAAAGGAAAATGTGATAGTAAGAAACAAAAGTGCAAAACACTGGCAGTGGGCAGCACACGTCTCTGCTCATAATAGGGAAAAATCATGAACTGAATAAGAGAAAAATAGAAAGTCACTTTTAAGATTAGTTGTACTGATCCATACCATGCATAACAACTAGAATTTGCTTTTAGGGATGAAAGGAAATGAAAGAAAACACATATTTCTTAGCCAACAACTTTTGATGAGGTCTAAATTTCTGCCAATTGCAGACTCCTCACAAGTTTAAAGAACTGGGGCAAATGTAGGAAAATGCTTATTTGGGTTCTTCCAAAAAGGGACAATAGGCCTATTTATGTAATCACTTTCATAAATTCCTTTTATCCTTATGTAATATGAGCCCAGAGTGACAATTTACTCATTTTCTCATATCTTCTGTTGCAGCAGGCTTCTCTCCCAGCTTGCTTGCCTAAATTTTGGGCTGCTTGTTTTTTGGAAACAATCTAGCAAGATAACATATTTTTTTCTGATATGTTACAGTTTCTGATATAAAAGTTCCAGGTATAGCCCATTATGGAGCTTAGCATGAATTATGGTTTAGACCTTTATTAGCCTTTTAAAAAATTCCTTTGTATTTGAGATTTTAGTGTTTTATTAGGATTAGTTCCTGCAAGCACACTCAGGTATTTCTATAAATAGAGATGTAATGGATGCACTGAGTGAGGTGAAATTCCTCTGTGCTTGGTTGTCTTCTCCCTATTGGTAGCAAATACAGCTGACAGACAACAAATACAAGAAACAGTGCACAAGAATTCACTCAAAGGAGCTCAGAAATTTAGAGACTTCCTCAAAAAAATGACCCCCAGACTACCCCTTTTCCTAGCACATAAGGACCAGCTGTTCCCATCTGTGCAGGGGTCTAACTCATTTCTGAACATTTATAAATCCTGGTTCCATGGTAACATCTGGCAGTAAATTCAACAATCAGTGTGCTTCTTTGTTTATTTAATATTCTTCATAGTCATTGCTTTGGCACCTAGCAGGGACATTTAATCTTCTGGTAGGACATCATGGATACAGATTGCTCATCTGAAATCTCCTCAGCCCTGAAGATTTGTCTGTATAAATTTGTATTATGGAAAGAAGTATTTTCCTTTCAGCACTGAAACCTCTTGCTCTCAGAGCACATTGAAGTCCTGCAGATTTCAATTCCAGAATAAAGTACTCTCCCTTCTTCAGAAAGGCTGCCAGATTTTTGGGCATGCTAGAAAGAGATCACAAGCAGAGAAAAAAAATTGAGAACAAAATTTTTTCTGTGCATTCCCAACAGGTAGCCAAGTACATATGGCAGATTACTCAGAGACCCTGCTTTATTTATTCGTGTCAGAGCTTGAAGGAGAGGATCATGATGAGCAGCCCTGCTGAGGAATGCAGGGATGCCGCCCGCAGATGGCACTGCTCCCTCACTAGTTCTCTTCTCAAGCCAGCCGTGACTCACAGTTTGCACTGAAGATATTATTTTTTCTCCTAGGGACATGTTTACTTTGTGCATCCTGAGCCACAAACAGAAAAATGAGCTCTTCTTCAATGCAATATTAGCAATGAAAATCCTGTTAAACCTTTAAAGATCGGGATGGGCCATGTTTCACTTGCCTTTTGCACCAGGCTGCTCATACAATTAAATAAAATTGCTCTTGCTGGTTCAGTGGACTAAAGCCCTTGCCTTCTGTCCAATTTAGTATGGAATTCCTTTGTTTCTAGAAAAAAAGGAAAACCACTAAAAACTTACAGACCTTGCAGTGGCATGAAAACCTGGGTGTCTCTTTAAGAAAAACAAAAATATCTGTCAATTGATAAGCAAACAGGTGAATTGATTAAAGTAATACATTTAAACACACACACACACATACAAAGAGAAAATAAACAAATGTGTCCTACTTCAGGAAGCAGCTTATGTTTGATCAGGCTTTCATTGAAGATACAAAGCTAGCAAGTAAATTGGACAAGGAAGAGTTTTCCTCTCTGTTCTCTGCAGTGGCACCTCAGTAAACAATGCTGGGTAGAATTTAACACCAGACTGTGGCAAGGGAAGCAGCATGCTGTAGTAATTTGGTGACTGCATGCTCTCCTTTTATCTATCTGCAGAGAGAGCAGTAATGCTTGCAGTTAATGTTTCATAGTGTTTTCCAGACTAAAGTTAGAAAAAGAAATGGTTTGCCTAAGTTACATCATCACCAGTTGTTTCTTTGAAGAGCACTATTTTCTTTGGTTTTTTTAGGCAACACATTTCAGTTTTCACAGGGGACTAATCTTGAGGACATGAAGGTGGCCACTGCTTCTGCTTGATTGTTTACACTGATTTCACCAGCCTATAAAGCCTTTCAAAAACCATGTTCTTACATGCTTAGCAGAACTCTTTAGAGACTGGCTGTAAAAATCTTGCAGCGTTCAATTTGTGCTAGGCATGCACTCAACTCTACAGAAGGCTCTGCAGGTATCTGTCTCAAGCAAAGCTTAAAAAATAGACTGAATCCTGCTGCTGCAGGTACAGCTCCTAATGCTGCACAGACTGAACTGCAGAGCCTGCCCTGAATGAACACACGTGAGACAGGATGGATGCCAGCAAGGGATTTCTACAGCAGATCTCAAGGGGTTAATATGAATAGCAGCTTTTAAGGGCTCCTAACAAGGCGGTGACGAACAACCTATTTGATAGGGAGGAAAGATGATGACTCTTTTTGCTCCCCACGTGCCAGTACTAAGTACTGAGGTTGTAGCCACTTCTCCTTGTTGTACATCACAAGGAGTTTGCCATGTCTGGGCAAATCCATTTGTTGTTTCTGCTCCTTCAGGTGCACAGAACAAGGGGAAGCCCAAATTCTTGAGTTGTCACATTTTTTTCAAGTCCAGTAAATTATAATCTGTTAGCAAATTGGGAAGCATGTGTCCTGTTAAAGACAGAAACTCTGATGGGTTATTTGCCCAGAGCTTAGCTAGATACACCTATCATTGAAGTCAACGAGCAGAATAAAGCTCAAAGCAGATTGAATATGACATATTCCTGAGGAGCTGCTGAATAATTCCATCCTTTACCTTTTCTCACACTCCTGCTATGCTTTTTCTGCTCTCAGCTTGATTCTCTTTTTTCTTTGTGTTTGCTTAATGATGGCTGCCATTTCCCCTCTCCATGAACAAACAAGCTCACCATTTTCTTTAATGCTTCTATTTGAATTATCTTTGTAAATTCACCAGAATGATAGAAGTGTTATTTTGCTATCTACCCCAGCTGTGACTCTTGCTGATTTAAACTCAAATATGCTAAAATGAGTTTTAGATGAGGATTCTTTGTTCTATTGTCTCTACAGAATTCACCACTCCAAACGTGTTACTTTGAGAAGAAAAAAAAATTAATATCCTGTGCTTGAAGAATTCTTGGAAAAAGCCAGTGACCTAAACACATAAGGAAGAGATACTTATCTGAATAAAGATATGTCTGTTGGACATATGAAGACACCCTATATGCATTCTCCTTTGAAAACCTGTCCTAGTCTCGCCCACCCCACCTTGTTTCCCGCTGACTCATTCTAATCTGACTCTTCTGAAGTTTCCTTGACCTTTCCTTACTACTCTTTCTTGACTTTTCCATTTCATGCCTTTATGTAAGGTAGATGAGCAGTTTTCCTTGTACCTCTGACAGCTTTTTCCTTATAGCCACCTCTGTGGGTTTGAACAGCATTTATCTCTGTGTAAAAAGGCTTTTAACTGGACAATTTAAAAACAGAAAAAAAACCCCAACACAATTTATATGATGTTCCAAATGGAGCTTTTTAAGCAAGAAAGAGAAGGAAAATATTTATCAGGGCTTAAACGTAAGCAGTTCAGGTAATGAAAGCTGATTGACAATTACTGCAGTCCTTTAAAAGAAACAATTGGACTGAGGTATTTGGAACACCTGTTGCATGAGTTAATATTACAAGAGAAAAGCTTGAATTGTTGATTCCCTAACAAAGGCATGTGCTAATTCCCTTTAAAAATGAATGGATCTTAATACTGAGAAAACTAGGTGCCATAGTTTTCCAGAGGACTTGAAAAACTATGGCACACACAGAACATTGTTTGGTAAGTGCTGAATCTAGGGCTAGCTTCAAGCATGCTAAGAAAAGGTAGTAGAGCAGATCAGCAGAGTAAAAGTAGGGAAAAGGAAAATTGCAAAGTGGCTGTGCCCCCCTGACTGCTCTGCGCTGGTCGAGGTCCTGCAAAGACAAGGATTTGTCATTTGACATTTGCTGTGACTGTGAGAAACTTTGTGGATGTAGGGCAGTAAATGTGGCTGTGAAGAAGTAAAACTCCTCTTAGAAGTACCAGTTATTCCTACATCTCTTGCTCTACCTCTGGTTGCAGCAGGAGCAGCAAACCTGGTTCTCCAGAATCCGCTTGATTCTGACAGTTTCAGGGAGGAAAATGTTTTTCTCTCAGCCCTCCTCTGATGCCAGCCCCACAGTTTTGCCTCAGCCTCTGGCTTCTTCTGTCCCTGTGGCAAAACAGACCCACCTTGGCTGTGCTGCTTTGCAGAGGCAAACCACCAGTTCAGCTTGACTATGGATATATATCTCTGCAACTACTGTGAATGCATTATACACTGTATAGAAATAGATTATCAAAACCTCTGAGTCAAAGACATAATGAAAATTATTGACAATTTTGGACATAAATCATTTCAGAGCTTTCTGTGGAATGGGATTTGGTTCCTTCTCATTTCAGCCACCACTGTGATGATGTGACCAAAATAGCTGTCAAGCTCTGAGATGCATTAATGCAGATAGCTATAGTAAACCCTCTGAGGAAGTTAATAATACTTTATTTTCATAGCAGGGAATTAATAATGTGCAGTAAAATAAGACACAAGGCCACCGTTAAACAGAAAATATAAATATATAAAAATGCACACAGAACACTGTTACACATAAATAAATACATAAATATATCTATAAAATCCTTGATTCAGTTAAAGAATTATCTACTGGTGGTAGTGTAGTTGAGTTCCTTTGGAAAAAAATTAAATGTAAACTTGTGTGTGACATGTAAATAATGATAACCATATCTGCAACATCCACAGCTATCAGTAGAAAAATAAAACAAAAATGATACCTAACTCTCACCCAATTTATAAACAATGATCTTTTGCATTTTTAAACTTCTTGGGGTGAAATTGTCAATTTATAGAAAGAAGCAAAACAGAAAAACAATCATCCATCTACTGCAGTCTGTGCCTCAGTTCCAGAGACCAAGGCCCTCTGAGCTGACAGAATTTTGGATAGAATAGTTTTCCCCTCCTTGGCAGAGCAACACTCAGCTAGGGGCAAGAAGCTCTACAGCAAGTTTCACAGTTATCAGCTGATAGCAGAGAAACCTAAAACTGGAGTCATGTTTTCTGTTTCAGGCTCCAGGCATATGTTCTGCTGGGTATGTCTTCTTCTGCTTGTTTCTCTCTGGTATCATCACCCCTCCTGTGCCTTCAGAATTTCCCTCCCCCAGTCCTGTCTCCTGAGATACCTCAGCCTCCTTCTCCAGGCAGGGCTCCCCAGTCTCTCATCCCACGGGATCCTTCCTTGGTCCTGTGCTGGACTTCTCCCCCGTTCCTGCATGAGGCCATTCTGCATTTGACTGTGCCACAGTACCCATCAGGAAAGAGAATGTTTCTAGGGCAACAAAGTGCAGGTTTTAGAATCATTCTCACAAATATTGAGGGAGAGACAAGAGAATAAATTGTCCATATTCAATTTAATTATCTGCAGTACCTCCAGCATCCCTGGGAACTTGGAGGATGCTGGAGGTACTGCAGGATTTCCCTGCAGGAAAGATGTTCCCAAATCCTCGTAGCCCTTTGTTGCAAGCTACTTCTCTTCCTGCAGAGATCATGCACTCACTGTCTTCTCAACTGTATAGGCTGAGAGAGAAAGAAGTTATTTCCAGCTGAACAACATATCTAATTCTTATTTTCAAATGCTGATTTTAGTCCAGATGTCACAATATTTTCATGAGAAGACCACTCTTGATATTGCCAAGTATGAAACCACAGCACAGCCTCAGCATTTAAAATAAAATATCTACATGCTTTTTAACATTTGCTAAATAATGTGTTCGCCTTGGGTGGAATAAATAAAATTAAGAGAAAATACTGCAAGCACCTGAAAATTGCCTCCTTAGGAGAAACACTGAACAAGTTTAACACTAGAAGTTTCCACCTCCCCTATGTCTATTAATTAAATTCTCATATATTAATTAATTTTGCTTACAAATATTTTAATATTTTCTTTGGTTTTGGAAGATGCATTTCTAAACACAACTCTAAAGCCATTGGTGCTGTCCCATAGAAAGAGGAACGTAGCTTTGTAGGTAAAGAATTACAAAGGAAAACAGGAAATTAAGTTTTTAGAGCTCCCCCAAATATAAACCTAAGGATGTCCTTTAATCTTTCCAATCTTTGCCAAAATGCAAACATTTTTCTATATACAGCTTATGTCAGTCTTCCCAAATAAAGACCCCAATTGTTAAAGGAAGGAAAGACAAGTCATTAAAAACTGAGCTTGCTATCTACATTTTGATGTTAGGTACCTCATTCCTTTATGTCCCTTTTCAATTTGTAGATCTAACTAGTAAGCTTTTAAGAGGAGTTACTTTCTGTATTTACTTGTGTTTATTTATTTTATTGTCCACAGCTTCTTGCATTCGTAGCAGTAGAGAAATGCTAAGCTTAGACTGATTCCTAATGTGAAATAAACAGTAGACAACTTCTAACTGCAACTACTGTAAATGTTGAAGTATGCTACATAAAATCTGTCCCAAAATGTGTATTTTCTCACAAGAACATGTTTATCTCAAAAATACTGTCATAATTTTTATAATTCTGCCTGTAGTCCTCAATATCTCAGGATTTTTACTCTTTCATGTTTCAAAATATCTTTCTTTTCTATCTTAAGTTATGGTATGGGAGTCAACTGTACACCATAGTAAGTGGAAAAATTTTCAAAATTATTATAAATCAAATTACAATCTGACAAGGATTTAAACTATTTGAGGATTTAAACTATTTGACTCCCAGATTTATTTGCCTGTCCTTCTGTATGCCCCACTAGGTAATATCTGAATTGCAACAAAAGCAAAATATTTACATCATCCTTTCAGGCAATTATGCAATGTCCAATATTGTGATAGTATCCTTTGTAGTTGTAATTTTGTATTATCTGCAAATTAGTTTCTTTGCTGTGCCTTTAATAAACCCAGTACCAATAATGACACATACTGTTTCCCTGAGACAAGCTGAGGCTGAGAAATATGCAGAGCATGATTAATTAACCAAGTGAAAGAAACTACCCAGCTGACAAAAGTAATCATTGGCCCAAATGACCTTTGATGTCTCAGTGTTTTTGGCCAGAGGGCTTGGCAACTGCATGAGGAGGAATGCTAAAATAATCTACAACTAATGAATTAACATTCTGAAGCTTATCTATTTTCACTGCAGAAACCACAGGTCTTAAAAGAAGCCATTTCTGTTGTTAAAAAGCCTGGTGGATTCACTATTCTGTAATAAAAGATAGAGGCACTGCTGGTGCATTAGTTTTTAATAATACGTTCTCTGTTTCTGCAGTAAAAAAGAAACACCTGTCCTTTTTTGTACTGGCCATGTATTTCTTAGTAAAATTTTTTACAGAGTAATCTTCTGAGCACGCAGTCCAGCTATCACCACATGATTGGTCATGCAAATGCTGTGTTGGTCTGACTTTGGTCATTCTCTGGTCTGCACATCCCCTTTGAGTCCTACTGTTTCAGTGGCTGAGAAAACCCCTGAAGGTATCCATACAGGGTTGGTACAGACTCAGCTGTTGCTGTGGTAGTGCCTTCTACTCCCCTCACTCAGCAGTTAACCAAATGCAGGAATAAATCCTTTTCCACCCAATGTCTCACCTCCTTTGAGCCCATTCTCTGTTAAATCACAGTTGTGAGTATGAAGTGCCCTGAGCTGCTGTGAATCTGCATTGCTCACCATTGCATTTAATAAAAGTCTGGGTTTCTGTTGCTCCTGGCCTCTGCCTTTTAGCCTGAATGGTGTAATGGTGAGACATCCTAATTTGTAAACATTTAAAGATGGGGAAATGGTACCACTGGTGACAAGTGAGAGAAAAGTGCATCTAGCTTAGGTTTGGACTGTGAGAAATAGGTGGCCACTACAGCACCTTCTTGTATATAAAGATGGTCCAGGAAATAATGAACATAAATGTGTATATAGTGACATTCACTAATTTCAACAGAGTTAAACTCATTTCCTAAGAATGGCTGACTTACAAAGTGCAGCTCAGCCTCATCCTTCCCTTCAACAACTTAGAAACCATTTTCTTGTGAAAATACAAGCTAATCCAAGCACCTAAACGAAGCCTAATGAGGCAAAAGGCGGACTTTGAGAGAAAATGTGACATTTTTACTTAAAAACTGTAACAGGCATCAGCTTTAATCTTTGCTCAGTTACTGAGGGAGTAGGTCGCTGTCATTCTTCCATTTGAGAGCCCACTGCCAGAGTTGTACACCCTGTGTTATCTTTGTTTTATCATCCCCTGGGACATGGTCACACTCAGCCTCCAGGCCAGCAGGCCCTGAAGATATACAATGCAGGAAATGGTGCCCATTAGCATGCAGGAAAGAGAAACAGCTCTTTCACTTTGCTGAAGAAATCACAATTCTTTAAGGCTGAAAACATGATTGTTGTATTATTTGTTAATAAACACAACATATTTATTGTTAATAAGATCCTGAGTGGAGCTGGAAGTATAAAAATCAAATGGCATGTGGATGTTTTAATAAACCATCACTTGAGAAATGATGTGTTATTTTAATACCATTAACTGGCATTTGTGCAAGGAGGGTTTTGAATTAGTAAATTGGAGAAATTAAAAATGCAGTGCATCAGCTATTCCTGTCCAACACATCTCTGATCCTTTTTTTTTGGATGACATATCTCTCATTTGCTACCAGATATGACATAGTGAGTTCCTTGGTATTTAGATAAAGGCAAAGCACTTAAGTTTATATGGCAGTGTTCTTCTCAAAGCTACATTTTCATCAATTCTTTTGAAACTTGTGGCACAGCTGACAGATAAGCTAAGTTAAACTAACAAAGCTCTTTTTTCTCTGACCTTAGGACCGCAGCCCTTTTATGCTACTCACTTGACCTTGCTCATTTTTATTTTTCTTTTTTAGAAAATACCCGAAGTTCTTTAAATAATGAGGTCAAAGGAAGGCCATTATTTCACTTACTTTAACTGTGCTTCTGAATGTCTCTTATTAATTCCTTCCCTAAACAAACTGACCCACACCAACCTACTGCTCAGATGTTTTTTAATTGTCAGAAGGTATGGCAGAACATTTGATGTTTTACTGGTTAAGCAGAGCAATACTTCAGACATTCTTCCTAATACACCTACAAAGCACCTACCTTGTGAAGCAAGTGAAAGAGCAGAAGGATAATTAGGATATAGAGAATTCCACTATGCCAATGTAATCCAGACAGCAATGTCTAATGAATGAGAACACAAAGGCATGCAGCAGCTGTCAGTTGAATGCATGCCACAGTGCAGAGCAGCTCTATAAATGCTTCTGAAAGATTTATAGACTTCTATTTCTATTCTGGTATTCTGAGAGCGTATATTATTTGGAGGATAATGCAGGGGGAGATGGGATAAGGATGGAAGAAAATTAGATCCCAAATTAGATCACAGATTAAGATGAGGAGTAAAACTGCTTGTGAATTATCATGGGCCCATAATAGACCTACTGTATACTCCACACCCGAGAGAAGCACTTAATACCCTCTGCTTAGTGCCAGGGCAATTTTGGCTAAAAAAATAGAAATTAAATGGAATTACAGCTTGCCTTAGCTAAGTACACATCCAGTAATTAATGCACATTTGGGAGTGCTGCTGAGGGCTGTGTTGCACTTGTGAGGCTGTTGGGCTGCAGCTCTGGAAGCCTGTGCACTGGGGCACACATCCGTGCGTCCGTCTGTGCATGGGGCTGCATCTGCAGGAGGAGTGAGGCAGCCACTATGACTGCAGCATACGGCTGTGGAAGATATATTTGCTTCTTCTGATTTTTTCTTCTCATTTCTGTCTGAAATCCTCTGTCAGGTTTCCATGCTTAGCTTTGTCAATCTTCATTTCTCTCTTCAGGCTCTCTGGGAGGAATTCAGCTCGGGAAATCACTCTCTGAAAGTTGGTAAATCAGAACTCAACTAAAATGCCTTCATCTGTGCCTCAACTCTTTTTTTGTGACAATCAGTTAGATAATAGCTTAGGAAGGGTTACCATCACTCTGCACTAGGGCAGGATTTACTCTCAGTGTAAAATCTGTGCCTGTTTTATCTAGTCTACTCTGGAGTATTCCTAATGGTAGTCCTGCAATTACCCCTCTTGGTAGAACTTTCCATTGCCTAATTGTCCTTGTTTCTAGCATTTTTATTCCTTATGCATAACCTAAATTAATTTTCATTCTTCAAGTTTCAGCCATTGCTTCTTATTATATTGATCTTATAACTTGAAATACTTTCTCCCCATATTTTATGCTACTTCTCCTGAAGTAGTTAGGCACACTTACCATACCTGCTCTTTGACATTTTTCTCATAGCTGTACAGGTTGCACTCCTTTCCTGTCACTTTTTAGATTATGCTTGCTAAACTATTTATTATTTTGTACTATTTTCTCTAATTTATTCCTGGGTTTTATTTAGTCAGGAAACCCACCATACACATCCCATTAAATAGAGGAAAAATTATCATGGAACCTCATTTTTTAATAGCCATTTTAAGAGTGTTCTGAAGGTTTATCAAGGTGTTACAAACCTAATTAGTCACTTGTATAAGTACAGAAACACTGTGTTCTGTGTCAGCATAATTAAGTTATGTTAATGAGTCTAATAAGTAGTCTGAACAATCAAACTTCTTAAAAGTAAATATATAATTTCAGAAAAAAAATTTGTTTGGTGTCCTGACAGAATAATTCAAAAAAGAATTTAATCTCATGAATACTGCTGAATTTGTAATTATTCTGAGTTACACAAATAGTCTTGGAAAGAAACAAAATTTCTGTACTAAGAAGGCTGAAGATGACATCCAAGGGGAAGAGAACAAGTTCATAGGTAACAAAAGCAGTTGATGCCAGTAGAGAGAACTGCACCCCTGGCTGTGAGGAGGCAGCTCTCATTTATGTTGAAATTATCTTTCAAGGTGCTTCAATCTGAGAAACAGTAACATGTCAGAGAGGTTCTTATTGAAAAAGAAATGCTACATAAAAGTAAAGCTTTGCTAATCTGATTTTGTATGACCTTATTTTGTCCTTGGGCAGCACTTTCAGAAAGCTGCAATATATTTCAAAACTAGTAGTTGTGTTTCAGAACCACAAGAACCAACAAGGTGTCTGATCATCAGCACTTACAGGGTCCACAGCAAAAATGTTCTGAAGATCAGGGGATTGTTTCTAATGCTTCTTGAGCAATTCCCTGTAATCCACAAGAATTTGGGGAGACTTGATGGGTAAAGTTGCAGTAATTAGAAGCCTGGTGTTGGTGTTGGACACCAACATCAGGACATGCCCTTCACCATAAAGTTTGTAACCTAAACATAAGAGGACATTTGGACAAACTGCTGGTTACAGCTAAAAATATGTCTCTGTCGGATACAAAAAACAGGCATGTGCCTGTCGTCTCTTCTCTTGTAATCTCGGTTTGTGCTTCCAGAGGGGAACATGGTTTACTTACAGTGTCCTGGTGCCGGAGTGTGACAGAGCCCTGCCAGAGAGGGAGATCTGACCTGTCACCAGCGAGGGTCCAGAAGTGTCACTGTGCCAGTGCAGGGGACAGGGGCTCTGCAGACAAGTTTGTGAAAGTGACTCCAGGGATTCTTGTATTCCAAGGGCAAGGATGGTAAGAAGGGCGAATCACAGCTTTACCCCTAAAACTGCTAGTTCCAGTGACAGGCTACAGGAGGCTTCACTGCATGTCTGTGATCAGAAGAGTGACTGTGTTTTACATTTTAAAGAAACAAAGCCAGCAAGACATACTGAAGTCTGGCTAAGCGTTATGGATTTGCATTTTCCTAAAAATAAATTAAAATATTTTCATAAAAATCTTTGCCTTCTTACATGCTTTAGGCACTTTAACTTTTGAGTTTGTTTTTTTATATGTATGTTTGTTTTAATTATTTTTGAGACCTAATGATCATGGAGACTTCCACATTGTCTATCTTTCACCAGAGTCATGCTCTAAATAACATCACTTAAGCCCATTACAAAAAGATGCAATTGTATGGTCAGTCCTACAGGTCAAAGAATTTGTATATCCTCATTAGGGAATGAATTGTAACTTTAATCCCAGGATCACATAATAGTCCTTTGGTTACACTGCCCAGAAAGGCCAGTGGGCCTTAGAAAGGGCCCAGCTGGATGTGACAATGTGTGATTTCTTCATTGAACTCTAGATTACAGTATTTAGATATAGACTTCAGTATTTAGATATAACTGTGACTGCACAGCAGTCTAAATACTGTAGATATATAATATCTATGATATAGATATTATATACCTACAATATAACAGAATATTATAGAATTGAATATAACTGTGACTGCTGTGCATGGCGTTGTGCCACACTGACCATTCCCCTGCCCATGGAGACATTAATTTCATTTGTTCCAGGCACACATTCCTGTTTGGCTGCTCACTAGAGCCAACCTGATCTGAAGCATATGCTCTGTGGATGAGGGAAATGGGATGAGAGCATGTGGGTGGGAGACCAGACTGATATTTTCCAAGATTCAGGTCCTTAAAAAAGCAGGGAGAGCATTTCATTTAATTTAGTGGCAGAGTACCGTGCTGGCAGCTTGCAGTAATTTTGGAAAACACAGTTGAGAGAAGTGAAAAATCAACAAATATTATTGTCCATTTGAAAGCAGCTGTAATTCAGGCAGAGCTCAGCAAATGGATTGTTGCTATTTAGGATCTGGGGAGAGCTGATTACAATGCAGGGTTGAGCTATACAGGCTGTTATTCCACAATAGCTGATGTGTTTTTCACCTGACCAGATCCAGATTCACTTTCAAGAACAGATAATTCTGTCTGTAGCCATCATGCTGGTGCTTGCTTGCACATGCAGTGTTAACAAAATAATGTTTTTCATCAAGCCCTTTGGAAAACCATCTGATTATCTCAGATATTTAGGTCCCAAAAATGCCCTAAGAGCATGCCATTTTGCTGACAGACAGAGTGAGCATTCTCAATTAGTTTGAGAGACAAAAGTTTAAAGAGATGAGCAAGAATTCCATTGTTCAGCAAATAGCAAAAGTGAAATTTTAATGAGCTGCTGAAATGGGAGATATGACTAGAACAAAATCAATATATCATCACACTGTTTAGAATAAAAATCTCTACATGTGCCTTTATATGTAAGTCTAAGGTGGCAAACCTCATGGAAGAGCCTGAAGGAAAATCCATACTGGAAAGGAACAGAACATTTTGTGTGTTTCATCAAGAAATGATGAAAACACTTGACCTCCCCTAGGTTAAAAATAACTAATTTGGAAAACTGCTTTATAAACTAATTAAACAAGGAAAATTTTATAAAGTTTCCTATAGATTCATAATTGAAGTAAACAATTGTACATGAGAGACCAGGCAGTAATTTCTGGATTAAGAGAAAGAAGGGAAAAAGGTTCTGCTGGATAATGTTCTAAAACTTCCTTAGTTGTTACTGTTAATTTCTTCTGTCATTGTGATCTGCATACATTTTTAACAGAATTTCATTGTTTCATTTCTGGGCACAGGCCCATGTGTATTTCAAACACAGAACATATATTTCCAAACTGTTGTAAATAGTAACAATTTTAAAATTACTTTACTGTTGCTTGTGTCACAATTTTTCCAACATTCATCCTGTTGGGAAATAAAACCTCAATTTAATTTAGATATTTGAAAATTTAGGATTGTGCTATCTTTTCAGTGCTATAAAGCTGTGCTAGAATTGGTTTCTTCCAAATTTTTATGCATATATTTATTTACCTTGTAGTCAACTGTTGTAGTTCTGATAATTAACCAAATTTGAATTTAAAATAATCTTTGCTGAAGCCCTTGGGTTGGCAAATGCTTTTCTTACAAATAACAACTGCTTCTATTTAGGTTTTCATTATTTCTGATAGAAAAGAAATACTAATACACTGGAACAGTGATAATGAAAATTGAACAGATGGAATTGGATAAAAATGGCATAAATTTTTAAAATTATATATTTTTTTAACATGGAAAGGATTTAGTTGTTTAAATGAAAACAATGAAGAGAATTTTGTAGAAGATAATAAAATATAACCATATTTAATATGAAATAAAGCACTGCAAATTAACTCAGTTGTCATTGAGAATAACTTTGAAGGGAAGTTCTCCACTGTGCTCTCTTTCAAGAATACTGATAGGGTACAAAAGAAGCAGTCTGTATTCTCGAAAAGTTGGTTGATGTTTCCACAACAAATGTTAATGTGTTCATCAGTTTCAAAATGAAGCATCTCATGTTTTCTTTTTCATGTTCCACAGACTTGAAAACACCAATAAACAAAATCAGATTTAGAGAGCAAAATCTTTCAGAATGATTAAGTCATGATTGTTCTCTCATTTGTGCCTTTATACCAACATATATAAATCCAAATATCCCAGTGTACATTATTCCTAGCTCACATTACAAAAGAAAAATTGAAAGATCATTTGCAGTTTTTCTTTTTCATACTATGCATTAAGTAGAAGCCTTAATGGTCTATTCCACAGAACGTTTAGAAGTCTCAGTTAGATAAAATGCTTTTGTGTTAGGTCCTTACAAACATACTGTTGGAAAAAGTCCAACTCCAAAGGAGCTATCACTCAGAAATGCTTGAGGATGGAAAAATAATGATTCACCTTTTGTAGCTGCAGACACAAATCACAGAAAGGTGATGTGACTTGCCCAGGGATATACATGCAACCTCTGGCAGGGCTGGGATTTACGTTTTCATCTTGCTGCTCAGTGCCTTAATAAGAAAACCTTTATTCCTCTTGCAGTCTGAAAATGACCAGCTTGGCTGCAAAACATTCCTGGGTCTGAGGAAATAATATTGTCCTGCGCTTCTGAATCCAAGTGTTCCATGAAATCTGCCTGCGAGAGTTCCCAGTCTCCAAAATCTCCCTAGCTAAACTGAGCAGAGTTTAAATTTGAGGGTCAATTAGCAGGATTCACAATGCACATTATTAGAGACTGAGGGGATTTAACACAACTGTGACAATGTATTTCCAGATCACATCACATACATTAGCTGTAGGTGCTATCTGAAATCTCTCAATCATTACATTAAAAAAAAAGTGACCCAGTTTATTTTAAAAGAATTTCTTCATTTATACTCATTGGTAATAGCTCTTCCCCTGTGTTCTTTGCATGCTATCCTTGTCTTCTGTAATTAATAAATTTGTGTCCTCTAGAATATAACTGCTATGTTTAGTTCTTGTTATTGCAGCATTTCTGCTGGTTGCCAGCCATACCATACAATGAGGTTTGATGTCCTGTAGGGGTGAGGGGGCTGAATTTCTCAATGGGTGACATGCTAAGAGCAAGGTTTGAAAGGGCAGATTTTTAAAACAGTGAGCAAAATTATCCACATGAGACTGAAGGGCAAAGTAATAAAACTTTAAAACCATTAAGTCTGGAGGCCATGTCAGAACATTGTAGTAGAGGCACAGATGGTACGCATACTGATGAGCAGGAAAACATAAAAGAGTGAGCAAAACTGTATGGGTAAATGGAGAATTATGTAACTCTTACTGGGGCAACAGATGCATTAATTTTAAACCAAAAACGCACTGTAGACAGCAAAGAGAAAATCAGATGGAAAGCTGTAGTAATTTCTCTTCCAAAAGAAAATCGATGAGTAAAGCTGTGCAAAGAACAAATATCATAAATATAACATAAAGATAGTGAAGTGACAATGTGAGATTTTGAAACACAGAAGGGAGTCATGTGGGACTAGCACATCTGGGAGTCTGCCTCTGAGATTTCAGAATCTGCACTGGTGGTATTGAAACTCAAGGTGTCTGGAGTCCCCTTGTTGTGTTGTCTTGACTGAATGCTGAATTGCTGCATCATCAGTCCTGCATCATCAATTGCCTCATCAGTTGCATCATCAGTCCATGGCCTCTTCTCATCTCCTGAAGCTCTGCAGCTGGTGAGCTTCTTGTCCTCTGCCTTTGGCTCTGAACAATGGGTGTTGCTCTGACTGATGACACCCAGTATTCACTCTGGAGGGAATTTTCGAAGTCATCCCTTTATTTTCAGTTCAACTAAAGGATTGATGACTTCATTCATAACAGTAACAAAATATTCTGCCCTCCTACTCTCCTAACATTGGCATCTTCTATGCTTAAAGGTGATAGCTTTTGCAACCTACAGAGGTAAAGCTGAGTACAGCAGACAAGCTGTAAATTTTCTGCAATTGCCTTGGAGTAGCTCTTCCTGAATCTGGGTTTTCATTCTAAAGGTTATGGATATCTGGAACATTTACCATAAAAAATACTCCCATAATTAAATGGCAGTAATAAGTGTACTAAATGGGATTAATGGTATTTTTCCTGAATCCATCCTGCCAGAAGGTTCTTCGTGATCCTTGCAGTTCTGAGATGTAGCATGCTTATCTACTTGAAAGGCTCAGGTCTGGATAGGAAAACACCCCTGGGAACATCAGCAAGACATGTGGGAAGCAGAGCAATGAGGAAGATCAGGCAATCACAGAGTTTGCCTATGCAGCATTTCTCTTGTTTCCAACAGGTGTTCTGAAGAACCTTACAAGCCTCTACTCCTTGGTTAAACACTTAAATGGTTACTTTCTCCAGGGAGCACCATCAGCAGATGCTAATTACAACTCTTGGGTTGCTATTACTTAATCTAGCCTATCAAATGTACCAAATGGAAAAAGAAACTGAGAAAGTATTCCCAGTCCTTCTGTACAAAGGCTGCAGTGTGGATTTCTTCACCGCCTTTCTTTGACACATCTCATTCTGGTCACCAGCTGTTTTCAGATCCTCAAAATCATTTCCTAAATTTCCTTCATCTTTAACTTTATTGCTATTCTGCCAAAATGTAATCAGTTATTTTATTCCCCTTTTCATTGTTCAGTGTTGACAATTTAGAAAACATTAAGCATTAGCAATATTATCCCTTCTGTTCTCAAGCTGACACATTACTCCTTGACCCTTGGGTATTTTCAAAGTTTCTCAGCTCTGCATCTGAACTCAGCATGAGGAAGTGCCATGAGCAATGGGAGAAGCAAGGAAAGGTGAAATTAATGCCATTTCACAGTTATCCAAAACAATATTGATAGAAATTGAGCCATGTCCTTGTGGGTGCTGCACTTGGGATCTGCAACTGGATTGTTACCTTATAAAGATGACTCCTGTTTTGTTATCCCTTAACTATCTGTGGTTGAAAAATAAATTGCCTATTATATACATGTGATAAACAGTACTGCTGAAATGATGCAAAAGCTTTAGAGATGTCATTGTAGTCTGGGTTAATGGATATGTTTTCAGCAGAATTTTTTTATGTGTGCCTTCAAATTTCACAGCACTTTAAAAAAGATTAACAATGTTAGAAACATGGGTGAAATATACTTAATGAGCCTATTCTCTGCCAAAATTAAATCTCTGCCCTCAATTCAGTGGCTGTAACTTCTGCATCCATTCAGTATTTTAGGCAGGAGGGATGAGACCCAGAGACACGACTTGACCAGTGGCATTTACTGAACTTTTTACTACTGTGGAGCCATGTGCTAGTGGTGTGTGTGTGGTCTGACTGCACTTTCGGATCCCTTTGTTGACAAAGTCCAGTCAGCTATAGTCCTCTATCTTCCATACACAGTGGATATACAGCTCACTGGGCCATAGCATCACTGTTCCTCTAGATATTGTGTGGAAGACTTCAGCAAAACCAGTTCTTTTCAGCAAGTTAAAGGAGCCTGCAGTGAGATATAGCAGACAGAAATATGAGGTGGGCTTAAATAGCTGAGATACTTATTAAAATATAAACATAACTGTATAACTTGCTTGATCCTTCTACGTGGTGCTTCTGAATTCACTAAACTTTGTTTACAGGGTGCTTTACATTCATAGACAACACATTTCTATTCATAAGCTCTCAGTTCTAATAGGAAATACAGAAAACTTCCTCTGAAAATGAAAGTAGCAGCAGTATATCTGAAAAACTGCCAGGTGAATCACTCCTCTACCATAGCACTGACAGCAGCATCTCCTTGTGTTTCTCCCTTTGCAACAGACTCTTTGTCACAGGCCTCCTCTCTTCCATTTATAAATCACTCTGTACAAGCTGTGTCAGATGCTCCCAGCACCCAGAAGAGCTTTTGGGCAGTCCTGCTCTGCCAGGGCTCCCTTGCTCAGCTGCTGCAGTGCCCAGTTTAGGGTGAGAGCCTCCTCCCCAGCAGCTGCTGACCCCCTGTCCCCTTGCTGCTGCAAGGACATGAACTCAGGGACAGGACAGAGAGCAGGACACTCAGAGATACTGAGAGTGTCTTTCTTCCTGCTTCATGTTTTCCCTCCAAACTAATTTCTACTCTTTGGGTAGCATATGGCAATTTGAGTTGGCTCATTTGAGAAATCCTGGTGTCGTGGATTAGAGCAAATTTGGGAGAAAACCTCCAAAAGGAGACCCTCCAGAAAGCAAACCCACACAGCCCCTCCCCACAACCGGTTCAGGAGGGATTCCTCGGAGAGAAGTGGAAAGAACCTGTTTATTTAACAGGCACAGCACCCCTAGCGCACAAAATGAACAATACAGGATGGCATCACTGAAAAAGATGACAAATTCAGAAAGTCTCTCTGGGGGTGGTCGTTCTGTTCGCAGTCCCTCCGGCGCTGGGGCAGCTGCTGCCCAGAGTAGGCCCCGCTGGGCCACAGGGTGCAAACTCTCGGTGTTCCCAGGCCCCAGCCCAGAGCAGGTTCGAGTAGGTCCAAAAAAAGGGAAAGGAAAAACAGTCCAGGAAGAAATTCGGACTGTTTAGCTAAACTAGCTAATGAGCAGAAGCAAAAAGCGAGAGCAAAGCAGGAGCAAAGCAGAAGCAGGAGCAAGAGCAAAGCCAAAAGCCAAGCAAAAAAGCAAAAAAAGCACCATGTACTGCCCTGTCTGTGTGTCCCACCAGCTGTGGGGGAGTGGCTGATAAGAAACCCAAACAAAACTTTCACTCTTCAGAGCCAGTCTTGAAGGCACAGAACATAATATCCAGCATAAACAGAACACATGAATGTGGATACAAGCATCATAATGTCACTCTGGGACACCTGGGTTGACCTCTTGTGTGCACTGAAATGTGGGAGGTTCTTGGTGTGCCCCATCACCACCCCTGGCTCAGCTCTGCTCGTCACAGAAGGGCAAGGCTTCCAGGAAAGGTCCAAGTGTGTCCCATGGGACCCTTTGCTACTTGCCCTGACAGAAGACTCATGGACTGCAGGCAGAAATCCAGAATGGACACGGGCAGCTCTGTGGTCCTCATAGACATGAAGCTCTGCTCACAGTGACGAATACTCTGTGAGAGACATATGGATTGGATTTACCCTTCCTTTCAGAATTGCTTCTCATGGTGAAAGGATGATCTATGCAGGCTGGAGATCATAAATACCACACAGAAATAAGAGGAAAGCATTGAGGGCATGGATTCTGGTGGATATTTATGGCAAAAGAATGGCATTTTAGAGTGGATTTTGCTGCTTAGTTCATCCAGCTAATAACCTTCTTTCCCTGCTTGAGTATCTTTCCCAACAGCTCCTCCAAACCCATCTGCAGGCTTGACAAACTGCTCTGCTGGCAGTGACATCTCATTCTGGTTTTAATTTTTCCTGGGAGCCCTGTGATTGCTCTTGACTGTACAACATGCCCAGACAGGAAGTCATAAATGAGAAAGGAATAAATGACCTTGGAAAAGATAAAATCTAGGAAGGAGCTGCCTCTGTCATTGCCAAAACAGTTATTCTGGGTCTCCCCTGCAGTTCCCAGGCAGAGAGGGTCTTACAGCAGTTCATGTGGATTTCTCTGCTGGCTGCAGCTCATTATTGGTTTCTCTCTTCTCTGGTACACCTCAGACATAGTCAGGAATCAATCCTGTGATGAATGGACTTTGTATGGAAGCTCTGGAAATGTTATGGTATCCCTGTGCACAGGGCTCTCCATAGGAAATGGTCAGTAAATGAAAATTGAGCAGTATTTGCCTCCAGCAGCCCCTAAGAGCCACCTCCTCTTTAGGTGCCCACAGTGCTAGGCCCCAAATATGCAGCTCAGTTTCAGCATTTCCTCAGCTTGTCAGGGGTTCAGTAAATACTTGATATTGAATTCCCTGACTGAAGAGAAACTGCACCATAAAATGCTTGTCTTCTTTAAGTTGTTTCTAATTACTTAACTATTTCCCACTGACTTTTTTCTCTAACAATAACTGGTAGGTTCCCATCAATTTGTGGTGTTCCACTTTTATTGTGCAGTGATGGTTACTTGGCTTTCATTGATTGGCTAAGTGTTGATCTTTACTTGTTGACAATGGTTTTCTTTGGCATTAATAAAGTTAAATTCAATGTTAATACAGTAAAAGCTGTGCCTGTTGATGTGTCTGTGTGTTTTATAATGAGCATGATTTTTAGCTTACAACAGGTAAGTTTAACACACAGATATTTTATAGAGATTTTACTTTCAATTTTTTAAAAGATTAATTAATGAGACAAATAACTTTAACACATACTGCAAAACAACTAAAAAAAAGGGTTCTCATAGCTAGAGATGATGAAGACATGGAACTGTGTTGCTTTGAGGAAAAAGGAATAAAATAGAAAGCCTTGGAGTGAAAATTATTCTTGGATCAGATAAAAGACACAAGGAACTATGCCAATTAAAAAAATGAATTGTGCTTGCCTTGTGATTATTCCAAATTCTTTATGAGCCAAATAAAAATTACATGTCTAATAATTCTAAATATTCAGCATTAGATCACATTGTCCTCTGCAGAACATAACCAGTGCTTGCAGCTGGTTCATACCATGACTTCCTAAATGCTCAGCCTTCCACATCTTCACACTTGATGAAGTATAGGGAGTACATAGGTTTAATACACTAAATAGTTTAGGCTAAATGAAGTAATTATTTTTGCTTCATTAGAGTCAAGACATATTTCTATCTATATATCTATATCTGTGTGTGTATCTATCTATGTATCTATATCTATATCTATATCTATATCTATATCTATATCTATATCTATATCTATATCTACCTATATCTATATCAGTAACTGTATTTATATCTATATTTATATTTATAACTATCTAATTATATCTGTCTGTCTATCTATCTAAAGTGGTAACTACTGGAAACGATAGGAGTAATGAAGCCAAGTGTTATGTCTTGGAAAGCACTTTCTACAACTTTTTTAGGTAACTCTACTGAATTGCTTACTGAATGTTACAATTACATAAATACTCTGCAGCTGTAGGACTGAGACTCCTCAGTTCTGGTGTTCCTTTGAACAATGTATCTCTTCTTAAAATCTAAGATTTTGAAAAAGCAGAATAAAATATTCAGTAAGAAAAATATTGGTTTATGATAACAATATTAATAATTCCAATGCTAAATTAGAACTTTTCATCTTTTCATAAAGAATTCATAGGTGAAAGCAACATTTTTAATTATGCAGTAGTTCTTACCCCTGCCAATGAAAATTCAGTTTCTGCTTTCATGTTTTTACGAGGTACATGCAGTGTATCCAAATATTTGAATACATCTATTCATCCTTTATCTGCATCAATATTATCTTGATATTTATTTTCCACCTTCACTTGGCACTTCATTTCTTTCATTTTAAACTGATAAAAAAGGTTAGCTTCTTCTATGTGTATTGTTATTAAATTCATTAATGCAAGTCATAAAATCTTTAGCTTTTTTGCCAAGAAGTTAATTTTTTTAATTAGTTCAGAAGGAACTATGGAAGAGGAGTTGCTTTTCTTTGAGAGATATTGCAGAAAATTCGAGCTTTACTTGCAAAAAGTTGATCACTGTTGTCTAAAATTTTTCTTTGTCCTTATTTTTAAATGTCATAATTAGAAAAATTATATACCCAAGCCAAGATATTATTATCTTCTATTTTTTGGTTATTGTGAGAAGCATGTTCTAGCCACCTCAAAAACATTAAATATAGCCGTGGCAGGATTGTTGAACAACTCAAATTTCCCCCTGAGAGGAAGAAAATATCATTTATGTCAACATGTTTATTGATTTAGATTAGAATGAAGTTGCAGAGGTAACCAACCCTTCTAATATTTGTCAAGCTGTAGAGTGACCTGGTTTGTACTGATTATTGGAGCTGTGGAGTTTGGGGAAGAGGAGCCTTGGTTGCCCTTGCAGCTGATGGGAGTGACCCAGAGGACCATACCTCAGTGCCCTGCACACCACACTGTGGGATGCTTGCAGAAGAAAAACAACGAAGGCCTAACAAATTATCCGATTTGTTTGTTAATGTGGGGAAAAATGAAATAAACCTAAAGCACAGAACACAACAGAAATCCCCATTGTTTATATTTCCCAGCCCTGCAGACGCAAGCTGCTGAGGAAAGCCAGCGAGAGCTGCTATTCATAAAAGAGATGGAACAAGCTTTGATACCAGCAGCCCCTGCCACACAGCTTTACTGACCTTGTCAGGGAATGTTTCTTTGTCCCAGTGTCAAAGCAAAAATAAGTTAACCAATCTGTGAAGTCCCTCAGAAGGTCAGTGGGCTCTCTGAGGTATTTTTCGAAGAGAAATGAGAGTAGAGCAGAACATGCTGGTGACTGAGGAGTCAGCTGGTGAGTGGCAGGGCTCCACCAGGGATGAGTGATGCCAGGGCAGGCCAGCACAGCTCAGTCCTGAGTGTCCATGACACCAGACCATGCCTCACAAAATCACAGAGTGCATCCAAGCTGGAAGGGATCAGCAGATCATCTAATCCCAGCACCCTGCTCCAAGTGTGCTCCAGGGCTGACCTCCTGCAGGGTGTGACTGCAGTGAAAACAGATTGCATGCTGAGATCCTAAGGGACACCTCCTTCTGTAGTTTGTTATAAACTATGAGTTTCGAAATAATTATTCCCCTGTCTATTGGTTTCTTTGAAGTGGGAATAGGTGTGGCCCAATGCCAGGAGTGGACAGAAATATAATTGCTATGTTACAATTCAGTCAGAAGTTATTTCTAATTGACAGCAAGACTAGCTGTACCATCTCCCATAGATAGTTGACACAATCATGATGATCTCAGATTTTTCATGATGTTGGTGGCTGAATTTCCCAAAGGATGTGAATGACAGAATTACAATCAGTACACTGATTCATGATCTTATAGCAGGCAGGCAAACCAGCACACCTCTTGTAGTAATTTTTCCTTTAAAAAGTTAATCTCATAACTCCCTCTGGACTGAGAAGTCTGAGTTTTTTGTGAGACAAGCCACATAAATCCATGTTGCTTGTTCAAACATTGCTGGATGAACAGCAATTCAGACTGGAGGTGACTGGCAAGAAAACTTGCCTATAGCATCCCCCAGTCAGAGAGGAGCAAATCTTCAGCAATATACTGACCAAGTCCAGAGCTGAAAGGTCCAAGTGCAAAGCTGTTGGACTGAACAGGGAAGTTATCCTAGTTCTCCCAGCAGTTCTGACAAAATGATCTATACCAGGATGATACTTTTCAAAATTTTATTTATCTTTCTCCGTTCACCTGTTGTGTTGGTTCTTCCTGACCTATGGAAAAGTGGGTTGAGATTGTCATCTTAAAAGGCAGCAAAAATATATGTTAAATAGTTTTTGTTTTTTCTGTTTTCCAGATTTCTGTGGCACATCTTCTGCATTCTCACAGTTTAAATCTGAAAAGTTAAAATCTCTGAATGTACTGCTCTTCCAGGTGTATAGCTGATGCAGAAATAGCTAAATGTCACTTGAAGCAACATCCAGGAGAGAAGTGAGTTTCATAAACCAAATCACCCCAAACTTCTTGCACAGCATACAGAGTTAATATGCTTAGGTCTGCACTTTCAGTTTTATACTGAGGTCTTTCATCACCTTCTGATGCAGGGAAATCTTTGGTTTATGCTAGGACCTAGCATTTTGAGATCAGTCCATGCAAATCTTTCCCATACAGAGAGCTACTTTAAGGTCCAGCAAGATACTTTCTTTTATGCTGAAATTAGAATGATGAGGTTTCTGAACAGAAAAAGCTAATGCTAACTGGTAAGGTAACTGGAAAAGCAGTGAGAGGTATCCTAACCATGATTCTACCTCTATGTCAGTTCTGTCTTGCTGATTGCTCTCTGTACACAAGTTTGATCTTGTACCAGAAGAATTTGACCTTGAGACCTGCTTGATTTACTCCTTGCCGAGAATTTTATTCTCCTGCCACACTTGGCAGCATCTAGAACCATTTGTTTCCTGAGCAAGTTCACTTACCCTCCAGGGTATACCAGCTGCTGATTTTTTTTTTTATTTAAGGGATGTGAGAGGAAACAATCCTGACTCTGTTCACCCCAAACACATTTTTTCAAATAAAATTAATAATATTGTGACTGCTGAGTTTATTTGTGTTTCATGATATCCAAGTGACTTCCCAAAAATATTTTTATTCTATTTAAGTCTAAAGCTACCAAAACAAAAGTTAAGCAATTAAAATTTCATTAAATGATCACATTAGGGTTTATCTGTGTTGTACTGAAAAGTGATAATAAACTGATAAACACATGACCAGGAGACCAAATAAGGCTCATTTCTTCAAAACCACTTGCAAAGAAGTGCAGAAGAAAGAGCAGATGAAACAAAGCAAAACCTTCATTAAAGCACTCCCAGTCTGAATATACGCATAAAACCCAATCAACCTGCTTTTTAATTCTATAGATTTTGGTATGATGCCAAGATAATTTCCAGCTCTTTTTTTCCAACATTAAAATAAAATTGCTCAGCAAGCTTCTTTAGGGTAATCAGGAACACCTCACATCTGCATTATTGTCATGGTTTGAGCCTGGCACAGAGCCAGTGCCCCCATGAAAATGCCCCACCCTGGTGTCTGCTGTGAGATGTGACCAGGAATAAGCAAAACAGGCTCCAACTTAAACATAAATAACACTTTATTACCTAAAACTACAGGAAAAAAAATAGGAAAGACTATAAGGAAAAGAAAAAATTGAAAACCTTACAAAAACCACTTTTCCTCCTCCCCACTCCCTGACTTTCCCAATCCAATACATTCTCTCAAAAATACCAACTGCCCAGTCCGGCACGACACTTTAGTATACTCAAACATCAGTTCATGAAGAGGGAAAGGAGTCCTTCTTGTTCCATAGGCTTCTCGTGGAGACACACTGAGACCCTCGTGTGCTTCCCTGTCACTCCGGCACCGCCCGGAAAGTCCATTTGCCGCTTGTGACACGTTCCTTCCATGCTCAGTGCTCTCACCACCGAGACATGGATCAGAGCTGCTTTTAGGGTGGTCTTTCAAGGATGCCTTGTCTCACTCCAAAAAGGCACAGTCTCTGCTTTTGGGACAACTGTCCCCCCCATATATTTCCAACCCCCTGGGGCCGGGGGGTCCTCACAAATGAACCCTCCTGGTTTTGAGGCACTGCCTCCCCCTAAATGCAGTCTGTGTCACAGGAACAACTGAGTCCATGGCTACAAGAAAACGTCCAGCCCAAAGGCCACTCCAAATCATCTCTCCCCATCCAATCATCTCCACAAACTCCGGGCCAAGGTCCTTATCTCATATCATCTCTCATCTCCCTTCTTATTCAGCTTCGAGGAGGATTAGCATTTTGCAAGGCCCCAATCATGCAAGAAAGGGTTAAAAGTTTTCAGTCTCTGTCTGTCCTGGGAGATGATACTCCCACACATGCTGCTGCTGCGGCCGGCCGGGCTCTCTCTCTCTCCCCCCTTTCTCCTCCTGGCGGGCTGCCATCACATTCGGTGCCGCCAGCTCTCTCTCTCTCCGGGGGGGGGGGGGGGGAAGGGGCTGGCTGCCCGATATCTCGATGTCTCTTGGGGCTCCGCCACCCTTCCATCCTCGAAGCCCCCCCGAAGCCCCCTCAAGCCCATCTCTGTCCCGGCCCCAGGCCTCACCGCATGGCTGGCCCCTCCCCCGCCCAGCAGCAGCGGGCCGGGCGAGGGAGAGAGGTCTGAACTCCTCGGCCGCGATGTCCAAAAAGAGGAAATGCCAGGGCAGTGCCCTGCTTTTAACCCCTGTGTATTCTTGGAGGTGTGTCCAAACCCCACTGGCTACACCAGGTGTCAGTATGAAACCCAAAACCTTCATTGGTTTGACCACAGCTTCCCAGAATTCCCACTCCTTCCGGGTCAACCCATGACAATTATGAAATGGACAATTTAAAATATTTGTCTTAAAGCCACAATGCAAGACAAATGGCAGCCTGTAAAAAACTCGTCAAAACAACAGGACACCTGACTATAAAAAAGAGATCATCTCATCAAACAGGACAGCTGGCCATCTTCCTCTAACATTTGAATTGCAGATGTGCTTCCCATCCTCAGCATTATCCTGGAGAGGCCAGGAATGCCTTCTTTTCTTTAACTTTGGAAATGGGATGGTTTTTTCCCAATTTTAGAGAAGAAATATTTCTTGATATCACCTTTAGGCAGTGCTTCAGGACATGGTGAGCTTGTGGCTGTGTGGAGGCAGAGAGTGTGTAATTCTACAATAAAGACTAAGTGTAAGCTCTCAAAATGAGAACATCTCCTCCAGCTGGGAAGTCACCATCCCAAGGTGAGATGAAATCTCTAACATTCTCTTGACCAGAGGGACGCTCCTTGGCACTATCAGACAATGTCTCATTAAGACATTGGTTCTGTTTCTAGGGTTGGACCAGGATGTGTGGGATTTTGTGCTCATCCAGATTCCTTGTCATTGAAGGACAGATGAAAGATCCACCTTCACAGGGAGGCTATAGGGTCTTAAAATCCTTTGGCCTCTTTCTGCCTAAACACTTCAGTATTTCTTGAGTTTGAGAGGAGCTGGCATTTAATTACCCTGCATCCTGATACAAAAAATAACCTCTCAAAGTAGATGGGTACAATTTTCGTTACAGACAAAACCAGGGTGTTGTGGTGTCACTCACTCGGGGTCACCAATTGTTGTGGCGTTGTGAGGGTCCCCAGGATGAGGTGAGGGATGAGAATCTGACTCCAAGTTCTCAGAAGGCTGATATACTATATTATATTATATTATATTATATTAATTATATTATATTACATTACATTACATTACATTACATTATATACTAAAACTATACTAAAGAAAGAGAAAGGAGACATCAGAAGGCTAGACAAGAATGATAATAAAAACCTGTGACTGACCAGAGAGTCCGACACAGCTGGACTTGGATTGGTCATTAATTAAAAACAATTCACATGGAACCAATCAAAGATGCACCTGTTGGTAAGCAACCTCCAGACCACATTCCAAGCAATCAGGTAATTATTGTTTACATTTTTTTTCTGAGGCTTCTCAGCTTCTCATGAGAAAATTCCTGGTGAAGAGTTTTTTCAGAAAATATCACGGTGACAACAGGATGTAAATCCCAGCCCCAGTCTTCAACACAAATGAGATCATGGTCAGCCAATTGTCATTGAGTGCTGGAGCTGCCTGAAGGCTTTTTTGGGAAATGATCATCACACCTCTAACTTCCTCATGGAACAATTTAACTGTTAAAAATGTCCATGTCTTAGTGACCATCAGGATGCAGAATTGGTGGGAGGGGCAGTGGCGGGGGAGTGGGACAGGGACCTTCTGCAGTGGCCCCAACTCAGCAGAGGTGCTGGGAACAGTGGCCAGGGCTGGTGAGTCAGGGTCTGACAAGGACCTGGGCTGGCAGGAGCACTGCCCAGGCCAGGACCAGGAGAGTCTGACCTGGGGCAGCTCCTGGGCAAGGAGGATGAGGCTGCGTGAGAGGAGGACTCTGCTGATGCTGGTCAGGGCCATTCAGAAACATTTGTGCACTCAAGACCCTGACAGTAAACTTGGTTCAGATATTCTCGTTAAAGTCAACAAGAAACAAAATATCCTTTTGTCTCCAACCAAAGAGTGATGCTGGTTGGACAGGAAATAGTGCAGAAGGAAGACCGAAACTTCTTGCCACAAATGCAAATTAAAATATGTTCAAAGGAAAACATGTACATTAATAAAACATATCCTACTGAGATAATTAAGCATATGGAATTATCTGTGCAAGAATGCAACTAACTTTTTCATTTTCATGCAAAATGAAATAAAACAAAGTCCTTTCAGATCAGTATGTAAATCAAAACCTAAATAAAATCATGCAATTTTAGACCATCTGCCTTCAGAGAATGTTTTTGACTGTGATAAGCTATTTAATGATGTTGCCCACACTAACAACGCCTATGAATTAGAGGAGTCATGTGCCTTGCAACAATTTGCTCTTATGTGTCTTTTCCTAAATACTTTTTATTGTTGCTGTTACACCTTGCCGCTGGATTTTATCCAAAGTAGAGTGTAATTAAAGCTGACTGAGAGTTCAGTTCTCAGAGCAGAATGTTGAGCTTGGTCAGATGAATGCTATTTCATGCTTTGCCAATGATCACTGACAGATATTGAAGCAAAAGGCAATACTTAAAATTATATAATGCACCTGGTCATGTTTTTCAATATGTTCTATGGCTTATAAATTCTTGTTTGAGCCCAATGTGATTTACTTTATCCTCTGTCACATGAATTTTGACTATCCATCTTATTATGTGTAACTGCAAACATTGCTCATAAGATTATCCACTCCTCAAACTAAGCGGTAGCACATGAAGGCTTGAGCTTCTCTACCAGTGGATTGTGAAAAGTCTACCTAAAAATCCTATGTTATATCCACTTTAAATACACACACTTGTTATTAAATACATAGTATGGCTTACATGACTGCAAGAGAAACTGAATAAGAGATTTTGAGTTTTCATTTCAGGACACAAAGTGAACAAAGGGGATATTGCTGCCAGCACATGGCAGCAGCTGAAGTGAGCCCCAGCCTCAGGGACCCAACTTCCTGGCAGAAAGAGCAATATCAGCTCTACATAGCAGGGTTTCTGAACTTGCAGATACTAAGTAGGATGAAATTCTACAGACTTATCTCAAATCTTCCTAGGATAGTTATGCTTGTGCCTATAGAAATCACATTACTGGGTTTTACTAAATAATGGGTTCAGTCATCCCATTACTATCAAAGGCAAAATAAAACAAGATGAAAGGTACAGGAAACCAATCTCTGAAAGGATTCTGGTGCCAACACCATCTCATGAATGCTACAGTCAAGTCCTCCTGTTGATAATTACTTGCTTGGCTGCAGTAGAGGTGAAGAAAATGTCCCTAGTAGTACTATAAATGCTGTGAAATATGCTTGCTTCTTACTTTTCACTGCAAATGAAAGAATATCTGTAGTTTTGTTGAGATTCACAAAAAGCTTTTGAATGAAAATGGATCTTTGTCAAGAAGAGAAAAGTTGGTATTTATAGCAAAAGCATTGAAGAAAATGCTAGTCTTTGCCATTCTCATGTGAGAGACTGTAAAACTCGCCTGAGCTTCTTTTTGTGTTCTCTAATCCTTAAGATGACTCTCAGGAGTTATAAATATAGATGGAAAAATGAAACATGAGACTCTAAATGATAACTTATCACATTTCACCTTGCTTTATTCCTACAACTTATGGCTAAAATGGTAAGAGAGGAGAATTAACTCATTAAAGGGGAAGAGATAATGCCTTAAAGAACTTGAAAAATCTCTTTACTTTCATGTAAGATAGAGAGAGCCTGATTTGCATTTATGCAAATCCACTGGAAGGGATGCAATTATACTAGCATAACTTAATGTAAAGATGAATCCAATTTGATGTATTTCTTTATAGCTTCAGGGCAAAAAGCTGAGTTTCACTAAGACCTTTAAGGTGAAATTTAGGGTTTCTAGTTGATGGGTTTTACCAATGCTTTTGCCTCAGAAAAACATTTTAAATCATCTTTATTTTATTTCTTTTTGAAAGGTAAATCTGGGGATTAAGTGAGAGTTACTTTTTGGTTGTGTACATATTGGTCATGTATATGCTGTAACTCAGCCTGCTGGTCAGCAAAGCCCAGATTTTTTTGCTTACTGGAGAAATATTATATGATGGTCTTAGTAACAGCCTGTTCTCTGGAGAACTTCAGAGATGGGGCAGAATTTAAAGAGCTGTCAGTCCTTGAAACAACTTCTTACAGTCAGCATACCTGGAGCTATATTATTTTATGCATTTCAGATCAGACCTGTAAACCCCATTTCTCAGAACAGCTGTGTATGTCAGAAGCAAACATTTCAGTAAGTACATTGGGCATACTCTATTCTTCAAATAAGAGTCAGGGAAAGGATACATTCTCTACAAAAGATCTGACCTGAACAGATGGTGATGTGTAACTGGTTGATTCCTTTTAAAGACTTTATATATATATGAATATATAAACAGGTATGTCAATATCTATCAGCAATTAAATATATCAACATTTATTTATATACAAATTTTATATATATACTCATATATCAACAGGAAAAAATATGGTAAGTGAGACTAGAATCAGCTTTTTTGAGTTAGATATTTTATACAAAGCAAAATTCCAATTTTAGCGGGAAAAAAAAAAAAGCCATTAAATAATCTCCAGCATAACAGAACATTCAGAAGCCACCTGTGAAGCTCTGAAAACATGATTACAGCAAGAAGCCCTAAAAGCCTACGTCTATTCTTCAGTGTCATCAGCTTTATATTAGCTTAGCTCAAGTACCAGAAGCAACCTCATTGCCACAATTTGGGATTTCCTTAAGGTGTGTGCTGCTGAAGATACCCTATTTTTACAGCCCATACTCTTGTGTTTACAGCTAGCTCAGCTGTCTCTAGGTGAGGGAAGGCATAGGCAGTTCCATCCTTTTATATCCTTTTATATGCTTGGTTTAATGCATTAACCCAAGGAAAAGAAAACTTAATGGGTACCCTGTCCCACTTGCCACAGCACTACAACAGAATCCTTGAAGTTGCTGCAAAACTGAACTGGTGGTTTCTTGTCTTTATTACTAATTCAGCCCCATTTTTTTGGCAGAAAAATTTTAACAGGAGGTAATCCTGTACATGATTTATACATAATGTCAGAGACATAATGATGTGTAATGCCAGAGGCATAATAATGGGTATAAACATAACTAGAAGAGTACTGTACTTTGTTGAAGTCTGGGAACAAAATGGGGATTAAATTAAGTAACAGCATAAAAATCAACACTAGGAATGTACAAGTCACCTGATCACAAATTACTATATTAACTCTCTGCATAATCTCATGCACAAAATGTCAGATTTAATTATGTTACACTAGTTTAAAACTTTTATAATTTTTATATGTCCTCTTGAATTAATTTACCACTCAAATGTAGCAAACACGCTTATGAAATTTTCATAGAATTTCCTGTACTGCCTTGTACAAGTAAACACTGTGTTTAATTGTTTTGGCTTGTGAAATAATAAAATGAAATGTGGAAATCATGGTAGGATAATAAGTTCAGTGTCTTACAATACCATTTTTACTGAGACTGAGGTTTAAAAATTCCCTGGTTTTGATTTGTGACAGATAAAACCCAAAAATTTCTTTCCCCAGTGAAATTATTGGTTTTAGGCAATTCTCCTCTGACTACCATGCTGGCTGTCCATATGTAATAGGGGATTAAGGTAACCTAGGAAACCAGTATTAACAGATGTAAAAGGTCTACTATTTTTCATATTTTCACATTTCTTCTCTTATCTCAGAACTGCTGATATGGTCCATAATAAAACTCTTGCTATTCTACCAATATATATAAAGACATTATAGTACTCAGGCTACTGGGGCAAAAAGGTCCTTCTGCAGGTGTGCAGAGAAGATATAAAGTGTGTGGGGATTCAGAACACACATCTCTATGGCTGCCTCAGGAATGAATAAGGAATATGTTTTTAGGATAGCTGAAATCATTGACAGTTCCAGCTAAAATAAAATACTGAAAGTAGGGAACAGAGAATGGTTTTATTTTACTTTACTGGAAGAGAAGAGGTATAGGCTGATTAGTTTGCTCATCACACTCTAGTGCATGGGTGACAATACCTTCCTGTTGATGATAAAGACAACATTGTGTGGTGCATGAGATAAAGAGATGACCAGAACATTTGTTAAAAGACAGCTTTTCTTTTCTAAATAACTCTGCCAAGTGGCTTTGATCAAAGAAAGAACTTGGAAATTTGAGTGAGGGACCTCTTGCTTTAAGTAAAGGTGGAGGGAAGGGAAATGGACAAATCTAAATGTTCCCTTATCCCTCACAGATGAGTTGTTCAAGAAGGGAATAGATAGCTACAAATTTCCTGACTTGTCCTGTCTTAGTGACAGGATGTGTGCAAAAAAGATGTTGTATGTCCCACAAGGAGACATGTCTGGAAGACACTGCATCTCCATCTTTATGTGCTGGCCAGTTTATCTGTCCTTCTACTTATCATAAACTGTGCCACCAGGAACTGGCAGCTTACAGCTGCATCCCAAGATCACACTGACCAATTTCCTTTGCTTAGGTAGAGTTCAGCATAATTTTCAAACTATCCTAGCACAATGGAGCTGCATGGTCTACTCTAATGTCTCCAGACCCAGAACAGACCCAGAAAAATTAAAGGCCCAAATGGAGATCATGGCTGGGTCTCCTGCAGACTGTGGATTGAAATGTTGCACTTCACAAAGTTTGGATCTTCCCTTCAGCCTGAAACTTGAGGACACCTACTAGCATACTGTTCATATCCCAGAAAAGATCTGAGCTTTCCTTGCATCTCACCAGGAAGCTTCAGAAAACCTGGATTCCCAAGGTTTTCAGTTCACCTTAAGAGAATATACCAATCAACACGGTGGAAAATAATGAGTTCATATAGCAGCACAACAAAAAACCTCTGCTTTCAAGTTAAAAGTCTGGCCTTAAGCATCTGCCACTCCATACCAACAGAGTTTACCACTGAGATTTTTTAATATGAATGGGAGATAACACCTGCAGAAAGCTACAACACTCATGGAACATCTTTGCAAGAGGAACAAATAACTGGTACTGGTGTTAATTGTGGGAAAGGAGGTTGAAATCCCATTTCTGCTCCTCCAGAAAGCAAATACAGCAGATTCATGCTCAGCTGAGGGTTTCTCTTTTTTGGTAAGCAAGGCAGCTGAACTAAGCAATGAAGTGCCGTTGGTGTGCTTTATTTGACAAGGCAAAAAAAAAAAAAAAAATCCCAGGGAACATGGGATTTAGTACAGTGCCAGAAGATAAGTGGGGGAATGAGCTTCAGAATAACCTTCTCTGACCTCCATCTCAAAAAAACCCACTTCCCACCCAGTAAGAGGAGACTGTGGGAGGAAAGAAAGGTCTGACTCACAGCAGAAACAAAAAAGTACTGCAAAAAGAACAGCCTGCATATGCCTCAATAAAGAGATCTCGTATACCTTTAATTAGCTCATTATAGAAGAGTGTAAAGTGCTAAAGGAAGCCAATATGGAATTATCAAATCAAATGGTATTAAAAAAAGAAAGCAGGGAAGGAAGAAGTTGCTCATGGTACAGGTTTGCTGTTAGTATGCTGTTCTAAGCAAAAGGGGAAAAGAAGGAAGAAATTGAATAAAAAAGTTTGGACATAATCTGCTGGAATAGAAGTGTCCATAGGAGTGAGTGAGGAGATTATACTACTGCCTCCATCATTTTGTGTGTGTGTCTGTATTCCTGAAGAGAGCTTCGATTTGCATATCCATGTTCACTTTCAGCTTTCCAAAAAATCTAATATCCCAGGTTAAAGAAATGTTAAAAATGTAGGTGGCATAGCACAATATATAAAAATGCAGACATCAAATGTAACGTTATCCTGACACTTAAAGATAAATGACATTAATTTCACACTGTATCTACCTCAGCCTCTCTGATCTGCAATTCTGCAGCAAAAGAAATGAGATGAGCACTTCAGGTATGGTAAGTGGTGTTGCTGCAACTCACATCAGTGTAAATTTTACTTTCAGCTCTTTTCTCACAGAAATGACTGCTAGATATTTTGGCGCATGTATGCTTTGAGCTTCTTTATGTTCCCTCAAGTTGCCAAAACAGAGCAAAAAGGCAAATAGGCTTTAGAGACCAAACAAGCTCAGCAGCTTTTGCAAAAACGTTCATAGAACAGTGTAAGGAGCACAAAGAACTGCCCTTGAACTTATCTCCCCTCAGTGCTAATGGAGTGGAAGTGTGCTATAGTGACTTTCTCTGTGCCTCTTGATGAGAGCTGTGCTAGAGAGCAGTTGGCATGCCTTGGATCCTTAAATTGTATTTACAGTACTCTCTGCTGTCTTCATTAGCAATCAGAGTGGCTGAAATAATGACTAATACTGTAAAAATTATCTAAAGGGAAGAAGAGAAGATGTAAGCTCTCAGTCAAAGGGGAGGGAGAGCAGGGGGAAAATTACAACTCTCCTGACCTGGCAATACAGCCCTGGTGCAGCACTTCAAGATGGATGATACGGTGCTCAGCCATTCCTTATGTACCCTTTACTAGCTAAATTAAAAAGCTGACATCTTTCTTAAAAGAAACATAGAACATGCCATATTTTGAGTGCACTTTAAAATAAATAAACGCATACTGAAAAGATTAATAATTCAGAAACTGACTTGTATTAAGGGCCATCTCTTATGTTTCAGCATGTTTGACCCTGTTCCTCTGATACCTCCCATCTTGGAGAGGGTCAGTTTCTTGAGATTAAGCTGCATGTGAGCTAGGTGGTTTCTTATGAATCATCAGCCAGGACAGGTGACCTCAACTGACCAAAAGGATATTCCAGACCACGTGACATCATGATCATTATACAAAGTGGGGGGAGGAAGGTAGGGAAGTTTGGAGAGATAGAATTTGTCTTCCCCAGTCACCATTACCTGTGATGGAGCCCTGCTCTCCTGGGATGGCCGAACACCTGCCCAGCCATGGGAAGCACTGAATTAATTCCTTGTTTTGCTTTGCTTGGGCACATGGCCTTTGATTTCCATAGTGTTTAAGAGATGCTGAGTCATGGTTGAGAGTTTTTTGTCATTTTCATATCTAATGACCAGACAGGCCTACCACCCTCCCATTTCCCACACACAGTCAAAATCACCAATCTCTCTTATATAGAATATTATAAATAATTTCCAGAATTCCTGCAGCTATAGAACCTAATGGAAATATGCATTTGTTTTTAGAGTTCAGTGCCAAAGCAAGGACTCAGGTTTGCTGAGGCCAAAGTGTGGGCAGTGAGCCAGCCCCATTTTCAGAGCCCACTGAATGGGGCAACAGCCCCAAACCTGCATGTCTGAATGGGGTTAACTTGCATCCTCTTCATTTGGTGCCTATGCAGAACCTGCTTGAAATTGTCTACACATTTCTTTTGGGAAGAAGCTTGTTTTATCTCAGTGGCTCTGACCCCATATTCTTGGCTTATTGTTTCTTCCTTCTGTTCAAATTCTTACAGATCACAGTGTAGAAGGAGCTGTAGAAAGGTGCCTTGCTCACCCCCTCACCTGGCTTAGCCTCTAAGGCAATAGCTCATTTACCTTAAAAAAACCAAACCAAAGCCCAAAAACCAAACCTATTGAGAGAAAAAGAAGTACAACTGCAATTCTCAAAAAAAGGAAGAATCCCAGATGCTTTTAGACATTCAGGATAAAAAAAGAATGTAATTTAGTTCATCAACTTCTAAAAGTCCTCTCTCTAAAACTGAAATGCAAGGAATTTGTAGTGTCTTTTGAAACCATGGCACAGAGTTATCCTATTTAATGACCTGTGGGATTCAGAATAGCAATATGATAAATGTGAGACAAATATCAAGGGCTTGATCCTGCCCCTTGGTACACCAGTAGAGCATTACCTCCAGCTGTTTAAAGTCAGCTTCTGATTGCATATGGCTTCAAAACGTGGTAGGCAAAACAGGAAAAACTCCTTTGGCTGTGCATATTAGCACAAAAGGTGATGGTTTTTTATTCAGAAATTGCTGCATTATTCTGTTATGTAAGGAATCCAGTGCTGGGTTTTAATTTTCACTGCCAACACAGAGCAATGACACCACAGCTTAAATGTAAGAATAGGCTTTGTAAAGAAAAAAATACCAGCCATCCAAATGAACAGTGCCCACACAACATATTACCCCTAAAAACCACTGGCACTGTTCTGATTTTCTCCCCAACCTTTTTCAGAGATGCTGGTTAGAATTTTTTATCTCAGTGTTTATTTGTGGCACCTCAGAGTTTCACAGAGGTACATGTTTTCAGAAAAAAACAGTTTTAAAATGACTCATAAAATTAGTTTGGAGGCATAACAGATTTATTCACATGCCTGCATATTTTATTTTTTTCCAACCTTATTGACCCAAAGAACTCAAAACCATCATGCTTTTCCTACGTGACCAACATTTCACAATATCTGCTTTAGTGGAAGAAATATAAAAAGAGAGAGGAAAATGAATGATCAAAAGGAGAAGGGAAACAGGACATATTCAGACAAGTAACACTAATAAAATACCTAAAGTAAATAAAGGAGGATGAGATGAACAGTATAGAGAGCAGAACAAATTATGTACTGACACAAGCTAAACAAAGGGTTTTAAAATCTTCTAAGGGACCACAGATGACAAAAAATCAAAGGAAAAAGGAAATAATTATGTAAACAATATCCCAGAGGAGAAGGAGAAATCCAAGTACATCTTCCTTTATTTGTACTTTATTTATATAAGCATTATTCCCTTATTCTTTTATTTATATAAGTACTATTTTTCCATTTACTTGCATGGGAATCAGATAAGACTCTTAATGAAAAGCAGAGAAATGGAAAGCTTTCTCAAAGATGAAGGAATGATAAGAATGTATTCCTAGAGAAAAATAATAAGAATTAATTCAGCATTTTGAAGATTAAATGTTCTCCAAACATTGTGCAAATTATTATTGGGATCTGTAAAACTCAAGATGTTAGAAAAGAGAATTTATCTCTCTCTTAACAACTAACACTGGTTTTTATTTTTGTTATAGAAAAGAGTCTCTGTAGAAGTGCTGAAATCACAGAATCACAGCTTACAGTTCTGCCTCTTGTAAAAGTTTGGCCTTTTGTCTCTCCTTTCCTCCTGCCATCCCCAATAAAATGAACCTCAAATGAGTCTCACTGTATGGAATTCCCCTGGCACCTTGATCAGCTGGATATTTGACATTTTCATGCTCCTAAAATGTGCTCAGAGGGCACAGAGGAAATGCTTGCCTTTCTACTTCTGTGTAGCAAATCTGGACAGAAGATCAGTGCCTGGCATGGCTGTGGGGCTGAAAGTCCTTTAATGATGCCTCTCCTGCAGGGCAGTGTGGCAGGTGAGCAGGATGAGGGAAAGGCATTTTCTTCCTGTCAGGAGCCTGTGCCATTGTGTGGGTGCTCCAGGTCTCAGGAGCCCGAAGAGAATGTTCAAAATGCACCCCAGCATGACCCTCCCACTTACTCATGGATGCATTTGTGTCTGTTTATTAATTAATATACTTTTATATCTTTATTATTTGTACACACTTATATGTATATCAAACTTTTGTCTTCTTCTTCCCATTGATTTTGCCTCTCCAGTTTCCTCTTTTTTTTCCTCTTGTAACTAGTTTATTGCTCTCCTAAAGGGTGAGAGACCACCAAAATAATGGAAGACATAGAGAACTAACCACACCAGGGAAAATATCAACAATATAGGAAATCCTGCAGGATTCCCTTGAGGGGAGGAAAGCAATGGACATCATCTGAAAAGTCAAATGCACAGAAGGCAGCAGAGCTTGGGCTGCAGAATGAGGCAGAGAAAACAAAGATGAGTTTGGATCAAGCTCCTTTGCTTAGAGGAATGAATATGAGTTGGGTTTAATGACAACACTATTAAGTGAAATGTTTCTGCTGCAGCAAAGAAGCAAAATGAAGTGGGAACCTATGTTTTGCTGGTAGGGACAGAGAGGAATCACTGAATTTCTCAGATTTATTAGAAATAGCAGCAGGATTTGATGACAATACAAGGGGGAAAGAAAGGAAGGGAGAAGTTAAAAAAAAAAAAGCTCCAACTTTGTGACACTGATGACTACAGGAGATGAGAGAGTTGCCAGTGGTGACAAACAAAGCAGAGGATTTATGTGAAAAACATGTAAGTTAGCCTCCAGGAAAATTGGAAGTATCAGCAAAACCTGGGAAAGGAGATCTGTATTGGATCATTCATCTTGCAGTGTATCTTCTAAATGTTGTGGTAACTAACTTGAAGTCCTCAGTTTCAAACTATTTTGAACACTCTACAGACGTTAGTTTTGCATTATTCCCTGAGTGGCCAAAAACCCCTGTAACTTGAGTTGTTTTGGTTTTATCTGAGTGAGTTCCTGGAAGCTGAGTAAATTGATGAAAGGAAACCAACATCACATTAGCTTGAACTTGAGAAAGCTTAGTCTGGTACTGAAAGCAATCACTTTAAAACAACCGTCACTGTTTTCAGCACATTTTAATCTAATGCAGAGGTTGGCTAACAGTCACCCCTCCTCAGTGACTCAGTTTGTCTGGGTTTCAAGTTCTCCTTGCTGGCTTCCAGCTGCCATTATTCCTGTATGAGCCACTGCCTTGTGACAGAAGAGGAAAGCAGGTATGTGGAACACCTCAACTTGGCATTTGCTTCTATTCAGGATGCATGCATGAGAGGGAATTTGTGCTGGGTTTGAGTAACTAAATCTCATGTAATGAAAAGACATTGGATGTGATTGGTGCTCTGGGCTCTGGTTCCTCCCATAGTTTGCAGTTCTGGAGAGGTATGGAAGCAGTGTGAAATATTGCAATCTTTCCTGGAGAAGAGTCCTCTAGAGCAGAAAATGTGGAAACAGTCATCAGCTCTGTGAAATCAAAAGTTTTAATGACTTCTGCTTCAGTTTTCCATTCAAAATAAAAGACGAATGCTAATTTACCTGCATTTTAGAGATAGTGTGGGAGGTGACCTACTTAAGGTTTACAAATCATTCTCCTTTATAATTTTTAAATAGTGTTGTTTAGCTGAAATGAGAGCACTTGTGAGCAGTCGTAACCATGGTCTTGAATTCATAATTTTGAGGCATCTTTTGTTTAATAAATTCACACTGAGAACATTTGTAGCACCTTCAGTGGTTTCAAGCACCTCAGTGAAGTTTCCAGACCAAATATTTGACTTCATCTAAGTGAATCTTTTTTTATTCTAAATGATGGCTTACAATCTACAGAATAACAAGCCATGGTGGTAGTAGTGACAGCAATAAGAGTAGCAATAAATAATGTCATTATAATAATGATTAACTCTGGCTTTGGTGACTGAGAATTTTTCCATTTATTTCAATAGATGCTAGATATAAGGCCAACTCATCTAGACATAACCTCCTTGACTGGAACTTCATATAAAACTTTGTGTGGAACTGTTGATGTCACTGTAGCAGCAGGAATTCACAAAATATACCTTTCAATGTTGAATGACCTCCAAAAATACTAAAAGCCATTGAGTCAATTGAGATATTAGTGTTATGGCATACTGCAGTTTTTCCCAAGCTGTTTCCTGATAGCTCAGTGTTCCATAGTTGATAATTACCAATTTCTCTTTTTGTCTGACAGGAGCTGATGACCTTATCATCTCCTCTTTTTCTAACATCCCCTTTTTCCTGACTGGTGACATCCACATTTTTCTTTCAGATTGTCTAATTGACTAACATAATTAAATTAAATACAGGGCAGGGACTTCCAGTCCAGAACTGTTTTGAAATTGTTAGTTCAGAACTAAAAAAATATGTATTCTCTTTCTCTGATTTTTTTTTAGAAACAAAGACTGCAGTTGTTCAAAATGAGTTTTCACTTTTCTAAAAATAACCACAATCTCCCTCATTGAAATCATTATCACCCTAATTGTATAGAACAAGAATATAAAAAAAGACATATTATCTATATTTCAAGCATACTTCTGAGATGTTCTGAAATGTTTTCAATAAACCCAGTTGAAGTCTGAGCACTGTTATTTCAGAGAAAAATGGGAGAGCCCTGTTCTGCAAATAGTCACACTTTATATAATGCTGAAAAAAAACCCCAGAAAATGGAAATGCCTGAAGGTGGTCGTTCAAGGCATCAATTTTCTGCTGAAACATCAGAAACTCTATAACTGGAGTTTGGGGTTTTTTTCCTGTACACTAGTACAGTTGTAGAAAGAAAATAATTAGAGGATATATGTAACACAAAAATGCAATCATACCTAATTTAAATCAAAATTCTGATTTAGGTCTACATGTACAAATGTAGGTATCATTTTATTATGCTCTGTTATGACACTCACTGTGACATGAAACAAATATTTTCAAAACTGTCTTCTCTGGCTAATGGACAGGAAGGAAAGTAGGGAGATGTAAAGGAAAAGCATGTTTTTAACAAGCAACTGTTTGGTTGTTTGTTTGTTAGTTTATTTTCTACATAGCTTTTTTTTTTTTGGTACTACTATTGTATATCAAATTCTAAGTAAATGGTCTGGTTTTCAAGATATGACATTTGTATTATCAGTTGTCTTGGTTTCCAGGAAATATTATTTCTCTGCTATTCCTTGGGGAAGTTAAAGAGCAGCAAAAAGAGAAGGTTCAGTCACATTTTGTCACACTAGAGCTCACCCCTGCAGCTCGGGAAAGTGTCTGGCTTGGAGAAAATCTCTGGGAGCAGCATTGTCCCCAGGGGAGGAATTGCCCAGACCTTGTTTATGCCCTGGGCTTGGTGGCAGCTCATGGCAGCTTGGCAGCGTTGCCATCCTGGCAGTTTCTGCTGTCAGCAGATCTCTCAAGACTGAAATACAGCCCTGTGATTACTCTCATTATATCTATTATCCCAGATCCATCCAGCTCAACACAGGAATAGAAAAAAAATTATGTTAATTACTCCCTAGTTATGACTGTTGTGGGATAACAAATTCTTTCATATAGGAAGTCATATGAGGAAAACTGGTGAAAGTTTGATAATATAAAGTGCTGACTTCCTTAGCAAATAAATTGTGTTTCATTCAGCTTTTTAAAGAGCAAAATTAGCACGAGCAGACTCTCCCATGTGTGGGATGCCAACTCCATTTGCCTATTTTTCTGGGGAAATTGAATATCCACTAACCCTGTTTCTGAACTAAGTTTTATTTTGGGACAGACTTTAGATGGCAGACCTCATTAATAATTTTTCCAATGTACCATGAATGACAAATATGGGCTTGATATGATAAAAGGCAATTCAGATACTGGTAAATCCACCTATATCAGCCAGGTAATGATTCCTTTCCCCATGTTAAGTTTATTTACATTAAAATAAGAAATTGTAATGCAGAGATATGGGTGTGTGACAAACATGCTACAGTCTATGTAGGCACAGACAAGCAATTAATCTGTGCTAACTGCCCTGGGCAAACTCCTCTCACACAGTGTACTGTGGGGTAGCAAATGTTTTTGCTCAAAGGCAAGCAACTTAACATGAATTTGCATTTTCCAATGAATAATTGTGCAAATGACCTGGCTCTGTAAATTCACTCTCTAGCTTTGTGGTGGGTTGTTCACCACAATTCATATACCAAAGCCTGACTACAAATGAATCTCCACATCTTCATCTCTCTTAGCAGCAAAGTCAATTACACTGGGAAAGTTTGCATGCTACAGTGAGCAAGTTGTACCAGCAGGAAGCTCTGGTATAACTGCCTGGGATGCAGCATTATGTTACCAGCCCCTTTCATGTTGCAATCAATGCAAGCTAATGTAAAAATTGTGCATAGATTGGATCTAATATATATGCTAATGCACAATAGAAAACTGCCACTCCTCTGCTTAAAATGATAGAGCACTATGCAGAACAGATCACCTCTTCAAGCAAAACCACCACCATTTGGCTTTTGAGGGGCCCCATGATTACTAAAATAAAAATGGATCAAAGTTAATTTGCACCCTGTCACCTTGACAGAAGTGACTGCTTGTATTTTTCATGTAACAATTTTTTTTGTCCATTAAATACAGACTAATTTCCTAAAAATTGATGCATACTCTATGACAGTAAATGAATAAACAGCTAATAAGCCAGTCATTTTTTCTCACAGAAAAGCAAAATATACAAAATAAATAATTTTCTTTATTGTTTGGAGGGGGACTAATGAACTGGCCCTTTTCAGATTATTTGAAAGGGAAACAAACAGTTTCACTTTACATACTACAAGTACCATCAATTTAGTGGTAGACATAGCCCTGATTTCAGCCCTGGTGTTTTGCCAGTCTAGCACAATGCTCTCAAATGAAGAATGCTAATGTTTTTGGGCACCACAAAAGATGCAAGGAGCTGCAAAATGTAAAAACCCAGTGCTTTTACATTTTACTAGTGCCTACTATATACCAAGAAGGGGAGAAGTTGCTGCCAATACTAGCTACAAATATTTATTATATAGAGATATGTCAAGGGTAAAGTGAAGTGCCTTGGAGTGCTGCTCTTGGTGTACAGTCTTGAGCATTTACAGCCACACTGAACAACTCTAGAGAGTTCTCACTTTCCTGCCCCAGGTGGAGCTGATCTCCAAATTGCCACAGATAAAGTGAGAAGGGGCTGCTCCTGTGAGGAGCCTGAGATGCTTCACCCCGAGAAGCCAGGCAAACAGAGCAAAAAGTCAGTGGCAGTGGCAAGCACTCAGCACCTTTGGCAACCAGGCCAGAAGACATTCTCTTCATCTTCCCACAGGTGGATTGAATAAGAAAGACACCATGAATAGTTCAAAGCTTTAGAATGAACAAGTGCACTTTGTCACATTTTCAGGTCTGTGCTCTCTCTCACCTTGCATTTTTGACATCTTTTCAAACTAAAACAGTGAGAGAAACAGCCTGCCCTGAAGCTGGTCTCTCTGGTTTAATTAAAAGCTTTATTTCAGCTTTGTGTAAACTGTGTGTGCTAAATGACAGCAATTTCAGCAAAGAAGAATATTGCTTGCCCTCCCACCAGTCATCTCCAGGTCAACTGCAGAGGTATGGTCCAGTGGAGGGACAAGGACAATTGAAATAACTCTCCAGCTCCAGTCGCTTTCATCTGTTTCAATGCCATATTTCACTTTTTCCTTTTCCCTTTTTGTAGAGCTCAAAATACTTATGCTCTACACTTCTTTAGACACCCACTCCCCCACCATCAGGATCAGTGAGAGAAGTGGACCAATAACAGTTGGAAGACCCATGGGTGAAGATAAAGGCAGTTTAATTGGAAAAGCAAAAGCCATGCACATAAGCAAAAAGAAACAAAGAATTAACTCACTGCTTCCTGTGGGCTGGCAGATGTTCATCCATCCCCAGGAAATCCAGGATCCTTCATGAGTAATGGTGAGTTGGGAAGACAAACCCCATCACTCCAAACACTCCCACCTTTCTCTTTCTTCCCCCCCACTTTGTGCACTGATCCATGATGTCCCAGGGTCTGGGATATCCCTGTGGTCAGTTGGGGTTCCCTGTCCCAGCTCTGTCTCCTCCCAGACACCCCCAGTCTCCTCACCAGTGTGGCAGCAGGAAAAGCAGAAAAGGCCTTGGCTCTGTAATAACAAAAATATCCTGTAATAACAAAAAGGCCCTGCTCAGCAATAACAAAAATATCCCTAAATTATCATCACTGTGTTCAGCACAAATCCAAAGCCTAGCCCTGTATTAGTCACTGTGAACAAAATTAATTCTACTCCAGTCAAAACAAGAACATCTGCAGAGGTGAATCTTGCTCTTATGTATCTCTGAAAGTTCAAAAATAAATTTGCCAAAGGAAAAAAATACCAAACCAACAACAAAAAACAACACCACAAAACTCAACCAACCAACCAACCAAAACCAACAAAAAAACCCACCAAAACAACAAAAAAAAAACCAAACCAACAACCAAACCAAAATTATGCACAACTATATACACACATGCACACACACACATATATATAAATTTCAATTGTCTTCACATCCTAAATCCTGGTCGATCTTAACAGAATCTAACTGGCATGTGACAATACTCCACATGGGATGTATGTGTTAAGAATATCTGCAATGTTTGCAATGATCACATCACAAATGACATTTACAATTCCCCATTTGAGCCCATCACCCTCAGTCCTGTGCTCCACTGCAGCTCCATTTTTTCCTGAGCCAATGCCAAGTCCTCATTCTGCCATTCCTAAAGCTGGATGCCAAGTATCATGGACTATCTTTCTGCTCAGATTTGATATTTTCTCACTCATAAGCATCCAATATTCATAGCTTTGAGTGGTAAGCTCACTATGCAATCATATTTTTTTTGTCCCAAATCTGTTTACTTTAGTTTTAAAAGTCAAAGTTTGACCTCAATAGCATGGAGTAGTTTGAATAGCATTTATCTTTGGAATAATCTTTTGATATGCAAAAAAATTATTGAAAATATTCTTTTGCAATACACAGTAGATTTTATGACAGGTATAAGGGGATTAAAAATGGGCATTTTTTGACAGACTAAAAATCAATGATATATTAGTTTTGCAAGTCTTTGTAATCCAGTCAAAAATGCATTTAGACATGGTCCTGAGCAGAGAGGTTGGACCAGATGGCATCCAAATGTTCCTTTCACCATCAACCATCCTGTGAGTCTGTTGTGTGCCTTGCTCCTAACAACACTGGGGACACAAGAAACTTCATCATATAAATTCAAGAGCTAAAGGCTGCTTCTGGACTTAGCTGGATCAAACAGGCACGGATGCAGGATACCAAGATTCAAGACCCTGGTTTGAATGACAGAATTAATTCAGAATATCAAACTGTAGGTTTCTTCTCTCACCACTAAGTTACTAACTGCTATGGAAGTGTCTGCTGGTGAGTGGTTGGGTGGAGGGGAATTACAGGAGATCAAACGCCAAATTAGAAATATTTTTCAATGTTTTTAAACCAGCTAGGTTGTTTTTCACATATCAGCATTTTCTGTTTAAAGATTTACACAATATTTTCTAATTGTTAGATAGTTGGGATGTAGGGTGCAGTCATATTAGGAGATTGTTACAAAAACCATTAGTGTTAATTACTACCCTAAAAATTAAATGTGTGCAATTACAGTTCAAAACTAAGACAAACAGGACATTTCCTACCATTACATGGTATTTATTTAAGACACCAAACAGGTTAATTTTGGAAGATATTTGAAAATATGTTCTTTCTAGTAACAAGTTCTATGGTAATCAAGAACAAAGAAAAATATTCTCTGACAAAAAACAGATTTTAGGGCAAATGCAAAATCACTAAAGACAGGGTAGACACTGTTAAAAAATTAAACAATTAGCAGTAATTGTTACAATGATTCTGGAGTATCCTTTTCTGATTTCAGATTACACTTGTGATTTTTTGCTGGAAAAAACCCAACCCAACAAACATCAAATAAAGAATGAAGAATCTCAACCACTTGCTGCCAAAACAGGAGAGCCACAAAGGTGACATAATGAGCTGCATCTTAGCAGAGTCTTTTTCAATGCAACTGCTGTGGCTGAAAGCTCTAAGTGCCACAGATCAGCAATCCTATTCCATTTAGACCTGCTGGCAATAGCTGGAAAATCGCCATGGTGAATACCTCAAACAAGAACACTTACAGTGCCTTTGATGAGCTGGTTCATCCCAGTCTTACATACACTGAATCATAATTTATTTCAGCTGGTTATTTCAGGAGAGGTCCTGCTGGCCACTGAGGCAGAGCTGGTACATCCAGGGGGATATGGTTGTGTCTGTATGTGCAGCTCCTTGCAGAGCACAGGGGCTGTAATCAAAGATTTTGCTTTCACTAAAAAACAAGTTATTAATAGCTGCAGATGCGAATGAAAAGCAGATATGGATTTTTAGGTAACAGAGTAAAGAGCAAGGCAATGTTAAAATATATTTTTGACTGAGATTGTACCTCACCTCAACAAATTTTGTCCCAGATGTGTAGGTGTCTTCCAGAGAAATCAGGAAACCAAGACCTGACACTGCAGCTTGTCTTGTCTCAGCACTGTTTCTGCTGCAGCCCCATTCTGCTGTTATCAGGTCCCCATTTTGCTACTCCAGCTGTGAGAATCTGTTCCAGTTCCACATCAAGACAGTTTTATTTTTTTCACTTTCATCATCTCCAGGTGAGCACATCCCTATTTCCTTTCCCACGCATCTTTTGTCTGTCCATAGCAGTTTTCATCAGGGGACTGGAAAGCATTTCTCTCAGCACACAGGTCTGTGAAAGTGCAACTGTGAGAGCCTTTCACCTCCCACTGGCTTTTTGTCCTAAATGCTGATAGCATTTATATGTTGCCCCAGAGCATTGCACACATTTTGTGAGATGAATTGATGGTGAGGAAACTACTGAAGTCCTCTCTCATCAGTCCCTGCTCTCATCAGTCCCTGCTCTGCATTGCTGGCATAATCAGATGCAAGTTCATTCTCTCCTTCCCTATGACACTTGAACCCATTATTCCTAAGTTTTCTGGAGGAAAGGTTTAGTAAACCTTAGGAAATCTTCCCCCCCTCAGCCAAAGCCATAGAAGCTATCTTAGGAGCAGGGCAGGAGGGTGGCAAGATTATTGGACTTGAGGCACTCTTCCCAGGCAACACTCTGATTCTTATGTGATCAGTGACAAATGAAGACTGGTAATAACAATTACAATTGCATTAAGCGCTATTTTGCTTAGGTGTAGTAGTTTTTATCTTCCCAAAACAATCACAAATGTCTCTATTTAAATAAGTGATTAAAAAGGACCATGGCATACCATGAAGCATGTGCTGTGTTGAAAGTGCTGCCTGAAATCACAGAAAGGTTCAGTTCAAGACAAATAATACTGAAAAATAGTTCTGACAGCATCAGATACTCCTCAAAGTGTTTGAGGAGATATAAATTACTTTGGACATTGAAATAAACATTGTTCTTTTTCTCTTTGCAATATAATTTGTTACTCTCAGCACAAAATCAATCTAAAGGCTTGTTTGAATTCATGGAGATGTGCCTTTGCTCTGCATCAGAAAAGATTTCTCATTCCAAAACATTCCTCATTACTCCTCCCTGCAGGGAGGAAAAAGTGGATAGAAAAGCTGTCTCACTGCCTTCTTACTCTCTCTCTAGCCAATTATTTCACATAAACCTGAAGACAAATGATCTGTCTCTTTGTCTCCTCTCCTATCCTCCATTTGCTTTCACTCTGGAGCATATTTGGTACCTGAATGACACAAAAATCCCCAGGATGATAAAGAAAACACACAGGGCTGTGGGGCTGCCTCAGACAAAATCCTGAGTCTACTCTCATCATTGGTGCAGAGTCCTTTGCACCATATGTGCAACAAAAGAAAATTAGCTTTGGGAGCGGAAATGCCACAGTTGTGTCCAAAAGGTTCTGCAGTGGGGAGAGGAAGCCATGCTCACTGGGACAGGGATTTTTATCTCATGGTTATGCTCCTCCTCTGATACCAGCTACTGTCTCTGCTTGAGTTCCAAAAAGGCTGCCCCTGCAGGGAATTTCCAGCATAATCTTTGTTGGTATGCAAATGCCCTAAATTGTCACAATCCTGATTATGGCAAAAAAATTTCATGTATTTTCATTTGTATATTTATATATTTGTATTTCTATGCATTTCTATATATTTCTATATTTTATTATATATATAAAATATGTCTAAATTTGCACACATGTCTGTGTACACTTTTATGTACATACATATGTATTTGCTCACACATTCACACATGTGCATCCTCATGTATCCTCATGTCCTCCCTGTTAGTTGTCGTGGTACAAGTAAACCAACTTTATGACCAGCGAGACAATTTAACCATAGATAACATGAACAGAAGCTTAACCTGATAAAGTGTAACAGGGAAAAAAAGGTAAATTTGCCAATCTGAGAACATCTTACTGCACTTAGTATATTAGGTAGGCATTTTGTTCCACCATCTCTTCTGTAATGCAGCTAAGTCTCCCATCGATTTGTACTTGGAAATGTCAGAGTTCATTTAAATAATGATATAGAAGAGAGAGAAAACTTTACAGAGATGGGATTTAAAAGCATTTACAAGATAGAATGAAGGAGAGAATGTCAGTCAACAGGATGTTCTACAGGGAACTGTAATTCCTGTTCAAATGACACCTCCCATAACTGTGAAAAGAGACTTTACAGAGGGAAAGCGCTTCTGCCATGCAGAAAATCAGCTTTTAAAATTGAATCTAAGAAGTTAAATGTCTTGGTCTGGGAAAGTTCTTTGGTAATGTTTGAGGTTTTCCTGACCTTTACTTGCCTAAGGGAAACTGAATCTGGAATAAGTGCCAACTGTGTATATGTGCATCACCATATATTATGAAATAAAAACTTCTTTTTATCCTTTCAGTTGTGCTTGTAGATTAAACATTTATGAAAATTATACTACTTGATCTGAGGTGTGATTTGTGTCTTGCTTCATGAAAGAGACTGCAGCTCAACTCATGCTCCATAAAGCTGCCAGATTTGTTAATAGAATCTGCAAATATAAGACCCTGGTATGTGCCAGCAAATATTTTTTAGTAGCACAGGAATTTGAATGATAAATCCAAAAGAAATCCTGCTGTCCTGCAAATTCAGTAGACTTTACAAACAACCTCATGAAATGTGAAGGCTTTTATTCCCAGGAGGATTTGTGGAATCCCCAGGGCTTTTCCCATGCCAGATGTTATCAGCAAAATACTGGAAAAAGTTGTAGGATAGGGAACAAGTTTGAATAGATGGGAATAGACTGGTAAACTGAATAGTCTTTGACAATTCTACTACTGTCAAAAATTTCCTGGAGAACACATGATGGATTTAGAACAAAAATACAATTAAAAAAAAAAATTAGTGCAGCAAAATTTTGCAATAGATTCCTTTAGTACTGTCTAATTTTTTTGGTATATAGATGAAAATTTGATGTAAGAAGTGAAAGTCTTACATTAGACAAGAAGTATCAGTGAGAAGAATATTATGTAGAAAAGAAAAAAGAATGTCAGATTTTATCTTGGATTTGAAGAATTAACCTTTGTTGCATCTAATGACTATTGAAATCTAAAGGAAGATTTTTATCCCATTATTTTTAGGCATTCTGAAGACTGTGTTAAAGTTTTAATATATTATTCTTGTATTTGCATATCATATCACCTAATTTCTATGAATTTGGGATAAAACTCCTAATGAAAAGCAGAGAAATGGAAAGCTTCTCGAAGATGAAGGAATGACAAGAATATATTCCTAGAGGAAAATAATAATAATTAATTCAACAATTTTGAAGATGAAATGTACTCCAAACATCATGCAAATTTTTATTGGGAATTGTAAAACTCAAGATATTGGAAAAAAGAATTTATCAGTCTCTTAACAATTTACACTAGTTTTTATTTTTATAGAAAAGAGTCTCTGTAGAAGTGCTGAAATCACAGAATCACAGCTTACAGTTCTGCCTCCTGTAAAAGTTTGGCCTTTTGTCTCTCCTTTCCTCCTGCCATCCCCAATAAAATGAACCTCAAATGAGTCTCACTGTATGGAATTCCCCTGGCAACTTGATCAGCTGGATATTTGACATTTTCATGCTCCTAAAATGTGCTCAGAGGGCACAGAAGAAATGTTTGCTTCTCTACTTCTGTGTAGCAAATTTGGACAAAAGATCAGTGCCTGGCATGGCTGTGGGGCTGAAAGTCCTTTAATGATGCCTCTCCTGCAGGGCAGTGTGGCAGGTGAGCAGGATGAGGGAAAGGCATTTTCTTCCTGTCAGGAGCCTGTGCCATTGTGTGGGTGCTCCAGGTCTCAGGAGCCCGAAGAGAATGTTCAAAATGCACCCCAGCATGACCCTCCTACTTACCCATGGATGCATTTGTGTGTTTATTTTTAATTAATATATTTATATATATTATTATAGTTATATATTCTATATAAATATATTAAATATATAAAAATATATATAATTTATATATTAAATATATTTTTATTATATAAAATAAATATATTTTATTATATATAAATATAATTATCATTATAATAATTTATTATTTTAATTATATCTATATATAATACATTAAAATAACAAATTATATAATAATCTCAGCTATATCTATTATATAACAATAAATTCTATATTATATTTTTCTATTATATATAAATATAACATATATATTTATATTTATTATATATAATATTTTATTTTTATATCATATTTATTTGAATATGCACTTATATGTATATCAAACTTTTGTCTTCTTCCCACTGAATTCTTACCCAACTTGAACTCTGTTCCTAACTCTGTTGAGGTAGGACTTGAAAGTGTGTACCTCCTACTATCTTCTGCTACTGCTCCATAAATCCTTAATCTTTAATCCTCCAAACTCTCCAGACCAGCACCTGCTTCCCACTAGAAGCTGCCCAAATGGCCCGAGTTTGGTGACACCATCACAGTGCCAGATCACCCCTCACACCCCATCCTGCCCTCCTCCCAAAATCCCCTGCACATTCTGTGCCACTGTCACCATCTGGGGAGCCCCCTCTGTACCTGCTGGCCTGCATCAGACCCCTGTGCCACACAAATCCTGGTGGATGGGTGGTTTTGGGTGTTTTATAACACACGAACACACACAGACACCCAGGTACAGCCAGGGAGCGCAGGATGTGTGCTCTGCTCTCATTGATACTGAGAGGCTGCAAATATTTCTGTTTTAGCCTGGTCAGTGCCACAACTTCAGATATTCTCTTATGCCTATGAAAACTTTTGGTCATGAAGGATATTAGTCTGCATTTTCAGACTTTGGTGCCAGAGCCCAATGCAACAAGATGGAGAGGAGGGATGGAGGGGCAGTGTGGAGCATTAGACACAGCCAGTCACTGTGCAATGTGTGACAGTCCCCTGGACAAGAAATAAGAAGTTACAGCTCTGTAACTCTTGCAGTGAGTGTGTGCCTGTTTCCTGATGAACTGGCACCACTGCTTTGGACAAAGCTTGAAAAACCCATGTGACCCGCTCACAGGACATCTTTTTTTCATAATATAAAAGAATTACCATATAAATTCTACTGTAAGGATGCAGCTTGTATCCTCACGTAATGGCATCCTTTAACTTTGGAATTGTCCTGAATAACTGAAAGAGTGTTAAACATTTTCTAGTAATAATTTTCAAAATAAAAGTAAAAAGGTCTTAAAGGAATAGTTTGGACTGTCAGGCACATGAGGTGATTCTTGGCATGCCCAATGCAGGACCAGGAACTGGACCTGATGATCCTGATGGATCCCTTCAAACCTGGCATATTTTATGATTTCATGATTTTATGATTCTATGAAACTTGCATGGTGATACATTTTGGATCAAAACACTCAGCCAAAATTGGCTATTTTTTTCTCTCTCATAAATCTTCGTACACTGGTTCTTTAAATTCTTCAATTTTTGAAATGAAAGGAAAACAAATGAAATAAATTTATGCAGAAATATATAAGAAAATAAGAAAATAAAAATCAGATAATAATGAGATGGAAAAGTTTGAATTAAACAGTCTGTAAGCATTATTTTTAGTTTGTGTGATTTCTCTTAGGAAACACACATAAAATCTTTCTACTTAAAGGGAAAGTCAAAAAGTAAAATTTTTGATATGTTTGAAGTGTTGCTTTTCAACAAAGTGGTGATTGATGGAAAAATTATTAGCACTTCTTATTCTACTGAAGTCTCTACTGTTTATTTTGAATCACCACGTGAATTTTACAGATTTGCTGTAAATTGTCTAAAATAAGCATTTCATCAGTTTAGAATCTGACACTTTGTGTAAGTGACAAAGAGAGGAGTTTTACAATTATTTGCTTTATTTACCAACTACCTAAGTTTTTACATTCTTCAGTACATTTATACAAAAGTAGGTTAATCTTCTAATTAATGTCTTTGAACTTTTTTACTTTTATAATGGTTCTTATTACTTTTCATGGAACAGTCACAACTTATGTAACATTATATTTTGTTTGGATAACCAGAGCCATGCTGCAAGTCTGTGGTCACACTCCACCATTACCCTTTCTCCCTGCTGAAAAATTACTTTTCTTTTCTTACTTAGTTTTATGTCTTCAGCTTTTCTTACTCCCTAACAGCACTTTATCTTTCATATCATGACAACTTATGTTCTTACTAGCATCTTATAATGTACTTTTTCAGAAGTTTTTGAAAATCTGATGAATCACAGATTCAAACTTCTCTCTGAATGTGTAAGGTCCAGGAAACTAAAAGGGAATTTATAGTTTTTTTTGAGGTTGGGATTGGCGGCACTTGAGATGGTAGTTTATGTTTGGACTCAAGTGTTTATTGTTTCTTACCAGTGAAACAGTCTCACAACTATAATTTTGGTAGTTTTTATTTGTAATGTACAAAATGGCTAACAATCACTTGTGACAAAGGTCTTTTAAGACTAAACTATCTAATTAAGAAAGGACACTTAAATTATTTTCTCTTTTAAACCAATTAACTGATTTCTCGAAGCCTGCAATGGGGACTTTTCTGTCCAATTACAAAACATCACCCAAACTCATGAAGAAGAAGGAAGAAGAAGGTAAAGAAGAACAACTTGCCTCTGCCTTAAAACCTCCATCTTGCTTCATATTTTTTCTATATTCTAAAACCCCGAACTCTAAATTTTCTACCTTGTGATATTACACACTTTTAACTAACTACACATCTGTAACACAGTTCTATAAATTAATTTTTGAAGTCTTCTCCACAGCTTCAGGTCAAATGCACTGTTCTCTTGTGGGTCTGTGCCTTTAAGCACAGAAAGTTTAAAATTCTCAGCATCCAGGGTTCCAAAAGGAATTAGCAGATAAAAATAACTTTGAGCTACACTAGTAAATCATAAACTGACTAGTTTGCTTACTTAAAGAGATACTTTGCCTTCTGCAGGAAAGACAAGGACTCTGACACATGACATGGAGTCTGAGGATTTTATTTGGATGGGAATTAATGCACCAAATTGCTTATCTCTTTGAAAAAAAGTAAAAAAAAAAAAAACAAAAAAAACCCAACCATCTCACCTAAATATCTAAGTTGTTTCTCTGCTTTTAAAGTAGCAGAGCTTGGTCTGTGTGCCTGAAGAATGGTGGTGGGAAGGGGACCATGGACACTAAAGAATGGAGATGAAGCACAGTTCTGCTGTCTAAGGCTTATGTCCACAGATACTCATGACTGAAAGGCTTTAACAGGGGATTTGTAAAACCAGAATGGGAAATATTATTACTGCTATGGGCAGGCTGTACCTGACTGCCATGAGATAAAGTGCTGATATTTACATTATGGCAGTGCTTGGGGGGATTCAGTTGGAGGCTAAGTTGAATTTCACTGTGTGCCTGCACATAGAAAAGAGGTGTCTTGAGGAATGCTTCAGCCACCTTAGATTTGGAACGAAACCCATCATTGCCTTCTTCCCTAGCACAGAAGTGGGAGCTATTTTCTATGCTGGGTTCAGGTGGGAGCTGAGTGTCACCAGAAACCTGGGTGACAAATTGAGCTGATTAGGAAACAGTTACCTTCTTTCTTCATCCCCTTCTCTCACATGTCAGAAAAACTATGGCTAAAACCCCAAACATTTAACAAATCCATGAGGAATTATCATGTAGTTTACCACGAGAGGATAACAGTGTCATCTGACAGTTGTAGTTCATGGATGTGAAAGTCTAGGTGACCCTAAAGGAAGCAAATATTAAGCTATCTTTCCCAAATCTACTGTAGTTTCCTTACTGCCATGGCCTCTGAGACATTGCTGCCCCCAAGGTCCCACGACCAGAGTGTGTGAAGGCGAGGGAAACCCAGCACAGAACATTTTGTTCTGGGAATACATTTTTCTTTCTTCTATTTATCCTTCAGGGCAATTATATTCATATCCCTTCCACTGTTTCTTTTCTTTTCAGTGTTAATTCTGTAATGAAATCTTTTAATACTCCAATTCTCCTCCTAGATTTTTCCCCTGGCTTCCCTACTATTTATCAATGCAAACTACTAAATAAGAAAAATACAGAGATGGCTCCCAAAATAACATCTGCAGTGGAGAACCTGTAATAGCTGCAGATTACATAGGAACACCCAAAGTAGCTGTAAAATTTGCACATTTGGATGCAGCTAAGATTTATGGAGCAGCTTTTATAGCAGCTGCAGAGCCCTTTGCTGCTGCTGCAGGCTCACCCTTGTCCGGTGCTAAAACTGCAGTGAGTATTCACCTGGACCCTGTGACTGCATTTCCAGGAGGTGCAAAGGTACCTTTGGCTACAGTGGAGACAAAACCAACAGAGATGATAAATCACTGCAAGCAGCAAAATTGTCTGGAAGTTAAGAATACAGAATGAAGCTGTTCTCACCTGCAAATTTCCATTACAAGGATGAGAGCTTTTCTAAAACATAATATTCTTGAAGGATAAAAAAGACAGTGGTTCCCATGGTGATGAGAGAAAGGATATTGGAATGAAAATGTGGAGGTCTCTTGAAATAACTAACAAACAAATCTGTAAAGTTGATAATATGGTGAGTAAACACAGAACTATGGTAATGAAAAGAAAACTATTGTATCAAAAGAAAGGCACAAGATATGGGCTGTTCTGAGGGTCAGGAAACACTCTGTTTTGTGGTGGTTAGATACATATGACTTTTGCTTGTGGGAAAGCTATATTAAATTTTGAATAAAAACTATGAACCTATTTTGTGTTGCTAGAGACGGTTGTAAATGTACCCCAAACTGTTTTGGATTTAAAGAAAAAAAAAAAAAACCCCTTAGTTTTCCATGAAAGTGGTTTACATTACCTTATTAAAGGACTTTTTCAACTTTTCAGAAATTGCCAAAATTATATTGCCTTTTTATATGTTGTCAAATATATTGAATCTGAATTTATATATTCAGGATTTCAAGAAATCATAGTGATGGTATAAAGTTTAGGATCAATCTTGTACTCTTGAACGTACTAACATTTTCAATGTAGCACATCCAGACTAAATATCTTTGAGCAGATATGCTGTTAAAAGAATATTTCTATAACATAATTTCCCCTTTCTCCCAAGAAGTTAGTGCATATTAAAGAATTTATGTACATGGACTTTTAAAATAATTCTGCAGCATGGTAAATCCCCAGCTAATTTTCAAATTTTCAGACATGTTCAATCATCAAATTTGATGTCCAATCGCCAGATTACTTGATCAAATGCCAAATCTGAAGCACAGTGAAAGAATGAAAAATCATTCTATGATTTTGCCAAAGAAATAAGACAAATGAAATATAAGTACAAAACTATTTGGCAGAAGAAATATATGTCCTATAAAAGAAAATGTAAAAATGCTTCCAGTGTGGGAGAGAATGTGACCTGACAAAGAAAACAAGGAGATTGAAGAGCAGCCTGAGATCATATATCTGTATCACTACCTGGTCAAAGATTTCGTGGATTTATCTTGACAACATAAGAAAGTTTTGGTAGAAACACAGATCCCATCTTTAAGTCTCCAACAGCCTGAGAAGAGCACTGCAGGGGGTTGGGTTAGCATGGGTGCTGTAATATGCTTTTTAATTGAAGCTGGATCAAAATGTACCCTTTAAGAAATATTAGCAACTTCCTTACTCGCCTTATGATTCCACTTTGAAAATCCACTCAAGATTTTTTTGTCTCAGAGTCTCTCAGCTGCTGATGGATTTAACCAGGCAGCCTTATTCACATCTTCCTGCTTGTGTGTTCTGCAGCTTTCAGGATCTCATGCAATTCCAGAGAGAGAGCATTTAGAACTAATCTACCAAATGACCTCACACACAGGAAATAATCCATTTTATTCAATTTCCTTTGCCATGGATTTAGCTTGCAGACTTGATATACAAAATCCTCATTTTGGTGTACTAAACAAGATCAAAGATGGCTCTGACTATTCCAAATTCCTTTGAAAAGCTAATCTGAGTCATTATGCTTTAGACAACTTCTCTCCTAGGAGGCTCTTCTTTAATGAAGCATTATTCACCATAGCACAGGATCTGCTCAACTAAAATAAGCCCAAGCATCTTAGAATTTTACAGCTGCTGTAATTAAGCAAACATTGTCAGACCAAACTTTTCTAAAACCATGGATACTAAATTTTCTTTTTGCTATATATATGCATTAAATTTAGTGGATCAGTCAAGAACATTTTCAGAAACATTTTAAAGTGAGATACAATTATCTGTTGCCAATATGCAAAAAAATTTAATAGGGAACCTAACCAAATTCTGTGTTCATTATGATTAAAAGCACTTTTGAGTTCATTGCTTTGTTCAAGCAGAAAGCAAGAAACGGTCTAATGAAATGATAGGGCTTGATCCAGTGGAACAGAATTAAATTGAATTGAAAATGAAATTGAATTGAAACCTTTAAGGTCTTTGTCTTTCAGCAGGTAATGCTGCAGTTAGAGGTAGCATTAATGGCGTTGGATTTCTTCTGAAAATATCTCTTGCCTGAAGAATATCTCTTCAGTACTCCAAACATGGTAGTTGTAGGTATTGAAACATTCAAAGTATTGTCATGAAAATATTCATAAGACTACTGCTTGAAAAGACAAGAATCCATCTTCGTAAGAGAGTCTGATTCCATTATCTGATTTCCTTTAAGAAAACATGTGGGTAAGTTTTCATGTTTATTTATAGCTGCTTCTTTCATTATATCTTGCTTTCTTATGTGCCATTTCGTGCATTATGCAGGAGAGAAAAGGAAACAAGACCAAATGAAAATTAGGCTACAGAGCATGCCTGGATTTCACCAACTTAAATCCCCTGAAGTATTTGAAAAAGTGTGTATTTAGTGCTGCTGCTGGGAGAGGCATGGGGGTACCCAGGAGCAGGCTGTGCTTCCTGTCTGCTGAGGAGGAGGAGGAGGAGGAGGAGGAGGAGGAGGAGGGCATCAGTGCCCATCCTCAGGGGAGTGCCCTGAAGAGGCAGCATCCAGGGGATTCACACACAGCTAGTGCCATGCCTGGAATATAGTAATTTTTACATCCACAAGGGAACAAAACAGTTCCCTTTCACTCTCATTATCCAGACAGCCTTAAAATGGTACTGCATCTAGTCAGCTGGACAGAATTTCCAGTTGCAGGTAGTTGGTGTCTCCTTCAGCATGCCTCGGATAAAGTGCAATTGGTAGGATGCCTGTGTAGATTAACAGCGGAGTATATGACTGACAAATTCTTACAATTCTTTTTAGAAGTCTAAGGACACCCTTTGATTTTAACATTGCTTTAAAAGATAAATTTTTTCTCTTCTTGTTATCTAACTTCTAGGAATTAAAAAAAAAAATTATCCCTCTGAATTCACATGACTCTATCCATCCTTTTTAATCCATCCAGACTTCAAGATAATTTTATTCTTTTAACATTTAGTTTCATCACTCTTCTGTACACTCTTCTGTACATATGGAGAAAGCACCATAAGGCATTTTATTACAGGTATTAATATGACATCTGATTAATGCAGCCACCATTATAATTAAAAAGCTCTTGTTCCAAGAAGATAATTGCATTTCCTTTTCTTTTGATTCAATTATATTAGTATATTACCCTTACATTTCAAATTTCCATTTTTAAGTTGTTACATTATTGTAACAAATTTTGATTGCTTTGCAGTTTTGAATATTTTTAAAGATTATTATTGGTCCCAAAAATTAGACAATCAAGAGAAAACACATATCTCTACATAGGAAAAGCTGCTGTTACCAGTACTACAACCAGATTTTTTCTCTAATCCTGGACTTCTGCCAAAAATACACAAGTAGAAATGAAAAGTTGAATAGATTTTAAAAATTAATCACTTTCTGCTACATGGCAACTAATACTGAGCTTTCTGAGAGAACCTGTCTGAGGATACGGCAACCTTCACTATAGCTTCTGTGAACAGAGCAGATCTAAATAATCATTTGGGTCAATTTCTGTTAAATATAAGAGCAAAACCATTAGCACTTTAACATGAGCAGAGTGAAAAAGTTACTGAGAATGATTATCTTCTAAGCATGGCTACCACTCTCAGGCAAGAATGGTGCTTGAAAAGGCATTTGCAAACACATTATTTTGGGAAAATCTGAAATATAAATAACCTGTCATGCAATCACAGAATAATTTAGGTTGGAAAATAACTCTAAGATCATTGAATTCAACCTCAGTACTGCTAAGTCTACCATAAAACATGTTCCCAAATGCCACAACTACATGTCTTTTAAATACCTCCGGGGATGGTGGTTCAACTAGTTCCCTGGGCAGTCTGTTCCAACGCCATACAACCCTTTCCCTGAAGAAAATTTTCCTGACATTCACAATCTACACCTCCCCTGGTGCAGCTTGAAGCCATTTCCTCTGCTCTTGTCACTTGTTATGTGGAAGAAGAGTCTGACCCCCACCTTGCCCCAGCCTCCTTTTAGGCAGTTGGAGAGAGCAATGAGATCCCCACTGAGTGTCCTTTTCTCCAGGCCAAACACCCCCAGCTCCCTCAGCTGCTCCTCATCAGTCCTGTGCTCCAGACCCTTCCCCAGCTCTGCTGCCCTGCTCTGCACTCACTCCAGCCCCTCAATGCCTTTCCTTCAGTGAAAGGCCCAAAACTGGACACAGGATTTGAGGTGTGGCCTCACCAGCACCGAGCACAGGGGGACAATCCCTGCCCTGGTCCTGCTGCCACACTATTGCTGATCCAGGCCAGGTGCCATTGGCCTCCCTGGCCCCCTGGGCACATCTGGATCATGTCCTGTTGCTGCTGACCAGCACCCCCAGCTCCTTTTCCTCCAGGCACCTTTCCAGCCACTCTTCCCCCAGCCTGCAGCTCTGCCTGGGGTTGTTTGTAATCCAAGGGCACTTTGCCTTCTTGAACCTCATACAATGGGCTTTGGACCATCCACACAGCCTGGTCAGATCTCTCTTTAGAGAGATTCCTACCTCCATTCCTACCCTCCAGCAGATCAACACTCGTAATCACCTTGGTGTGGTCTGCAAAGATCCTCAGGGTACATCTGCTCCCCCCCTCCAGATTATCAGTAAAGAGGTGGAACAGGACTGGAGCCCTGGGGAACACCACTGATGCCTGGCCCCAGCTGGATGTAACTCCATCCCCCACCACTCTCTGGGCCTGGTCCCACAGCCAGTTTTTACCCAGGAAACAGAGCACCCATCCAAACCAACAGCTAGTTTCCTACAGGAGAATGGTGTGGGAAACAGTGTCAAAGGCTTTACTGAAGTCCAGGTAGACAACATCAATGACATTTCCATCCTCCAGTGAACAGGCAACCTTGTCATAGGAGATTAGGTTGGTCAAGTAGGACCTACCCTCCATAAATCCATACTGGCTTGGCCTGCTCCCCAGATTGTCCTACCCATGATGGCATTCAGGATGATCTGTTCCATGTCCTTCCCTGGCACACAGGCATTCTCCTTCTAGACCTTCTTGTAGATTGGCATCACATTTGCTGAGCTCTGGTCAACTGGAACCTTCCTGGTTATCTGTGACTACTGGTAAATGACAGAAAGTGGATCAGTGAGTTCTTCCAACTCCCTCAGTATTCTCTAAAGCCAAAGGAGAGCTAAAAGACTGTCCCTTGGAGGACTCTCAAGCAGTCTCCAAAACAAGCCAAAGACTGCCCTACAGTAGTCCAAGGTGGCAATTGTGCTGACCATCCTTACTTCTCTGAGAATTGAGAATTTCTGATCATGAGATGGCTGCCAAACATCATGTCACCCACCAATCCCTCTCTTATCCCAACAGCAAGCCCAGAAGAGCACCTTCCTTAGGTGGGTCTCTCACCAGCTGTATCAGGGAGTTATCTTCCAGAGACTCCTGGAAACTTCTACATAATTTCCTTTCTGCTGTGAAAATTTCTGAAGTGTATTTCCAGATGTCTTACCAGGTGTCTATCTGGTAAGCTGAAATCTTCCATGAGAACAAGGACTAGTGAGACTTCTCACAGCTGGTTACTGTGAAGAAGAATATGAAGAATATGAAGAATATGAAGAATATGAAGAATATTTCATCTTCCTCCTCCTCCTGGGTGGGAGCTCTGTAACAGTTGTGTGAGTCATACTACCACATCTTGTGATGACAGCTATATGATCATTTTCATTTTCAATTGCACAATAATTACCAATTTCTCCTGTTTGTTGTCCCTGTGCATTAATGTGGGGAGATTTCAGCTGGGCTGTTAATCCCAGCATCCTTTCGAATGCTTAATTGCCCTAATTCCTGTGTGAGCTGTCTCAAGCACTTCCACAATTCCTAACACATCAATAACCCTCATATCTTTACTGTTTCTTAGATCTCCAGCCCATATCTTTACTGTTTCTTAGATCTCCAGCCCCATGGAGACAGCAGACCAAAGGACATCACCAGCAACCATCTCCCAAACACTGGTGTGGTGAACCCAGGGCTTGAGTGAGTTTTCTTTTATCCCTTTTCCCTTAAAATCCATTTAAAGTTCTTTAACTGACCCCTAATAATTCCTGTGTAAAGATCCTTTTCTCTCTTTGAGACAGGTATTACCTGTCAAGCGTGCAACCTGCATTTAAATCTCACTCACTCGTGAGAAACTTCTGACTGTGGCAAAGTTTTGAAAGCTAGAGAACTCATGAGACTTAGTCTGGGCAGAATCAATGATATCTAGATTTACTTAAATTAGCACAATAGCTAGATGATTGATGAAACTGAGGTTATAAGCATCACACAAAAGTTAGATATTTTTTCCTTTTACAACTTGAAAGTTTTTCATTTTCCTTCCTGCCCACACAATCATTTTCGTTAAAATTCTTCCACAGGAAGAACTTGTGTTTCTGGAAAAATACAAAACTGACATTTTGGAGACATTATCATCCCTGCATGTGCACAGAAAAAGGATCAGCACACAAACAAAAATACAAGTATCAATGCACTGCCCTAGAAATTAAGTGTCAGTCTGACTCTGAACATTTATAAATCACAGAAGTATGAGATTATTATCCACTTGGCTCCTTCTTCTTCAGGGTACCCAGAAGCATGCCAATTAGTGCCAGCTGTGCCGTCAGCTATTCATTAAGTCTATCAGGAAAGTGCTCTGAGATTCAGGGGTTTCATTAATTCCTTTAAAATCATCAGAGCAGGTGCTTTACTCATAGTGGGAAATTCGAATGCTTCCTTTCAAGACAGCTCATGTTTCAGTATGGTCAATAATATTGTTTTTGAGGGCTATAAATTGCAGAATGTATTGCTTTCTTTGCTCTTGCCTAATGGAGTAAAGCAGCAGGCACTTACTGGCAGTCATGGCCTGATGGTGACTCCTCTCTGAATCTCACCATGCACATCCTGCATCTGGGCATGTGCTGCAGTCTGGTCAGGCATAAGTTCAGAATAAATAAGCAAGAAAAATGACAGTGAAAAAAATTCCACTGTCAAGGATTTTCCTATACTTCAGGAAAAAGCATTTGGGATTTGCCCCCCTTCCTGCTCCCCAGAGGGGTGCCCTCAGCACCAGCCAGCTGATCCTATAGAGCCTCCTCTCCTGAGGTAGCATTTGTCACTGCAAAGCCTCAACTATTTTCTGTTCTGGGATCCACCTGGATAGATTCTCTCTTAGCAATAGAAATGACTATGGTTTATTTTCCTCTTTAGTTTAAGACATTAAGGACAGAAATTTAATGCTCAATCCCTTTTCTTGACTGACACAGTATGGATGTTATTATTATCCACATAAAAGTTTCTTGCATGTCCCAACAATTGCCTTTTCCTCCAGAAAGAAAGAAACTCTTCACATTTTGTTTTATGAAACAGGAATATTTGCAATGGCACCTGTTATTTCATATATTCCTTTCAGTATATTTGCTTTGTATGTATTTCTATCATATATCCTTTTTCTTGTAAGCGCATTAAAAAGGCTTGCCCATTGAAGTCCATCACAAAGAATTAAGTTATAAATTTTTTAAACATTTCTCTTAATTACCTTCTTTAGACAGAATGTCAGAAAATACTACTGAAAATACTACTGGTGCTAGGAAAGCAACAGTAACTGTTATAATCTAAGCATCTCCATCTAAGCTCATCTTTATTTTTCTTATTTTCTTCTTTATATTTGCAGAACCTTAGAGTCAAGACCAGAGACACAGAAAACAGAGTTTGCCTCTGAAAATAATATATGCAGGGGTGATACTTTTTCTTCCTTTTTTCCCTTTTCTCCTTATTGAAGGCATTTCAATTTGCTTTCATTCATTCAATACCCAGAAGTGTGTATTAAACAAAGTAGTTCCCATATTGTGATTTTGAATGATCACTTTTTTCAAACCTTTCCAAATGGGACAGGCATGTTCATTGTTATTAACTTTAATTTCAGTCTCTCCACTTGCATATTGCCATGATCTTACATAGTTTTAACTGAAATTTGTGTATACACATATATTGATATCCATTACATGAAATCAAAAACTGCCTCATAGTGTGATGCCTTTTTTTTTCCCTGAAATTTTTAAATGTAGATATCTACCAAATTATAGTTTCAAAAGTAATGGTGTAGCTCTTCAGGAGTCACAGTGAAATTCCCACTGACACCTACAAGAGTAGAGTCATTTTTTTGAGAGCAACACTTCAAAAGCATTGTGAAGACTCCATGCTGTACAAATGCTTGCAGGAGGAACCCCAGGCTTTTATCTTCCCAGATAATTTGTAATTTGTTAATTGTTAGACTGTGTTAACTCTGATTTCTTTTTTCTCTTTTTTGATATTTAGGACAGATATTTCTGTCACTTTTCCTCAGCACTAGAAAAATAGACAACTTCAGAAAAATTTTTTTCTATGCAGGCAAGTGTAATTGATTTCTCTTTTTGGCTAGAAGTTACTAAAGCTTTGAGTTTGCCACATAGCAAATGCTTCCAAGGGTTTGGAATGGGACTGTGTCAGTCTTTATCCAGCTAAGGGTTACTTCTGTCCATTGTTTGACAGCATTTATTCAGCTGTATCCATGTGCTCAGGTGACATCATCTATCCACAAAAGAATTTGTAATTATTAGACAAAAACTGTGTTCCTACTGAGAAATGTAAAACAGGAACTAGCTCTGAGACTGGCAATGTTTTGTTATAACCCTGAACTTTTCCACTGTAGAACAGTGAGTTTCAGCTGATCAGTTTTATCTGTGAAATAATTCCTTATGCCATAAAGAACCATAGGGAAGGATGGACACTTTTTAAACAACACATGGGTACTGCTGCCAAAATGTCTTTTACTTAAATAGGATTGGAGTCCACATTTAATGATCAAAGTGCCTATATGTGATGAAAAGCCTTCTATAGTCGCACTGCTTTTCTGATTAACACTTCCCACAAAACGAACCAAAAGTAATGAATTTTATTTAACAGCTCCAAAATTATGACAGAAAATAAGATTTACAGTGCTCTAAATCTTTCTTTTTCTCCTAAAAGAATTAAATGCTTTGCCTAAAATACTAAAAAATTAATTTCTTAAGTTCAGTTGATGGGAGGCATGAGAAATGAGGTTTCCAATCCTTTAGGAGGTAAAGCCATGGGTAAAGTGTCTCATCCTATGGGGCCCTGCCACAAAGGGCAAAGGGCTGAGAAGAGCTGTCCAAGGCAGCTGAAAAGAGAAGAGTAGGTGCCTCATTCTGGCTGTGGTTCTTTCTCTTGAGCCTGATTTGAGATTATGAGCTCATGAGGATCCTCTCTTACTCAGAAACACCTGTAGCTTTCCAAGGAGAGAGGTAAGCAGGGATGGGCAGAGGAATTAGGATTTTAGAAGGCCGCACTACCATGGTCCACTTTACTCAGACAGGGACCCTCTCTGCCTATGCCTGACTTGGTATAAAAATATTTACAAGAATAACTGAAGTCTCAGACCCTCCATAGCCTACGAGAGGTTATGTGCTGATTTCAATGGAAATGGGTTTTCAGTTAGATCTAGGGAACTTTTTTCACAAATACATTTATTAGATTGGAATGTAGTTTACCATAGGGAGTGTCAAATGCAATAATAGAAATTCACTTTGAAAGCTTTTTTCCATTCAGCTTCTGCCATCCTATGAATATTTTGGTTTCCATTTCAATCAGAGACTAAGAAATTACATGTGTTAGGTGCCCTATTTGGACAAACTCTGCCTTATTAAATATCATGTATTTCACCAAACGAAGAAACATTTGGTTTAAATGGTTTAAATGATGCAAAATTTTCTTTAACTGTGAAAATAATGAGAAAATAGGCAGTGTATACATTTAAATATATAGCCACAGTTGCATGGTAGACCCAACTGATAGGAGAATGTAATAAAATCACATTTATATTCTCAATCTTATAGGGAATCATTGTCACATTTCTAAATAAATGTAATAAATGAAGCATTTCAATTTATATTTTTTAAAAATCAAATTTTTCTGTAGAAGAAGTAATAAAAATTTTTTTAACTAGCACTACTTCTGAAAACTTCATTTATGAAGGCCATTAGTCTGACCTCATTTACCAGCACAGAATTCACTTCAAACTGATTATAGTAGCAACTTATCTGTCATGCTCTTTTGAAATAAAAAGAACAAGAAAAAATGAATCAATGTAGTAATTATATTAAAATATCTACATTTTTCATAATTGGTTTTATATGTTAACAAGAGAGAACAATGTAACCAATGAAGTAATTACTTGCTTCTATCTGATTGCTATTTTTGTAAGAATCAAAGTTAAACCCTGAACTAATTATGTTAAAATTCTTCTTTTACTTACTTTTTATATTCTGGAGCCCCAAATTGATGTTTTCAGTGGAATAATTAAGCTAAATGCTGCTTTCTTCTGCATGTATTCATGTAATGAGTGTTGAGGAGAGGAAACAACAAACAGGTCAATGAACAGACTACTGTAGAAATTGAAACCTTTTTACCCTTTCCTGCTTGGATGAGCTCTCCTAGGCTGAAAGGAAATAAAATTCAATGCCTTTACTAACACAGCTTTAGCTAGGGTCTAAAGGAAACACTCTTGCTGCTCCCTTTAGCTGTGGCTAAAGGCAGTACTGAATTTTATTGCCTTCACAGCTGCACATACATGTTAATTTCAGAGTCAGGTGGGCCCTGTTTGGCTTCTGAAATGTATAGAATTTGTTTATGTCTCAGGGACACAGAAGGGCTCTCTGAATTCAGCTACAAGTCAGTGTTCTGGGAAGTCTGGTGGCTTGGATTCTATTTCCATGCTTAATAACATAGTCTCCCTCAAAGTTCAATCATGTAAGGAATTAAGACACCATAGTCAATTATTCAGGTCATTCAGTTTGGAACTGTTACTGAAAACTAACTTAGATACAGCCCTAAGTCAAAATTCAACTCTGTGAATACCTACATACATGTATAGATACATATATTTTATACAAATAGATATTTACATATACACAGGTGGGATCATGCCCACTCATGTACCACAGAGACTGCTATTACCCCAGAATGACAACAAAATTCAACTTACTGACAACTGCCTTTGCCCAGGCAGGACCAGCAATGAATTCAAAGCAATCATGAGTCCCTGCTCCCCTAAAATGAATTCCTGACTCTGAATTAACTGTCATAACCTTGTGACTCACATGTGTCTCCCTTGAACATTCCTGTTGTCATTTATTCTCAGTTTGTATTTGAATTTAGGACATTTCCTGTGTAGGCACTTGTGGCTGCAATCTACACTGGAACAAATTACTGCTACAGCAGAGGACCTCAATATTCCCTTGGCTAATATTCCAATGGCAATGCATTGTTACAAACCTTTACTTTTGTCCTGTGGTATTTGAAAAAAAAAACCTTAGCATTTCAGGCTCTGCTGAGTCCTAACTCCAAATCTAGCACCAACATCAACATGAAACTTCCAGAGGTGCAGTGAGTCCTACCTGCTGTCAGAAAGGTGCCACAACATTTTCCACTTTCAGAGGCCTCGTGTGAGTCCTCCTTCCTTGAGCTTCCCAACAGATGATTTAGGCCTCTTGCCTTTAACTCAGCCAAACCCATAATGCAACTTTAAACATAATTAGTCTACAAAACGCCATGGGTAAATAGCATATCTCTGAAAATCAGATTTTGAATTATTTGTTTCTGCCAATGCCTCTGACTCCAGTATTGACTGCCCAAGAGGATACAGAAGTTAATGCACCTGATCAACTGCTGCTTTCAGCTCAAGAACTGATCCATGCTGTACCAAAATCATGGCCTAGTTACACCAATACATGTTAGAACCATAAATCATAATCTCAATTCCTGCTTACACCCAGGATCTTGAGTCTATATATTTGGAAGGCTACAGACACAAACCTAAGTCTCAAACTGTAATTTATCTCTGAACACCAAGTAACTTTCTCTGCTCTTCTGAACTCTTAACAGCCTTCCTTTTCCTGTTCAGGACTACCCCTCAAGTTAAAACTACACCACTGCAGCTCAGCCCAATCTTACAAGCCTTGTATCTTGCTTCTCTCAAAAAGCAAAAAGTCTGCCCTTAGCCCAGAGATTATCATATTCCTCGTTACTAAATGCAAAACTTTTTCTGACCATAGCAATAATTGTAGCTACTCAGTCTTTCCTGCCCTGACCCTGAATTGAAGCTGAGCCACATCTTCTTCATCCAGAATTTACCAAAATACATTAAGAATTTCTGTAAATTTTCATCATCTTAACCACAAGGATATAAGATGATTTAAGCAGTAAAACTATTTATTTAGACATTAAATTTAAACTTTAATATATTTTACTGACAAGTGAACCCATCCTGGTCGAGACTAAATATGATACTTATTTCTCTCCAGCAGAGCATTCTCACCAGCCTTGTGTGACTCAGTTTATCCATTATTCTTCTTTTGTCAAATGATATCCAAGACATTAAATTTACTGCAATATTTTAATTAGACCTGTGAACTAAATCCTTCTAAAATGTAACCTAGGCTAGTCCTCACTCTGAAACAATTGCACATGTTAGATCAGTAATTGTCTTTCTCATCTGTAAGCATTCTTCCCTCCTGCTTTGGCAAGCAGATGAGCATGGGGTAATATTTGGGACAGGCAAGGTTTGAGTTAGAACTAGAATTTGCTGTACCATTTAAGACAGCAGGGGTTGGGAGGAATGAACTTTAATATATGAAGGCCCTAACCTTCAAGTTAACCAGCATTAAAGGCTATCTTAACAAGTGATGGCTCAGAAGATGAACAGGTATAAACATATAATCATGTGTGAATTGGAAAATGTGTAGATACTTGGTCTTGATTATGTGTCAAAAAGAAAAATTAGAGTTTTCTTTTCTTTTTTCCCTTTTTTTTTTTTTTTTTTTTTTTTTTTTTTTTTGTGGATGTATTATGGTTAGATTGCTGTTCTTATAGCTATTTATATAAATTTTCAGAAGTGGAAAACCAATGGAGAAAACTTTATCTAACTAGAAATACCTGTGGCTTTCTAAAGAATAAGAATAATTCTTCTATACATAAAATAACAGAGTCGAACATTTCTTTTCCCTCTGCAGGAACCAAGGAGGAGCTGGGTGTTTGATGGAAAGAATGGTTCAGTCATTATTTGTGAGACTGTAATTTGACAATCCAAACATTCCTTTTGATTCATTAAATAAAGCTGACTACTATTTCTATTAAATATACTTGGTTCCTGCCTTTATGAATGCTGCCTGGGTCTCTTCTGAAACTGAAAATCTGAAAGCACAAGATTTCTGATCCAATGACCTGCTTTATTCTATAATGCCAGTATGACTGCCTCCAGGCCATCTGCGGCCTGTGACCAACATGAAGTCCAGGAACTGATAGAGAACTGGAGATATTGATGTTAACAGCAGGATTTTATCCAGCAGAATTTGTATTAGAATTTGTGATTAAGACTGGAGCTCATGACTGCTGCCCTTATGAGGGTGGAAGCTGGTTTTCTCCCTGAAGCCCATCAGAGCAAGGGGGAAAGATATTGTATATTATATTATAAGCACATAAAAGTTACATCCTAACTCTGTGGATCTGTCATGATATAGATACATTTTGTTCTTTAAATCCTATTACTTCTAGTCTTAACCCTAATGAAATTACAGTGCCACCACTCATCAATTCCTAACAGTCTTAAAACATTCACTTGTGAAAAACTCCTACCCCAGCCTCACAGGAGTGAGTAATAAATCTCCCAGTGCCTTCTTGCTCTCCAGTCCTCTAACTCTAGTCTTAATCTCTTCCTGACAGTATACAGCCAAATCTGTCACTGGCTCAAGAATTAGCATTAAGCTGCACATTAGTGCTGTGACTGACTCCTCTGAAAACGCCCAGCTGGGACACTTTGTCAGACCAGGAGCTGTCAGGAGATCTCTACTACCACTGCTACAGCAGCAGCAAAATTTAGAACAGTGGAGACAGCTGTATATCTTGGTACTGCTAAGATCAATAAAGGTTGTTGCTGACATGGGCAAATATCTTACACAGAATTCAGGGGAAGAATGAATTAGAGCAGTTTTCATTATGGCTGTGGTTAGGTGTGGAACAATCCCATGCTTCTGCCTGAAAATGCTGCATGCCTAAAGGTGATGAGCAGTCCTGGAAGAGGGAAGGTGAATCATGGGGTGTTTGAAGACTTCCAGATCATCCTTGGGAGAGGAGGAAAGGCTGGTTTTATCCTGCAAGACTCAGGGGAGGGATTATTAGCCCAGAGTTAGATCTCAGGATAGCAGAGGTTGAAGGACTAACTCCTGGATTAATTCTGCCACATTCAGCCTACAATTTATTCTAAGACTAAATGAGTGAGGGGTGAGTGCTTTGTTGTGATAAGGCTATTTTTAGGCCTGTAGTGGGGTTTGGGACAGCTGAAGTATGAGAATTAATGTCAAGTATGAATTCTGCCACGCACACAGAGTGGGACTTTTAGATACATTTTGTTCTGGTCCTGGTTAGATGGAGCCAATAAACTCCTATGTTAAATATAGGTTTGGCATTAGGCTTTAGGAAGAAGAATTATTGTATTTTATTGTACTAAGTAGGAGTGAATGCCAACAGAGGGCTGCTGATTGACTTTGTTAAAGGTTGTGTTACATTTGAGTCAGACTTAGTGCCGATCTTTGGGAAAACTGGTTGAATTCACCTGGAGTTAATTTAATCGCTTGACTATATAAGAATAAACGAGCGTGAGGTAAAAACCATGCTTTTTCTTTAGATTCAGATACAGTCACTGTAAATAAGGTATGGCTGGAAAACAACAAATCAAGTGAGCTATTTAGTTGTGATTATCACTTGAGTTAATCAAGGACATTACAGTACCTTGTTTTTATCCCAATGACAGAATGTGGTTTAGAATTAGAATCAAGTCCAACCACTGTGTTTCGCTGAGAGATCCTACAAAGCCTGCAGAGATAAGATGAAGGTCAATGCCAGCAGTGGCATTTGGCATTTGATTGATATCAGGACTGGGGAAGGTCGCCGCACTTGCATTTAATGGTTGTGTTAGGGCAGGCACCTGAAAGAGCAGAGCCAGGTTTATCGATTGAATTTCTGAGATTAGCAGGGCTGGGATGATATCTTAAATAGGTCATACTAAGTGCAGGGACTAACAAGAATTGCTGCTCTTCTGAGTTAAGTTTTTGATTAGAATTTTGCTGTGTCAAGAACTAAAGAGCTGAGGCCAGCAGGCTGGAGAGGAGTCAAACTGAGAAGGTAGGCTTGTTGTTTGTTTTGGATGTAATTACCTCTGTGCTGTGACACACCTGATAGGATAACTATGTAGATTAAAAGAAAAAAACAAGGGGGATGGAATACTCCAAGTGATGAAGAATTCTCATAATACCCATGCCTTGAAACTCATTGCATAACCTTACCTTTATTACAATTTATAAAGCTCAGGCCACCACAAGCCCCTTTCACTTTGAAGCTGGCAATGTTGCATAGCTCAAATAAATGTACCAAGAACAGATTTATCCTGCTCAGGTACAGCAGTGGATTTTAGCTAATAAACGTTCTGAAATTTAGAGCACTGGACAGCTCTGGCTGGGCACAGACTCATTCTGCACCTGAGGCACATCAGGACTTATTATTTCAGATACAGATGAGATTGCCCCCAAACACATCACTGTTTTAAAGCAGATCTCAGGAAAAAACAAAACAACACAAATCAAGCATCCTGCTCAAAAATTAAAGAAGTCCAACCAAAACACACAAATCTGATTATACAAAAGTTGAGAACATAATTGCAAGAAAATTTGGAATTGATGATCCTTGTGTTTCTTTTCCAACTTAGAATATTCTGTGATATGGAAATAAAGTTAAGAATATGCTCCTTTGCAACCATGGTGTGACTATTGTAAATGAAATACGTGGAGTTCAGATTTTTCTACAAATATAGATTTTTATTTCCTAATTTGTTTTTAATAAAAAACAACTAGATGAAATTATAATCGTAATTCCACTACTGTAATATGAATAAAATATTAATAAAATATAACTATCTACCTTTGTTTCAAATGGAACTTTCAGTTGAAAAAATAAAACAAGTTTTTCTAAAATCCCAGAAATTTTAATTTTTATTATGATATAAATATTCTATATGTAGCCATATAGCAGTTGAAAGGATCTAAATGAATGCGTAAACTCATATAAAAACTTTGTAAAATGGTTTTGAACACTTGCTTTAAAGAGGGATAGACTGAATTAAAATGAATTTACTAAATTTACTAATTTTCTCCATGAAATAAAAGGATTTACTCTCGATTCAGAAGTCATGTGATGTAATTTTGGGAAGGATGTACCACCTTTTACATACACAGACTAGGTGAAGCTCTGTTGCAAAACCAGGAAAATTCAGCTGGCTGACCATGAAGATTTCTTTGCCCTTGGTTCTGTGATGAATGAGAATGTACACTTGTACCAAAGCAGCAGAGAAACCTCCATTCCTACCCATGGAAACACAGGGTAAACAAGGTTAAACATTCCAGGTGGGGCAGAAGGATTTAGTGCAGTGCCCCAGCCAGCAGTGCTTACACTGAATTCACCTTTTCATTTTCTCACTGGCACCCGCAGTGCTGCAAAGAGGTTGGTAGAGCAGAGAAGGTCAGGAAATGCCCTGAGGTTACAATACTGCACAAGCTACTGCTGCCCAAAACTCTGCTTCTTCTTTGACTCTGGTCCCATCTGAGCATCAGAGAGCAGCTGATCTGAGCATTTCTGAGCAGTCAGATAATGAAACAGCACTGACAATTACGTTTGATTAATGGAATCTGGGCTCATTCTAGACAAGGACAATGCTGGAAAGGAAGAAAAGCTCATGGTTAAGGGTGACCAGCGTTGACCTGAGCTCAGAAACCTGATCAAGCACCCCTTTGTGTCAATGCAGTGATATCATATGTGTGATCCTAATAAGTTAAAAAGAGGAAAGAATTAGCACTTGAGAACAGAAGCTAGCACTGAGAGAAAGATTTTTAAGGGAATTTTCTCATCCACCACAAAAATTTTAAATGAAGACTGAGAATGGGAATTTTCATACTGAACTATGGTTACCTAAATAGTCAGGATATACTACATATTTTGTTCCCTTTTCAAATTGAGAGAAGCATTTTCACAATGGGAATAATTCCTCCTGTTTTAGCTCTTGAATAATCTCTGGATGGATTACCCTCTGGAGACACACTAGCCTCCCAAGTTTGTTTAAAGTAATAACAGAGCAGGGAAGAAAGTATGTGTTTTTATCTGGATATACCTGTTTGTCTGTTGAAATTGAACCATAACATTTCAGTTGCAAGCACTCCAATATTAGAATGGTAGCAAGTTTAAAGAGGTCATAAACCTGTCTCTGACATTTGGATAGTTTTAAAATTAAAAAAAAAAAATCTGAGCAACAGGAAATATTTTTTTGATCTTTAACTTAGAGATCCAGCTAGATCTTCTGCAGCCTACTTTATTCCTATCTCACATTATTAGTGCATTCATCATCTTACAAGTGCATGCAAGTACTTTTGAAAGTACCATATCAGGGTTCATGGGGTCTGCTGTCTGTAAAATCATTCTGTCTGACATTTTTATCAAACCTTCATCAGAAGTGCTCCCATGAGCCTTTACCCATTTAGATGAGGTCAGTATGCTCCTTTTCCTGTCAGGTAAACCTACTCATCTTTCTGAATATGAAATGATTTTCTAAAAAATGTCAATTGTAAAACAATCGTAACTGCTGTAATGTAGCCTATGGTAAGGATGGCTGTTCTACAACCAACTTTGTGTAGTCTTGTCCATTTAAGTGAAAAGTAACATGCATATTCTGCTTTGATCTTGATCTTTGAAAAATATCAGGCCAACAGACATTAAGCAATTCCTTGTGAAACTAATTTTGTAAACAGACACTTGCATTTCATTACATATATATTAGCATAGACTGATTCACATCAAGTTTTTCCAGGGTTCATGTTCTCAGGCATTTACATTCCATAACAACTTTGTTTTGTAAGCAGAGTGAAGGAAAAAGAGGGATTATTTTTCTCTTCCTCCCTCAGCTTTAGCAATGTGAACAGCCCTGGTGAGCAAACCAGGCTGAGCATGACGTGTCCATGGTACACACATTTCAAGCATGGGAGGAAAAGGAGGTTTCAGGCCAAGTCTTGTCTGGTTCCATGGCCTGAGCTCCCACCCAGTGAATACCTGGAGAGCTCACTGAAGTTCAGTTCCATCCAAAGGAAGTTCAGATCAAGCATGCTGAGCCAAATCCGTAGTGTACGCCAAAGCATGGTTAGGAGGGGGCATTGGAGAAACATTTTGACATAGTATTCCTGATCCAAGTAAAGCAGTAATCAATGCTCAGTGAGAATAAGCCTCAGGAAAATATTAATGAAAATAAAATAAATGTTGTTTTCACCTGCTTTGAGCCTTGAAGACACAAGAGTCAATTTACTTCTCACCATCACCAGCTGGCAATGGAGATGAAGTAAAGACATTCCTTTCCTGTTTGCTTACAGAAATTGAATTATCTTAAAGTCTGCTTGCTGGCACTATAACAGGAAATTTTGAAACTTGTGCTAACACTGATAATTGCAGACATGATACCAAAACATATCCAGGTGTAGAAATAAAGTCCTTATTAAGTGAACAGCTGTGGAAATAATCCCTTTCTTATTGAACAAATTGCTGATTCAGAGAGTCAGGTTACCCTCTTCTTTCATTAGCAGCAGAAGTGTTAAGGGCATCAAGGCACTCAGGGACAAAATTACCAGGCACCCAAGCAAAAGTTTTTCCTTTGTGAACTGTTGAAAAACTAACGCTACTTACTCTATCTGTTGTCACAAACCTTTGTTGAAATCATCAAACTGGAAGCAACTAAAGAAATGTATAATATAAGAAGCAGATTGTCCTTTGAGTTTGATATATAATTATGGCCTGAAAAAAATTAAAATATAAGAAGATGAATTAAAAATGACTTAAACAGAATAAATACGGACTATGGAAAACGTCAATGTGAAAAGGCCTTTTACTGATTTAAAATTTAATTGAATTTCAAAATGTTCTGCTTCAGTCAAATGCTGAGGAATCTCTGTTGTGTATTCACAATTTCCTGGATGTCCCAGAACTGATTGATGACAAGTGAGTTATCATTCTGTCACAAGAGACAGTTATATATGAAAAGAAAGATTTTCTGAGCATGAAAACTGCAAGTGTATTTAGCAAGAGACTTGTTTTTAATATAGTGTCCTTGCACTTTCTTAATAGGTAAGACATCTGTGATCTATCACTTGGGCCTAAACACTCAAATAGATTTTGAAATGCTGGTATTCAGCAGTTTAGCCCAAAATTACACTGGGGATATGAGTTTAAATGCTCTCATTTAGGTCACAGTAACATATTATGGTTTAATCAATACACAGAAGCAATTGTTTACTGTTTGTGATAGTTAATGTTGTTTAATTCTGAGAATTAATGACTTGGATAAAATGAAGACTAAAAGCCATATTCTAATTTGTGAGAAGGGCAAGTTTCAGTTTCATAGAATTGCAAACTGTTAAAAGAATGAAAGACAAGAAAATATCACTGCAATCACTACAAGTACATAATTTCAGCTTGGAGGGCATTTTTTAAGTACTGCAATAGGGAAAAAATAAAAGAAAATTTGTGTTAGTCAAAGCACAAACCAGATTTTTAATGAGGTATAGAAAAGTCTCATAAAAACCACTGGAAGGTTGTTTAAAATACCCAGTTTTGGTTCATAAAATTTACAGCTCTCAAGGGCATTAATTTTTAAGGATTTCACATGACTTACAAGTCATGTAGCCAGTCATAGTCCATCATGGAATGTGAAGCATTAGCATATTTACCAGTTAATATTGGAGACAGAATTATGGGGTTTATAATGAACACTCTGGGTTTTGTGTTTGGTGTTTTTTTTCTCCCCTTCTGTGGTAAGAAATGCTGAACAGATCATAACATCAAATAAAATAGCAAATAGCATTTGTTCAACTACTGAATCAAACTTGCTACTTCTTCCATTTAAACTTCCATTTTCTTTTCCACAACCTACTGCATTCACTTTTGATTTGCTATGAGCTTGGTTAGCTATCAAAATAAATCAAATGTGATAATGTATTGGTACTGGATTGCCATTGTAAATATAAGTTAGAAGTGTTATTTTTAGTTTTAAAAGCATAAGTCTATAAAATCAAACTTTATATGCTACAGTGTCCAGAAAAACAGGTTTTTGTCTCTAACACAAAAGAAAGATGCAAGGTGCCACTGTATTTAGGGATCTTCAAATAGACACTAGACCCGTGCTTTTCAGGAACTAAGAGATGCGAATATTTTTGTTATTTTAGATTTAAACTTTAGAAGAATAAAATCTTGGGGAACTTAATCAAACACTGAAATTAAGAGGATCTTGATTTACTTTCTCCTCAACAGAAACATTAACCTTTCTTTAAAAGTGCTTCATTAGAATATTTCAAGTCAGGTTCCTGCTAAGAAAAAACTGATCAGTGTCATGGTACCAGGGTATGCTCTCAGTGTCATGTGTTTCATTGGATGCTGTGGGTGTCCTTTGAAATGGGAATGGTCATAAATAACAAATTCCACTGGCCCAAGCCATGACTGCCAGCCTTGCTGAGATGCACATAAGGCTTTCTTCAGGATCCTCAGCTTTTGCACAATACCCAAAAGCTAGGAAAAAAGAACTTCTGAAATTAATTTTGTTCCTAGAAACTAAAGCAGATAGCTTTCCAACTTCCCATATATGCCCCAAAGACCTAGGTATCCAAAATCTAGAAATGAGAACATATTTAATTGTTTCAAAGTGTTAAATGTAAACTCTATGTGCTTACATGCAAAAGTTGTATAATTATTCCCATCAGTTTTATCTTCAGGAGGAAGGATAAAGTTGTGGAAATGAGTAAGCATTCACAAGCTTACACATTTTCATGATAACCAGATTATTCATGTTTTTAGAGAATATCTTTACTTACAGTGAAGGCAAGTCTAAGTTGAGGAGGGCTGCGGGAAAGAGGAGAGGAAGGGAGGGGAAAATTGCACTGCTGCTGCCATTCTTCCCAGCACCTGCCCACATCAGGGAGCGGCAGAAACAGGTCTCTGCCTCCCCAAAACCCTTAGGAAGATGTGCACTGCCTTGGCATGCAAAGAGAGGCCTTCTTCAAGGGCCACAAGGCAATCTATGCAGGCTTCTGAGCTTTTGAACTTGGATCCTTCCACTCTAATTCGTATGGATGAAGGCAATGGATTAAACACAACCTTACTGTAACTTCTCTAAAGTGAAAGCAAATATTTACCCAAGAATTTTAAATTAAAAAGATTTATCCTTTATTTGTGTCTAAATTCCTCTAAAACTTTAGGAAAGACTTTTCCCCCCATGTATTAAAGATAGATAGTCCTGGAGACAAAAATCCAGAGGAGGCAAACTGAAGAGGAAAAAAGAGATTGGTGTGGAGCTGGGTTTTCCATTCTTTGCAATATGTATTTGTGGCTCAGCTTATTTTTAGCCACTTTTTCTGTTGCTAATGTAAATATTCCTGTTACTCTCGGTAAACCCAAAAATGTTACCTTTGTCTTAGCTTCATAATTACCATTAGGTGTTCTTGAGGGATAATTCTGGCTGTTGTCATTGAAGCTGAATTATGTTTTATTAAAAAAGTTATTTATATCTAATCCAATTATATTGATGATAAAATGTATGTCATGTATATTAACCAGCCATATATACAGCCTGATATGCAGAGATATTAAGGAAAGTAGTGATGTGTGCCCACACTTGGGTGTGTTCCCAAAAAGCCCTGTCACATTCCATCACTTTTTCATGGCACACAGCCCGAGTTCAGTGAGCTCCAGCTGCTGACAGGCCCAATGCTGTGCAGCCAATATCAGGGAGTTTCTAGGAAAGGCTGTGACAGTCTTCTGCATCAGGTGCCATCTCTGCAAGGGCATCTGGAGCTTTTACAGAGTGCCAGGAAAATCCATTTAATAAGCTTGTGCTGGAAAATATCTCAAGTGACAGAATATTCTAGTGGGTTTCTTAAGGAGCCATTAGTATGGATTATTCCAAAATTTGGCCTCAAAGCATGTTTAAAGAATATGGAAATTAAGTAAACATGGTAGATATCCTGTCTGCAAGAAAATGCACAGCTTCTCCAAAATATGACCATGAAAGGAACAATAACAATCAACTTACCCCTACACACACTAGAGAGTGCTCTGTTTTAGAGACCATGATGCTCCATTTCAACTAACCCAACAGCAATGCATCCTGAAAAATATAAGCAGACACCAATGAAGTTTAGTCCATGATATTGTATACATGTTTCACCTGAATCTCTGTAGCCACGATATTTTCTGAAAAATCCTTTCCTTAGGATTTTTTCTCCTGAGAAGCTGAGAGGCCTCAGGAACAAAATATAAACAATGGTTATCTGCTGCTCTGGAATGCAACAGGTGCACCTGTGATTTGTCTCATGTGGTTGTTTCTAATTAATGGCCAATCACAGTCAGTTGGCTCAGAATTTCTGTGCAAGACACAAGCTTTTGCTATCATCCCTTCTTTTTCTATTCCTAGCTAGCTAGCTGATGAAATCCTTTCTTCTATTCTTTTAGTATAGTTTTAATATAACATATATCATAAAATAATAAATCAAGCCTTCTGAAACATGGAGTCAGATCCTCGTCTCTTCCCTTATCCTCGGACCCCTGTGAACACTGTAACAAATCTCATTTTCTGTTACCTCATTTTCTGTTGTGTTGGACCTGAAAGGCTGCATAAGCAATAATGTGGTTAAGAATCAGACCCACTGTGTTTTACATTTAGCATAATTTTTATTGCTGTATATATAGAACAACAGGTGCATCTAATTCTTGACAGAGAAAGAGCTACTCTGTTAAAACTGTCAGCAATTTCTGTGCAGCTCTTTTAAAGAGCAATCAAGCAAATTAAAAGTAGAAGTTTTCAACACTTGGGGGTGCATACAGCTTCATGCTGAAGATGATTTTCCATTCCAAGTCCTTTGAATGCTTCTGTCATGGCTGCTCAGAGCCCTCGTTTTATTTTCCCAAACTGGGACTGTAGTGTTTTAATCTAGGTGGTGACATGGTTTGTGGTAACAGTCTACCATGATACTCATTGCTTTTCTGGATTTAGGCTCTCATCAAAGTGGAGCCCCATCCTGTTCTAGTGAATGTATGTCACCTTCCTAGCAACGCTCATGTCTGGAGTATGACAGTGACTAAAAGGGAATTTTGGTGAATTCCTACTCTGTTGCCTCTCTCTGGATGCAAACCTAAGTGACAACTGCAAAGTAGGGTTTAGTTTGTTGCTGCTTTTTAAAGGACCAAATGCACATAAATAGTTAATACCTAGTACTCCATGTCATTTAGGGTAATAATTCTGTGGGTTATGCTGTGTGAGTAATATTTAAAGTCACTCTGGTATTAGTTTCACTTTTCTACATTGCTCAACTGAAGTTTGGATTCTTTATTGTTATTGAAAACAGATATAAACACTGATAGAAAATGATTAAGCTATTTGTTTAGGGTAACTTCATGTTTAAAAATTTTAAAAGGTTCACATTTTAAATAAATATAGCAACTTCTTAAAACTGTATAATTATATATTTAAAATTCTATTTCTATTTTAATTTCAAATTCAAAAAGCAATTACACCTTTTCTTAATTTGACAAAAGCAATTAAAGTATTTTTTAAATTAATCTTATAAACTATAAGAACATGAAGTTTGCTGTTGAAACAAGTGAGACTACTGAAAATCTTAGGTCACATGTGTGTTTTAATTGGTCATTGCTGGAAAATTAGTTTGAGACACACTATTAAAGATGCTGCAGAAATACCGTGTACTGCTCATTCATGTGATCACAAGAATGAACACAGAAGGAACTTATGACTTTGTATTGCTTATGGAGGTGATAATTTAGGTTATGCTCTAAGGTAGCTGGAGAATCACTCTCCCTCTGTTACCAAAATGGATTTTTTCTTACCAGCAAGATGATGATATTGGAAGATACTGAATAGGGAGAGAGAAACAAGGGACAGATCAGCGTTATATGAAAAATCATCCATCTGAAAAATGAATGAACACAATTCTCAACAATAATATCCTATGAATTACCTTCAAAGTACTTTGTTGTGAAATTTCTCTCTGTCCTAGATGGCAGACTCTGATGTCAAGCCTGCCCCCAGAAGATACATGACATTCCTTATTGCTGAGCAAGAACCATCAGACAGAAGAGGAAATCTGGATACTCAGCCTGAATGTGGACTATGCATATTAGAAAAAAAAGTATGATAATAAAAATATATCTATATTATTACCTTGTATATAATAGTAAATATAATATTTTAGAAAATTAAATATATGTATGCATATTTTTTATTTAGTTTTGCTGATGATTTAATCTAACAAGAAATTATGTACCCATACATAACCTTACTGAGAACTGCCTTTATAAGAGATTTTTATAACATTAGGACTATTACAAAATTACTGTTTCATGCCTATACTGCTTTAGTTTAGTGCCGAATCTGCTCAAATCAAGGTTTATTCTTTTATTCTCTTGGGAATTATTTTTTTCATATGAACTTTTCATATGCCTGCTTGTGCTGTTTTTGGCTTGGACAGAGCTAATTTTCTCCACAGTATCTGGTAAGGGACTGTGTTCTGGTTTCATGCTGGACACAGCGCTGATTACACAGGGATGTTTTGGTTATTGCTGAGCTGTGTTTGCACAGTGTCAGGGTGTCCCCTGTTTCTCACCCACCCCACCAGTGAGGAGGCTGGGGTGCACAAGATGTTGTGTGGTCACAGCAGGGACAGTTGACCCCAGTTGACCACACGGACATCCCAGACCCTCTGGAATGTGTGGCTCAGCACAGAGAGGGAGAGGGAGGATGTTCAGTGATGGTGTTTATCACTACATGGTGGAGCCCAGCTTTCCTGGGATGGCTGAACACTTGCCTGCCCATGGGAAGCACTGAAGTAATTCCTTCCTTTTCTCAGCTTTGCTTGTGTGCACAGCTTTTGTTTACTCATTAAATTGTCTTTATCTCAACCCACGAGATTTTCTTACTTTTACTCATTTGTTTCTCTTCTCCTTTTGACCAGGAGCAAGTAAATAAGTGACTACAGGGGGCTTAGATGCCTGCTGGGGTAAACCACAACAGTGCCACAATAAATTGTATATTTGAGAGGTATGTCATGTATTCTGCACCCAATAGATGCCAGAGAGCTCCAGCTGAAACATGCTATGCTTGGTGCAGAAAACATTGCTGAAAATACTGTGCCTTTTTCAAGCTAGGTATCTGTCAGACCTGAGCTTGCTTGATAGCACAGAGCCTTGTCAGAGTGTGTTTAGAAGATTGTATACAAAAGATATGCAAAGCCTAACATGAGAAAATTGGGCCTAAATACAGGCTCTACTCAAATTTCAGGTCTCTGTGGGATTAGTGCAGTAGTTGCCATCAGCATTAGTACAGCATGACCAAGAAAACAAGAAGATAAGAATAGTAAAAATAAAGGTTTTTCTGAAGATGTTAAATCAGAAGAAAGAATTTTTGCCCTGTTTTTACAGTCTGTAGCACTGTCTCCTTTAGTGCACCTGCCATCTGTATCATGGTAGACTTCAAGAAATTTAAATTGGTGTGTTTTCTCCATGTATCTCAACCCAATAACAACGAAAACCCATTAAAATACGTATCTGACTCACAATACATTGCAAATTTTATGAAGTCACTTCACCTATATTAACACATCAGATATTTTGTTTGTTTGCATAACTACTCCTGTCATATATTTATAAATTACTTGTTCCTGTTGGGCATACCTTTTCTCCTTAAATCTTTCAGGAAATTCAGAAAGGGAAAAAACAAACATCATTAAAATAAACCCATTTAATTCCATCCAAAGAAAAGGGCTAGCAAGAGATTCTGAGACTTAAAGGTAGACAAAGAGAGAACTGGAAAAAAGTTTTTATTAATATATGGGAATCATCCTTAAAGGTAGGTAGTGTCAATACAGTTTTCTTTTCATGCCTAAGCAACTACAGATTTTTTCTCAATTTAAGAGCCAGTAAATTAATGAATAAGTATGTTTTCCAGGTTTTTATAAAAACCTTCAAACTTCACAACCACAAATAAATTAAATTGAAGAAAGCACAATAAAGTAGTATAAGGAAAAGAGAAGGACTCTGGGGATTTTCTAACCTTTAATCAAGGCTGTAAGAAATCCCTTCTTCTTGAGACATGTTCTCAGATATGCTAAAAATAGCCAAAAATCCTACCTAAGGGATTTTCTGGATACTCACCTCCCACTAAAATCTTTGCATGGTTAAACATCTCTTCTCAGGTATTAGTCTCATATTCTGTCCCATCCATGCATATGTTTTATGGATTTACAATGAAGTCATGAGGGACTTCTGAAAACTCTGCAATAATCTGGTGTCAAATCCTTGAAGAAATTGTATCCAGTTTTTTTTTCTCAATCTCCAAGTAGAAATAAACTGTTGAAAAAATTCCCAGTGGTATTTTTATCTTGTCTTAGAAAAATAAAATTTGCTGTTACTACTTTACTTAATTGCTTTGGGAAACTGTATGAAACAATATGTGACTGAAGAAAAGAACATTGCAAAAAAATATCCATCTACAAAACAAAAGGAAGGCTGCATCCACTGAAAAAACCCCAGTACATTCTGAAACCCAATGCCTTTGGCTGCCTCATGTTTGTTGGGAAAATCTAATAGTTAATTTGTTGGAGAGGTTGAAACTGCAAACTTTAGGCAACGTTTGAAAGGAATGAAGAGAGGAGGTATATGAATTTGGACATCTTCTTCATAAACAAGCTGCTTACCCACAGGCTACAGTCATTTTTCCTTTGGACTACTGAATATTTAATTACTGTATATGAAGTAGAACGGCTTCAATGGAAGGAATCTACCCAGCCTCAAAAATCCTTACCTGTTAATGCTTAAATCAGTCCCATTGCCCTTGGCAGGAACAGAGGAGGAAAAAGCAAAGCCATCACAAGCCTTGCACCAGTCTGAGTTTGAGAAGGAGTTTTCGTATACACAGAGCTCAGGGGATGAATTTCTGCTGGGGACAGACAATCTATATTGACCTGAGGGAAGTGTCTAACTCTGAGAGAAAGGCACATTTTATTATATGTGTTTGTTCTCACAGTTTTGTATCCTCTGGCATAAATGCTCATTACTCAGTGTGTTATTTTCTGTGATTTTCCTTCTTAAACACAAGGTTTTATTCCTGTACAGCGCAAAGAACATAAACCCTTAGGAAGGGCTGTGAATGTTGCCAGGTAACTGTGCACTGTAAACCTGGGCATTGAACTGTCAGTCTGCATTTTGAGATTAACTTCTCCTGAGCTGTGCCAAATTCCTCCATAAGGACTCAGCATACACCTGTGTTTTGACAGGTGCCAGTGACGCTGACACTGACATACCCAGCAATGGGCAGAGCGTGCTGACAAAATGAGACTTTTGTTTTTCCTTCTCCATCCAGCTTGAGGTACCAAAATCAGTCCTTTCCAACCTCCTTCTTCATTCTTTGTTCTCCAGGTCAAATCCTACCCCTGTGTATATTTTTGGAACCCCACTTATTTCCCCATTCCCTTGGTGACAGCTGTGTAGTCACATTACCTTCATTTAGAGTCAGTTGTGGCACCTAGGCAACCCGAGGGCATCAGTAAATTGGATCATTGCCTCAGATTGCACTCAGTGTTATTTTGTTTATTTCTGGGGAGAAACCTTCATTTGAACACAGCTGTATCTGCCTATAACAGCAGGGGAAACAAAATTTTTAACCACATTAAACAGATAATACTCTGAATAAGTAACAGAAATTATTCTGTTTCATAAGTAAAAATGAAAAAATTTTAATGTAGGTAGTAGTGCAGTCCTGTTCTCTGCCCCAGCACCTTTTCAAGAATGTGATTTAAGCTGACAGAAGATGAAAAGATTTAAAATAATGCCTGACATGTCATCCATAATCCTTACTGTGATGCCATCTTCTTGCCCTCTTTTTATTTAGCTCAATACAGTGGCAGGTGGCAAGGACATGTCAGCTGCCTTTATCTCAGATTTCTGGATTCTCTTAGACCACTGGGACAATTTGCATTTAATTGGAACATTCCATAACTAGAAAGGTACTTCTGTGTGGAAAAAACAGTACACACAGGTACAAAGAACCAAGAAAGGGATTCCTAAGAGTGGGATGGGGTTAAACTATGTAGAAGCTGAGATAAATGAAAGATGATTCCCCTGAGTGAAGCAAACCAAAATAATATTGAATCAGCTGTGCACAGATTTTACAAGGGAAATACTGAAGGCTCGAAATTCAGTTAAAAGTACCTGAATTGGTATTTCTTTGGCTGTGATTATTTGGTTGATATTAAACCTAGATAACCAGTGCTTTCTAGAGAACATCAATCCTCTTTCAACATAATGCTGACTTATATAAACACTGAAACTCTGTCAACTGACATTATTTTCTTGGCAAATATACACAATACCAATTTAGAAGAGAAACAGGAAAGCTTTCCAGAAAATTATGAGATGATCTCCTTGCAGATCACAGCGCTTCAATGTCCTGGGTGTACCTGTGTCCCAGAGTGACATTATGATGCTTGTATCCCCATTGGTGTGTTCTGTTTATGCTGGATATTATGTTCTGTGCCTTCAAGACTGGCTCTGAAGAGTGAAAGTTTTGTTTTGGTTTCTTATCAGCCGCTCCCCCATGGCTGGTGGGGCACAGAGACAGGGCAGTACATGGTGCTGCTTTTCACTTTTCGCTTTTGCTTTTTGCTTTGCTCTCTTGCTCTTGCTTCTGCTTTCCTTCTGCTTGCTCTCGCTTTTGCTCATTAGCTAGTTTAGCTAAACATTCCAGATTTCTTCCTGGTCTGTTTTTCCTTTCCCTTTTTTTGGACCTACTCGAACCTGCTCTGGACTGGGGCCTGGGAACACCGAGAGTTTGCACCCTGTGGCCCAGCGGGGCCTACTCTGGGCAGCAGCTGCCCCAGCGCCAGAGGGACTGCGAACAGAGCGACCATGCCCAAGAGAGACTTTCTGAATTTTTCATCTTTTTCAGAGTGGTGAAAGAGTGGTGTCATCCTGTATTGCTCATTTTGTGTGCTGGGGGATGCTGTGCCTGTTAAATAAACAGGTTCTTTCCACTTCTCTCCAAGGAATCCTTTCTGAACTGGTTGGGGGAGGGGCCGTGTGGGTTTGCTTTCTGGAAGGGCCCCCTTTGGAGATTCTCTCCCAAATTTGCCCTAATCCAGGACAACCTAACAAGGCTCTGGTGGCAGGGAAGCTGTGATCCCAGAGACCCCACGCTGCACTAGGGCTGCTGGCAGAGCTGTGGCCCCACAGGGGACCCACACTGGAACAATTAATGAGAAACTGAAGCCTGTGAGAAGGGCTTACTCTGGAGAGGTTTTGGGAGAACGGTCTCCCATGGGAAGGTCTCCATCCTGATGCAGAGGAAAAGTATGTGGATAAAGAAATGGCCCCCTGGGCTACTCAGAGAGAGGGGGTAAAGATACTGGGAGTGAAGCTGAGCCTGTGAAGAACAGAGACGTGTTTATAGATTTTGTTTCCCCTCGACTCCTCATCCTAGGCCTACTATCCACCGCCCTAGTCATATTCCAATGATGACGTGACATCGTACGAGAAAGCACATTCCAAGGCCACCACACCCCCACCGTGCAAAAAGGACTTCGCTATGGAATAACCCTATTCATCACATCAGAAGCCTTCTTCTTCCTGGGCTTCTTCTGAGCCTTCTTCCACTCAAGCCTAGCTCCTACACCTGAACTAGGAGGTCAATGACTGCCCATCAGAATTAAACCCCATAGAAATTCCACTCTTAAACACTGCCATCCTACTAGTGCCAGGGGTTACTGTCACATTGTTTACATTTCTCATTATTCTACTCTGATTTGATAATTAATAAATTAAACTGATTTCCCCAAATTGAATCTCTTTTGTTGATGACAGTAACTGAGGATTGATCTCTCCCTGTCCTTATCTCAACAAAGAAGCCTTCCATTGAATTTTCTCTCCTTCTTGTGTTCAGGAGGGGGAGAGAAAGTTCAGCTTGGGAGTACCCAGCAGTCAGCCAAGGTCAGTTCACCAAATGAGAATGGAGAGAAAATCTGAGATTCTACAGGAATAGTTTCACAATAAACAACAACCAAACAAACAAAATAACATCTCCGTAGCAGTATGGATTGAGATATGTGAAATAAGAGAATCATTCAGCAAACCAGAAAATTCAGTTACAATCAAAACAAAATATCTTTAGTGGTCTGTCTTGAAATCTTATCTTGAAAGCTGCTGGTATTAGGAATAGCTGCACAAGAGATCACCTCACCTGCACTACATAGAAATGCCTCATGGGGAAAGAAAACAAAATGATAGCTTCACTTTTTGTTTTTTAACTTAATTTTTAGTGTGTTGATTCAGATTAGGAACTGAAGGATATTTAAACTTCTTTTTGAGGCCTAAATCACATCTTAAAAAAGATTGTTCAATAGAATAAAAACCCCCAACAAAACAACAAAACCCCCCAAAAAGCTAAAGACTGGCATTTCAAATGCAAAGTGAAAGATTTACTGACATCTATCGGCTTTTTCCCCTCTCTTTTTTTTCCCCTCATATTGCACTACTAATAATGTATTTATGTTTCAATTTGTGAATTAGCTGAGTCTCATTTTCAGGTTGCACACAATAAATCTCATGTTTTGCTTTCTAATAGATTTTTTGTGAGTTTTTTTGTGGTTTTGGGTTCTTTTTGTTTTGTTGCTGTTGTTAGCTTTGTTTTGTTTTGTTTTTTCTTTTTAACAGCCTTTTAGTTGGCTGTTCTCTCAAACCCATGAAAGGCATGTTTCAAGCATTACTTGTGTTGTTATTTTATGCTTTCAGTTGATCCATAACCTGTCACGGTTTGATACTTCACATCAGAAGTTGCTGCATCCTTTGAGAAGCATATGTGCTGAATCATGTTCCAGCTCTGTTTTCTCCAGAAAAACACTCAAGATTACAGTTAAATTAGGTCAGCAGTTAGACTGAAAATGCAGAAGAAAATACTCAAAGCACCTTTCTTATTTCTGGTATAGAAATGAGGAGAAAATAAAAATCAAGGTTCAGAATACCTTTTATTGAAAGTCTTGTGTTCAAATAGTAAGTGATATTTTTTCTTTCTCCACTGGTGAATTAAAGAAAACAAATGAACAAACAAACAAACTGAAACAACAAAACAAAACCACCAAAAAAACCAAACAAAACCCCAAACCAACCAACCAACCAACCAACCATCCAAAAAAAAGAAAGATATTTTTTTTCTAGAATGTAAAGTAAAACTATGCCAAAATACTTCTTTTAGAGTATTTGTGCTTTAAGGTATACTCCAAAATATGTGAAACTCATGGTAAGATCATGAGAATTAACAACTTTCTGTCCTGGTTTGCAGGAAATGTGCAGGAGGAGCTGGGGCACACAGTGACTCATCTACATGAGTTAATTAAACATTGCCTGTGGTGCTCTATTATCTCACTCTCATGCTGTTAAAAGGGTCTCTGGCACGATTTTACTCTGGGCCACCAAGGGCTCTCCTAGTCAGTGCCCAAGCAAGTCTGCATGATTGCTCCTAATAGACAATTTGGATAAGACACCTCCTTTGGATGCCAGAATAGTTTTAATTGTATTGATGCACCAGCTGACCCCAGGGCCAAAGAATGGGGCAGTCACATTTTCTTTGCTACTTTCAAGGTGACCAAAGTGAGGAACCGTTGTGAAAATACATTTGGAAAATTTGTAGGGAAAAGCAGTAGGGTCACTACATAAAGAATAAATAAAGAATAAGCAAAAAACTAACTAAGAAATATAATAAATGAGATACATATTCGTAAAGTGAACTTAGAAGTCTATGGTCAGATAATATCAACAACACCAAAAGTCAAGCTGATTTACAACTTGCAAATTAACTTATACCATAAAAATTGTCATATAAATAATCAATACCAATAAAGGTGTCCCATCTCTACCATGACTCCTGCTATATGGCAAGGATAGAGCACAAATTAAAGGCAGTGTTGGCCTGCACCCAAATGTAAATTAAAGCTTTGTCTTTTTTCTGGTATGATTGATGAAAAAGGTTAGTCAACTATCCCCCAAAATAATTGTAGACACAGTAGGGAGGCAGAATTACTAAATCTAAGACTGAAGTAAAACTCAGTTTGGAGATATTTCAATTTGGAGATATCCATTCCAGAGGTCTAAAAAATTTGCACATTTAATCTAAGTCAAATACCAAGAACTTTTAATACATTTATAAGGCTGAAAACTGTACCTCTTGGCAAAAACTGGAATAGTAGCATCTACATTTAATAAATGGTAAAAGAGTAACAGCTGAATTCAGTCCCTTATCTGACTTAAACAGTAGGCAGGGCTTTGGATTATTTAAAGAAACTTCTGAAAGGTATGGAAGCAAATAAAAATGATGATGAGTAGTGTGTGTCTATCATCTGTGCATTGAGCAATACCATCCAGGTAAAGTCTCTTAGAAAATGAAATATAACTAATTGTAGAGAACTTAGAAAATAAAATATGAAAATAAAATATATGAAAAAGAAAATTAAAATATATGAAAATGAAAATAAAATATAATTAATTGTAGAAAACTTAGAAAATAAAATATGAAAATAACATATATTAAAAAGAAAATGAAAATATATGAAAATGAAAATAAAATATAACTAATTTTAGAGAACCAGACCAAAGCATGTTTTTTTCTAAAATTCTGACTGTTATGACAGGAAAAATGCTATTGGAGCAGAGGGTCTTGGGGAGGTGAGGCAGTGCTCGTCTCAGATGACTTTCTGCTTCACCTTCAGTTTCATGCTCAGCTCCTGCCACCCCCAAATCACCTCCTGCAAAAGGGCTAGCTGGGTACACATGAGCTAAATGCATGAAAAGGCTAATTTTCATAAGAGGTGTGCACCTGGTGAACTAAATAAGGGAGTGGATTGGGCCCTCTCCTGCTCTTTTCCTCTCTTCTCTTTCCCCTCTCCTTTCCTCTCTTTTACTTTGTCTCTCAATTCCAGCTCTGGACCATCCACATGGCAGGACCAATGTGGGATATAAAGGCTGCTGACATTCTTTGTCTTCTGAGGAAAACATGTATATCTTATTTTACCCCTTACTCCATAGTGAACACTGTTGTGGGAGCTGGGGGTTTATGGAGGTGTGGTGTGACTTGTGAGCCAGAACAGGTGAATACTGAAGGGTGCCATACAAAATTAAGGGCTTGTTTGCCTCCACTTTTGGAGAAATCTGTTATACATATTTAATGGCTTGTTAACCAGTGTCCTTCCAGTCTAAACAGTGGGCTGGTTGCCAAAATTATGGTGTCTGTACAATAAAGTCTAAGAGTTCCCTGACAATGAGGTCTGGCGTCTTTCTTCAGCCTAATGAGAATTTACCAAACACCGCCATTGGGTCATGACACTTATCAATCCAGATTTCAGTAAAACACACATGGGACATTATTAGACAGTAGAGAAAAATTGATAAAATAATAGAAAAAGAGGATGATGATATTGAAAGCAAACCTTTTAGTCAGGAGAGGCTGGTAATGAAGCCCTTAGATGAGTATTGAGTCTTTGCATCCTGACCTTGCTTAAATTTGGAAAAGTTCTGATTCACAGCTTTGGGAGGGATGCACTGTCAATGAGTGCATTGGGTAAGAATACCATACACGAACAACAGAGGGCTTGAAGAATTAACTAAAGCCTGGAAGCTGATGAGGGATTGTAACAATTGCATCCAAAAAAACAACCACTTAAAATAATGACCAAGCCCAAAACCTTATATATAGAACATTATGTATAGAGCAAGTAGTTCGCCATTAGGCAATTCTAAGTCATTGTTCACAACATTCGTAAGAAAAAAATAATCAGGAAAACTACATGTGAAATAGAGATAGACATATCAGTGGCATTTTACAAAGCCTTGGTGGAAGATGTCTTGTAGATCTTCAACAGAATACCACACCAGAACCACCACAGAGGAACCTTTTAGATGCTGAGGGGAAAGAGAATTATGGGAAGACCAGACTATCTTTTCATGATTATCATCATTTAAAAAAGGCCAAGATGAATGAATGATACATAATACCTAATATATTGTGAGTAAATGCAAAGAATGAGAGAATTAATTAATTATGCATAGAAACAAAATTGGCACAGAAAAAATAAATTCAGGGTAAATATATAGTGACTTGAGAATGGTAGAAATTGATGGCCTGGAACAATAAATATAAGAGAGTAATAATAAAAAACTACTTGGATTTTAGTTTAAGAAATGTACCACATTGGATACTTAAGGCACTTATAGTAAGGACTGGACTTGACAGCCAGTAGCATTTCTCCTAACACAATATTTGTACAACTGTACTTTATTTCTCCTCTCAGACACCTTCAAATTATTGTAAGACAACACGATTCTCAAGGGAGAAAAGTTTTCCCAGAAATAATTTCACAATTGAGTAATGGGTGGGGAAATTAATTCACCATAACCACTTATTCACAACAACAAATTATTCATTCATAGTTCTGGAAAGAGGGTGAAAGCTTCTCCCTCATATGATTAAGTGACCTACAAGTAGTAGTTAGAAGGAAAATCAACTTGTTTCCTGTTGTTTCTGCATGCATTTTTTTAAATCAAGACTAATATAGGGATGAAGAGTGACAAAAATTCCTGACCTGAGAGAGTAATCTCTTCAGGAACAAAGCTGTCTCTTTCCACACTGAAATAAAAATCTTTGTAACTCTGTCCTATGTTCTCCAGATTCTGCTGATGTACAGAACATATTGGACATCAAATCTTAAAAATTGTCTGGTCAAAGTTAAGCTGGCTTTAAACCACAATAGTTTCTGTAAAATGGTCCATACAGATTTGAACCCTTGTTTTCAGACCTTGTTTTTCAGTCCCACATTACAAGCTCTGAAGGGAACTGTCAGCAGTTGGCATTTTATTTTATTGAGAAAACAGAAATATAGGATAGAATATTCTTTTATTTTTTTAATATCTGATGTTTTTTGTCACTCTTGAATCAAATCCTTGATGGTCTTTAGTGTTGTTTAAAATGATCTCACTTCTCCCATTTTAATTAAAAGTTATAAAATCTGTTATTTACCCAGGAGATTAGATCAGAGCCATTTCATCCTATTTACAACAAAGAGAGTCTGTAATAAGTCCTTGAAACCCCTTCTAATCTCTAATATAAATATTTATTTAATCAGTTTAAAAATTATAATTATTTACCAGAGAGACTGAGACAACTTCTACAAAGTTAGTATGGAAAAAAACATAGTTTTTGAGGCTTTTTGAAAAAACTTAATAGCTTGAAACAATTTCTTTAGAAGGTGCTCAAATCTTTTTTAGCAAATGATTGTTTAGGTTGTTACCTTTTGTGACAGTGTTCACAGGGGTCCGAGGATGAGGGAAGAGACAAGGATGTGACTCCATGTTTCAGAAGGCTTGATTTATTATTTTACGATATATATTATATTAAAACTATACTAAAAGAATAGAAGAAATTATTTCATCAGAAGGCTAGCTAAGAATAGCAAAAGAAAGAATCAAAAACAAAGGCTTGTGTCTCAGACAGAGGGTCCAAGCCAGCTGGACTGTGACTGCCATTAATTAGAAACAACCACATGAGACCAATCACAGATGCACCTGTTGCATTCCAGAAAGCAGATAACCATTGCTTACATTTTGTTCCTGAGGCCTCTCAGCTTCTCAGGAGGAAAAATCCTAAGGAAAGGATTTTTCAGAAAATATCATGGCTACGAACTTTTGTATTTCACTTACATATAACCTAAGGAGATATTTTTCCCCAGTCATCTATTGATTACATAAAGTGCTAATTAACTATTTACTTGGAAGAATATTTTCTGTCATTTCAATCATTAGAATAAATACTGCACTAATATCCTGGTTTCAGCCTTAAAATCATTGCATCTTATGTTACTACGATTGCAAACTCCTACCACTTGGGTTTGCATGACAAGGTTTTGGTAGCAGGGGAGCCATAGGGATAACTTTTGGGAGCTACAGGGCTACCTTCTCTGAGAAGCTGCCAGAAGCTTCTCTCATGTCTGACAGAGCCAAAGGCAGCTGCCTACAAGAGAGACCTGCCACCGTCCAAGGCTGAGCCCACCAGTGATGGTGGCAGTGCCACCGGTGTAGCAAAGCAGGAAAAAATCCAAAATGTGCAAAAAGCAACAGCAGCCAGAGAAGAGAGGAGTGAGAATATTTGAGCAACAGACCTGCAGGCACCCAGGGCCAGTGAAGCAGAAGTGGAAAGAGGTGCTCCAGGTGTCAGAGCAGAGTTGAAGACCATAGTGTGGGAGCTGTGCCCCTGCTGCCCGTGGAGCTCCACGATGGAGCAAGTATCCGCCTGAAGCCCATGGAGGATCCTGTTCCAGAGCATGTGGATGTTCAAAGGAGTCTGCAACACCACAGGAAGCCTGTGCTAGAGCAAGTTCCTGGCAGGATCTGTGGACCCATGGGGGACCCATGCTGGAGCAGTCTGTTCCTGAAGGGCTGCACCCCACAGGAGGGATCCATGCTGAACTTGTGAAGGGCTGTAGCCTAAGGGAAGGATTCATGTTGAAGAAGTTCATGGAGGACTATCCTCTAGAAGACAACCCAGACTGGAACAGAATGAATGTGAAGAGTCCTCCCCTTGAGAAGGAAGGAGCAGCAGAGACAATATGTGACAAAATTACTACAGCCCCCATTCCCTGTGACCCTACATAAGAGGAGGAGGAATGATGAGTGATCTCTCCCTGTCCTTATCTCAACACACAAGCCTTTTGTTATACTTTCCCTGCCCTATCCAGATGACGAGGGCAGTGACAGTGGCTGGGGTGGGCATTTGTTTTCCAGTCAAGGCCAATCACCACATAACAAGATCCCCTTTTTTGTACAATCAAACAAATTTATACTCTTTAGCTTTACAACCAATTCTTCATAACAGAAATGTCCTCTTAGATGTATTAAAAATCAGGATATCAAAATCAAAACCGAAGGCAGAAATGTAGTGTGTTGATAGCACACAAAATTCTGTGGCCAAGCAGAACTTATAATTATTAGCTTATAATTATTAAAAAATTATAATAATTATAATTAATAATAATTAGAGGAGTTTTGGAAGTTAACTTGGAGGAAGTCACCCCTTGCAGTGGGGAGTGTAAAGGTGGCTGCGCTGGTACTGCCTGGAGGTGTTCAGCACTGTTGTGGCTCAGCACTGCCTGTGGATCTCATTCATTTGGGGCCAGGACTGAGAAAGGCCTGGAGGAGGCAACAAGGAATTTACCTATCATGTGGGATGAGAAGTAAACCAGCATAGTAGCAATAGTCCTTTTTCTTGCATTTCTTTCATAGTATATTCTTCCTTTAATGCTTTTTTGTATTCTTTCAGTTCTCTCCAGTAGATGTGGTGCTACCATCAGGTGCAAGATGATGCTCACAGGAGAACAAAAATCTTGTGCTTTTTGTTGGCAGTGTATCCAGTGGTGCTGACAGAAAAGCCACAGTATATTCCCACATCAAATATTTAGGCTGTGTTGCTTCTGACAGCTGTCTCCACCACAGCCAGTACTAAATCTGAAGACAGTCAACGCCTAATTTCTCAAGACAGAAATGAGAGTGCTATATGAAGTAATCATAAGGGGCCCAGGCTTTGTCCTAGCTTTACCTTGCTCAGTGCTTATTTCCCTGCAGTATAAGCAGAGAAAACATGCTGACCTGGGTAAGGTTCATCAGCATTCAGAGAAGAAGAGCTATTTGATTTTGTGGTTTGCATATTGATTTAAAAGAATGAACCCATTCTGCATGCAACTGGAAAGTAAAACACTTTAAAGATCTCTGACTAATTTTCTGGAGCTTATTTTTCAATCTCTAGACAATGCATTTGGACGTCACTTCTACATTACTGTTTTATCTCCTCTGTTCACATTATTCTCAATACTGCAGTTCCTGTTCTGCAGAAAAATATGTTTACTGTTCATTTTACTTTTGACATTTGTTTTCACCGAGCTTTGAAACTAACCTGTGTACAATCTATGAGTCCATTTGAAGTGAGGATGTATTTCCCAGATCTTTTGGAGCAATTTTGAAAACTTAAAGTACAATTATGGATCTATCTTGCATCATAATGTCTCTTTTTCTCAGCATCACCTTTTATAGTATATGACTGTCAGGGTGTCTTTTATGTTTCTTGTTTAACAGAAGACCTTTTTTTAAGATTCTCCAGTTGAAATAAAACAGCTTTTTACTTGCAAACAAGAGTTTTATTTGCACTTCAGTGGATTCTGTAAATACCTGAGCATTTAATGTTCAGTTATGTATGTATTTCTTCAAATGACATTCTGATCTCCCTGATCCAGTAGTTAACATGTAGGCTCCCAGTGTGGGAACAGTTGCATTTCACAGGTCTGTTCATAAACCCATGTTTTAATTACAGATGCAACACTAAATTCCTAACAACACAAACTTAGTACTTAAATTATACTTATTTATTTCATTAAATACAAAATGCAATTATCTATGCAAAATAAATTAAATATGAAGAAAACCTGCTCCCAAATAAAAAAAAAAAAAAATAGGTTGGATGTCCTGGTTTGGGACAAATTTGGAAGGGAATGATGGGGATATCAGGGTACAACATCATAAAGACACCCCAGGAGATTGGGAAAAAATAAAAGATGGAAATAAGTACTCATAAATAGAGGGAAAATTGAAATTGAATTTAATCACTCAATGCAATTGATTATGAGTGGTACATGTAGGGAGAATCCAAGAAAGATGTCCACAGGTATTCTAAATATTTTGATCAATATTAATGCTTCTTTGGGCTTTTGTTCTGTTTGTTTGTCTCTTTCTTTTTATTTATTTATTTTTTGAAACCAGGACTCCATCACTCTTCAAGCAACAGTCTTGTTTACTTACTATTTTCCTGGGATTGTCCCTCTTCAAGCTTGCAGCCTTATGTTGCTTCCCAGCCTGTTCACACATACATGATTTTGGGAGAGTATACCAGCAATTAATAAAGTTTTTGCTCTTGTACTTTCCTCAGTCATGTGTCTAAGAATTGTGCGGAATGCAGAGTAATGCAGTAAAGAATAGAGAATGATGTTCTTCAATTTTTTTATTAATGTCTGTTAAATAGCAATATTTAAAAAATGTAACTAAATATACATAAATATTTTTTGAATTTACAGTGGATACCATATTTCTGTGCACATCACATGCTGGTAGTTGAGTAATCATAACTCTTATGATGTCTAATCGAATGCTAAATGCATTTCCTGCCACCATACCAGGCCAATGAATCATGTTAATACTGGTGAAACCATGATCATTTATTCAAATGATCTTACTAATATTTTGTATAGCAAAGATAAAAATCTCATGAGAAGTAGATGAAGCAGACAAAGTTCAAAAGGGTGACTGCCTGTAGAAACAATATTTTTAAATATAGTTCACCTTGACTTCAGACTGCAGGTGCAAAATACAGTAATATTAAAAAATGTGTTTAAATATGAGTTGCTGCAGGTGAACCAATTCAGTTGTCACATCTTAAAAGTCTTGTGATACTCATGAGCTACAGAGACACAGGCCTGGCACTAGTCTGCACTTCTGGAGCCAGAGGATCACCAGCCCTTTTGACAATTTAAGCTCTAGCTATGACATAAAATAGAACTTTGTAAGAGCTGCTGTGCACTGGTGCCTGTCTCTTATTGCAAGGCCCCAAATTCTTGTGTTACAGAGGTTCAAATTTGGAGCAATTCCCCGGCATCTGAGGAGAATCACGGCTTTAAAAAATAATAAAAGAGTGGAAACAAGTTCAGTGCTTCTTGCATCTTTCAGGACTTCTGAAGGTGAGGGTCTTGATAGGAAGGCGAAAAATGAAACTGATTGCAATTCATTTTTGTGGTGTAATATGGGTATAAACACATTGCTTTGGATAATGATTTATGCCACTGCACTTTAGATGAGAGTCACAAAGCTTACAGTCTGTTCAGAAACCCAAGGATGGAATTTGCCCTGACCTTGGCATGATGTCATATTCAACAAACTTCAAAAAAGAAAAGCATTCATCCAGGTTTTCAGTAATGCCCTTTTTGACATTTTCCTATTAGCTTTCATTGGTGCAATGACAACATTGCTGTGTTATGAGCTCCTTATGCTCCACTACAGTTTCTGTATCAGTCAGGGTCTTCCACGATGCTCACACAAACACCACACACACACATGGAGTGCTAAAAATTATTCCCTACCACGTTACTCTGCTCCCCACCATGTTGTTCTATTCCCCTGCCACCCTGTGGTTCCAGTGGAGCTAAACTGTCGCAAAACTTGAGCAGTGCTGTAACAAATCAAACAAGTTTGCGCCACCCACACACAAAGTCTTTGCCCCAGAGAGTTGTGAGACTGCATTTCTTGCTTTACAATGATTAGAACCATAACCCTTAGAGTTTTTAAGAAAAAAAGAGTACACAGGGAAAAAAAAACCCAAAACATATCCTGAGCAAAATATCCTTAAGAAATAAAGCAGCAGAACAAGAGGAAACAACAAGAAAGAAAATATTAGAGGTCAGATTTTGAGCTGGTGTAAGCTGGAGCAGCTCCATTGCCTCCAGGGGACCTGTGCCAGCTTATCCAATACATATGCTCTGGCCCAGTATGCCCTTCTAGTCAAATCACTGAACTGGTACCTTCAAAGCTTTCCCTATGATGTTGTTAAATTTGTATTGCTACCAGCAAAAATTTATTTTAAAAAAAATTTGCATACCCAAATTATTCACATTGCTTTATTTTTTCTTTGTCAGTTCACAAAAGAAAGTATTTCAAGTTGTCATAACCTTGCATTTAGTCAGTGAAAGAGTAATCTTGAAAGGAGGACATTGTTTTACAAATTGGACACATACCCTGTTTACTTTCCTCTAAAATTTGCACACTATAAAGCAAGTGGGTTTTTTTTGTTTTGTTTTAAAACTTTCTTCGTATATTATCATACAAAAATATTCATATGCAAGTAATAAAGAATTTTTTTTAAACATCCAACTTTTTTAAACCTAAATCAAAGTCACACCAAAAGGGTTTTTTTTTTTTGTTTGGTTTTGAGTTATTTTGTTGGGTTTTTTTTCATCTAGACAAAGTACACCTTGTGCTTTAACAAACTTATGGCATCATGTGCTCTTTACAAGGATTCTATTGAAAAAGCTCATGTGTTGTTACTCATTAAATAATGTAAAACTTGCCTACATTTGTGGGTTTTATTTCTCTTAATCCTCTTTTCCCCCATCTATGTGTTATTTGTGTTTGTATATATGTGTGGAAAAGTTAAGGCAAGTTCAATCAAAGTTACAAAAATCAATGTTTCTATTGCTAATATGTGCAGCATTCATATTTAGTGAGTGATGTCTTTTCTCTTGTAAGAATAAAATTGATGAAAATACAAAATGCTTAATATGTTATAGCTATTACAATAAGGTCTTCATTTTTTTCATACCAGGCTTGGTGAATTTTCCAAAAGTTAGGATAACATAAACCATGTTCATTTTAAAGCAACATACACTGAAACTAGGTAACATTTTGATTATGACTCTCTTGCTTCTCAGCAATAAGTATAGTGTTACTACAAAAATGCAGTTCCTTTTAGCTGTGACCCATCTAATTTTTTTTTTTAAATAAATATAAGTAAATCTCTTTAGGTAAAATCTTTAATATACAGTAGGCATAAATATAGGTTGATGTATTTCTACTTAACTTTAGTGCTCATACTTTTAACTTTAATAATTTTGAACAAATTGTATAAAGGAAGAGACATATTTTCCAATTTATAGTCATACCTGTAGCCTTAAAGAAAACCTTGAAAAAAAATGTATATGTTAATTTATGGTTTTTATGGCAGTAGTTATGGACATTTAGAAAAGACAATGATGCTAAAACTTCAATTAAATTGTAGAATAAACAGAAATTCATGTTCACAATGACTGGGCCTGATTCTGCTCTTTATTTTTGCACCATTTATACTGACCTACAGTTAATTCTGCTGACTCCAGTAGAAGTATTTTTTTTTTTACTTTAATCAGCTATAAAGAGAATTAAGATAAAAGGTGCCAAAGCCTAGCATGACACTTCCTTGCTCCATTCCATCAATGCAAAATTAAAGATGGTAAGGAGACATTTATCTCTTCAATGTATGTGCATGTATTCAACAGGAGCTGCAAAGCAATTCCACTCTGCTGACTCCTCAGATTATGGGAGTCCAGCTGAGAGCTTTATTAACAAAGTGCTTTATCAAGATGCTTATCCAGGTGATAACTTTGAACAGTGGGTTCCCAAGAAGGGAATATCACTGCTTGAGTTGGGTTGTGCATTCTGCTTGTGGACAGTCAGGTCCTTCTGAGATGAGTAAAGGAACTAAATAAAATTAAAGAAACTAAATCCTCTAGAAAAAATTGCTTTATTTGTATTACTTTTGCAGCTTTTTTTTAGGAAAGAGCAGGTGATGAAATTTTTCTTCTAGCATTTGAAATAGACATATGTTCTTTCCATTAAAAATCTTTTTGCTCATTTTGTTTACTTGTTATCTGAAGAAGGTGCAGAATGCATAATATGCCAATAAAAAGATTTACTTATGAAATGGTGCATATGCTTAATTTTATATATTATCAAAGGTTTCATGACACTAGTAACTGCAAAGACTTTAATAATATGCTTTTCTTGCAAAATTCAGAGGTGGCTCAAAACTGCCATGAGTGACAGCAGGGGATATTTAGCTGCATTGTTGGGAGATAATCCCTTTTACTCTAAAAGCTAAGATTAGTATTCTTTCTTTTAGTATACTCCACTCATTGCTTGTTGCTGCTTCACCACTGCCCAGCACTGGGCAGCTTCCTTCTTTAACTTTATTAGCATGCTGAACATGTATCATTAACAAGTCTTCAAACCTTTATAATGAAGCTGTCACAAATGTTTTATGAGTTTTCTGAATAACATAAAAATATCTTAGGTCATATTTTTACAGGACATGTAAAATAAATTACAGCAAATTACCTAGAGCAGAAGAACCATAAGAGTTACAGGAAGAAAGGGAAGATAGCTGTGTTCTAGTAAAGTATTTGAAATAACCAATGATAATTTTGTAAGTTCCTATGGATTCAACTTGACTTTGAAATATTTTATTTATTTATTTTTCAAGATTTTGGAGAGCCTTAGAAAACCAACAGGTAGCAATCAGAAGGCTGGGAAAACCTCAGCTTTTTAAAGGAAGCTCATTTCTCAGTGAGCAGAGGGAATCAGACTCACTGTGCCTGAGACTCCAAGTATAATAGCACCTGAAAGAACAATTTTCCCTTAAAATACCTATTTTTTGGATTGGCTATAAAGTAGAGAACTGACTGAAGTGGGAGCTAAGGAAATCCAACAGCTCTTTGAACAGTTTCCATGTGCACATTTGTGCTGAAAGTCTCCTGACTTTCAGACTCGTTTATGACTATTTTACTCCAGTTCTCTGGACTTCCACTCCATTCTTTCTAATAAACTCATGTAGTGCAATGGTATCTCAGTCCTGATGTGTCCTTATGAAAACAAATCAGAACAAAACAAAGCAAGTCCAAGCAAACAAAAACACAATTCAAGACGCTACAAGGAATGAAAACATTCTTGAAAATTAATTATTTCAGTCTCTGTCCAACTTGTTATGCTCGAGATTCCTGTCTGAGGGGATCTTGAAGGTTGTATACCTGGTAAGGTGAACAGGATGACTAAAAAGGAATTTTTCTTCAACATTCCCTAAAGAACATTTTGGCAAGTGTCATTTCAAGCCGATAGCATCTTTGCTGCTGCTTCTCACTCTTCAAACAACTAAAAATATTTTAAAAATGTAGGAATAGTATTTGCTGTGTGGTACTGAAAGCTATTCACAAGCTCTTTTGTTTAGAAGAGTGAAGAGGTAATTGGAGAAAATAAGAGATGAACTGTACTGACAGCATTATTTACAACAGGAAATTTGGCAGATATTCAGGTAGGTCCTTTTAACTAGGAAAAAAAATCCTACATCTAACAAGGTTATATAAATGGCTTCAGATAGCAAACAGTTGGTGAAGGAAGAATCTTCTAAATTTGGGATTCTAGGCAAAAGATATCTGTAATTTCCTGTGGCAGCAGGACTTGATGAATGCTAGTTGTGTTAACCTACCTGGTCATGACACGACCAATAAAAATCTTCCCTGTACCTCTCCCACCCCGTGTCACCCCAGCAATGTACCTGTGTCACAGCATCCCTAGCAATGCCTTGGTTACAAGTTTGTCATCTCCTTGCAGCACATGGGAAATACCTTGCTATGAAAAAACTCAGATTTTCAGGATTTCCTTGCCTTTTTTGAGTGCTACTTATTTTATTTTGTTGTACAGTTCTATGATTAAATAACCATTTAATCAACAAGTTAAAATACCTATGTACAGGAATAAAATTGCATAAAGTGCTTTCTGTGATGTAAGTAAGATTTGAGAGTGATTATTGCAACAATTTTGTCCCAGATATCTGCACAGTTTGCAGATTCATGTGTTTTGCTGAGGTAGGCATAGTTTAGTGGTATCAAAGAAGGAGCCTGGTGTCACTGAAATATTTTGCTAAGATAGATGGAGAGACAGTTGTGTCACTGTTCTCCTCACTGCTTTGTATTTACATAACTGTTCCACATGAAGTTGCCTAGATGTTAAGATGAAAAATGTACAGTGTTCTAATGTGATGCTGAAGGTAAACATATAATACTCATTGTTTAAATTTTCTGCTGAAACATTCCTAAGAACTCAATTAGGGCTGCAGTGAGCTGTTCGCCACAGAATATTAACTCTGGCAAACAACTTCTTGTATGTCTGTAAATTCATTGCCACTTGTGTTTTAAATTTACAATGAATAATGGGATTTTCTAAATAAATATCTCTATGATTTACCTGTCATGCAAAGAATGTAGAGAAAATTCAGAAAAGACTCTTACTTAACTTCCTACAAAACATCAGGAGAAAACAACCTTCCTTTTAAAAAGAATTCTATAAACCCAGGTTAAAAAAGATTAAGTAATTGCATTGCTAATTTGCTTTTCTTTCTTTATGCTTGTTTTTCAAGTGTGTGTGTGCAGACTGCAGCTTAAAGGAATATCTTGAGCCCATAACTGACATTTTAAAGATTTTTTATCTCAGAGAAGATCAGAATAGTATCAGGATGTTGCTTCACATGAGCATTCTATGAGGATGTGAAAAATGGTATACTGAGAACAAAAAATACAGCCTTTTTTCAGCTCAAAGTTTTACTCCTGCAAGTCACAGGAAAGAAGACATCTACTCACCCTAAACATCTCTGCAAAGAGTTTTTGTGTGAACCCCAACCTGAAGCCTTACAGCAAGCTTTGAGTGCTTGTACTTCAGTCTGCAATGTAAACAGATATGAGAGGAGGGGATGGGACTGGATAGGATGGGAGGGACAGGATGGGGTGGAAATTCCTGCAGGAGTGCTCAGGTGTGGTGTTACCTGACTGAGATGGCAATTTCCTGTAGCTGCCATGGAGTGCTTTCACACTAACCAAGCAAGCTGACCTCTTCCTATGCTCGGTGCTGGTGTTTAGTTTGAACATGGAGCAAATGGGAAATATTGCCAGCTGTTCCTGCTCTTCCAGCTGATTTGCCCCAGGGTACCTGTCCCTCAACATCTGATAGTTCTCATGTTTATTTTCACTAACATCAGTAGCTATTTTCTGCCCACCTTCCCTGTGTGCTGCCTACAGCAGGTAGAACAGTGGGGATGCCAGAGGTTCCTTCTGCACCCACCCACACAGGAGCAGCTAAACATGAGGCCAGAGGAGTCTGTGCTGCCCTCCTCCATGCACAGGAACACACTTTCCCCTCTGTGGAGCTTCTCAGTCATAGACATACAGTGCAGCTTCCTGCTCTGGCTTGCACTCTGTCACAAAATGAGTTTGAGAGTATGGGCTCAGTAGATATTAATTGATCCTGGATGACTTTGTATTTTTGAGGATGGCAGAGGGAGAGCTAGTATTTGATTAACAGAGAAAGAGAAGGTTAAAAAACAGATCTATTTTATTTTTTCATAATTTGTCTCTTCCTTTTGGCATGTTCTGATGGTTAAGAGAAGTCTTTATAAAAGATATCAATAACTCCCTCAAATTCTTAGCTCTCACATTTTTCTTCAAATTATTTTCCTTAGTCTAGTGATCAAGAAAAATGTTTGTACTCTCTATAACCTCAGTACTAGATAAACTATTTAACATTTAGATCCTAGTCAATCATGAAACTCTTAGTCCCCCCAAATAACAATATTTGAATTGACTGTTGAATGATTCTGAAATTATGTTATTTAAGGTATTAGATATTTAATGTTAAGAATGCTGATAAGCTTTTGGGATGAGTCTGGTTGTAATTACAGGTTGAATTTGTCCCTTTAAAAAGTCTCAATAAAAATATACTCATTTTTCAGTAACCTGAACAGCTTGAGAATTGACATGTTTTCCACATAAGATATCAGACCTGCCTTTGTAATTTCTTCTCTAACTACTTATGACCCTATGGACTCTAAACATACACCAGAGCTTATTAGTCCAGAGCAAAATCAAACTTTGTTATAATGAGAATTAAAAAAAAAAAAAAAATAAAGCATAGAAAAACTCTTAATAGCTGAAAAATTTTCATCATTTTCGCTCCCCAGGGCAACAACTCTGAGTTTTGGAACATCAAGTCAAGGCTCTTTGGTGAAGTATGATGTTGCCAACGTATTGGAGGATAGGGACAGAGTCAATGGAAAATGGCCCAGCAGAATTACATCACAAACAACAGCTCAATATCCATGCTAAATTCAGTGAATCTGAAATTAAAGACACAATGGTGTTCTTCAACCTCCACTCAGAGGGCTATTTAGGAGGTGAAGAGATGTGCCTATACAAACAAAAAACAAAAAGGCCAAGGAATTTTCAACCCTCATAATACAAGGAAACATTCTTATGAAGTTGCTTACATTTTTTCTGTTGCCAGCCACTTTAACCTATTTCTCAGCTGGGTTAGAAAATGTGTCCCAACAACAACAAACCAGGTAGGGAGTAGGAGTGAAGGAATTTAGTTATTCTAGTTAATAAACTAAGTCTGTTACAGAGATTTTTTTTTAGTGCTGACAGATTTTTGCCTTCCTCTTTATAACAACAATGGAAGGACTGTGCTGGACTATCAACAAGTACAAAATCCTTCGGAAGTGTATTAGACATACAGGGACATATTTGTGTTGCTGATCTGTCTGGATGGCCTCCAAAAAAGCCAGTTGCTTGATGTAGGTCAGCCAGAGTACAGAGCTTTGCATGACAAAAGAAACCACAACACAGTCAAAAAGCAAGTGGGTATTTTGCCCTTTATTCTCCATTGACCATTGTTCTATTTTTGAGCTTACTTTACTATTGTGGTTTTCTTCCTTCTTTGGATTTTAATTAAATTCTCCTTAGGCTTACTAGCTTGACATTTTCTTCTTCTATTTTTTTTTTTTTTTTTTTTTGGTGTAAAAATGAAGGAATCCTTTTTACTAGGCCACTTTTCCCAAATCTCACTGCTCTATCTATAATTTAAATGAGTCATTAATGCACAATATCCAAATAAAGCCTTGTGAATTTGGATCAGGCGGGTATAACAAGCTTTCTGACTATTATGGAACTGATTATCACCCATTATGTAAAATACACATGGTTTTCACAGCTTTGCAGAAATAGAAAAATCTTAGTTTGCGCCTTAGCCTAACAATGCTGAACTTTGTGGATAGAACATATAGAAAGCGTTTGATGTTGGCTGCCAGGTGAGAACTGGGTCCCCACTAAAATCCAGAAGGCATTTTGCTGTTCCTTTCCTTGCAGCCAAGATTTCAGCTTGTCACAGATTGCAAATATGAATTCCTTTTTTTTTTTCTTTGTTTTTCCAGTTTTCTTCTCCCACACAAATCAATCCTGCACTGATTCAGTTTTATTAGATTTACTCTCAAATCATAATGCTGTAACTGAGAACAGAATCAGACCCAGCAATGCATTTTGTCTTCAAAATAATTAGCTGCATTCTATACAGTCTCCCATTTCTTTCCAGCTATGTATCCTCTCTGAAGAACCTATATACTGAATTTACACAAGCTGTGTAACAAGAGTCCTTTTATAATATGGACTACCATGATTGGAGAGAGCCTTATAAAGACAGAGCACCACACTTGAATAATTCACGTGCATAGAATCCACATACAGACCCAAAGTTATTAACCAGGCAGAGTAAGTTTTTCTGATCATCACACTGTGCCTTTTTTAAAATAAAGTGCTATTTGCTTATGGCTAAACCTTATATGTGGCTATTGCATGCACATTTCAGGCTGCATTGTCAAAAACCAAAACACCTTCACCAAAAATGATGGAGCCTAAGCACTAGGGCAATGACAATTTTTGTTGGTTTTGTTTTGTTTGCTTGTTTGTTTGTTTCCATTTTATTTTGCATTCCAACAGAATTTTTGTCAAACATAGAGCACGTGAACACACAACACTTTCCTTCACTGTTCCCCACACAGAGCTGTTCACAGAAGAGGGAGTACTAAGGAGGAATGTTTCTAAAGCCACAGACAACTTCTCCACTTATTTCAGGTTTCGTGGTTTCTCTTTTATCTTGTTTGCTTGTTTTTCTTATATTTAATATTATGACAAAACATTATAAGAAAATCTTCCTTTAAGTAGTGTGAATATCAAATAGTATTTGTCAATCCCTGAATCATGCTATTCAAAGTGCTTAAATCTACACTAAAAATAGAAGAAGAGAAAATTACTTCCCATGTGGCTAAGGAAAGACCTACCCATTTTCAAATAATTACATCCTACATTTATTCCACATCCCAGTCTTTACACCAGGGCATGTAAAGGGGAAAAGAATAATGCATTGCTTTCAGAGGATCCTGGGGTATTTGGGACTGTTGTGATTTAAGCCCAGATGGAAATTAAGCACCACACTGCCACTCACTCAACCCCTCCCCTTCTCCTCCCCTCAGCCCAGTGAAAACCAGGACAGGCATCCAAATGAATGAAGGAAAATGCCATCAGTGCCTGACAGGTGTCTGTAAGAGCAAATAAATAATAGCTTTTTTAAAGCAAACGTGCAAAGTTCTCTTAAAATTTTATGTGACCTGGCAGCCTAATTTCCATTTTGTGGATGTTTGGCACATGTCCAGAGACACTATAATAAAGAACGGGTTGTAGAAAAGGACTTGAAATTAATCTCAGAGAAATAAACATTTTAAGCAAATGAAAGTGTACACCTCAAAGGTCTATTAGCTTCTTATGCAGATGCTGAGATTTCTTGACTTTCACAACAGAAGAACAGTCATTTCTTCCCACACTGTCAGTTCTGGATTGCTCCCACAAATATCTCTCAACCTGCAGCTTCTCCACTCACTTCTCATTAAGACCAAAATATTATAAGCTCTACTTTTCTTGTTGTGACAATCATGATGAGCAAACCCCACAACATCCATTATATTGGCCGATATCATTCAGCTGCCACAAAAACACCTAAAGCTAATTAATTACATAAATAGACTCCAAGGCCTGTTTGCCAGGACACCAGTTACACTTCTGCCAGGGTAAATCAAACCCAAGGCTCTATGACAGTGTGCTGCAACCAGTAGCTCTACTCCAGCTCCTCTGCTTCTGCCAGCAGAGAGCTTGGCCTGAATTTGTTGTAGAGCTGCACCACTCCTCTCTACTTCTAAAACCAGAAAGGACTTTCTGTTATTTAAAACATAAGTATGAGCAAGGTGCTTATTTAATTTGTCTCAAAGGTGTCTGGATGTAAACACAGTGGTGGGCTTTTATTCATCCCTGTCAGCCATGGTACATGCATTATTTGCAACTCCTCAAAGATGGAATCATACATAAAAATAAAACTAATTTATTTATTCATTAAAGTGAATATTTTTTTTAATACTTCCAGGTCTGATTTAAATATTAATTTTGTATAAATAAAGTTTATTCTGAAAACAGTTATATTTCTGGTAATCACGTCATTTTTTCTGCCTGAGTTCTTACTGAAATCATGTTGAAATTAATAAAGTTTTATTTATCGTTACAAGCTAAAACCAAATGAAAGAAGATTTCTTAATCTTGAATATATAATTTTAAAGCAAATACAGTTTTTGGAACATTAAAATACAAGGGACTCTGAAATCCACAGGAAAATAATGTTTTGCTCTTACTTTTTTTTTTGAAAATAACACTTTCTATAATACAAAGTGACAAACCATCTACAATACTGTCTTTTTTATTCCCCTTTGGTTTGGAAGTCATCACTGTACATATCAGCAGGACTCTGCACTTCAGTGTCTATTGCCTCACTTGTCTTACTCGCCTGACATTTGCAAATGTTATTTGCAAGATTTTGAAAGTTGAGAAAGGAAAAAAAAAAAAAGAGTGCTTAAAAAATAAAATCCACAACCACATTAATACTCTTCCAGGACGTGTTAAAAATAGGGTTGCTTTTATATTTATAAAAGGCATACAACCAACTCATTCTTAAAATAAGAATTAAGAAAGAAACCAAACCCAAGAAAGCAAAAACCAAACCGGCTATAGTTTCTACACACTCTAGTGACTACTGTGAAGCAACCGATACAGATTGGGTATTTTCTCTTGTTTGACAGGTATCTACCAAGTTACATGTTAGATGGTCAGACTGTAGTACTACCCCAAATGGGGCTCTTTGTAAGGGCAGGGAAGGAGCAGTGCACATTACGGGAGTAGAAATGAAACTGGAGCTCTCAGTGAGCAGTGGGGTCCTTCTAAGAACAAAAACTCTCCAAAAGAGGTGAGCTGCAGCAGGCATGGCTAGGCAGGCCAACAAAATGGATGGTGCTTCTGATATCAACATAGCTTTGTCCAAGCATTCCCAAGAGAGGTTATAAACAAACAAACAAAAAAGTCTAAAACTATACTAATGAAGCAAAAAAGTTTCCTATCTATACAGCAGTCTCTTCATTTAAAAAAAATGTAAATATACAAATTCCAATGACATATAAAACAAAGTCAAAAATGTGAATGGGAAGAGACATGGGTAAAACAGGAAGACTGATGCTACAAAGAAATTGAAAAAACATATGTACAAGACCCTGTTTTTCCTCGTTTGTTATCGATTGTAATGCATGTTTAACAGCAGCAGTCGAGGATGTAGTTCCAGGCACCAGACTGCAGACTCTGCTCCTACTCAAGGGGGTTGGCAGCCCCTTGCATGTCGGTCACCAAATGACACTGGATATACTGGTCTCCCGTGGCAGGAGGGGCAGTATGGCACTGTTTGTGTGAGCCTCTTCGGGGTTCTGCTCCCTGTTAGTTTTTGTCTGCGGCCGCTGCCCGTTTATAAGTGTCATGGGGATGTTGCAGTAGGTGTGCTGGTTACCTATTGAGGTAAGAGGCAGGGTGCCAGCAGGAGGTACATCGTACTCATAGCTCCGGTAATAGTGTTTCTGGCGCATCTGTGAATGATATGTGTTATGAAAGGTGGAGCGCAGGTCTGGATGGGCAGTGGCAAGAGCAGTGGAGGTGGCAGCAGCCATGGAAATTGCGGAGACTGTCTGCAGTTCCCCAAAGGGCCCCTGCTCACTGACATCTAAAACCTGCTCGTTTGTCATGGGTTCAATCCTCTTAAAAGGCATTTCGTACTGTAAACGTTTCCAGAACTTGGAATTCAACTTGTTGCATTTTGGTCCGTGCCATTTAATGACAGTGAGGAGCTTGATGGTATGTTTTAGGGCCTCAACCTCCTGGTAGTTCATAACTCCTCGTAGTTCACTGCATTCAATCAGTATCACTTTGATTTCTCCCGTGACTAACATATTTCGAAGCCTTGTTTCCAGTTCAAAGATGCTCCAACCTCTTCTTACCACGTAACTTGGAGTCATGACGATGATCAGTCGCTTGCTTTGGTCTACACATCTTGCCACGTCTTCAATGTAGGCTACAAAACAAAACAATTGCTCAAAAAGCAATCTAAGAAAACAGTCTGCTCTCATAAACTGGTGAGAAAGAACAGAGGCAAATCCCTGCTCCCAGATGATCTCACTGAAATATGCAAAAAACATCATTTATAAATGTGCCAGGCTGGCCTGGCAGAGCATGATGTTGAGCAACCTGCTCTATGTGGACCTGCTTGAGCAAGGAGGTTGGAAAATATGACATCTACAGGCCCCTTCCAACTTCAGCCATTCTGTGATCCTGCAAAACATCTACTCTCACATGTGCTATGGATTGTGAGTGTTTCTTCATGAGCTGTGGCTTTGTATCATCTATATTGATATTGGAACAAATATGCCCATCATGATTTTTACCTTTTAAAAGGCAAGGTCACGCAGTTAGACAACTGAGCAGCAGCCATGTGCTTCAGGACCTCAGTCTCAAATCCAAATGATACGCTAAGTTGTTTTGGTAGGCTAAGATTCTGTTTTTCCTACATGCCCCTTCCACACGCATTCATAAAAATTGTTATTTCCTGCAAATTAGTGTTTAGTGTGCTGTAGATTTAAAAAATATCCATTAGATTGCTTGATGTTCTATGTTGTTTGTCTATACCAAGCATCCTTTCTTTTATCTTTCATTAAAGGTATTAAACTTAGTCACTGTCTATATGGTTACACTGAAGTCATGAAGAATATTACAACAACTAACAAAATATTACTGCACTTATGTTGGAATATGTGAGAGGAACATGAAAAAGATCTACTTGTACCAGCTGGAATCAATTCTAGTATTCAGTCTCTGAGAATGATCAAGTACATCCACTATAGAATTGGCTACAGTGGACACTGACAGAATTCACTACTTTTTTTTTCTGGTGTATTTCTCAATCATTATCTTAGTCCAAACACAGTTTTTTCCTTCCTGTGTGAATTTCTGTAATATTTAGAATCATGGATATATTTCCAAACAAAATCTAAGGAACTGAAAACACAGAACTTGGTATTCATTCCTAGATGTGCAAGTTCTCAAAAAATCTGAAAAATGTTAGTTTCTTTCATTTCCTTTACTTATGCATCCCCTTTCTGCACTGTTTAACCTTCAATTAAAACAATACAATTACTAAATAATGATCCTCTTATCTGGGAAATGCACATTAAGGTTTGGTGGCTTATCCTCACCATTCTCGAAGACATGGGAGAAAAGATCACATTCTGAAGGAGTAGATTTAGAAGCAAGACTAAAACAATCCCTGCAATCACTCATTTTCTCATTCAATATCATATGAAAATAAAGATATTACTTACTTCCTGTGGGAATCAAATCTCTGTCTGGTATGAACAACTTGTATCCATAATGCTTTTCCAGCATATCTGGTAGAATCTCAAGAGCAAATCTTTCTTCTTCTCCAGTTTCTTGATTCCACTGGTCAGGATCCACTTTGGTATAAGATAGATATGCATCATAATCTTTGTTGTCTAAGGAAAGAGGGAAATTAAGTTAGTTTATTCCTTATTTTAAGAGTTTTCCCAGATATTTCCTCAGGTATTATTTCTGGGAGAATTTTCTGGGAACAAGAAATGGTTTAGATAAAATGGCAAGCTTTCACCCAGTCTCCAGATATGCATCCATTCAGCTTTCCTGTTTCCCCTGGTAGGGATAATCCTGAGTTACACAGACACAAGGAAGAAAGGCTCCATATCCATAGACAGAAGTCAGTTTATGTAAGGATCTGAATGAAGGAAATACATTCAACAGCAGGGTGACAGCTCATGAGCACAAAAGTCAAAAGTCACTGAGAATTTGCATTCTTCTCTAGCATAAAAGGAGAATGAAGAGCATGGAAATAACTGGGCTAATGTAAATGTCTCTGCTGCATAGTAAAAGTATTTCAGTTTTACCAGAATATTACTATAAATTTAGGACCTAAGGCTGAAATGCTGTAAGTGTACATATAGCATTCCTTGTAAAACTCTTTAATTCTCCCGGTCTGAAATTATTGCCAAGCTTAAATCTTTCCAGCATCAGCTCCTGATAATGTAATTTAAATTTCTTGAATTCTGTGCACTTAAATTTGCAAATTTAATGTTGTATTAATGTAAATTTCATTACTTAACAGTGTGTTACTTAAATATGAGAAATAACCATGCCTGTGTTTTAAATGTGCTTGGTGTGCCTACTTGAAAGACTGAATCAAAAGGGCTGCCATTAATTTTCATTAGGAGGTCAATAATGCCAAGTGTTCTGGAACTAATTCAGTGGAATAAGAGGTCACGTTTTGACTTTTGTTGTGAAGAAAGCAGAGGAAAATCAATGACAAGAGTAATGAAATGTTAACATCCTTCTAACTCTCTTGACAACATTATGAACAGACACCCAGAATATCAATCGCTTATAAAAGAGATCTGATTGAATATTCTAAATACTGTGTGTCTTAACTAATGTTATATTCAGTCAGTGCTGACTTCATTTATTTATTGAGCAGCTCCTTTCTTCATTTTACACCCTTTTGTAGTCTAGTAGCATTATTTTGTAAAACCTGCCAGCTGTAGGGTAGACTGAAAGAGTGTAAATGAAATTAATGGAGCGGTGCTAATCTTGAGCAGTCCTCTCTCCCTTCTGAGGAACCATATCCCTTCTGATATGTTCACCATGCTAATTAACATTTGCAGATGACAGAACAAATGTGGTTGCACTGTTACTACTTTTAAACTTTCTAAACCCGTGAAATGGCCATTCTGTGCTCATTCTGTTCCCTGCACATCTTTTGTGCGATATTATCTAATGCATTGTTATAGCCACAGGAAAAAACAAACAAACAAACAAACAAAACAGGTGAAAAAAAAACCCCAACCAAAACAACAGCAAAAAAGGGAAACTAAGAAAAAGAGAAGCACTGCCTTTTATGGGTCACACTTTCCAGGATTTTTTGGGATTTTTATTTATGATAACATGTCCTTTAACAATAGAAAAGCATTTCCTGCCTTTGATAATGCCTTAAAATAAGATGGATTTGATCAAGTATGATGTAGAAGGACATACACTGCAGGTTTTTGTTTCTGCAGTAGAACAGTGATAACTCAGCAAAAGACTTACCACACAGTGAGGTCAACAAATATATGGGGAAATTATTACAACTGAAAAAATGCTTGTGCTGCAATGACATATTCTATTGTCATACATTAATGGTCATGACCATGGTACATGCTTGAGACAAGTGCTGCTCTGTTCAGTCTTTGAGTAAAGATGAGAATGCATCATTTTTCAAAGAGATAAATAATAAGAAAAAAAGCAGAATTCAAACTGTTTTAAAGGCTGAGTATTGCCTGCTAAGATACAAACACACATTCTTACTTGGAGGGGATTATTTGTGCTGTGACATTGTTTTACTGCATATGCAAATATCGCACTTATGCATTTAGTCAAAGTACACATTTTTTGTACCATGGAGGCTCCAGCATCTCTCCTAACTACAGCTGCATCACCCTGTATTGCAGGGAAGATATCTTTGCCTCCTAGTTTTACTAGTATTTGTAGGGCAAAGAATGGTTGGGGTCTAGGGTATATCTGCAGAGATGTTTTCAGGCATCAGGTATGGGGCAGCTCTGGATTAATTCATCACAATGAGGTCAAATGCAGCTTGTGCTCAAGGTGTGATGCCTTCAGTCCACAAATGTTTCAGTCAGCCCCAAACCACGAGTACTGCAAGACTGCAGGCAAAACAGACTGAGTTACAAACTGTCCTATCAACTCAACCATTCTATGGAGCTAAAAAGGAGAAGATTTTAAGTGAGCAATGGTCATGGAGCCACACTCAGCCACAGGTTTAGACAGACCTTAGGGGTAAACACTGAGGGTCAAACCTCATCTCTATTAATAACACATGGAAAGATTACTTCACTTAGTGGCCCAGATTTCTAGGCAAAGCACCCATTGCATCATTGGAGCATGCATTCTTTAATCCTGCCCATTCCTTTTGGTACTCATCTAAATGCAGGGTATGCTGTCATGCTCCCTGTAACTTTCTACAATGTTAATCCAACAGAAGTGATATAAATTTTTAGGGGATGAAGCTGTAAATGCTTCTTGTTATTCCAAGGATGTGCTCAGCAGCAGTCACTTAAAGGCTCAGTGTAAGCATAAAATGAAACCCAGACTCTATATGCATCTACTTTTTCACATGCAAATGGGATCTTTGGGTAAGTAAATTGCTATCAGACATCTAAGAACTCATCTGTATGCATGCTCTCTTAACAGCTACACATGAAGAAATGATAAGCTGGTGCCTACAGAAAGAAAATAAAACTCCCTCTTCTACAGGGACCACCAAGCACATTTAACATCAAATTTGCATTATAGATGTATGTGTTTTCTAATGATTTCCATGTTACACTGCAAGAAGTCAGCAGTTTTGGCCTTTGAGGGTTTATTAAACTTAAACATTGAAGATATTCCTGCTAATGTGGGACAGAAAAATCATAATGAAAAATTAAAAAAGAAAAATCCAAAACTTTCTAGAGTATTTTTTTTTTCTTATCAGCCATGTTCAAGCCAGTCACAAATTCTGACTTTTAGCTGGCATGATAGATTTTAGCACATGACAGATTAAGGGATCAAAACCAGGAGAAATCCCACAATGTTGTCTTTCATAATGAACCTTATTTCAATTAAGCTCTAAGACCTAGAGGATGGAGTCAGTTTATGTGTCTGTGCATCCTGAACTCCTCAGATTATTTTGCAGTGCCTTCAGACACATTCAGTGCAGTGGAGGCAGCTGACCATGCACAGGATTTCAAGGGGAAACAGGATATTGGATCCTTCTATATGCTGCAGGGAGCTGGAGTCAAACTGATACAGGAAACTTTTGTCTTCAAAACACATGATCTGTTCAGGAAAGGTTACAAAGAACCTGCCAAAGTTTCTCAGAGACTGTAGTTGCTTAAAAATTATGGCATTTCTTAATCTGTATTTGCTTCACTATTTTAGGGGCTACATTTAATATATACATTGGGATAGTGGTTATCCTTAATATAATGAAAAAATGTCATTTAATGCTGAGTTGAATAAACTACTCAAATCCTAGGTCTTTCAAAAATACTTCTACTTTTCTTCACACTATTTACTGTTGCTGATGTAACATTTTCTATTATTTTTAAATGTCAAGCCCTTTTAATGTTAATAAAAATTAAGAACTACCCACACAATTTTTCCATAGCATAGTATATTTTAAATGTAGCATTCCTCATGATAGTTCACATTCTTGTGCAAGTGAGTGATGTTGAATTGTATGGGAATATCTTTTTTTCTACTTTGCATCTGAACTTTTTAACCTATAACAATCTCTTAGTTTGAAATTCAAAGATGATCTTGGTAATATTTTATTTTTAAATATATATATATATATATATAATAAATTGCACATGCACTTTAAATTCTGTGAAATAGAAAGAGAGAAAAAAATAAGGAATTTTCCTTTGAATTAGGACATTTCATGTACAGAATCTAGAAAAATCTCATATTCAGTAGAGACGTAAATTCAGTTTTTATTGTTTGAATTGCATTTCAGATGTAAATAAATAGCATAAACAAGAAGAGTCAAAGGAAACAGTTTTCCAGCAATAAAATTGTAATTAAATAAGAGAAAAATCCCTTTTTGTAACCAGTAATGTTTAGAAAGAAGAGAGCTGCATTTTTCTAGGGTGATTTTAATAGAATTTTAAATTGATATTCATAGAGCAGGACTTCTTATCGTCACAATTTGCCAATAGCCAATAAGAATATATAAATGAGTGGTGAGACTGCTATTGCAAACTTATTTTGTGCATCCCCAGGGAAGATTCAGTAATTGCAAAGTCACTAACTTCAGCAGTAATTTCAGTCTAGCTATACCTGCATAGCATAATCATTAACACAAGTGCTTTGGTGGTGCTTAAACCAATGGTAAAAGTTATATTTGAAAGTTAATAACTTAGTCACACAGAAACCTGAAGAATCTTAAAGCACTGCCAATACTTGCTGCTTAAGAGTTTCACTGGGATGAAACCCAGGACACCACCAAGAAGTATCTCTTATCTGCTCTTGGCCTGGACAGTTAATAAGACATTATCTGGGCATTCCCATAGGTTCACCCATGAACCCTGCTAGTCTTTTGCAGCTAAATAATAGCAAGAACAAAATCATGATTACATAAGGACTCCCAGGTGCAACAGGAACTACAAGGAAGAGCCAGTTTCATCAGTCTCCTAATTTGAGCATTGATTTGCTTTCCCTCAGCATGAAGCAGAAATTCATCTCTCATGAAAGGGCAAACAGCCCAGCCAAGAAACATTACAGATGTCATGTACCAAACCCAAATAAAATTTCCGGAACTGGGAGAGCTCAGCACTGGCACATTTTGATCTTATTGGGAGCACTTTGCTTTATTTCTTTATTTCAGAAATATGGCGGAAAACAAACAAACAAACAAGCAAGCAGCCACTTTTCCAGAACTGAAACTCCCCAGGCCTGGGCCCAGTGGCCTCCCCTGTAACAGAGCTGCACAGAGGCCATGGCTTCCTTCAGTTCAACAAGGTTTCCATAGCACAGAGAGCTGAGCAGAAGACTGAGGACACCACAATGAGCCCCTGACCAATATTTTAGAAACAGCTGATGGAACCTAAAAGCACCAAGGGTCATTGCGAAGGTCATAATTTCAGCTCTCAAACAAAACTCTCGCTTTTTAGCTATCAGTGGCCTACAGTCTTTTTTATTCCTTGAGCCTAAAGTTTGACTTCTGTTTAAAACACTTTTAGTCAGGTTTTGTCTTCAATTACTTCTTGTTTTTGCGAGCCTCCTAGTGTAAAATATCTTCTTTTCTCTTCTTTTTCAAGATTGTGTTCACCTTTGCTTAGCAAATCCTTATAAAAAACTTTCACTATTTTAAAAGGTTAAAAATCTACCCAGATAATGGAGCAGCAGATATCAGCAAACTGTTTCTATTAGCTGTACCGTATGGTCTTGCCTCTGAAACTAGAATCTAAAACACAAACGCATGTAGAAGTTTTTTGAGTATGTTTGCCTATCTGACCGTGTCCAATGGTTTTTAGCTTGTCACCCATAGACTTCTGGGTTTATCCATAATGTAAATTAAAACTGGCATATAGTCATTCACATATGCACTGGAACCTCTCAGATCTTGACATGGCTAACAAAAAAAGTCAAAATCAGCTGTTTTGGTCACTTTGAGCCTCCTATCCACTCTGAGGCAGGATCATAACTGCACTACTGAGAGAAATTATTCTCCTCTCCACCCTCACTGTGGCTGATGTGGCTGTCATGCCTGGGGACTGCTCCTTGCACAATTTGATGAGCAGGAAAAGTAAAAAAGTTGTCCCAGGTAAAATAATGGGAAAATTTCCCTGACTTTAGGGTGTCTAGAAATCAGCTTATATTTAGATAAAAAGCAAATTTCTGTGTAGTAGTAATATCTCTTCTGACACAATTAGCTTTTAAAGTCACAGAGTGCAAGCTAGAAAGAAGTCAGGGCATGTGTTGATCACTGGTACTTGTAAATGGCTATTTACATTTTCAGTCTGTCAATTAAAGTACAATATTTTTTTTCATAAAGTAATTTAAAAACTGGGAACAACAGCAAGAGAAGGTCCTTAAAGTAAAAAATACATGAAAAGCCACTGCTAAAAATCTACACAGAGAATGAACATGGTATAAAATCTGTTTTGTTGGAGCACAATGTGCAACAAAACAAAAGAAATCATCACATCTAAGAGTGGCTTTCAGTAATATCATTTTAGTCCCTAGAGTGTGCTTTATGGACAAGCCTTTTTAAAACAAGCTTTTAAGTTTAAAGCTGCAAAGCTATAAAGGTTACCTGACATTTGACAAAGATTAGCCCTTCGAAGTTCCCAGTGAAGTATCTATTTGTGAAAATGTTGTTGTTTTCAGAACAGTCAGGACATTGCTTTGTTTGCAGGGCACTTCAAGCTATCATCTTTACTGTGTATGCAGAAAGATCTTAAACTGGATTTTTCCTCCTAAACAGATTTGGGAGTTTCTGGCCACCAAACGACCAGTAGTGGTGAGTTATGGCTCAGAGATGCAAGGTCACACCAAACACTTGCAAGTAAAAAAGCTACTGCTTTGCCAAGGGTCAGAGTGCTTCTCTTTTCCCTGTGCTCCAGTGACTGGGGAGCTGTCAGACACCCACAGTGAGGTCCCTGACTGGACAGGGCACCCTGTGCTCCTCTGCACTGAGGGACACATTGTGGTGTCCATCACCCCATCCCCTGGTGTGGGGCCATCTCCCAAGCAGTTGGAAAGCACAGGCATGGAGTGAGAGGAGAAGCAGCAATATTACTGTATTCCAAATTAGTAGGAAAGGCAGGGAATCAACCATAAAAACATAAAAGGGGGCTTCAATTCCCATTGTCAGGACTGAGCAGGAGTGTCTGAAGGAGAGAGAAAAACAGGAGAGCCTTATCCTTAGGCTGAGAAAAAACACTGGGAAATTCAACAGTGTAAGTTAGAGAAATGAGGAATTGACAGCTGCAGCCACTTCTTTAATCTGCAGTATCCCTACAGAAAGTAATAAATTGAGTTGCATTAGCTGTAAGGGTTAAATACTTTGTTTTCAAATACTTCTCACAATTTACCCATGCCTCCCACAAAAATGCGTATTTTAGTTAGCCTCAGAAAAACTGATGTGTCTAAGGCTTGGAAAGGAAAAAGGAATTGTGATGAGATTTGACATCCTGAAGGGCTTGTTCTCTGATCAGGGAAGAAATGAAGCATTGAATTTTAAAAGAGATTTTCAACTGAAAATTTTAATTGGACCTCACCTTTAAAGCATTTCAAATCCTCTCTGGGTACAATACAGTGCATACAAAAAAAAAAAAAAGACTGTGATATTTTGATGTTTGCTTATCTCCATGCTGTCCTGAAGTATGACAGAACATGGTGTAAATTATGAATAGAACGTGGGCGCTCTGCTGCTGCACTGCAGGAGATGTGGTTAGAATAGGATTTTAGAGTTCAGCATTTTGTGTCTGTCAGTAACTAACTAAGCCCAAGGAAGGGATCTCGGTCTATGTCTGCAATTTATTTCTGCACAAGCCATGTCTTGGGCTTCTGTGGAACATTTTCTCTCCATCTTCCTTCTTTTGCACGAGTTTAAGTGAAAGAGACAGAGTGAAATGTGCAGCTACAGTCACTTCATTAGCACAATGGGTTTTATCCATGTTGCCAGCATATTGAACATGGTAGAAGCTACAGGTTTTCATTAGGAATTTTTACGGAGTATTTTTCTTTTTTTATTGCTGTGGTTAAGCACCCAAGCGATCAGTGTTTACCCTGATCTTCTAAGGAAAATCCATGCTTGACCTTCTTTAACAGTGACCTTTGCTCAGAAGGATAAACTGAATGGATATTGGCTTTCCTCCTTTTGAATCATAGAATCTTTTAGAGGTAACTTGTTTTGATGTTTAAAATCCGTTATTCAAGTATTGCTGTTCCTAAGTGACCAATGTTTGGGATGGGACAAGACAAAGGGGCAAGAATATAACACCTGGCAGTGTAATTCCTCAAGTTAATTCGAATTATTTGAGAAAATGATAAATGACAACTATAAAAGCAAGAACTACTGATACTAAGAGAGGAAAAAAATAAATTACATCTATCTAAAGAATTTTTAAGTGTCTATTTCTGCATATTCTAATATGACTATTATTAAATTCACATAATTTATGGAAGTAAGCATGCACATTTAAACTGGCAGCTGCTTTGTGGATAGGAGAGGATCTCAGCTTCTGTAAAAAAAGGTGTCTGTCAAAATCCTCCATGACTCACAGTCCCTCTGGGCCTCAGTTTCTTCCTCAGTAAAATAAATAGAATAACCTGGCTTTTTTCCTCACTGAGCAGCTACATTAATGCATCTTTTTGTAAATCCCGTAGAAGGTTACAAAATGTTCTGATGTTCTTTGGCTTGTTGTTCTGAGCATTTTCTATTTTGAATCCTTGTGCATTTTTAGATGGGAGGCAGAAATGGGTCATTCCCTAGTGATTTTATTATGGAAGTCTTATATAAGGACCTGTAATTCTGCAACTGCTCTTTTCCTTATCAGTGACAGATTTAGCTATCACTTGTTTATAAGTACATATTTATTTTAATATATCACAGATATCACAGTGGCTTCTGTCTACAGGCTATTATCTTGACCTGTAAAAAAACCTTTTATTAGTATTTCTGTAGGAAAAAAAGGTCCTGTCACCAAAGACATAGTGGTAGCCCAAAACATCAGGAACTCTGACCCAAGAAACCAAATCTAATTAATCAGAGCCTTCAGCTCAACCCAGTTTGCTGTTCAACAAGAATTTTGATTAGTAAGGCTAGAGGCAAAGATTACCTTTTCCTTCAGTCCTTAAAAAGGTAAAGCTGGAAATTTGTGTATATGTTTGACAGAGCTAGTGCCTATAATGTGGATTACTTTTGTTTAGGCTGGAAGTCCTTGAACCACAGAACAACTTTAATGACCATTTGCAGCCTGCTCAGTGATTAAGTAAATGAACTCAAGCAAATGAACTACTGGGTACATTCCCAAACACTCAGTACAGGTTATTGAAACTGATCAGTTTAAACAAGCAGTAAATTGAGATATACTTCAACCTCTACCCATTTGTTCAATACAATTAGGAAAAACACCCCCTTGCTCACAGAAAAGTAAAGCTGGCTTTCAGTGCTGACAGGAAGTGAAAATCTTTAATGCACAGATGTTGGCAATTTACATTCAGTGTTGGGAATAAAAATCCAAAAGACATGGATGTCTTCTGGAGCTCCAGAGAACAGCACATACATCAGCTCAGCAGTGACTGTGCTTATGTGCTCCATGAGGAATGTATATTCAAGTCAGCACCTAAAATTGCAGCTGTTAATACATCTTGAACTGAAATGAAATTTGGGCCTTGGTGGAAAGAAATAAAAGACAGATATTCTTAGAAAGTAGGAAATGTGCTAAGAATCTGCCTTACCTCCATCTAGTTCTTCAGCTCCAAAATGATTTCTGTAGAAGAGCATAATCTCTATCTTGTAACACTTGTAGATAGTCACTAAACAAACAAGCAGCAGCAGAATAGCACCAAGCCCACCAGCAAGCTCAACTGTGTACATCAGCTCTGCAAAGAATTACAAAATGCAGTAACAACCACATTCCAAACCACAGAAAGATTAGCAGCAGACCTTGCATTTCTGTAAAACATTAAAATAAAATAATGAATGATGGGTTATTTTATGTATTCATTTAATTATAAAGACCTTTAATGAATACCTAATTGATTGGTTTTTTATTCTTCAATAAGCTGTTTTTTCCCTCTGATACATCATATGAATTGCTCATTTAAAAAATAGTTTCTGCTGGGGATGTGTGTATGTGTGAGAGTGTGTGTGTATGTGTGTGTGTGTGTCTATGAGTATGTGCATATATGTGATATATTTTGTAACTGTCTTCCTTTTTTCTTTCTGTAGATAGATCATAGTTTACTTTAACTAGATAAATGTTGCCATTTGACTTAGAGTGAAACCAAAGGTGAATGTTTACTTCTTGAGGACTATAATGCAAAATCAGCTCTTCCCTTATTCCATACACAAAGAGAATGAGGGCAAACTGGACAAGGTTAAGGTTTTAATTTTTTTTTTTAAGTAAAATGAAAAATAAATATAACTTTAAAACCTCACAAAACACTTGAGAGATGTGAAGACACATTATCCAAGGAATCCTACAACCTCCCATTTCAGTTATATTTATGTTAATATTTTTAACAATTTCCCAGAGCTCTGCATTTTATTCTCACTTTTCTCCCAGTGGGCTTAGCTGATGTGCAGACACAGCAAACAGTCCTGGTTTGTCTGTTGTGACATTCCCATTCAGACCCCTGGTGTCTCTGCTGCATCTGCTCACAGGATGGATTGGGATCACCACCATGGAGCTCTATTCCTGAGGGCAGGGACTGGTCAGCTGTGGCCATCATAAGTGTCCAGCACCAGCACTGGAGCCACTTTTCAGGCCAAAGGAAATACACCACCATGGACTTTTGCCTCCCTCAGCTTGAAGGAAGATCACAGAGCTTCGTTACTTTTCATTTGCTCGTTGACTGAAAACTGGTAGTGGCAAAAAAGGGGGGTAAGAGGAGAGTTGTTAACAGTTTTGTAATTGGAAATCACTAGATGGCAAGTCTGAAGACCTTCCATGCTTTTCCAAATCACTCAGCTTTGAGGAATGATGAAACACCAGATCTTGGACATCTGAGGTACAGAGTTTGTTTCATAAAAGATCTGTGCTGGAACAAGTGTTATTTTCACAGTGTCCTCTTCAGGGGGGCAGCTTCTGTCTGAGTGAAGTAGTGTGGACTTGGAGTAACCTTTTCTGTGTCTAGTTGTGTAGATTTGATAATCCAGCACAATACAATTCAATTAGAGAAATAAAAGGTTCGAGGAAAAATTGAAAATTGCATTTATTTGACAGCATCTACTGAGAATCACACACCTTTTTTGTATTATTATGAGGCAACTGTAAGAAGATTTCATTGCTCTCTAGAAGACACTAAAAGTGTAATAAAATAAAATAAAAAGGCATTTATATTCCATGTCATTCATTCCAAAACTGTGCTGGAAACTCTTTTGTGTTAGATATTTTTAAGACTGGCATGGTTATTTCAAACTCCCAATACTTTTCTGGTCCAGAGAGGGAGATGTTATTAAAAACATTTGATAAAATATGGTTTGCATAGACAAGTAATGCAGTATTTTAGAATATAAATGGAAATGGAAATTACTCTGCACTGGCTTACTATACCCTGTTTATCATTTTGTAATACAGGTGATGCAGCTGTTCAATGGTAACTAGAAGAAAGGCTTTAATATTTCGGGTTGCTAGGCACAAAGTACTCTATTTATGTGCCTGCTGTTATGACTCACTAAAGGCAAAGAAAAACTTTGCAACTGGAAAACAGAAGTTTTTTCTCAACTAATGATTTTTATATTAAATGGAAAGAAATGACTGCAGGTATTCATCTGTTTTCTGTCATTGTGCATGAAATCAGACTAATACACTGCATCACTTTTGCCATCAGAGTCCCCCTTAGTTATATGTTTCCCCATAAAGATTATGCCTTTATGTTTGCTTCAGTAAAATCTATCTGAAAGCACATGAAAGTGTCCTTAATTAGGCCATCAAAGCAAACAACAAAATTCTCTAGTCAGCCTGAAACATATAAGCAATTACCTTTTCATGTGTTGCTGCTGAGCCATCGTGATTGTACACATAAAGTGGCTCTTTCTTAAACAGATTTGTTTGCAAAGGAAGTTTCATGGTCTATTGATCTAGCAGAGCCAGCTTGTGCTTTCCTCTGTGCTGGACAGCATCTACCAGCACATGTTCACTCTGTGTTTTGGGCGCAGTTTGTCAGGGTTCAGAGGCAGCGAGGGGCAGTGATCAGCCCAGCAGATTGCTGCATCCTTACACCCAGCCCACGGGGTGCCTGAGCTCGCCCCAAAGTGCTGGAAGTGGGAAGAGCTGGAAATGGGAAGTGCTGGAAGTGGGACAGCCACATCCATGCAGCACCATGGAGGGCAGGGGGATTGGCCTAGGCACAGTGTCACACCAGGTTGATTGTTTTCAGGTCTTGAGTTTGTTTTTCTGCAGGATGCTGAACTGCGCCCTAAAAGGCCACTGGCTGGCTCTGAGATGCCTCAGGGGTTTTAGGAACAGTGTTACTCTGTGTTGAGCTGAACTGAAGGTGGAAGAAGCAGAAGGCTTGGTCCTGCCTCTGCTGTGGGCCCCTCAAGTGACTGAAGCCATTTCACATTTCTGTGCCTTGGTTTTCCCAGTTGAATTGGGGAAGGTGCTCTGGCTCCTCCCTGGCAGAGCTTACTCCTGAAAAATGCTCTGTGGGTGCCAAGGGTGTTGGTGATGTGTCTATCAGCAGTTTCAACAATGATGTAGTGACTTTTAAAGACAAGGTAAAGAGTAGCACCAAGGTTGCAGCTCATGGCTACCTTCACAATAGCATTTTTTTCTGCTGCTTTATTCTGCCTTTTACAGCATGATTTGAGCACAGTTGCTGCAGCAGGCATTACACTCCTTTTTGAAGTGTGATCTGTTTTTCCTGCTGAAATTCAAGATTTCTGTAGAGGCTACATACTAAAAAGATTCCATTTCTTCACAATTCCACATCAGAAGCAAGATATGAGAAGTGCAAACCTTTTAAAATCTAGTTAGCCCCAGTGTTGCATTGCTCCAATTACAGACCTGTCTCTCCTTAAGGAGCTGAGACTGAATGTAGAAAATAGTAATGGAAAATTACTTGGCTAACCCTTAGGGCGACAGGCATTCTGTTAAACACAACAAACGAGCAAGTGCCAGAGAGTTACATCCAGAAGCACAGCAATCATTTAGTTACAGGCAATTAACAAGAGTCTTCCAGTAGCTCAGGAGTAGTTCTACTCCAAGGAAAACACATTGATTGCTGCAGCAGTAGTAGATTGGTTTCTGAATAAATAGCTTCAATTTAAAACAAGATTTGTTACAAGCATTTTGACCAATAGCTACAATTTTTTTCCTTATCAGGAGGCTTTGGCCAAGCAACTGAGTGAAAGAGACAGCTAATTAAAACAAAGCACTTGTCCTCCCCAAATATCAAGCATATATGGCTTGTAATAAATGCACTCATTTTATACCTTTTCCTTCTTAATTGTTGGACACATTTGTAGGTTATATATTTGATCTTCACCTGGATCTAATATTTGATAAACTTCCTTTCACTCTGTCATACATGTAATTCACTTATCATAACTGAAGTTGTAAGAAGAAAGTAAATAAAAGTGTTCTGTCAAAGATTCATATCTTTTGGCTCATATGACATGCTTCAGGGCTTTACATTTAATGATCTGTAAAAATTTAAAATTAATTTTATTCACTAATTAGCCCTCATACAGCTGAACTGCTAAGAAAAAGAATTATATTTCAAACATTCTTTTTTTTGTGATTTATAACACTTTGAGCACATGTGATTTATAGCTGTGTATTCAGTTTCTGAGCCTTTTTCAAAATCCAATTACAGTCTATCTAAGGTTTCAATTTTGCAATCACTTACGCAGATTGCTCAACTTCATGGACTATAAGTAATTCCTCTGAAGTCAACAGAACTATTCACAGAGCTTCAGGTTAGCACATAAATAAATCTTTGCAACTTTGTGGCCAAAACTGATTTCCATTCTCTGTGCGTCTTGGATAATTTAACTCACAAAGAGATAGGGCTTGGTTAGAGGCAGTTCTCAGTTTGTTTGGGTATACTTTCACAGACTTCAATTATTAAAGGAACCATAAAGATAATAAATATAATTTGGAAGGGGAGCAGGGACTGCAGTGTTGTAACATGCAGGTTTGGTTACAAAGAGGTGCCTTTCTTCTAAAGGAAGAAGAAAGCTGCCTAGCACAGGAACACTTGTCTGAGTCTCATTTCAGAGATCAGCCATAAACAGTAGGCAGACTTTAAGCTAGCAGCAAAGAAACCCATACTCACAGTTTTAAAATTAAGAAGCATGTATTTTTTTCTTTTTTTTTTTGTTTGTTTGTTTGTTTGCTTTCTTTCTTTTTTCCCTGCTTAGTACAGTATTTGTTATGGCATAGCTGTAAAACAAATAATCTTCCCAAAGTATGTGGAGCCACAGCTTTATACAGCATACACATATCCAATACATGTATGTATAAAATATATTCTCTACTTTTTAGGACTTTTGTTTGCTTGTTTCAAAATGCAAAAAAATAAAAAAATTTGGTTGTGCTAAAGGTACCTAGATGGGTATGTGTGAATATCCTATATGGATATCCTACATGGATACTGTTATGAATAATTACTGATTGATTCTGTAGGACAATAGTACTTCTGATTGCAGTAGAAGCAGATTTGAGCTACTTATTACCTTGATTATGAAATAATTTCTTAGCACAAAGTATATGTTTTCTGCCAGCATGGGCCACCCATGCCTGTGGATGTCTGCAGAACTGATTGAAGCTGGCTGAATTTAGTTATGCTTTTCAATATGGTTTTCAATGCAGTAATTTCATTTTATTCATTAGAACTATTGGGACCTCATTTTCTTTCTTTATTTTTTATAACAATAAATAATATATATTCCTAATTCCCTTATGAAAAAGAACTAGTCATGTTTGGGATTGTATATACATAAACACGTATGTGTGCAAATGCAACACAGGGATCTTGTTAATCTATTCATTAGTAGGGCAGAAAACATATCTGAGCCTTGGTGCTGATGGATTTCCAGTGTTATTAGAAGAGAGATTGTAAATTATTATAATAGAAATATATTCTTACTGATGGCATTTTTACTTCTGCTGAGAAGTTCCCAGTAGCAGAGCAATTACACTGACTATCCCAACAGTATGTTAGCTCAAAAGAGGATAAGGTTGGGAAAATATGAATGCTGCAATGTTACTGAAGCTTACTACATTTAAATATATAAAAATGCATTTTAAAGGCACTTTATGCTACAGATTGAAGGGGAAAAGTGTCATAGTGTGGAGCTGCAGTAATCTTTGGTTATCTTCCCCAAATTAATGAATTGTGTATGACCTGAAATTTTCCTCAGTAGGAGAACTTCTTGTCTTTTATGATGATCGCATCCCCATTCATCTGTTTAGCCTAAAAATAAGTTTTGCACCCTTAAGACTAGTTCCAAGAGCAAAAGAAGGGAGATAAGAAGTGCTGAGTTTGTTATCAGAAACTGCATCCTTCTCCTGGGCTGTGTTGTCTCCCACACGGACAGACAGTGGGACAGAGCTCTCCTTTGCTTTTAGTTAATTTTTAGCTAGCTAAGGTAGAGATCTTCCCTTGACTGTGGTTTTTCTTTTTCTTAGAATTGTTCAAACCTTCTCTAGACTAAAAGCCCAGAAGAGCACCAGGAGCTCACACCTCTGGCCACCAGATCCTGGCCTGGGCCGTGGCATTTCCAGCACTGGAAGGACTGACAAGAGACTGGGAGAGCCAAGCTACAGCCCACAGAGGGACTTGGTGAGTTTGTCATCTCTTCTGGGTGACAAGAAGTTTTATTGTTTGATATTGTTCATTGTTTTATTGTTTAATTTTCATTTTTTGTTCTAGTGAATATTTTGCCTGTTAAATAAACATTTTTTTCCACTTCTCTCCAAAGAAATCTTTTCCCGAATCAGTTGGAGGAGGGGCTGATTAAATTTGCTTTCTAAAAGAACCCCTTTGAAAATTTTCTCCAAAATTTACCCTAAACCAAGACACTTCTATTTGTTAATTGTACTACAGAAATCACACAAGCCCACACTATTACTCCACTAAGAATTTCTGAAAGAAATGAATGTAAGAGGCACCGAGGAGTGCTAAAAATGTGGGGAAAAAATTGAGTACTGAGTTCCAAGGATGTAAGATCATAAAACATACTGTTTGCTTTTTTTTTTTTCTGAGGATAACAGTAAAGAATAATTTAGCTATACATGGATTATGTGAGAAAATTTGTGACATTTTATTTGAAAATATTTTCATCCTTGCCATTTAAGGTTAGACTTGCACTTAGACATTACATAAAAGGAAGCACTATGACAAAAGTAGTACAAAAGTTGTTTTAAAAAGTAATATGTTAAACAAACCAACTTGTTTGACACATTGTCAGCATGAAGAATTTTGAGATGAAAGTTACACGTAGGCATATGCTGAGTAATCTTACAAACTGTTTTACTGGAGTTCTCTTAGTCCAATTTTCTAAAGGATGAGAAAAACCTGACTGATTAAAAGAATGGTCTTATGAAGAGTTTCTTTCAGGCAAAGGTCTTTAGTATTCTATTCCTTGACTGATTTTAGATGAGGTGGAGTGTGAAAGGACAGTCACATTTAGTTAGGTTTGGGACAAGAAGGGAGCTGATATTTGACCTTTGGGCCTGTGTCCTGAACCTCTTGGGAGAATGAACATTTGCACTGCTGAGCACAGTGACAACGTGAAGGCTTCTTCAGTGGCCATAGGTGAATGAAAAATCAATTTCTGTCCAATCCAATTTCAATTCCAGTTCTAAAACCTGATGAAGGTCTTGGAAAAGCCTTTCCTGCAGTGCAGAATAAAAACTGAATACTTTATGCAGTGGAAGATAGACTCATGTAAGGTCGGAACTGACCAAGTGGGTTGGAGTTCTTCCAGTTAAGCTTCCACTGAGACTCAGAGATTCACTGCAGTGAACAAATACTCAGGTCCAGCTAGCAGAAGCTGAAATATAACTCATTGTTCTCATATTTCATATGATGAGTTTCCTTTCAGAAATTTCAGAAGCATTGTGAAGCTTTTTGGTGAAAGGAGATATAACACCTGGGGTTTCTCTGCAGAGGTTAGAAAAGAACTAGTTTCTTTTCTCTTTTAAGTCTTAATTGTCACTCATCACTACCACTGTGTGAAATTGTGTCTAACTGACTGAAAATGCATATAACACATTCAAGTCTGTAAGTAATAAACCAGATATTCTCTATTATGTGAATGAATGCAATTTAAGGTGCTTGTCAGCCATTCTGTTATCATTAATAACCATATGAAGATAATTTGGAATTACTTTCTATTCAAAATTTTCTATTACATTGTACAGGAAATATTAATATAGTGTTTATGAATTAAGAAATGACGAGTTTAAAAAAAGGTAGTATTCCTCAAGATGTATTCCATCCAGGAAATATTACCTTGCATATTTTTCAAACATATATTTTCATGGGCAATTTAAACATACTCTTTCTCTAAACAATATATTTCAGTGAAAATATTTATTTTTCTTGACAGGAAAAAACCCCAAACTTGTTTTTACTACCCCTCATTAACTTACAGTCAACAAGATTCATATATGCCCACTGAGAACACCTATGACAGAGAAAAACAAACTGAAACCATAAAAGAGGTAAGGGTAGGAAATTAGATGATAATGCTGTGTTGATGACAATGGGAAGAAAGGGAAGTAGATACTTTTAAAAATGCATGAAAGCATGTTACCTTAGTTCTGTTGTCTGTCCCAGGAAAAATGCCAGTAATATTAATAAGCCTTTAAAATAATATCCATACTACTTAAAGAATAATGCCAAGATGGGATTTGAGATTATTTTTGCTGTAGAGTTCTACTTGAAGACATACAGAGAGGACTTTCAAAAAAATAATCACATAATTAGATAATAAACTGTATTTACAACACAGCCTATGATAAGATTATGAAGACTTTGATCCTGCATGAAAGTCATACTTGTCAATACATAACATTGCAGAAAAGTATTCTTTTTCCTTATGCATTGAATTTTAATCTACTACATTGATAGACTATAAGTTTGTCTTCTTTAATTAAAAAACTTATGAAAAAATGGACTTGTAATCTGTGATCCACCTGTCATATCATCTGCAATCTGGTCTGTCATTAATAAATTTCTGCTTAGCTGCTGTCAGTACCACTCTCAAAATTGATTTCTAGAAGGTTCCTCTACCTAGCTGAAGATTAATTGCTGTAATTGCTCTGGATGATCAATGCCACCTACCACCAGTAAGTAACAAAATCAACCTTAGATTATAACAAGTAGGTTGTTTTTTTCCCTACATAAAAGAGAAAATAACTTGATTATTGTAAGAGTGACAGGGATTTGGTCAGAAGGTGCAGGAAGGGATGAAAGTTATATCTTTTGGGTTCTGATTGATTTTTCCTATTTTTTACAAATTTTGTTGGAATGAATGAGAGAAAGGAAACAGCATTGTCATTGTCATATTTAAAATACTCTACTGCCTTTAGCTTTGAGTTAAATGCTCCTTTTGCAGAGTATCTGAGAAAATTAAGGACTCTAAAAATTGTTAGCTGGCAGCAGAAAAACATAGATCATAGGGTATCTCCACTGATGTCAAAAAGTAGCAGTAGTTCAGGAGAAAATGAGAGCTGGGCTCCCTGAGACACAGAGCACTGGTGTTTGCACCAGAGGGAGGTACCAGGCCCCCAGCTTTTCCCAGTGCTGGATGCTGAAATTGGGTTCACTTTTCCTGCACAGGTTGTGGTGGAATCCAGGGGCACTGAGCTCTGCTCCCCTCCTGAAATGAGCTCATGGGCAGGAGAGGCTCTGGCTTCCCATTCCAGTGCCACATCAGGGGAAGAGCAGTAGACCCTTGTCCCTGGGGAATGTGCCAGGCTCTGGTTTGGGCCAGGACCAGCCTCTGGTGGAGCCTGCTCAGGGTTTCTGTGAGGTGAGAGTGCGTCCCTGTTGGGCTGACCAGGGGGAATATGAAGGAAGATGTATCCAGGTTTTTTTCTGGTGATTTAGACTGTCGGCTTCTTATGCTTTCAGGGCCTAAGTGTAGGTATGTCTAAAATCTCCACCTGGACTTTTACGTGTACAGAGGCTCCACTGACCAGGGTGAAGCAGCAGTTGCAAGGGTGTTAGAAAGGCTTAAACTTTGTACCTGAATACCCACTGCAGCATTTAGCCCTAAATACCTATTTTCTCAGGAACTCTCTATTCAGCAGCAGAGTTTTCTGCTTTGCTATCCCTTCTGATCCTGGTGATAATGTTCCACACAGGAAGTTGAAGAAGGATTATAATTTCTTTCTCAGGTATGCAATGAACATTCCAGATACATCATTTTTGTACTCTTATACTGCTGGAAAAAAGGATCACTAGCTAGAAAACCAGCCAAAACTACTACATCTGCAAATATCTTGGTGTTCAGGAAGCAAATTTACCTAATAGTTAGGTCCCAATTGGTCTAAGTCAGCCAAAAAATCAGAAATTAATAAACAGCTAACTCATTCCTAGCAGAGGCTAAATATGGATCTAAACAAGGAAACCTAAACTGAAAGGTTGTCATGGTGATGTACAGGAGACTAAGAAAGCAGTGCAAAACTCCTCTTCCTAGGAGACCTGAGAGACTTGCTCAAATTTTTATCTGCCATGCTTAATTTATCATTTCACTGAAACACTTGTCAACATGCAAAATGTGTAGAGGGCTTGTATCTGGCACTTCTTGTCTTTCGAGGGCAAAACAGATTTTGCTTCCTGATCTATTTCAGATTCAGCCTTACTTAAAGAGGAAAAAAATATTTTTGGGAGTTTTTCTGCTATTTTTGTCCTTTTACTATTTATAAGGGCAATTAAATATTGAGATTACTTCCTCTTAAGCATGTTATCATGAGGCCACATACTTTAGTATGTCTGACTTAGTTCTCTAAGAAAGGGAGCAAGGAAAGTAGATTCTTGCAAAATTCATGCATGCACAAAGTTAAATTAGAGATCTGGTTGTCACAGAACAGAGAAGACTTACATGTTTTCAGTCTTGGAGCTACTGCTTGTATGGAAGAGTAAATAAGGACTAAGTATCAGCATGTGACTTAATAGGTGTCAGTTAAATAAGTATTGCTTTTAAAGTAATGTGAGCTTTCAATTTTTTTATTTTCAGTATTCCATCAAGTAATTTGATTGCTTAGAGCAAGTTGTTGGATTTCAGTGTTTTTTGGGTTAAGTTCTTGCTCTGGGTTCAAATGCCTCTGAACCAGAGTATATGACTACTAGCTGGTATATTGTTGAGGTTCAACTACTTAAGAAGTTAATTCCTCATCTCAGAAAATTCAAGAAAATATGACAAATGCCAGGCTAAGCTGAACATCTGGTAATTCACATCTGCATCTTTTTAAGAAGCAAGAGAACAGTTTAGAAAGATGGCGACAAATGAAGTTCTATTCAAGCAATTGGAGGTACCCAACAATACTTTTAAATAAATTGGGCACACTCTCTTGATTTATGGTTTCTTTATAAGCTTAGACAGACTTTGCATACTACAAAACTAAATTTAGGGAAGATACCACTGCTTTGATATAAACTGAGATGCCACAAGTACTTCAGCACGACAGTAAGATCCTGGTTTCCTCACTTTTAAAAACAATCTAAAAAAAGCACAGGAATGTCAGCAAAATGCCGACACTGCTCCTGCTTATTCTCTGCTTTCTGAAGTCAACAGGAAGCTTCATGAGAGTAGGGAGTGTCAGTCCCAGGGATGTGGAGCCCCCTCTGGGAGGTAAAGTGGACAAAATGTGTCTGGGAGCTTTGATTTGCAGGAGATTTTCCATCTCCCTGTAATTATCTCGGTGGGAGATCCCATTAGGCAGGCTGGGATCATGGGATGTGAGTGGTGAGGGGAAACAGGGGGGTTCTTAGGAGCTTCTGTCATGATGTTTCACTTCAGAAATGTTGATGTAAAACAAAAGTGTTGGAAGGAAAATGTCCATGTCAGGCTATGCAGGAACCCCCCTGGCTTGGGGTTTAGGTGGCATTTCTGAGAGATGTAGAAGGTGGTTTTTTTTGGTTTTCCTAAAATTTAATTTCTTTTTCTTACAGAAAAGTACTACAGTTGTATCACCTGTGGTTTCCTACTATTCTTTCTCTCATGAGCCTTCATAAATTTTAAAGTGAATGAATTATTATTTGAATCTTTTATAAAGATCTAGTTAAAAGGGGTTACTGTATTTTTTTTCCAATTACAGCCATTATTAACAACATCCTTCCTCTTTTATTTTGCAAGTTGTACAAATTCCTTCGGGAAAAATAACCATTGACTATTAATTCTTAGGGAGCTAAAATTCAAGCTTGCATCAGAGGGAATCTCTACAAACTGACCACCCCTACACTTTACCCTTTATGGAGAAAAGCTGCATATTTACCCCTTTTGTGTAGAAGAATACTGGCATGGCGGCGTCCGTTCCCATTCTCGACGTAGCAGGAATAATTTCCCAGGTCTGCCTCTTCAACTGAGTCAAGAATCAATGAGATGGAAACCTCCTGTTCCCCGAGATGTTCCTTGAGAACCCTGAGGAAAAAACAACCATTGCTGCTGTTCTGCTTGTACCACAGTGAAGCTTTAGATAATCATGACATAACAATGCTACTTATAACTCACAACTCTCTGGCTTCAAATTTGGTTATGGTTTGATGCAATCTTAATTTAATTATATCATGCCCTTTTCTTCCTCACTCCTAATGAGGAGGTTTGGCTTTGTAAATGTTAATGAGAGCTGCAGTTCATTGTCTTTTTAAAGAAGAATGATATGCACATGGATAATATATCATTGCACACTTTGATGGAGACTCTGATCCATGAAGTCTTGGAATGGTAGAAGGGAGAAAACTGAAAACAGTTATTCTGGGCTTTTAGACTCACACCAGGAGTCTGGGCCAAACACAATATTTGTCCTTTTTCTGAGGCGTTTCAACATGCCACTCAGGAACAATGTGTTCATGCCATGGTTGGAGAGATAATTTCTGGAATAGAGGACAAAATTTTATAATGTTTTATCAAACAGTAGGAAGAACTGGTACACCAGGTGCTGCTAGCTCATAGAGATTATAAATAAAAAGCTTTCTATGTAAGACTCCACCTGTCTTCCCATTACTTTCTTTCCCTCTTAACAAGACCATCAGTGGTTTCATGAACTCAGGAAAGGAAATGACAAATGATTGCAGACCTGATAAATGAAATGGAAATGAGCTTTTCTGCTCCTCCCTCCACAAAACAAGAGAGTTGTAACAGGTTTATTGTCACTTTTTTGTCAGTCATCAGCTACCCAAGTCACTGGATGAAGGACTTGGGAAAGTTTTAAACACAAAATATAGCTGAATTTATTGTCACAAGCCATTTAATGTATTGATCTTGACTTTTGTAGAATAAACTTGAAGTACTCTGGGATAAAATACATCTTGCCTATGTCTGGGGATCATGACCTTGAAGGTCACTGAGGTCTACTTGATTTTTCTAATTGTGACTATATTGTACATAATTTATTTTTCTTGGGTTCTATTCCTGTATGTCTCATTTTCATTACAATTATTATTAATATATGTTTACTATTATAATTAATATTATAGCTGCAATTATAATATCTTATTTTGTCTTGATTATTAAACTATTTTTATCTCAACCCACAAGTTCTATTCTGGTGCTTCTCCCCACCTGAGGGGGTTAACAGGGAGTGAGTCAGTGGCTGTGAGGAACTTGCTGGCTGAGGTTAAACCATGACATGCACACTGAGATTTGCCTGAATTTCCGAGTTTTAATTTCTGTGATACATAGAAACAGTGATATTCACACATACAGAGTTATAAATGAATAAGGAATCTCTTCAGATCCAAGCAGATATTTCATATTGGATAGGATTTAGTATGCTATGTCAAGCATGTAATTCTCAATACGAATGCACATTTGTCCTTAATTTCTAAATGGGCCAGCACTTTTAGGAGCAGTAGAAGTATATGGCATGAATTACCAGATCCTCTCCAAAACAAGTATTTCAGCAGATATAAGCAGCCCACATAACAGGATGTTTGGCGCTCATAAGCCGGATAACATCCCAGGAAACTCAGGCTTTTTTAAAGAAGAAATCAAAACATTCCAAAAGGGAAGTCAAACTTCACCATTTATTTAAGGTTTAATGTTTGAAAATACTTTTTAAGACGATTTTCTGAAGATATTAATTTTTCTTTATTTCATCTTACTAAGTGTCCTTGTGTTTTTGTAGATTGCCACATTTTGAAAAAGGTAAATTCCAGCACACATTTTGAAAAAGGTAAATTCCACCTGGTAAACATTATAGCTCTTTTTGTGTAGCTATTCTGCTTTTGCAAGTCTCTAACATCAGATTTGGCTGAGGAGGGCATTTTTCTGTTCTCTACGGGTGAAGTCAAAAAGCAAATGGATGATGTTGCAAAAAAAAAAAAAAGCATCAGACCCAATATTCTCCTTGGTTAGTCTGTGATTAAAAGTATAACATTAACTATAAAAAAATATAGAGAATAAAAGGAAAAAACCTTTTTCTTTTACCTAATGTCACTTTCCCAGACTCGATTATCATCCAAATCTTCAATAAACTTCTCCCCTTTCATCCAGTAGATTAAAGGACTGACATCTCCACTGTATCCAAAGAAAGCTCTGCAGGTTAGATTAGCAGAACCACCTGTTGCAAAAAATGTAAGAAAATATGTTTATATCAAAACTTAAAATCAGTTTCTTTTAAAAAAACATAATATTCAGAGGGCTCCTCAATTTCCAGCTGCTGTTGAAAGTTTCCAAGATTATCTGCTTCTCTTGACACAATACATTTTCTGAAAATAAATGCAATAAAAATGAAATTAAATTATATGTAAAAACAGGATTAATTTTTTTCAATACATTTTCTGTTTGGTAAGGATATCAGAGATTACGTCTTTTAAAAAGGAGTTAACTATTTTTTTTTCTCTGAAAAAGATAAAAGTTAGGTAAAATAGACGTGCAATTACATCTGTGTTAGTTCAGCCTTGCAATGGTTTCTGCAAAGAGGCTGGTATATTCCTGTCGAGTTCCATTCCCAAGGGGTTTCTGGTAGAAGGATGTGTGCTCATTGCTATACTTTAGCAGGAAAGTTTGAAAAAAGCTACTGTGAACTAATTCTGAACATTATAAGCCATTAGAATGGGAAGAAGTATTAGCAGAGCATGCAGTGGGGAGCAGAAATTTCATATATATGCACAGTATACTTATTTAATCATTATAATGAGGATTTAAAAAACTAATATGCCTTCGCTTTGTTTATTTTCATACAGAACCTTACACTGTTTGTACCACTTGGCTTTGGGCTTTACCTGGAGCACATGTAGGGATTGAAATGGCAATTTGCACACTTTTTGTGTGTTGGCAAGACTTGATAAAGCAAGAGGACAGACACAGCTGAAGATCTCCCATTGGCTGCTGTAAAGAGATTTGTCTCAACATGCAGCAACTCTTCTAAACTGCCACACGCATTCCTTTAGGGGATAATTGCACAGTAACTTAAGGAAATGTTGGGATTTAAGAAGAGGTCTCTTCCCCTCATGAAGAGAATATTTCCATGGAGTTTATATTACTGCTAAGACCAAATTAACATTTTATTGACACTTTCAGTTTTTAAGTTTTGGACTTTAAAGCTAACACAGACCACAGCTCCTAGACAAAAAATAAGAGAAAAGTGTTTTTACCACTACTGCATCTGTACCAAGATGCCTTAAGCCCATCTGGGTTCAATTAATTTCCTCAAAAATACACTGTTCTGGGTCAGGACCTGGTCTTTCTCAAACATACAACATTAATATTTGAATTTCATATTTAATTTTTAGCATGAAAACCAATGCAGGATTCTGTGTAACAAGACAAGTAATTATTAAATAAATGTCTTATAAATGACTAATAAATAAACATTTCTAAGACAATAAATGTCTTATAAATGACTGGCTTGAACTCTCACATCCATGGCATGAAAGGTACAGAATCAAATGTTTTTGTTCCAAATGTGCAACATCAAGGCAAATACCATTTGTGCTACTCTCACAATGTGTTTTGGAACTTTAGGATCTCATTTTCTTTTAGTCATTTCAGGAAGGTTTGGTTGCTACCATACCTTTTGCAAGCAATGCTTGCTAAAGAGACAGGAGTATTCCAGTACCTGAAACTAAGATGGAGAGAAGCGTCTCCTTTATAATCAAAAAGTATGAAATGGAATCTCTGAATAATGAGAAATTTTAATAATCTCACTTATTCTAGAAAAAAGCTGCCAAATATAAGATGAGTCTCTTGAGAGAAGGCAAAACCTCTCTTTCTAAAGACAAGCATAGCTCCTGTTTTCAAACCCCAGGGAGCCATGGCCAGGACACCTCCCTGGAAACTCAATTTCTCAATCTCTTCATGGCTCAAGAAGTGCAATTTGGAACCACCAGGAGAAAGATTTTTGGGATCTTGAAGCCATTTGAGGGGAATGGCTTGAGGGGAATGGCTTGGGGACATATTGTGGGTCAAGTGCATGAAAATCTGTAGTGGAACATGATGAATTTCTTGGTTCCTTGCCATGCAAACCTGTTTTCTTATAACAGTTGCATTGAAGATTTATACCAAGTGGAATGTGGGGTCGTTTGGTTTTGAAGTTTGCTTTTGTTTTGGTTTTGCATCATAATTATGATGCTTGAACCTGTGAAAATGAAAATATAAAACCTTAAAGAATTATGAAAGTCTTGGCCACAGTGGAATCCATGCAGTCTTGAAATGGGAGAAGATACCTGCACATGTAAAGCCAAAGAAGGTTTCTGTGATAATTGGACAACCCCTATGGCATTATCCACCAGACTCAGAGTGCTACTTAATGCATCACTGCCACTTCTTGGGCTTTTTCCAGGGCTTTCCTACCAAGCCAAGGCTTGGTTGAAATTTTATAGCTTTTAAGGGCTGGCAAGATCACAGTTAGAGAGGCTGTAACTTCTGGCCAATTTATCCACGATTCACAGAGATTACACACCACAGGTGTAGAACCATCAAAGCTCTCCAGGCTCCTGCAGCTAACAGGTACTCCTGAGAGATGATTTTTGCTCTGGCTGGGCTTCTGAGCCTTTTATAGAAGAATGTTATGACCATAGATTTGTTTTTTTAAAATAAACATCTTATGATAAGGGCAAAACTTAACAAAACCAGAGAGTTTTTAAGATTAAGGTTGTTTTCTGTATAAAATTCTTAAAGAAATTTTCTCCCCAAATAAAACATGCAAACATATCTTTAAGTGTATAATCTGGTCTCCATTCAACGTGAAATAGTTGCAAGGGAGAAATAAATTAGGAAGAATGCAATGCCACTTAGCAGCACTGTGTTGATTGCAGGTACTCAGGGAAGGCCATTATCATGCTGGGGCTTCAGCTATAAATTACCTGTTCTGTCCATCTTGACCAATCTTCACAATAAACCAGTGGGATGTTCATTAGCTGGCCATCAAGGAAGATTCAGTGACCAGCTAATGACCAACTGTGACCATTAATAAGGGGCTCTGTTATCCAGGACTCAGCTCTGGGCAGAGGGCATGGAGCTCCCTTGGAGAAGCAAAGAGGCTTCCAGCTGCAGGCACATGTAAATAAAACCTGACTGCAGGGCCATGCTAGGAATGGACACAGTATTTTGGGACCACATCTTGATTTATACTCAGAGCTGCCACCATCAAAAGTGATTGAATGCTGTAGGAGGGGCTGTGTTTTTCCCTCAAAATTCAGCTTTGAAGTGAGCAGACACAATCTCTATTGTGGCACCAAGCAGCTGCTCTGCATGGACATCCTGCTTTTAAAAGTCTGCAGATTTGTAGAAACATGAAACATATAATAAATACAAGAGCTGCTTTGCTTCATCTTTAAGCTAAGGTATAAAAAAACCTGTCAATCAATTAATAGAAATCCCTCGCAGTTAACCTTAGGCAACTATTTCTCTCCATGTCTTTACTGCACTGAGAAAAGGAGAGGAGAGAGGAGAGATCTGAAAGTCATACAAGTTTCATGAAAGGATATATAATGCTTTCTATGCCATGACTTTAAACTTTTCTGTAAATGCTGGATTACTACAGTTTCCTAGACTGTTTTTGAAGGATTTTAATTTCACGTTTGAAATTTACTAAATGTTTTCAATTAAATTACTAGGGAAATTCATCTATTTCTGTCCCCTTTGCTGTAAGATGTAAATTCAAGTTATATCCTGAGTTAAATGCTTTGTTTTGGTTTGTTTGTGGTGTTTTTTTGTTTTGCTTCGTATTTTTTAATGGACTCTGGAAAAATCCAAAAGCATCAGAATAGAATTATTAAGTGAAACTTACAGTGTTGCTAATTTTATTGGCATCCCCTCAAAACAACAAACAGAAAAGCAAAACAACTTAAAGAAAGCCTAAAGAGAAAAATAACACTTTTGACTTCTCAGTATAATTATAAATTTTTAAATCTGTGAAATAATGCACCAAAGACATGCAAGAGAACACATAAGAAGTAAATTCAACTGTGTTTTTCTCTACACAGAAAAACAGGAACTTTTTTCCTGATCAATATGCTCTTACAGTATTGAGTTTATTTTTGTAAAAATTTGAATGTATAGCACTACATGCTCCTGCTGCTCCCTGTGATAAAATCACACTCAGTTCAAGCCAACTGGGTTCAAATTTAATTAGTAAAAAGCTCTTTGTCATCCAAACTCAGACTCGTTTTTGTTGCACAGTAAGCTTCCAAGTAGAGCAGAATGCAAGAAGAGACCACAAAAAGGTGTTTTTCCTTGAAACCAGCAAATATCTCGAGCAGAACAATACATATTTTGTGTTCATTTTCACAACTTATCAACATTTGGGGCTCTTGGCAAAGTACTGCTGGACAGCCTGTGCCCAGCAGAGGGCACTGTCTCACTTCCAAACATTATTAAAAAAAAAAAAAAAAGGAAATTCCTAGTGAATAACTTCTCATTAAAAACATCAGCCTGCTAAGAACGGGCTAGCTGTAATTAGAAAATAGTGAATGTTTTGTGATTGCTGAAATGCCATCTTGTGTGGTCAGCTGAGATTCCGCTCACACTGCTGCTCACACAAGTTACCATAGAGCAGGACAGCACCTTCCTCTCCTTTGATTTGACAGATTCCACAGCGAAGGGCAACCATTGTTTTGTTGGCAGCAACTGTAATAATAAAAAATTCTCTGCAACCTCCTTTTAGAAGATTTCTCAAAAACATATTATAGAAGTGTTTGAGAGCCATGTTCAACATCTAGTAATATTGAGGGCCAAAAGACTGAAAATGTTAAGTGCACTGAAATGTGGGACTTTCTTTTACTGTACAACGTAAAGCATTTGTACAACTTATATACAGGGAATGTCTAGGCAATACCTACACACTTACAAGTATGCCATTTATTTGAAATGTTAACTTCTCAAAATGAAATTGTAAAAGGCCAAGACAGATGCCATCAAAATCTTGCACACAGGAATTAAATACTACTATTTCCATTCATATTTGAGGAAAAAAATACTACCAAATTATCAGTCTTCCAAGTGGAGGGCTGTGAAAGCTGGTAACTTCCCAGGTGTGACAGATCAGCACTGACAGAAACAAGTCAATGACCCACTTGTTTTGCCAATGTCATCTGACAAGGCCAGCAGGCAGGTAAGTAGAAGCTGCTCTCATTTTCAGATAAGTCTTGTGTCCTAAAACAATTCAACAGTATTTGAAAGCCTTCATGCAAATGTGATTAAGAAAAAAAAAAAAAAAAACCAAAAGAAAAAAGAGGTACCGTAGGTACCATAGGTACCATATAGTTTTCAGCTGTGTGACTTGATCAAATGATCATCTACCCTTGATCAGTAAGGATCCTCTTAGAAGAGGGTGAACTGTAGAGATTCTTTTGGGTTCCTTCCTTGCATGCACAAAGCACCCTCTATTGCTGTGTGCCCTCCAGTTTCCATTCTTGCATCTTGATATCTTGTGCTCCCTTAACATAATGTAAATGTCCTGCTGCATGTTTCCCATTGCAAGTTAGGGAAAATTAAACAACCAACCAACCAAAACAAAACCAAGCAAAACCAAATATTTTTTTCTGAAACATAACTGTAACCTGGGAATTGCAATATTCTAATCTCAGCACCGAGTAGTAATTTCTTTGTGTTTTTGGCAAGTCATCAGGTTTTGCCTCCATAGAGTTGTGAAGATACAATGTACAAATGCTGTCTATTTTGAATTCAGTGTATGTAAGTTTGAGAGGGTTGAACATAATCATTCACTAAGTTTTATCATGCAAGCATCATACAAAGTGCTGAGTGTGATTACACAGATATATTTCTTCATTAATAGGCCTGTCCATATTTTGCTGTGCTGCAGAGTGGAATTTTGATTACATTCGAATCTAAATAACGTTTTGAATATGTCCTTCAGGCCACAATGGTGTAAACTCCACAATAAAAAAAACATCAGGAGAAGGTTGTCAACAAGACCAGAGATTGTAGTTTTTTAACTTCTACAGAATTAGTAAATATCACTGTTTAGGGAAGATGTTAAACAAATCCCTTCTTTCAATTTCTGTTTGGTTTTTTTGTTGTTGATTTTTTTAATTGGAAAAAAACCCCCAAAAACCTAATTCTTGTTCATTAGATTTTTCTTTGTTGTTTTTTTTTTTTTTTTAATAAGCAGATAGTCCTGGTTCACCATAGAGCTGAAGTCATTCCCCTGTTCACAGTTGCCCATTACCACATGAAAAGCCCTTTGCCTTCCAGGGTTTCCATCTGCTGAATTCCAACTCAGCAGCAGGACCCCTGAAGGAAAGGTCTGTATGTTCCTGTCTGTGTGTTCCTGCTGATCAGCCCTGAGATAGTTCAGCACCTTTATAAGGTGCTGAACTCAAATATATACAGTGAGATCCAAGATTCACCAAAAATTTTGTAGTGGGTTTCTTCATAGCTTGTGAAGGAAAAGAAACCCAAATCCTTTCTGCTTTGAATGGGTCAGAAAGACTCAGAAAGAGTCAATGAAGACAGCAACAACCATAGCAGACTGCAGAAAACGCAGCGATGTATGGGACTTGGGGCTCAAGATGTCCAGAAATCTCTCAGGTGCATAGGTTGTCAAACTTGCCCTCGTTTCACAAGAGGTAACAAAACCTCTGAACCAATAATCTTGATTTTCCTAACAGCAGGCCTCTCCTCTTGATAGATGGTAATGTCAGACTGATAAATTAGCTGTTCAGCAAGCATTTTTCACTCTTCAGAAGTAGAGGCTGGAGTGGAAGACAACTATCACAAGCATAGAGCAAGTATTCCTAAAGGAAAGGAAAGCCAGTGCAATTATTTTACAAGCTTGACTTAACTTTTACTCTAGAAATCATTATTTTACTTTTTTGAAAATGCATTTATAAACACTTTTTTACTGTGCCCTCTCTGTGAGATCTAAAGATAATTTGTTTTTTAAGAGCTAAGCTGTTTTAGATAAAAGTCACAAGAAAATATTCTAGGTAACAAAATATCTCTAATTGAAAAAAAAAGAAAAGAGGAAGAGGTAGCTCTAAATGTCAAACTTCACATGTTTGTTGCCACTTACAGACTTGTATCTTGGGAGCTTTAAATATGTTCATGCCATGCACAGCTTAATATTGTTCAGTGTTTTGTTTCTGGATTCTCTTTAAACCACACTGCCTTTGATGGTATTTTCATTTGAATGAAGTTACATGGTAAAAAAAAAAAACAAACAGCCTTTGTGCTGCCAGCCCAAAGTTCCCACTGCACAAAGGAGTCCAAAAGGGCTCCCATAAGGGACCTTGTGGCTCCTTCCTGTGCCTGCAGAGTCCCCAAGTCCCACACCTGGGTCACTGACCTCCAGAAAGGCCTTGTGTCTTTGGCTTTGTGAAGTCCTGCTCTGAGCCATGTTTTTATGCAAGAGAGCCTTCTTGCTTAAGGCCTTCATGTTTTGGAGAGTAAAAAAAAAAAATAAAAATCAATGTGTGTCCCTCTGGTAAAGAATATTTACTGGCAAGAAATGCAATAGAACCTATAAGCTCCTGCAGTTCTGTTAGTGACTCTGGGCCTCAAGAAACTACAAAGCTAGAGTAAGTTCTCTCACTGCATATTTCTCCATCCCAAACAGTATCCAGAGGTAAAGCAGCAGCAGGCTCAAAGAGGGACTTGAGTTGCTCTCTTGCTCAGAACACAGCTGTTGCTGGACTTGTTTTCTGAGGAACTACTTGAATAACACATAACAGCACAGCTCCCTTTCTGCTTTATTTTGCTTGTGAAAACTGTTGATACAATTGCCTTTCTTTTTTTTTAAACCTGAACAGTGTTGTTCCAGCCTACAAAAGCATTCAAATGTCTTGCTGTGGAGGTTTTTTTTATAAATCCTGTTTTCCTCTTCTCTCTGAACAGACTATGGTGGGTTTGCTTAGGCCTCTGGTGGGTGCTAGTCCATGTCAAAAACTCTGCTCATAAATCATCACAAGCAGTACCTTCTCCCAGCCTCCCTCTCAGGTGCACTGCACAATATGTTCTGTACAAAGAATAGCAGATGATGCTCTGGATTCTAGATAGTGATGAATTGCATACTTCTTTTCCCAAACTTTGCAAGGAACCTAATGTCAGATCACACTTAAATGTAGATATCAACAATCTTAAGGATCAACTTTATGAATTCAGGCTAAATACAAATTCAACTTCTTGTGGCTCTTTCATCTCCTACCTGTTCATCCTGTTGATGTCTTTGGACACAGAATTTAATAAGCAGCATTAGAAAATATGTTTTACTGGAATGTCTTATAATAGCTGCTCTTTAGCTGCTTTGAAGGGAGGGACTGTAGTGTTTCTACCATCATTAGGCAATTTGAGTGCATACATCAAATTCTCAACTTTGGAGTCATGCATATATACTAAATAATAAATTGTGTGTTTATTTTCCATTGGTCAGCCTGACTATTCTTTTCCTCTCTTTGCTCTTTCTTCATAAACAAGTTTACCACTGAGTAGGACTGAGTAGGCTGCAGGGAATTATTTGGGTAAGGAGGTATCTGAAAAAAATGCTGTAGACATGGGCTGCATATTGAAGATATAAAAAAGAAAATAAAATTAGTCTTTGAAAGTAGCATGCACAGTGTCACATACACCTGGGCTCCTATAAAGGGACTCCTGGGACTCCAAGCAACAAGTAAACACTCTGTCTTTCTCTCGTGGTCTTTCTCTTCAGCACACACTGTGAACATCACCAGTTCTAAGATTTTAACGAATTAATCTGTTCTTTGAGATCAACTCACGACAGAAAATGTCATTTGGAAAAGACCTAGACTAGTTTGGCAAACATTTAATGGGGAAAACTACTGCTCCCATGAAGCAATGTGGCACAGCAGGATAAATATAATTGAAATAAACCACATCTATTATGTAAATCAAAATACTTCAATTTGGTTCTAAAATATGTGACAGCACTACTCTGTTCAAATTTTCACCAGGAAAGCCATTAAGAACCTCTGAAAGTTGGAGCCCTGATGAAATGAACCTACTGATTACTAATAAAACAGATAAATAAAATCAGCACCAACTTTCAGTTTACTGCAGTAAAGCCACTTATGGTAGAAAGGGATTTTATGTTTATTCATACTGGGTTTTCCTATTTGAAGAAAAGAATGAAAAGGGTGTAGTTTAATTGTGCTTCTGCTTTAAATCAAGAAGGTGTAAAGCAATGGACAGAGAAAATACTAATTCTTAGCATAACTTTCGAAAAAATTTGCCATTTAATTAAATATCATATGGACTAGTATCTGCTCAAAAATGTTAAAATCCTAGCACATCAAATGTTTCTATTGCATAAAATGGAAATGCATAATGTTCCTACGAGCACTAGGCTTTCTGCTTTTACACTGGAGTCATTACATTATGTAGTCTTTCTATTTCTCTTACATGTGTTAAGAAATTAACCTTTAGTTAATAAGTGCTTTCCTAAGAAAACACTGAAACAAAATCCATTAGAACAAAACCCTCTGGTTCACAAAGATGCAAATGGAGAAACTAATTTTCTTCCCAGTGACAAATGTGCCATACTCTTGGACCATACAAGTGCTGGAATAATCCAATGCTATTGATTGAATCCCTTTCCACATGAAAAGCACCCAGGCAGTTTTTGATTATACCTCAAGAAATTGCAGATTGATGGACAATGCTTGGTGAAGGCAGCGACACAAATACCACAAATGGAATAAAAAAATCTAGCTAGCACTGCATATGTGCTACCTGAAGTTTAAAGAAAACTTAAACTGTAAAGAAGTTTATAAATGGGAACAAGGGTGAATTCTTGATGCTGTACCCTGCTTTCTGACCTGGGGAGCAGAGGACCTGAGTTACAAGAATTCCCACAGGGGAAAATACGTGTCTGGCCAAAGGGAGGATTCCTGCCACACATTCCTGAGCCATACAGCTCCACCCTGCAGGTCCTCACTCTGTATAGAAGCTCCTCTTCCATGGCAGAGCCTGCCCACTGCTCCCAACCCCTTATCTCACTCTGGTTTTGATGTGAGTGAAGACCAGAGAATTTCATTGTCCTCTGCACAGAGCAGCTATTCCTGTATCTCTCAGGACAGAGGGGAAGAGTTTCTTGTACTCCTAAATAACACCTGATCAAGGGCTGGCTTCACGCTGGCTTTTCCTCTTTAACAGAAAATGACCTGGCCAGAATGGAGGCACTGTAGGAGGAAGCAGAGCCTCATGTCCCCATCTGTGTTTGAAGTAGATGCAGTCCTGGGCATCATAAAATGTGATTCTCCCAAAACAACTTCCTTCCCAATAACAATTAGTCATTAAATTATTTTGGTTTGTTGAATATTTTTGTCAAGAGGAGATGCTCTTCAATACTGGAAAGTCTGAATATCAGCAAGGCAGAAATGTATCTTCTTGCAGCAGCCATGTGGGCCACGTTTCTCTAGCCCACCTTCATTCTCCTTTAGTTGTAATTTCCATGGTTGCACAGCACAGGGTCTTGGCAGCAAACCTTCTGAGAAGTTTAGGGCTCCGGTGCCTGAAGCCAAATGCTTGAGGTCAGCAAGCAGGATATAAACCCTATTTATTTACATAATTGTGAATTTCCAGAACAATCTACACAACCCACCCTCCTTGTGCTGCATGCCCACCAATGCTGTAATTTCTCCTTGTTGTGTTTTTTGTTTTGGTTGGGTATTTTTTTGTTGTTGTTTTTCCTCTTTTTTGTTTGTTTGGGTGGCTTTTGTGTGGTTTTTTGTTTGTTTTGTGTTTGGTTTTGTTGTTGATGTTTGGGTGATTTTTTTGTTTGTTTGTTTGTTCTTGTTTTGTTTTTCTTTTTATATTTTCTAAGTGTTCTGAATTATGGCATTTCTAAAAAGTAGAGGAAAATGAAGGAAAAATTCACCTTGTTCCATTCAAGCTCTGGGAATACAGAACACTGTCTCTACAATGCTGTTTGTGCTTTTAACAGTTTCTGGAGGTCTCAAAGCAAGGACTGAAAGCAGGGTTTGAGTGACAATGGAAATATCAGGTACGACAGCTGCTGGTTACAGGAACAGAGACAAATACTCATGATGCATTATTTATGACACAAAATGTCCAAGGAGAGAGGTGGCAGGCTGGTGTCTGTACAGCACAGGTCTGTGCAGAGCTGGGTGTGCCACCACTCACCCAGTCCCTGTTCCCCAGAGCTGAGGCTGACACTCACCCCAAGCTGCATGGTGGCTTTTTAATGGGGACACCTGTCCACAGGGGACCAGAGTAACTTTGCAAAACCCATTTGCACTCATGGCTCAGAGTTAGAAATTTAGTCCAAGTCTGGGGAAGAAGAAGAGGGTGTGTTAACCCTTGCACTACATAGCCCATCACCAGCTGTAAAGAATACCACTGCAGCTACAGGCTTTGATTTTTATTGATGCAATTATTTGCAAGTGCTGTTACAAACTACTGGATAGTAAAACATTGATGGATTTTTAGAAAGTGCTTAGTACAGTGTTTGCTTTCAGTCTTTTGCCATCTAAATGACACCCATCCCTTTAAAACTGTGTCATAAATGGAGACATGAAAATTATTTATAAAACAGTCCAAAATGGATGGTGATAAGCATTAAGTACTGCATGATCACATATCCAGCAAGTTTCCTGTATATGTATAGTGTGCACTCTCAAAAACCCATACTTAAAGAAAGTCATATGAGTCATCTGAGGTGAGAATAATGAGACAAAAAAAACTTCTTTAAAACACTGTAATGGTTATTTAGGATCATTGATCTACAAACACAAGAAGTGGGAAAGAAAACAGTCAGTCTAATTCAGAGTCTTTGCTCTGAATTAGAGCAAAGATTTACTATCCCAGCATCCTGTACCTGTACCATTGAATAGCATGAGAGGCAAATATCTAGGTATGAGTGTCACAGTCCCTGAAAGAAACCCAAGTTTTATGATGAAAATTTTGACAGAATTTAACTACAGCAATGCATATAATAAAAAGCAAGGTCATATATCTGTCCTTTGTAAACTGCTTGTCTGTTCTAACTGGATGTGCATATAAAATAGGACCAGAAATAAGTTTCATTAGCACTGGGATGCAAAAAGAAAAAGAAAAAAAATAGGTCTTCTGATGGAAGTTCAACAATGTGCTTTTTAAAGAATGCATGCATCTATAAGAGAATTTAAAAGATGTAAATTTATTGGTATAAGAAGCAGATAAGTGATTTTTTCCGATTGAGTGCTTTGCATCCAACTTGTTATCATTTATTTTCTCCATGTTTCAGTATAATCAAAGATAGCTAAAACTCAAGTTTGGAGAGAACTGTTAAGGATTTTTTTTTTTCTAAATGCATTAGATTTTGGATAGCAAGTATGCTAAACTATACATAAATTGTTGTTCTAAAACATTTTGCAGTGTGAGATGCTAAAGTTCAACTGACAAATAATGAGCTCATTTAAGAATCATGAAAAAAACAGAGGAGAATAATAAAAGGCAGGGGGAAAAGAGGCAAAATTTTTCCTGTTCTAGGTCATCATTTAAAGATGAAGTGAGGATTTTTTTTCAAGACTGAGACGTCAGGCAGCAGTTCCTTGGTGTCAAAGGCAGGTAATAGGATGACAAAGGGTGTTTGGTCCTGTGTCTTTTCTATTTCATTTCAGCCAGTCTCTGAAACGAATACCTGTCCTGATGAGTGTGAGGAAAAATCTAATTCAATAGGAGCAGCAATAACTTTTCAATGTCCTGCTCGTTTTTCTCCCCTTATACTGCAATAAGGAATTCTTCAAAAAGATATTTCCATCTTGAATGTTTAGGTCAGTACTGTGTGGAAGGAGTAGCTGAGAAGCAGAAAAGAATTGCTTTTAGGTTAGGACCTGACCTCTTCAGGACATGGAAAGCTGGATGGTGGGAATAAGGAACCTCAGAGATGGGCTACTGGCGCCTACCCAGTGACAATGCAATAGCCTAAAACCAGGTTCCAAAAAAGGCCGAGCTGAAAGAGGAGGATTTTGCTGTTTCTCCTCAAAATAAAAGCCCCCAACACTCCTGTTGTTCCCACAGCCAACCTGTCTCATCCCATCCCTCCTCCCCACCCTAAAGGTGTCCTGCAACCTCCACCATCTCCCTGCCTGGAGACAACTCCAGGCCTTGATCTCCAGCACCCAGGACAGGCAAGAGGCAGCCTGAACCCCGCTAAAATGGAAATTCACCTTACACCTCTGTCTTCGCACATAAAGTGAGGGAGTCTGGAACCTGCCAGTCCTCTAACATAAGAGATAATTAAATATTATGAAATTACTTCGAGGTGTGATCATAAAAGACAACAAAGTCAACAAAATAAGACACCGTAGAAGACGTGTGGGAGAACTGGCTGAGAACAGCCACTTTCCTTCATCCTTGAGAAAGATTCTTCTGCTGGAACTTTAGGAATGGCATTACTAATAAGAACTAGCTAAGAGCAGCAGTTTGCCATTCTGAATAAAATGAATCATTCCTAATATGATTAGCACATGTTACATATTAGAATGAATATGAAATTTAAGTTTGAAAAGAGCATTTGTCGAAAAGGCAGAAGAAAAAGGTTGACATGACATTTTCTTCATAAATGAAGACTTACAAGGAAAAAACCCCTCTGCTTTCTATGTTCATTGTAGAGGTATTTCTATTAAGAAGCTATTAGTTACTCAAATGTCACTTTTATGAATAAAAACTTGTCTTGGTGCCACAGGAGATGTTGCAGATGAGCTCTTGTTTATGTAAAGAACTGAAAACTCATAGATTTTCACTAAGAAAGGAAAAAATGCAGAGCTACTAGCTCACCCTTTCACTAAGTGAGAACATGAAAAGCTCCAATAGATTATTTAAAATTACAAAGGCAAATTGTTAAATAAGTTTGACAGGAATAAATTAATCTTTGATATGTTTTTTTACAGTTTTATTTATCGACTGCTCACAAATGAATAATTCATAGAGTGGACGCACTGGGTTCAACAGAATTAATTTTCTGTGGCTTAGACAGTGGTATGAAAAGCAGAGATTTCTAGGAGACAAGATTTCTGATAAAGAAGATTTGCCATTTTATTTTATTGATTTTTCTCCCCCCCTGTCTGCTAGTTTATTTAATTTGAATAGATCATCACCTTAGAGCTGTTAGACCAGGATAGTCACAAAAGAAAGGCTGGCCTGCTAAACAAGATTGTGGGATCTCTCCCACGACTTTCAGAATTTGTATTCAAATGATGCAGGAAAAAGTTTGGTAACCCAGTTGGACCTTGACCACCTATTTTCTCAGAGTTTTAAAATTCTTTTAAGGAAAGTAAATTACTTGGGGTTAGGGATCCCAAAGTTTTCCTGCTAGCAAGCTTCATATCAATGGTCCTGGAAAATCTTATTTGTCTTTCTGCCTGGAAATATAGACCTTGGAAGTCCAGCTTGAGCTTCTCAAAGCTGTACCTTGTAATTGCCTTCCTGTTGACCACCTCAAGATCGAGGATGAACCAAGACCACAGTGGTCATGTTGGACAGGATGACATCTTCCAAAGTGACATTTGTAGCCTACAGGAAATTCTGACTTCCAGCTCTATTGGTCAGGTAGGAAACATCCCTCACAACTATCAGTATTCAAGACCAGGGCTTTGTAATCTTGGTGATCTTTACTGACTTGCCATGGATCTAAAATGTTTGATTTACCAAAATGCTGTGAAGCCCATTTGTTCTGTCTGACACTATCTTTTCCCAAAAATTACTGACCTTGACATTTAGGTGTGGTTTCAGCTCTGCTACCTGTAGGACTTTGGGATACTTTCTGTCACTTGCTGTTCCAATTTACCCGCCACCAGGGCTCAGAGAAATTTGTCCTCTAATCCTCTGTTTAGTTTAATTCAACTACAAGGGCAGCAAGGCGATGAGATTCCACAACAGAGACCTTCAGGATCATGATAGGCCTGAGTATGTCCCACAGTAAACCAATACTCAGAAAATAATAGCTAAAATCCTGAAATGAATACAGCTGTAAAATGCTGTATTGGATCATCTGCTCTGCTTCTGTACCAGAGCTTATTTATTCTGGACCCCATTGGTGTTATAAGAGTAGCATGCATTGCTTGCTGTAGGTCTATGAGTGCTGTTTCTTCTGTGCAAATTGGATTTAAATTGCAATGGAACCTCCTTCTGGTGGAGGCCAGTAAATGTCACTGTGATAACAAGCACTGCTAGTTACATTTGTGATTGCTCATTTTTTCCTTCACTATTTCTTCATCTGTTCCTCAAAGAGGTCATTTGTTTTTGGCAGGCTACTTGAAGAAGTGTGAAGAAAGGAGAATATTTATTAATGCATTTACATAAAGGGTGTCAAGTTAAATTCAGTATCATCTGTAGGGCAATATTACTTTCAACTTATTAGGAAAAGAATAAATAAAATCAGAGTGTCTAGGCACTGGAAAGGGCTCTAAACAAATTGGTAGTGAAACCTTAGCAAAGCACCCTTGTTATCACTCTTGTCTAGGCTACACTTCTGCAATGAGGAAACTGCTTAACACTCTGTAAGCTCTGAGATGACTCATATGCTTCAAATTAAGCATTTACATAACTGTTTACAGGCTGGGGGCATTGCATCATAACCTCCATGGGGGAAGAGAATAATCTCTAACATATTCATTACACACCCAAAATTTAATTCTTTTCTAGAAGTCTTCCTGTTTCTAGTAGGATTATCTTTGCAGTTTAAGTAATAGCATCCCAGGTGTCTTTTTACTTTTTTTCTTTTCACTATTGACTTGCAGTAAACATAGTGCGTTTGGGATGCTTTTGTACCAATAAGGCAGAGGCATAAATGAAAAAAAAATGCAAAGTAGTAAAGATGCAAACTGGGGAAAACATTTTGCAAATTAATTAATTGTATTAGGGAAGGAAATATATGTGGAATAAAAATGGGTGTTGGTCATTGCTCTGTCTTATATTGATATTGCATGTCATTAACCTACAATTTAGATTAAAAATATTATGTAGAAATAGGTAGATGTTCTTACATGGATGTTCATGTGCTTCTCAATGCCTCAGGTTTTATTTGAATACATCTTTTAAAACACAACCTGTAAGCATAATTAATCTTTTGGTTGGTATTGTAATAGTGATAAATTCGGACCCTAACACTATAACCTGATGCGGTTTTATTGGTTAGAGACAATATTTGCTAGAAGATGATGATGTGAAGGACTGGAAACGTTCATCTCAAAGTTACGACAAACACTTGTCCTGTTCACCTCTAATTAGAATCATTCTGACTTCCATGCTATAAAGCTGGTGTGTCTCCCATATTTTATTAATTCATAGAATTATAGGGCATTTTGTATTGGAAGAGCCCTCCCAAAACCATGAAGTCCAACCTCACTACAATGATGAAGTGGGGTCCTGTTTTTTTTCCTGTTTTTCCTATTTCTGCAGTCCACTGGGAAAATTTGGGTTCCCAAATTAAATAAAAATGTATATTTTTATGTTTACAAATATATTAGTTTCACATCTTATATGGATAGCATTTTGTATCTCTAGAGTGCCTTTATATAGATCACCTAAATTATTCTGCAGTGTTGTTAAAAAGTACAACAAATTTTCTGATACAAATGGCTGGGTTTGTATTTTCTGTTCAGTTGAGCACAAGTAATACACTTCTATGGTGACTAATATATTGTGAGAAACCAACTGCAGAAGAACTCTCTGGGCTGCCCGCAGAATTGCCATCCTGGTCTGGAATTTCACCCACTGTCCTCCCAGCACCACAGCATTTTGCACAGTAATGCTCCATCTGTTTATGGCTGGCAAAATAACCCTCATCATTAGCACTGCCCAGCTCAGCAGCTGTAATAGTGTAATGAAATATAAAACCATTTAAAGCTCCTATTGCTGTGAGATAAATGCAGGAGTTCAATCCACATAACTGGTTCTATGCAAAGGTGCATCATTTTGGAGTCTTTTGCAGTGGGTGAACAGCAGAGAAATGGAATCTGGGTGTTTTTGTGGACTAAGAACAAGGGGTTTAGTCAATCACTCCTCCATGGGTCTCTGAATAATTTTCACTGCTCACAATAATTACTGATGTGCTTCTTGTATTTCTGGCTCATGCTGCAAGAAGAGTCCTGTCCAGTGCTGCCTGTCATCCCCACCAAATGCCTTTGTGATGACCACAGACAAAAGAAGAGCAGGGTGAACTGGGAAAAGAACTACCACATTAGCTCCTTTGGGAGCCAAGATGGATGATTAAGTCTTAGCCTAATTGTGAAGAGAGAGAAACAAAATCCACTCATACCTTGCAAGAGAGGATTTTATTTCTGGTGTTAGGGGATGAACATTTCCTGCTAATTTGAAAGGAAGTCATAGAAACACGGTGGCTGCAGCAAAGACCTTTCAGATCACCGAGTCCACATCCTTCATGCAGGATACACTTTTCATACTTCTAACATACTCAGTGTATTTTACTGCAGCCTGGCCAAAAGACCAGCAAGAAAGTTGTATAATTTGGAAAGAAGCCAAGACTAATGCTTTTTGATTAAATGCTATGTAATTAGTTTTAATTCACTTTAACATTCTCTAGAATTTATCCCCTTTATTGGTAGATTGAAATATACTCCCTTTGGGAAAGTGTTAATAGGAATATTTGCCCTCATGAAGTAAATATGTATTCCCATTCTCTTTCCAGCTGCCTGATAAAATAGCTGGGGCAATGGTTCCTTTGCCAGCTTTGCCAGTAATCTGTGCGGCTTGCTTGGATACAATCTGTATCTCCTTGCGGATGTATGAATAATAACTCAATTTAAATAATAATTCTCTCTTCCTCTTCTGATTTCATGGAAAACATAAGGTTTCTACACACTAAAGATATGGTAAGAAAAGCCTTTGCTTTTTTATGCATAAAATGGAGGACTAACCAGAGACTATAACATCGTGGGAATTGACCCATTTAGTAATGCTTCATAACTAATTCTTATCCTGCTAAGAAAGCCATGTTAAGTCAATTAAAAGGTTCATGCATATAAATTGCTTGAAGCTATTCAAGGATGATAAAAATATAGTGAAATTTGTAATCCTGTTGGTAAAGAGGGAAACTTCTTTACAAACAGAAGAAACTGGAGTGGGTAAAAGGCAGAAATATCCACTATAGACTCTTTTGCAAAGAGACACGGCCTAAACAAGGTTCATTTGCTCTCATTTAGAATTGTGATAGTCCCAGTTACTTATGAGATGGCAAGGAACACAGTTCCCAGTAAAATATATAGACCATGACTGTGCCTGCTTCCTCAGATGTGCACAAAGCTTTTACCCAATGCAATTTGCCTTGACAAAGATTTTTGTTCAGTGAATGTCTAGTTACAGAAAGGATAAAAGACGCAAAATTATTTGTGAATTAAGATGAATTTTGGCTAAAGAAGGGTAGAAAATATCAAAAGAGGTGTTTCTTATATTTTCAAAAAAAGTTTTTCAATATTTCTTACTTTAATTTGGGAAATGACCTACCCTGACAAAGGAAGGATTTTTCAAAGGGGATTGAAAAACTGGAAAGGTAGTGCCACTTGTTATTTTGTGCTGAAAGACATAGTTGGCGTCTCCAAAATGAGACACTGCATGACATCATTGTTACATCTAATATTCCTGAAAAGGTTATCTAATTTCAACCCTAAAAAGTGCACTCATTTCTTAGCCAAGTATTGATCCTTGGCAGATTCAAACCACAATGGCTGAACTGTGCAAATTATTGTGACAACAGACTTCTTTAATGTTTGAAGTTCCCATGTCTAAATTGTCCTTTCCTACCCTCATGCAAATGGCATTTTTACAGCAGGGAGGAAGGGAGGGGTGTTGCATCTCCAGGTGAGATGAGTTCTGAGCTCTGTCAAGAGATGAGATGTGTAAAGACTATTTAACACTTTCTGTTCCTTCAAGCCCCTTAGACTCAGGTTAAGCAATCTCCTGTGAGTTCAAATTTCCTTTGAGCTATGCCATCTGAGTGGCAGTGACAGTGACAGTTTGCATGTTTGTATGGTCACTGTCATCTTGTGTCAATGAAAAACAGTGTGGACACTGAATTACACAGAGCCTAAAATCATGGAGGAGCCAGCATGGATTTTACTTGACTTCCCACTATTCTAAAAACAACAGAGTGAACCCAAGTACTTGGAAAGACCACATGTCAAGAAAGTTTTTGTATATCCTTCCTGATTTTTTTTCACAAAATATTTCCCCAGTTGAAACAATTTTTACAGTAAAGAGGAGTTTACTGTAAAAATTTTTACAGAGAAAAAGTTTATCTGCTACCATCTATAACACAAAATAGCCCATAAAAATTTTTTTTATGATGTATCAAAACTAAAATGGAATATGAATCCTTTGGCCTAGAACAAAATATGTCATACCAGAACATTTTCTATCCAGGTTACTGAGCTTTCAACATCTTAAGTTAAGGTCATTTTGACCTTTGTTTTAGTACTTCTATTCTATACAAAGCCTGGAGAATTACTTACAAGTGTCATAAGAATATACAAAAGGTGTTAAAATTTCCTGATCCATGGAGACAATGCTTTGTTTGGAGTTTGACTTGAATTCCAAATTAAAAATTATTTTCTGCCATATTCCATGCACCTCTGGCTTTCAGATGTGATTGTCTCAAACAAAGTACTAACTCTCATGAATAACCAATGCCTGCTCTACCCCCACTAGATGAGCTAGACTGAATTATAGTTTATGGAAAGGTTTGTTTAGGTGGTTGTGTTTTTATTGGTGTTTTGTGTTTTGTTTTGGTTGTGGCTTTTTTGTTGGGTTTTGTTTGTTTGTTTGTTTGGTTTTTTTGTGTGTTGGTTTTTTTTTCTTTTGTGGTCTGTTTTTTGGGTTTTTTTTTAGTGTACAATGCACTTTAGATTCGTATTACAGAAGCTGAGTTGAAGAAATGTCCCAGGCACTTGGAGGGCCATGCTGGGAATTCTGCCCTGTAATTCATCAGAAAAGTCTTAACCAGAAAGCAAATTTACAAAGAAGCTGTCAGTGTAACCATACAAGTAACCAAGGACATATCACAACTTTCCCATATGCTCACATAAACAGAGGTAATTTACTGAAACAAATGGGCAGCTGATGTTTCCCCATTCCAAGGTGCTGTGGGGATAACCCCAGAGTCTGGTGAAACTCTCAAACAGCCACAATTAACCTCAGATGTAGGATAACACTCTTTCACATTGGCCAAGTCTAAATGCTCTGGAGATGAACTCTGGTTTTATATCTGATTGTGGTTTTGATTCAGCACTATGGTGAGGAACATGGATTACCTTTAAACATTCCACTCCTCTCTCTGCTGCACTCACACAAAATAAATTAAGTAAAAATCACAGGATACAATAGAAAGTGAATAATTAAGAGCTAAATTGAACTAGTATCAAACTGCCTAGGGGGAAAAGATAATATCCATCAACATCTCAGTGATGGCGTAATAAACAATATAAAAACATCACAGAATTACTGAAAATCCATAGCACATTTTTAGCCTTTCTTGTAATGGTCCTTATTACAGGCATTAAACTCATTCATCAAAAGATTTGACACAAATTATTGAAATAGATAAAAGATGTACACAGGTGTATGTGTTTGCTTAAATTTAAGCTGCTCTTACTGCCTTATTAAGATTATTTAGGTTGAACAAAGTTTTTATTTTGATTTTTTTTTTTTTTTTGTTGGACAGCTATCTCACAGTTTTGAATTGTCCCAGTAGGGATTCTCTGTAATTAAGACTTCATCAGACTTTTCAAATTCAATCATTTTTAACTTCTGGGGAAAAAAAATTCATTTGTTTCTAAAATTTTTCCAAGAGTGATCTCAGTGTCACTCATGACCATTACCATTGCTTAATTAAGAATAAATGAACTTTATACACGAAACAAAAAAAATTAATCAAAAAGAATAGTTTAGTTGAGAAAAAAAATTACAGGCTATTTCCAGCTCTGTGACAAAAAAAAAAAAAAAAAAAAAAAAAAAGCCCCTATTTTTAAATCCAACTCAAAAGTTTTTATTCATGAGCATTTTCATAATTTTTCATTATAGTTTGAATTCCTGTAGTGGGAACATATTTGTGAAAAAAAAATTAATCATAATTTACTATGTTTGACATACCATATATCTGAATATTGAAAAGTAGCACAATTTTTCCAAAAAGAATGAATGATAAGTATTTGGTAAAATTCATTTTTATGATGATAAGATTAATTAAAAGAATTTCAGGTAATAAAAATATATGGAGTTAAATATGTAATCTAAAGTAGACCACACTGTTCTTTCATTAACCATATTTAAGTTGTGCAAGTCAAGAAAATAGTGAGAAATACAGTTTCATATTTTAAGCATGGGCTTACTTAATACAGAATTTCATAATAAAAGGGGACTGTCCTTGCCAATCACCAAGTCCCTCCAAACCTGTAAGCTAATCTTTTTTCTTGATTGCAGAGTAATTATCAGCAAAATAATGAATTACATAACACAGTAAGTCTTTAAAAATATTAGGTTTAGGGGTGTACACAAATGGAATTTGTACATGCAAAGAGAAAGACAATCTGCTTACATGCAGTGTACTCTGAAATATTAATTTGTACAGTTTTGGCTTTCAGTGACTACTGGATAAATCTTCAGATTACAAGTATGTCTGCATTTAATGTGCCCTTTATTAAAGTGTGAAACATTTCTAATGACTGACAAAAATGTTATAAAAAACCTATTTAATCCTCCTGTATCTTTCCATCCCACCCTGAAAGATAAGAGTCTATTCAAATACTATTCACATATGACAAAATTTCTGAAAACAGGCACCATTAGTCTTGAGACCTACTGTCATTAATAAAACTCAAAGCAGAATGTGATATCTATCCTACAAAAAGGGGAATTGAGAGAAATAGATCTTAAAAAAATCAGTTCCTTGAAAGTTATTACTTTTGTTGTTGTCCTTTCAAAAAAAAAGAATTCTTTATAATCACAATCTGGATCTTCTTTTGGTTTTCTATTATTATGGCAGGAAGTTGGAAATAGATTGACAAATTATGATAAATAGTTACCACAATCTCTCTGGGTGTAAACACTTGCAGAAATGTCCCTGTACATGCCACAGTTTCATCTGAACACCAGGTACATTTTAAGCAGGCACAACTCACGGGTCCCTCCTCTTTGGGCTCCGCATCTCTTGGCTCCTTTCCTGCTGTTTCTGAGCAACTTGTAATGGAGTGTTCCATGGAAGAAAGACTTCAGGCAGAAGTCCAGAGAAAGAGGAAAGAAAAATGTGACTGCTATCTCTCAGCAGGCTCTGGAGTGTGAAATGACAGTGACTAACTACTGTGGCCATATCGCTCATGGGGAGAAACAAAAATGAAATCTCCTGGTACGGAAAAGGGTTTTATTCAAAGCAAATTCTATATGGTCACAGCTTCAACAGTCTTCATTAAAACCATGCTACTGAAACCTCTAAACACAGAGTAAAAACCCATGGATTTAGAGCACACTAACTCTTTTTTCAAAGCAGTCTACACAATCACTGTCAACTAAAGAGAGACTCCACAGTAATCTGAAATCAATTTACATTACAAGAGTCATTGGACATCAGTGTCTAATCATTTGTCACTATATGAAACAATCTAATATTCTGCCTTAGCAGGTGCTCCACTGCAATTATTGAACATAAATTGCAAATCCTTTCCTATTTCTGAACTTCCTTTGAAGTACGAATTCAGAAAAATAGTGATCTCAGGTATTCCAGGATCCAATCCCTTTGATTTAAAATGTTGTAAACACACTGCTCATAAAAAATGAAAAATAAAAAGAAAAAAAAGGCTCCACAGAATTTAGATGAGGGGGAGAGTAAAAGGGGCAATTACATTAAAGAAATCAAAAGAAAATTGCCTTATGTCTTCCAAGATTTGGCTGTTTAGACACTTTTAAAAATGAGAAAATCAGAAATAGAAGAAATTGATGAAAATACCACTTATTTTCTGCACCCACACATGGGAAAAAACACTTTGACTGATGAAAATTGTTTGTGTGTGAAAGAAAGAAAGCAACTCTGAGCATATCCAGATCTTGTTCTTCCTCATGCCATGGATGTGCCTAAATCTTGTTATTTTCTTCAATAGCATTTGTGATGCCTGCCCTTTCTGGACATCCCTAACCTCTGAAGAGCCACATCTCATGTAATTTCTACATCAGCCTTCTCTCTAGCAGTCCTGTAAAGTTTTCTCACCCATTGACATAAAACCTGATTACTAAGATCTGCTTCTTTTAAAGCAGTTTTGACTATCAAAATCCTTCATGTCTCTACCTTCAAGGCTATCCAAAATAATTTTATTCTCTCATTTTTCAATCTTTTTCCGTTTGTTTGTTTAGTTATCTAAACATTTTGCCACTCCTGAATAACTCCAAATAAAAAAGTCCAACACAACATTTTAAAAGTGAACCTTTTGCTGGAAAAATAAATTGAAGTTTTGTTTAAAAAAGGAAACAAAACTTTAAAAAATTCACTCAGAAACTATGGTGAAAAGTTTTGATTGATCTGATTTACCTTCAGGTTTTAGTTCTTGAAAGCTTTTGTGATTTTGATGTTTTTTAATTCCAATTGAATAATATGGGGGAAAAGTCATTGTAGGACATGAAAACTGCCTCTCAATAGTTATGGCTCCTTGTATAGATATTTGATTCTAAGTGGGTATGTACATTGCCACTAGACAGAAAGTGCTTTTAGGACTTTCCTTTCATCCTAATCCTTTCTATTGACCAAGTTAGGAGGGGTTTCATTGGCAGCACAGAAATGATTGATGTATTGCCATGGTTTCAATAGATTCAGGATAAAAGCATAAATATCTACTTCATAGCTTTAACTTCCTCCCTCCTGCCTCATGCTGCCAATCTAAGGATTTGGAGTGTCAAGTAACTTGTATTTCTGGATATAATTTTTTTTAGAGTTTAGTTGTGATAAATAAGGTTTAAAAAACTTCAAGTTTTCAGTGAAGGAAAATCTTAACCAGAGATTTGAAAAAAAAAATAGAAGCATAATTACAACAATAATTTCACTGCCTACTAGTGGGCTCTAATCATCAGCATATGGATGAATAGATACAATTTTCACCTATTTATTTACCTATACAGAAGAAGTATTTCACAACCTTTGAACTAGCTTTGAAATTCCGGATGTGTTGGGAAGGATGAAAGTTTCACAAGAAAGTCTCACAGATAGGTATGTTAACAGAAAGATTTTTGAATGTAAAATCTGAAGAAGCAATAGAGATGGAAGCAAGTTTTGATATAGAAGAAAAGAGTTGCTGAGCTAGTCTTATAGGCTAACCAAGGAGGCAAAGGATGTGTTAGTTAGAAAGGGTTTTAATGGCTTAGAGCAAAGGATAAACCCACCTCAAACAAGAAGATGTTTCTACCAAGCAGAAAGATAGCAAAGGCAAACAAGCCTGCTGATGTTGCAAGTAGAAAAATGTCTCAGAATTTCCCATTGCAAGAAAACAGAAAAGCAATTTCTAGCTTAAACTGTAATGTACTAACCTTTAGAGATTGGAGAATACGAACAGGGATATGGCAATTCTAGCAGTTATGATAGGCTATAGATAAAAGTTAAGGTATAGATTTGTTCTGCTGTATGAAGATGCTCAGAAAAGAGAAGTATATAATGCATTTGTTAACTAAACTAAGGGTCTCCAGGCCTGCCTGCAGCTGGAGCTGACAGCTGTAGGCACAGTTCTGTCACCCATGATCCTGGACTGCTGTAATGACTTGGATGGAATAAACTGCATTTTGGAGAGCCCCTGGAGTCCCACATTTTGGCTCTTCCAGGATGTTTGCAACAGCTCTTCTATAACTAACACAATCCTTTCTGCAAAGGTGCACACAAGGAGATGTGTGGCAGGCAGAGCTGACACAGGAACAGACAGAAGGTGGGATATTTGGGGCAGCACTAAGAGCCAGCCAGGGCAAATCATTCATCTCCATCCTGGATTATCACAGACTGTTGCTCAGCTATTGGTACCATAGGAGAAACCAGACACAGATCCTTGCTAACTAGGGAAGGATTTGTAGTCATTAGGTCACCACGGGGTTGTTTGCAGAACTCATCTACCATCTAAGCCTTCCACAGAGAAGAGGTTGTAACCCATGAGTTAAGATAACATGACCGTGTTGAAAACAACCCAAGGAAAAGTGGCATAGCCTGATTAGCTCTGATGAGTGGAAGTGCCTTTGTCTCAGACTGTGCTCTGTGCTTATTGTACCTTCCACTGTTTAGGCCACACATACTTGGAAAACTAAGACATGGATTTTACCTGAGCTCCTGGTCCTCCAAACCCACAGTGACATTCCCTGCACCGTTTTCACATGCTCACTGTTCAAAATGGAACAGTATTTTGAAGGTTGTATCATGAACTTAAAAACTCATATATTAGGAAAACTTCAGCATAAGCCCCCAGCTGGATGGTGTTTATCTCTGTCACACCAAATATGGGATATCTTGGTATCCAGCTTCATGCCAGCAACTCTTCACCCACCACTGCCCTCTTAAATGAGAATTAGTGTTTGAACTACTTAACTGCATTGGTACATGTTCAGAAATAGATGACATTTTCACTTTTTCCTTCAAAGGATAGCTGCATTGGCTCACTATGGAGTTAATCTCACACAAGTTTATCAAACATAAGATGAAATGTGAATCACAGACCAGAAGTTTTAAAACTGCACTGCTTTAGTTATCCTGAAGTATTGATTTTCCTTCGTATCAGAACTCATTCAAGGAATATTAATATTGCCAACTTTTTGAACATAAACTTGCAGTTTGAATAAGATGCAAATAGCTGCCACCGTTAGAAATGAAGAAAACCAGGCTACCCACATATTTTGCAGCACAAAGTTGAAACTAAACATGCCATTTTCCACCAAAATATTGTTTCCCATTACTGAAGAGAAGTGTTGGGCCTGAGGGCCTCATGCATTACAAATCTCATGTGCTTTAAATTGCTAGTAAATCACTTGCAGTTTTGCCTTTAGTAGTTTCTGCCGAGCTCAGCATTTATTGCTTACAGCTGAATACAGCCACCTAAATCATCCATCACAATTTTATAACCTACTGTCACTTTCCATTTCATACACCAAAGAACTGGCACATCTTCAGAATGGCAATGGATGAGCACACTCTGGACACACTGAATAGTTCTGTGTGTGCAGCTTGATGCAGTGTTTTTAGCAGCACAGGGGGAAGCACCCCTGAGTTTCAGCCTTTGACCTCTCTTGAGGGGACAGAGATCCAGAGCCGAGCCTTGCCCACAGGATGGAGTTCAGAGCTCTTGCTGCCATCATGTTGCTTACAGTGACATTAACAATTCTGCTCTTCATTGACTCCACACAAGAAATGAGGTGAAATTTCACCCAGAGGTGCCAGACACACCGATGGCCATGGAGCAAACATGCCTGGACCTGGTTTGCATGACAGGCCATGGTTTTGCCATGTTTAAGCTTCTGATTCCCTAGGCAGAACGCAAATATGAGCCAGAGTCTCTCCCTATATGCAAAGTATGTATAGCTGGAAATAGCAATATGTCTGGTTTTGGCATTTAAGTCCCTAAGGAGGTAATACCAAAATGACTAAATTTAGACAGGGGTTAAAATTCAGATCTGTGATCCAGGCTGACACCTTATTTCCCTGGGGCTACTGAACAGATCAGGGTCACAGAGGAGTTGAGAGGTTCAGTGGTCTGGGTTTCTGGAGGCTGATGGAGTGGTAAATAGCAAAAATTCAAAAGTTTCAGTGAAGCCAGTGATGAACCAGGTCCAAATTTGATGGCACTATGTAGTACTTGTAATTCAGCCTCACCACTTGTTGCTGAAGGTTCTTTGCCATATACATATTTTCTTGGTATTCAGCCATATTGACTCTAAACCATCTAGTTTATGCGTTTATTTCAAAAGGATCTAATCTAAATTCCTAAAATGGATCTTTTTCCCTTCTCAAATTTCACATTGTCCTTGCATAACAGCAGCTGAATTTAAAACTCTGAAGTTACACCTTATTACTCCAACTCTGGGTTTTATGATGAACAACTGAATCTGTAGAATTTTTCCTGAAAAAATTCTACAAGCTTCATTTTACTGTCTCATCTGTTACCCTGTTAATAGCTGTAATTTCATTTCAACTGTGTTGAATTGCCTTTTTTTCCTTGAATGGCAAACTAAATGCATACCATAAAGGACATTTCCACACGTCTGCTATAAAGTAGCATTTTAGATTATTATAAGCACATTACCTCAACAGCAGAGTCATGTCCTGTTGGCATAGGGTTGGTAAAAAAAATCCAACAGGAGCTATAGATATTGTATCCAAATGGATATTACAGACAAACCAAAGGCTCCATCCATTTACCCAACAGTTGTAAAGTCACTTCGATACATTCTTAAAGAGAACAATGAACTCATTCTCCTGTAATGTGATTGATCTGCACTTTAGATTCTGTGGGGATGGATGCTTAGGGAAAGGGATGAATAATTTTACTGCAGAAACACAAGAAGTTAAATTTATAATTATAATCAATAACAATGATCACCATTAATCATTAGTCAGTCAATAATTATTTAGCAACTAATCACATCCACCTAAATATTAATTATTCATTAACTGATCAGTTTTAATCAACTAACAGTTTTTAACCTATTATTATTAATTACCTAAAGGCAACAAGCCTCACAAAGGGATGCTTTTCATTTTTTTCAGAATTTCTTTCATATTTATTTTCTCCCTCATACTTTTAAAGAAGGAAGCCCTGCTCCCAATGATGTGTCCTTGGAGCCTCTCATTTGGGCCAGCTCCAGCCTGCCACAAATTAGACTCTTATCCTTAATTTGTCTTGGCTAATTAACTTGTTCCAATGGAAGAAGATGCATCTAAAGGAAGCAAAAATTAAAGGTAAAAAAAAAAAGGCCCATCACTGAAGTTGTACTTCAGTATTTGAGTACAGCTTTTGCCTATTCCAAAGAACTGAGTGTCACTTCAGGAAATTTCAAGCCTTCAATCAAAGCCTTTCAGAAACCTTCTTTTTTCAGTGTTCTGATGTACACTTTTAGCTTTTTCAGTTTTGAGTACCAAAGAATGTGATGTGTCACCCAGAAATTAGGAGCCTCTTTTCACCGTGCTGAGGGTCTATCCAGGCAGAGGCAGTCTGATGCATAACAGATCTCACAGATTAATTTGTGGAGAAGCCAAGAATAGAGCTGCTGTTCTAAGTATATCTACAGCTTTGAAGGTATATGTCAGAGTGCAGAGAGTATATCAGGAAATGCTATCTTATTTTCTCTGGGCATAATACACAAATCTTAAATTTGAGTGAGTCACGCGGAACTTTCAGGCTGTAAAGTGCATTCAAAGTCCAGGAGTCTTCATCATAAAGGCTTTACTGAGGAAAAATAATACTGAGTTTTTGTTAAGGGAAAATAATAGCAATATTCATTTCCATTTTTTAGTTTAAGATGCTCTTTTTCACTAAATTAATATGAAACACGATATAAACAAAAGGAGAGTGGATGTAATAAAACTGGGAACTCTGATTTCAGAAGCCAATATGTATTACCCAAGGTTAGACTGTGTTCATAAACACATGCCATACACATTTAATTATGACTAATTATAAAAATATGACCTTGAGTTTAAAAACTCAACATAGAAATTCAGAAAGCTATATGATGACTCATTGATTCAGGGGAAAAAAACTCAACAAAACAAAAAAACCAAACCAAAACCACAAAACCAAACACACAAGAACTAAATGTGCTCAGAAAAAATTCACATTTTCATTTGGTTTTCTACCAATAAAATGAAGCTTTAAATGCATGTGCCTGTATGTATGACAGGTAATTAGTGAGGGAGGGAGGTCTCTAAATGAGGGAGGTCTCTGAATGTCCAATGAACTGACTTCCAGTTGTAGTTTGGGTCTTCTCTTTTTATTCAAACAATGGAAATGTTATAGCCATGCTGGATATGCTTCCAGCTATGTTTATTCATCTGTTGCTGAGACCATAGTAGCTTTTCTGGCTACATCTTCATCCAAATAGTGGGAAAAAATAGAAGGAATAAACATGCCCGGTCCACAGCTGGTATAAATCAGTGCAGCTTCTCTGTCTTCAGCGGAATGACACCAATTTATAGCAGCTGAGGATCTGGCTCTTGAAGCCAAGTTATGAGCCAGATGAGCACAATGGGATGCAAAAAGAAGGCATAATGTGGCCATAAATTTGCTCAAAGGCTCTTCACATTTCAATGATAGTCTCTTTGTAGAATTCAATTAGCATTGCTGTTTCTACTCATAAAATATATGCTCTTCCTGAATAATTTTTTCTTCTTTTACACTGTCCAGAGGCCAAATCTTACAGCTGCTGCTGAGGCTAAATTCTATTGATTTCACAACATGCCTTCAGTATGTAAGCTGGACTATTTCACAGAATTTCTGAGTTAAATAATATGAATTTGGAAAGCAGTCTGGAAATATTCTTTGAGTGCAGAATGTAACATTTTTCAGATGTCTCAGTTCCTCAAAGGTTCAACCCACAGTGCTGCCTCTTCTGTCATTTCATTTTTGCAATTTATCAATTATGTTTTATGTCATGTTAGGTTTTGTGTTCTGATATATTGAAAAAAGGGTATTTGTGTGTGCGAAGCATATGCTATAAATCAACAAATAATAGAGTCAGAACCAAGTATTTTATTTACTGTGCGGTAATAGCAAAAAAAAAAAAAAGAGAAAATTACAGGAATAGCTTTTTCAATCTTCGTTGTAAAGCAAGGGAGAAAATAATTTAAGAGAAAATAATTTAAAAGAACTTTTTTGATGGTATGCCATTTGCCTTCAAAGGTTTATTAGAATTTTTAGTATGTGTAAAGTTCAAAACTAGGAAAAACAGATGCAAACCCCAGCAATAGATCACCATTGTATTCATGCATTTTCCTGCCAATTTAATCCTAATAGCTAGTTTGAGCCTTTTTACTGAGTCAACAGCTTAGGAGGAGCAGCAGTTGTGACAATCCCTTCTCTGTTCTTCCTGGGCAGAAAAGTCATGGCAAGCACAAAGGTCAGATCGTTATTTTCCTTACACTCTGCTGCCACTAGCTGCTTTATTTAGGTGCTAAATCACAACTCCTTGTTCTTTCTACCAGAGTAATATCTGCATCCCAAGAGGGGTTGACTTTCTCTAGCCTCTTCTATGTACCATCCAAAAAGTTTTTCAAAAAAATATTGCAGGAAAAGGAGAAAACCAGAACTCCTTGTGCCACTCTAATATTCCATGAAGTATCTATGTTTGGCATTTTTGCAATTTACATATCAAATTTAATCTTTCACTTTGCCTGTACAACTTCCTCTTTCACTTATTTTTTTTTTTACACAGATGTTAATGCAACATGTGTCCCATCTCTTCCCTTTCCTTTCAGATTCCTCCTTGACATCCCTCCTTAAAGAACATCCACAAACTCTAACCAGATGGATTAATGGTATTACAAAGGAAAGTACAGGAGCTTAAAAGTAGTAGACTAGCATAGTCATCTGGATATGAACCTTTTTAAGAGCATCAGAAAATAAAATTTATTGTCATGTTTGTGTCTAACATGTCTGTTCAGTCATTGCCCATCTACTTTGTCTTAAATTTTTTGGGCAAGACCTATGCATTTACATCCTATAGCATGTGGAGCTGGATGTGAGTGCTACCCAAAGACGGATCATCAAAATAAATGACAAATACTGATCAGAGCCCTCAGCAGCTCTTGAGCTAGGAGCACAAAAAACTTCAGAACATTTCAAAGGAAACTGCAAGATCTGGAGGATGTGATTACACTGCTACAACATAGGCCTCTGAATTGCTGGAGAGAATAAATCATACGGTGAAACATTTAGGAAAAGCAAATCCTTTAAAATAAAAATCTGTACTATGTTGATAAATACTTGTTCAACACAGAAGGCTTCAAAAAGCTAATTTTATAATCAAAACTAAAAACTATGAAAACTTTCTTTGAAAAAAGCCAACTATTTAACCATAATAGAATTAAAAGTATTCCAACAGGAAATATAATGAAAAAATTAATAGTGCAAAAATTCTTTATTAAAGTGATAGTGAGTTTTGAGATGATTGATACAAGATTTTCTGTTTTATTTTAAATGAGCACCAAAACTTTCTCAGAAAAATTTTAATCAATGAATATAAATTTCCCTTTAAAACACTTCCTCTGATTTAAAGTAATAAATCTGTCATTTGCTTTTATGGTTTGCAATTTTTCATTATGACTGATTTTAATTTTTCTCTTCCAGTCTTATAATTGTGCAAAACCAGAAAAAATACTTTAAAATTTTGCATGTTAATTTAGGCTAAACCAGTATTCAAAGTGGACTGCTTGTTTTGTCTGCTGCTATTGACTTTGGATGTGGCCAGGCAGCTCAAAATGAATTGCAGGAAATTTTGGACGATTTTATGTGGTCAGATAAATTTCCATTTGATTCCTTTTCCATGCATCAGAAATGGGATTTTTTTTCTCTTCTCTTTCAATATCTGTAGCATACATGAACAAATGTCTATTTTAGCAAACAAAATTAGTTACATACACATGATCTTACTCTGGTCTTCATTCTTTGTTTTCTGAGGCCATTAATGTCGGTACAAAATTAGCATAATGAACCTGTTTCATTTTGGCAGGACTCTGTTCCAGTAAGCAGTCTGTCTGTAAGAAACCAAGGTTCAAGAAAATTCCTTCTTCTCAACCCTTCTCTGCAGATAGATTGCTAACCTAAGGATTTTTCCTCTCAACAAACACAAGGACAATACTTTTAAAAAACTTCCAAAACTGTGAAAATAAAGGTGAAAATTTAGTTTTCAGTTATTTTTATTTTATTTTCAGTGATAACTGTTAGGCTTAGAAAACCCAAACAAAAAAGGCTTTAGTTCAGTTTCACAATTTAAAAAAAGCTTTAATCCTGTTCCAGTTTTCAAGGGAATTTGTTCTAATCTACTGCCTAGATGCCTAAAAGAAATCATAGAAGAAACTAAATATCTCCTCTTCATCAGGCAGAAAAAGAAAATTATCTTCTTTCCTCTCATCACAACATGAACTTCCTCAACTTCAACGTTTGCCAAAGAATGTCCTCTAATCCCATTTGATTTTTTTAATCCGATTTTCCTAGGTAATAGTTTGAAGACATTAAAAGCAGAAAAATTATTCACCTAAAACATCAAAGTCAGATTTTTCTTCTATATGTCACTGGAGGCTAATAAAGTCTGCAAATAACATACAGTTAAAAAACTTCCAAATGACCATAGTAAATCATTGGGATTCAATACTAATATGTTCTTATGGCAGTTTTCTATGGGTTTGGATTTGGATCATTTGGCAATTTAAAAACAAGAATTTATATTACTTTACCAATTAACTTCCCATAGCAAAGTTATGAATTATTATGAATTAAGATTTTAAGTGAAGCTGTCGGTTCTTATGTCTAAATTATTAATATTTTATTAAGAGGGAATTTCAATATGTAGTTGTGGCTGTGTAGTTACATAGCTGTGTTCTTGGCTTGTTCCTTTTCCATCATTTGAGTGATATTATTCCATGATTTTTTGCAATCATTATATGCCTAATATAACTAATTTCTTCTTATTTGTCAAGGGAAGTTGCTTTGAGCCAGAAGTGCCTTGCTTATGAGGGATACAAAATTTTGTATTTTGTGAGGTGAGAAAGAATGCTGTAGGTTATGTGAATTCTTAATTGAGATATTCTGCTAAATGGCATCTGAAATTCCTATGGCTATGGTAGCATGGTATTAACATATGTAAAGGGATCGCTAAAGAATATTGGCAAATATTTTGTCTTTAGAGAGTTTCAAACTTTCAAATAAGAATGAAGGAGGAATGAAACACTGAATTTATACAGTGATATTTCAGATCATTAGAATATTTTAAGTATTATTTTCATGTAAATATAGATACTGATTAAGCAATAGTTGGCAAAATTAAAGTTCAAAGACCTTACCAGATTAAAAACTGCTTAAGAGAATTTTATTAATTTTTTACTTTGTAATCTTATATTTTCATAGTTTTTGTATCCAATTTTCATAAAACAATGTTAATGTTGCAAGCCAGCTGCTAAGAATACGTTCGAGTGTTTTCTTCATCAGAGCTCTTCATATACTGCTACAATCACACAACCTTGTACTTTCTGGGCTTCTTTTGTGCCTTTTTCTTTTCTGTTTTTACTCTCAGATCTGTGATGTACCCTGAGAACTGCAGTTGGAAAGAGAGAGCTCAGTGACAAAGCTCCCTGTGTGTTCTTCTTGTTTTATATTACAATCCAAGCTTTCCTGGCAAATGGCAATATTTGCATAATGTACCTGCCTATTGCCTAGTGCAATTATTTCAGGGCACTAACACAATACAAAGAAATGCTTAAATAAATAAACAGGAAATCCAACACTGAAAGTCTGTTCAGATGTTTTAATATACCTCATTTTTTGAAATTTTGTAGGAAATTTGGATTAATAATCTGTTACTAAAGTTTTGGCTTAGAAATTCAGAGAAATATTCTTGTCCACTGAATTATGTACAAATATGATTTATTATTCTCGGGTTTGAGTCTTGTTGCTTATGCCATCCTGTCTTTGCTCTTCAGACAGCTTGCAAGGATGGGAACACTGCTTCTGCATGTGTCAGTATTATTGCCTGTCACTGAGTGCCACACAAATGGTGTCATCTTGGTGCATTGGACTCACAAAATCTTTAGGAATACTGTGTTGAAAATCTGCCTCATAGCAGCTGGATTCTATCCACAGGCCACTGATTTAAAACTGGTGTCAGACAAACTCTGCTTTTTCATAGTTTGTCTTTTTGTGACACTTATCTGCATGAAACACTAGGGACTTTTCCATACAAGCTATTTCGTAACTTGGTCTACTTTAAGTATGAATGATGTTCTAGCACTAGCTTTCAGCTATAAAAGTAACCTAATTAACAGACATATGAATTTTTTCTCTTAATAATTGAAATTTTAAGAGGCAATTTAAGGTAAAAGGATATTCTCTGATGATTAGGAACAGCTTGATATGTTCTTGGTTTCTTTCATTTTCCTACCTAAATTATTCTATCATTCTGTTATGCTGCTAAAATTTTTAATTTCAGGGAATTGAAAATTTGAAACCATACTATTCTTGATATAGGACTGATGGGTGAGTTTTTGTCTATAAAAAGCCAAGAAGTTTTTAAGGCGGTATAGGGTAGTAATACAGACATTTATTTGATAAATGTTTATGATTCTAATGCATAAAGCTGTTAATGGATTCTCAAGTGATGTGAGCTGTCTGATCTTTATAGGAGAGACCATTTGGTGAAGATAGGACAAGACTGAGCAATCTCCAATAGCAAGGGCAGAAAAAAATTATGTTAATAAGGTATAAAATGCTGGTGTTCCATGAATAATGCCTAAGAGTCTCTATATTTTATCATGGTTTGTTTATTTGTTTATTTCATTGATAGTTTTGGTAATTTAATAAGAGATGTTGTTTCTCACTCCTAACCTTATCAGTGCTTGATCTCGGCACTGTGAACACTCTCACATGGGGTCCTGTATTCTGAAGGATTCTGCATTCTGGCTTACTGAAAAGAGCAAAAAATCTACTTTGTAGCCTGAGTGGTGGGCTAGTGTAGAAGGATGATATTGCACTCCTCTTGCCTAAGCAGAAAACTTCTGCCTGGCTTTTCCTGGACAGCTGGGGAACTGTGGTAACCAACTTGATATAGTCAAAGTTAATGCTGCTGCAAGCAGGAAACTCATCCATATCCCAGAACAAATCAATCCAAATTATTGTGGAGCTCTGTTGAAGGGAAAAATCTGTAATTCTTATCATAGCTGTCTCTGTGGCCTGTCCTAGGAGGTGCTGTTGGTAGCATGCTTGTTTATCTTCCATGTGGGCTGGGAAACATCTCTTGTCTGCTTCTCATATGTCTCATCAAGAAAAGTTTCATTTCAGCTCATCTTTTAAAGCTTTTATCATAACACACAAACAACTTGAGGTAGTCATTAAAGGTGCAGTTTTGCACTTTTTCTGCAGGTAGGAAAGAACAGGTTGGTGTTTTACCTCAACAATTTAAAAACTGCTAGTTCTCATTTGGAAGATGTCTTTACTTCACTCTATAAAATCTCTGATAATTGAGTCTTTAAATGAAACACTCACTGTGGATGATTGATAAGTGGAATGAGTATGCAGAACAGAAGGATTATGGAGAAAAATACTGAAACATATAAGGGGTCTGAAGGGATTGACATACAAGAATAGATTAAAATTTTAATATGTGTAGAGTAGCTAAACAAAAACTGAGAAGGGATTGATAGTCATGCAGGGAGTAAACACAATAACTTGAGGCAACTGAAGGAAATTAATCAGAAGAAAAATTAGTCTGAAAAAAATTAGGAAAAGTAGAATCGATTAATTTCCCAGAACAAAAGGGGAATTCCCAGCACTTCAAGCCTTAAATCCAATATAGAGGAAAAACATAAGAGGGTGTTCTCTTGGGAGAATTCCCTCATTGCAAAGAAATATTACTTTCTGACCTACTAGGTCCTTTTTATCACCAATTTGTCTGTATATGTAATTAACAGCAACAACACTGCAGCAAATCCTTAGAATAGTGTCTCACATTCACATGAGCAAATGTGGTAACTATTAACCATGTCATACTACAGGAAAATTTTCCTAATTCTATGTGTTCTAAGAAAAATATGTTAGGCTGTAAGCTGGGCCGCAAGCTTCATGAATATTGAGATTAAGTTATCTTTTTTCCTTATTGTCCCTCGTTTGCCACGTGTACATTGTAGTATATATTGCTCAAGAGCTTATCCAGAAACAGGCTTTGAGAATATATTGTCCCTTGAAAAATGTAATTAATTACTATTGTTTCAGCTAACAGATTTCAATTTCAGGTCATTTATTTTCTAGAGTCACTGATGAGCTGACTGGGAAAATGAAACACTTGAGTTTAATTACCAGTCAAAATTACAGCTTTCTAAGCAGGTACTTCATCTCATACCCGTTTTCTAATTGTCTCTTCTTATGATATAATATGTAGCTATATCTGCTGCCTTTCACATTGTTAACATCTTACTACCACTTTCAAGCCAAAAAGAATATAAGATGATTGTAAGATGACTTAAGTGTGGCTTTAGAGTGCACTAAACAGCACATTTTAATCTCTCACAGACCCTTACTTATTTTCCCGTGTCCATTGCAGAAATGAAAAAGGGAAATTGCTTAAAAAATAACACACTGACATTAAATTTTTTAGATATTTTCAAGCATAAGTTTATAAAATATAATGCAAGTGAGACAATGGATATAAACTACATTATTAATGTCAGTGATACACGACCATGACTGTTAAAAGTAGAACTTGAAGCCAGAATCCCAGCGGAGAGACCATGTCCTCAAGGACCTGAGCTCTGCTCCAGTGAGAGCATCTTCAAGGTAGGGCCATTATAAAAAACCACATCATATCAACCATATCAACCTCAAAAAAACTAAAACTATTGAGAAGTAATATTTTAATCACCACCAGCTTCATAAAAAGAGATTCTGTTCCTGAAAAAGAATAGCTTTCTTCTTCTTCACTGGCTTGCCCAGTTATTTACAGATATTTTATTCTTTACATTACTTATTCTGCATAATTAAATAGAGTTGCATCTGTTTAATTAACTGAACTAATCATTCCTCATATTTGACCTCCATCTTCTATGTTTCTACTCTCATATTCTCTGGTTTGATCTTTGCAGCATTATTCTTTCTCCTAGGAGATGGGAGAGATGAATTCAGTGTAGATGAAAAGGTGAAAATCAAATTTAGGAATTGACTACATCACAAGTCCAGCTCAAAATGCAATATTTGGTCTATTCCATGTAGGAAAATGTTTATTTCTATGATCTGTACCTTGTAAATCATCATTAATTCTCATATGTATCTAAATGTATGTCAGGAGTCTTTACCAGCAATTTTATTTTTGTAATTATGAATTACAATTGCTGGAGCTAAGCAAGCTGTTAATGGGGTTGAGGAACCATAAAGCCAATAACTGCATATCTTTGAAGATGATCAATATTTTATTTTTTGGAATGGAAACAAGTTATTCTTATTAATTGCAGATGTGAATCAATAAGACAAATACTCTGATTTGAAATCATGTTGTATTTCCATTTGTGTTGTGTTGCCTGTAAGAGTGACAGAGAGAAGATGTAAGACCAGACAAGCATCAGGTGAATTCTTAGGATGTTGACAAGCCATTTGATTATGTACAGTTCTAACAAATACATGCATAATTTAGAACCAAAGTTCTTCAGTACTGTTGCTGTTCATCTAACTATAAACAACACTCATTTCAAATTATTGTAATAAGAAAAATCTGATGCTCAGTTGTTTGCTTATGTGTCACTGACCACACATCACTTTACTCTTGTCTCCAACCCGAAAATTTTCTGTGCTTTGATTCAGTTAGAATTCTCTCTCTCACCCACAGAAAAAAAATCACTAACACAAATCCACCAAAGGTGAAAATGTCTATCCACATACTGTCCACATACTTTCTTATTTTCTACTTCTGGTTAATATATGTGGCCACAAAACCACACATAAACAAAAATTGTCTCAGTTATCTCTTGGGTTTTACTTTTATTGGTTTTGGACCAGTAGGAAAAAACTCCACAAAATGACAACCCAAAAAAAGGGCAAAATAAAATTGCTGAAATCAGCTTTAGGATGAGCCAAGGGAAAAGTAACAAACACGTAAACACACACACGCACACACACACACACACACACACTCTTATATCCTCTGTCTCTGTGTTTCTGGGATGCTTATTCCTTTTATTTTGATGGAGATTATCAGGGGTTTCTTTCAGTTTTGTTTGTTTTGGCTCTGGGTAGATTTTTTTTTTTTTTGTATGTGTCTCATACACAAGATTTGTTTTTTAAAGTTTTCCACATATAAAATTTAGGTTCTTGTACTTATTTATTTGACTTTCTAGATTTGAGACTGGGTACAGGTGTTTCAAGTGAACAAATGTTCAGAATAGGAAATTTCCCATGATGAATCAGGGATGTTCTGGGTTGTTTTGTTCTCATCTCTTCCTGCCTCCCTGGTCTTCATTTTGGTCTTTATTACCTTATGCTTTCAAGTTTATGATGTTTATTTTTCCTGACTTCTAATATTTTTGAAGGCAAAAGTAACTTTTTCATTAGCATTTATATAATTTTATTTTTAGAAGATGGAAGAGAAAACATTATCCTAGTACTCAAGAAGGTTAATAAAATCTTAAAAATACAGAGATTCAAATTAAGGTGACAAGAAGAAGCACATTACATGTGAATGTATTGAATTAAACAGAATCCTGTGAAACGTAAGGTCACAGCATATAATATATCTTATAAAATATTTTGCACATAGAATGGATTATGTGTCTATCCTTCAAGATCTTTATAGATTTCAGATGCAATGGTGAGGACTTCAGGAGTGAAAGCACTGGAGAGAAAACTGCTTAAGATTTTGATCACGAGTAATTAATGAAAAGAAGAAAAGAAATGGCTTAGGTAATCAGATTTAATTCTCTCACATTGTCAGCAAATAGAGACAACACCCATAAGGCAGCACCCTTTCCTTAGGATGTGCAACACCTGTACCTTCAGGTTAAGAGTAACAGTTTCACTAAACAACAGAGACTCAAGAATTCACAGTAACTTTTAACTAAGAGATGGAAATGAAAGAACTGGATATGTGTTTTCTACGTGTTTCCAGTCAAACCAAAAAACTGGTTTGTCTCAATAGATCATTACTGATCCCCGCAAATGTCGGATCTCAAGATCTCAGTCCTGAGATCTGAGCCTCGGGACTCCTGGAATGTTGCCAGAAGTGTCTGGTAGCTGGACTTTAACCCTACGCAGGAGACGACAAGGATGAGGGCTTCACCAGGGTGAATGGCGAAAAGATTAGCTAATTAGAGGGTGAGAAACAGGGTTTAGGATTTATGTACAGGGGGGTTTAGAGGAGTAAGATGGAGGAATTGGGGTGTGTCCTGTCCTTCTTCTTCTTCCTCTTCTCCTCCATCTTCTTTGGCCACGGTGGCACCTTTGGATTGGTTATTACTGAGAGTACACCGAGTTATAAGAATAGATGGTATTGGGGAGAAATGATAAATATTGTACACGTAACAAAGGGTATAAAGATACGTGGCTGCCCGGGAGGGCAGACAGTGTGCCCATGGCTGACTGCTGAGCAGATCTCTGTTCGGCTGAAAGAACATCTTTTAGATAAACAATTAATAAACATAAAAACCGAAAGAAGAACTGAAGCCTCTTCTCGTTCTTCGATACGCGGGCTGCCCCAAGGCCACCCCGGGCCTTTTCAGGCCCCTCAAACAGCCGAGATAAACCGGACACGCAAAGTGGCATATTCCTCCTTCAGAACGCAAGATTTGTATGCAACATTTAGAAAGCAAAATTTCCAAAGCAGCTTCTCCCCTTTTCCCACTTCCATTTCACCTACAGGGAATTAGTACTAACCTTTAGAATAGGTTAAAAAATTTTAAAAAACCCCCAAAACAGTTCTGGTCATTGTGGACACAGAATGCTGGGAAATTTGTCATCCAATTTTGTATTAAGATGCACCAATGTCAACTGTTAGGCAAGCTAGAATTAGGTAGTTCACATTAAACAAAGTGTGAGGATTTTGATCTGCCTCAGGCATTTTCCAGTGTTTGCTTAAAACCCTGTGTTATTTTTCTTAGTCATAAAATAGGACATATAGGAATTCAGCCATTTATATATTAAAAAAATATAAAATATGTTTTTTCTCATTTTCCCAACATAACAAGGGAAAACAGGGTAGCACCAATTTTATCATAATTATTTTTACTGTGTTAGCTAGGCAGGATGATGGCTACATTTCTGTTGGCAATGCATAAGCACTGGGACAGCATATTCCCTACCCTTCAACATCAAAAGTCAGAAGTCACTAAGCAGGAATCAGATCCAGCAGCTTCCCATATTGCCAGAATTTCAAATCTCAGGTAAGAGATTATTTGGCAAAGCTTAGACCTAAAAAGCTTTCCTCTGCCTCCTATTTAAGAAAGAAAAACTTACCTGCTCCAATGTATTTCTGACCTAACTCATTTCCTGTGTGGGTCACAGAGAAATGAATTGTCTTTATCACAACCTACTTCATTTGAATATGCTGGTGGTGTGATAATATGCCATTTTCATTAATTATAAATGAGGTGCATGAGTGCGCTGGTTTTGACTTGGGTAGAGTTAACTTTCTTCCCAGTGGCTGGTGTGGGGCTGTGGTTTGGATTTGTGCTGAACACAGGGATGATCATACAGAGATGTTTTCATTACTGCTGAGCAGGGCTTACACAGAGCCAAGGCTTTTTCTGCTTTTCCTGCAGCCACACTGGAGAGGAGACTGGTGTGGTTGGGAGGAGACACAGCTGGACAGGGGACCCAAACTGACCACAGGGATATCCCAGACCCTGGGACATCATGGATCAGAGTATAAAATGAGGGAAGAAGGAGCAAGGGGAGGATGTTTGAAGTGATGGGGTTTGTCCTCCCCAGTCACCATTACCTGTGATGGGGCCCTGCTCTCCTGGGATGGCTGAACACCTGCCCAGCCATGGGAAGCACTGGATTAATTCCTTGTTTTGCTTTTCCACATGCAGCTTTTGCTTTCCATATTAAACTGTTTTTATCTCAACCCATGATTTTTCCAGCTTTTGCGCTTCTGATTCTCTCCCCAGTCTCTCTGGTGGTGAGTGAGCCAGCAGCTGCCTAGGGCTTAGCTGCTGGCTGAGGTTAAACCATGGCAGTGAGTCAGCAGCTTTTCTGTCCTCCTCCAGCTCAGATCTTGCCCTGCAGAGGCAGCTATTGAGCCATCAAAGGCTGGAAGATGTTACCAGACCTGTAATGCCCCATAACTTTGATAAGCAGCTCACCCAGACACCTCATTCAAGCAATAAATATTTCAGAAGGGCAGCAGACAGATCAGTGAGTAAGTGAATTAATTCATGCGTTCTTATTTATGAAATGCTTGCTCCCAGGTTCTGTTAAAATTTTACGCATTGGAGAAATGGAAATTTACTTTCATGAAATGACCATCAGCTTCTCTCTACTGCAGAACTGGCACTGCAAGCAGCACACAGGGGAGGGCACGACCTCCTTTTGAAGATCAAAAGCCCTGACAAAATTGTCACACCATTTCTGAGAGCAAGATATCCCTATCATTTAAGAACAAAAAAAAAGTAATTTATTCCATTTATGGCTCCTTTTCCTTGAACTTTAATTAACTTATAGAGGGTCAGAAATCTTGTTTATGCTTCAAACAAAGCTGCTTTTCCCCTTTGAGATATTTGGTCTCTTTCAACTTGTTCCCTGATAAAAATACGGTTGTGTTGAGGCCACCCTGATATGAAATTCTTTCTTTCTTCTTTATCTGTCCATCTGAGACTTCTCTTTCTTGAAATATATGTTTAATATATATTTTTCTGCAAAATATTTATCTATAATTTCATTATTGGTTTTGATCTGTTATAGAAACTGAACATATTTTCATTTTTAATATATTTACTGGCGAACCCTAATAAAAGATCCTTAATAGAAGCCAAAATAATGCATTTCACACCATTCTGTTACATTAACTGAGGAGAACAGGCTGACTAGGAGAAGCCTTCCCCTGCCCCCAAAGCAACAGGTATGCCTGCACCGTGCAATCCAGGAATTTTGTGTCACTTCCCAACAGGAGGAGGTATCAGTGTGACACAGCCGTGGTAAGGATGGCAACTCTTGTCCTAAATGTGTCATAGGCATGTTAGCAGTGTGCATTTGAGGTCTTCAACCCTGAATGCAGTTAGTAATGCTGGCACCAGTTCTTGGGCTGGTCCAGGTCAGTTCATGCAGATCTTGTAACACATGCTCTAACCCGTGCACTTGTGCTCTGAGAAATGCCCTTCCTCCCAGCCCAGGCCATTGCCTGAGTGAGAAGTGATGATAATACACATGACAAGTCTGAACTTTTGATTGGTTGTGGTAGGCTGACCCTGGCTGGGCTCCAGGTGCCCACCAAGCTCTCTCTGTCACTCCCACCTCAGCTGGACAGGAGAGAGAAAATGTAACTAAAAGTTCATGGGTTGGCATAAAGGTGGGGAGATCACTCACCAGTTACCATCATGGGCCAAAAAGACTTGGCTTGGAGAAATTAACTCATCAACAATAAAATCAGAGTAGAGTAAGTAGAAATAAAGCCAAACTATATAATACATTCCCTCCTTCTTCCCAGGCTCAACTTCATTCCAGATTTCTCTGCCTCTTCCTCACAGCTGTGAGGGGGGACTGCAAAAGGGGACTATGGTCAGTTCATCACATGTTTCTGCCACTCTGTCCCCCTCAGGGAAGGATTCCTCACTCCTCATTCTGCTCTCTAGCATTGTTCAGTACATGTTTTGCCTGTTGCCTCTCCCAGTTACTATCCTTATCTCAAATTCCTCATGCCCCATGTTGGGCACCAAAAGGGACTGTGGTGGGTTAACCTTGGGTGAACATCAGGTGCCCACCAAGTCCTTGTTTTTCCCATCAGCCAGTGATATGTTGAGTCCTCACCTGCACCAATATTTTAAGAGAGAATAAATAAAAGGATTCTTAGCCAACTGAAATTATCTGATTTAAATTGAAAAGCAAAGCCTTGGATTTATAGCCACTATGACCAAAAGAGAAGAAAATCAGTAGGGAAAGAAAATAAGAGGGTAAAAGCTTGTGTGTCAAGGCAGCTAAAAAAAGTAAAATCAAAGACATATGTGGTAGCAAAGGGAACCAGAAGCTTTGTTCTTTACTCCCAATCAGCTGGTGGTGTACAGCTTTTAAACATTTTACACAGCATTATGTTTAAGTAGAAACAGATGCATTATTTCTGTAAGCATAAGTCTCAAATTAGAATTTGCTCAACAAGACATCTGGTCCTACAAGGTATAGGATATTAAGTCCATGACACATCTTTGGTAGCAAATCTTCATAATAGAATAACTCTGAACAAAGATTCTGGAGCTGAAAAAGCCTAAATTCTGAAAAAAATAGGATTTGGGGTTTGGCACATTCTCCAAGTGGTTATTTCAACTTTGCTTTTGGCAAAGGAGTTGACAACTTCATAATAGTTATTAGTTTTCAGTCCTTTTTAGTAAGCCAGTAACACTGAGAAATGCTAGTTCATTTTAGACATCAGTCCTTCATCAGTCAAAACTTTTTATACTTTGTCTGTAATCTTTATTCTTAGATTCCGTTCAATTCCCAGCACGGGCAACAAACCCACATCCTTATATCTGAATTCTGTGGTTGAGAATTTCTTTTCCTGAACTCATTCAGGAACTCTCATAATGATACAGTGAAGACTTATGATATTTCCTCCATCATGCTCAAGGTGTTTTTTGAATATCCCATGGGGTATAAACCAATATAGTAATTTAGGAAGAAAAGAACATCTCAGATTAAAACTGGCAGCAGGAAGAAGAAGAAAGCACTGCATGTTTTTAAAGTTTGGGCAGGATGGGGACCTTTGCTTCAGTGATATCTAAACCCCTCATCTGGACCTATATTTTAAGAGAGAATAAATAAAAGGATTCTTAGCCAGCTGAAATTATCTGATTTAATTTGAAAAGCAAAGCCTTGAATTTATAGCGACTATGACCAAAAGAGAAGAAAATTGACTGTTTTTTGGAATAAGTTCTTATTCCTTTTAGCAATACATTGTGTATATTTAGGCATATGATAGTCAAATCAGATAGGCACTATTCTAGGTTACACTGAATCTGGGGACAATAAATATTCTATATCAAGAGCTGAGCTTTTGGGCTTCCCCTTCCCTTTCCCTATCTTTGTAAATCTCCATTAGAAACAGTAACAATCTCATCACACATTTTGCATAAAATAAATAAATAAGTTATGCAGATGCCAAATGTATAATGTATAGGTACTCCAAAATTGTGCACGCCAGCTGAATTTTTAGTGCAAACTCTCTATACTTGTAAAATAAATCTTTGGATAAAAGCTCTGCTTCTCTTTCACTGTAATACTGCAAAGAAAAATAGGCAAGACATTGTAAAATGCCAAAAAAAAGAAGTGTCACCCAAGAGCATATTAAAGGCAGCAAATAAATTGTTGTGAATTCACAGCAATATTTCATTTCAAACAACTTTCCATTCTTGAGTGCTAGAAGTGACCCATTGTTGAAAAGCAATGTGATTTGTGACAGTGGTGGTGTGAGAGTTCAGTGCAGGAATCTGTAAACACACTTTGGTTCTATTTCAGCAATTGCATAAGCAGGCATAAAAGACCAATCTAAATCTAAGGATTGAGATTTTAATATTTTTTAATGTTTCTTAATCTGTATTTAAGTGGGCCACAAACCCTGCCCTTACCCTCATATCAAACTCCTTATAAATGACACAACACTTCAGGAGAGAATGATATTGACAACTAAAGCTTCCTAAAAGTAAACATGCTGCAATTTATTCAGGGCTACAAGCATGTCTCACCTTGTCAGCTTTCAGACTGTTGAGCTGAGAAAAATAGGTGCAACTTTCCATTAAAGGTCTGCTTTAAGCCTGGTAGCTAAGAACATAAAAATGATACCTTTAAGAAGATTCCTAAATTCTAGCTGTGAACCACTTAGAGCATTGATTTTCTAAAGTGGTGGGCACTTTGCAGCTCAGGACAAGTGGTGTCTGTGTTCACCTTTAGGTGTCCTTATTTTTGGGTGCTTTGGGTATTCAGGCTACATGAATAAGTGCTTAAATAGATTTTAGTAAAACTGCTCTACAGGGATTTGTGAGCTAAACACTGGCTTTACCCAGATTTCAAGGTGCCAGATGTTGTGGTCTGCTAAAAAGCCCTGTTAAAAATTTTCAGATGTGAATTCTGGGAGTGTAATCAAGATGAAAACAGGCAATAGAAGCATAATGGAGAATGACTGCAATTTATTTCTCCGGTTTACTTTATGATCTTGAGCCTTGACTTGATATTCACATCAGACCAAGCTGTTTATATGCACTTATTCTGAGTTGAAATAGCTCTGTACTGTGCTTGGTTGGTTACACAATGTTGTACAAATGTATTTGAAGGCATTTTATTAAAGAGCTTCCACTGACAGCCAACTCCAGGCACTGGGCAGTAGTGGGTGGGATGGTTATTCATGACAACAAGAAATGACAGGCAGAAGGAAGCTTGGGAGTGGTCTGTGAATGATGGAAAAGAGCAGCAGAAAAAGGATACCTGATTTTACTGGGGGATGAGAATGTGATAGGAAGCTAAGTCAAGAGAAGAAGAAATAAAAGGGAGAAGAAGAAGTAAAATATGTGCAGATGAAAAGAAACTAGAAATAGAGACATCAGTGAGATTGCACAGGGTTTTGTCATCAATAATTAATAGTTTTACCATGACAGAAAGGAGACAAACAGTCAATAATGGGATTGAGAACAAGTGATGTGATCAGAGCAAGAGATAGGAGAGGAAGTTTTCTTTGGTAAGGACACTCAAATTACAATGGAAGAGAGTAGTGGGCAGTGGGGGTACATAATTTCAAGAAATCAAATCAAGATATGCTTAACTCATAAACATACTTGGATTTCAGCAATGTAGTACTCTGAAACCAGTGACTCCCAGAAATATTAAATGGGAAAAAATTGCATATTCTGAGTATATTTTTGTTTTAAAAACACAGTAAAAACATACCCCAAGTGTGTCTGTACCTCACTGGAAGACACATTCACAGTGTAAAATTAAATTTCTTCCAAGAATCCTGAATGAAGGACATACTTCAGGTCATCATCTTGAACTCTAGCCCTCATTACCCTACTGGATTTAACTTAGACCCTTGATCACATGTAATATTGTCCATGGTGCAATGATATTCTTCAGTCATGGAAGGAGAACAGGTAGCTGGCAGCTTTGTCACAGCTCCACTGCCCACAACAGGCTGCTTTGGCTGCTCTGAGTTTCTTTGCCATGAGGTCAGGCGGACAGGACCACCAGCCACAAGTCCTGATATTCAGCAAGGATGGTCACAAGGAAGCTACACTCTTTTGGGTGTGCTGGTACCTCGTTTTTCTATCTGTTAATTACAACTGAACTAGGGAAGGTGTGCAAGAGCTGCAGCTCTTATCTGCAGGAGGTGCTGCTGCTGCTGCTTTGTGTTCCTGTTTGCCAACTGAGTGAGTTCCAGGAACTGCTACTGGTCTTTGCACCCCAGATACCTGCAGGCTTGTATTGATACCACAGTGAGACTTTCCAGAAAGGAAAAAGGCATCAGAGAGGTTAATTAGGCAAAGAATTCTAAACACTGAAGCAAGGGCCATAATGAAAGCCAATCTAATGAGGCAAGTAGGATGGACTTAGACACAGTGACCACATCAGGCAGGTAAAATTAACTTGCTTGCCTTGATAAATTGTAAAATTCTTTTTTAACTAACAAAAGTCTTAGCTTAATAGAAACTTTCACAGGCATAGATAAAAAGTTGCTTCTTTTCTTTTTATCACTTTATAAAACTGTCTTTCCTGTGCTCTGAGAAAAGGTTCCACAGGTGAAAGGAGGATTGTCATTGACTCACGAGCATGAGTCACCTGGAAAAAGACTTGGCTGTTAGAGCTGGTGTACAGATCTTCCTCTTTAGGTGTCTATATAAGACATCTCAGCGAAATTCTAACATGTAACTTAGCTATATTTCTGAATTCAGAGACTCTTTTCCATCACAGAAACATTGCAGTTCCCCTATGATGAACGTTACTATTCAAGTACTCAAAAAGAAATTCAGTGAATTGTGTAAGTATGTTATTATTTATTTTGTTAAAACACATCCTCTAACTTTTGAGAGCAAAATTGAGAGCAAAAACAACAGAATTCCATCCTCTTTTCAAAACAAATGAAAGGAGTCATTTTAGTGGAAAAGTAAAGAGTGGGAAAAAAAGCCTATCTTAAATACCTGAGGGAACTGGCCATAAAATCAGCTGCAACAAAAGAATCAAACCAAAGTCTCAGAAGAATCTGGCCTTCACATCTCTAAGTCAATTCAAGACATCACAGAACTTGCAGTGACAAAGCACTCATAGGACATGACAGCTTCATATCTGAAACCCAGTCAGGTTTCAAGGTTAAAGTCATATTTATATTTTCAGAGTTTTTCTTCCCAATTTTTAAGGTTATATCTATGAATATTATAATATCAAATCTGAAAATTTATAATAGGTTAAAAGGCAATCTATCATCATCTTTGAAATGTGATGTTAACAGCTTTATAGTTAAATTAGGCCATGAAAAATGGCTAAAGGTTGTCTATGAAAAAGCTATTTTTTATGACAGAGATAATTGAACCCATAGAGGGGAAAGTATAAGCTGAAAATGATTTAGAAAATTCATCATGAAAGTGTGTCATTATATTAATTTAGAGAGAAAATAACTTTTTTTTTATTATTTACCTATCTCTAATGAATTCATCTTTCTCTGAACAGACAGGCTAAGTGAATGTCAAAATGTTAATGATGAGCAAGTTGAAAGTTAGACTTTAACCTCAGCATGATGCTGAACAGTTAAAAGAATATTTCTGATGTCCTTGTAATGCAACGTGAGATGGATCTTTGTGAGCCTTTTTTTTCTTTTTCATTAAAGGATAAAAAGAAAGATGTTGGGGAAAAATTGAATTCAATCAATTTGTTGGCATTTTTTTCCTCTTCTCATATGAGTGTATTATGCAAAGAAAGTGTCCTAAGAGAAGTGAAAATTTCACTTCAGCCTGCATATAAAATGATTTACATTATTCTCAAAAGCTCATTTTTTATCACCTCAAGATAATGAAGGTGACAGAATGAAATATGAAGAAGGAAATATCAAGTCCTGTTACTGATTCTTAGATCTGCATATTAACTGGAGTGCACACTGCCTCTAAATTTTCCCATTTTATCTGTGTTTGTTGAGTAATTGATAGTCAGTACCATTAATTGCAAAAGTAATGAAACCAATGAGAGCAGCTCTGTAGTGAACAATAATGAGGGAGAATATCCAAAGTACTGGGTGATAACTAAGCTGTGTCAGACCCCACAACATGTCACTTTTTAAAATGAGTGTTCAAATATAGTTTAATTGTTCATTTAGACATTTTTCATAATGAAGCTTTATAGTAGATCTTCATTTAATTGGTGTCCTAATAAAAAAAAAACAAAACAAAAACAATTAGCATCTCTATTTAGTGTTAGGACTCCCCATAATTTTGTGAATTCTCATAAGGAAAAGGCATTTTCTTTTAGTGAGTTTTAAGTATGGAAAATATTTAAGAGAGAATTAAATTTTGTTGAACCTACTTAATAATTTAGTGGTGTTCACCATTCCTTAAATAAATATTTTGCTATTATTTCTATTTTACTGAAGTATAGATTCAGTGAGGAAAGAAGCTCTTGTAAAAAAGGAGTTGAAAGATTTCTCTGGACAGATTTTGTAAAAAAGGGTCATGTATTGGGATGTTTAAGTTTGAACTTGTGTGTCTTGAAAATCTCCTAAGTGTTGCAACAAATTATGGGGAACTAATGGCATTTAACAGTAGAAAATTGGAGCTGTTTCTTCTCCCATTTAGAAGGGTTTCATATGGGTATATGCTGTTTTCTTCTGTTAAGTCCATTTTAATTTACATAAGTGTATTGGAATGGAAAAAAAGGGGTCCATTTGGGTTATTTATTTGCCCATTATGTGCATATTTCTATACATTTCATTATACCCAAATCACAGCTGAAGAGCTGTTATAATGGTCTTGGTCAAAGTTCAGGGCTGTTTCTCTGCACCCTTCTTCTCAGTTTGCTAAATAGAACAGAACAAAAAATATCTGTTCAAAAAAGGACAGGAAAATACAATATGTTGTTCTGCCTATGCTTCTCTGTCAGTAGCTGAATGCAGTGTAAAGGAATAACTGTGGTGATTCTGTAGCAAGTTGGTGTTCCCTCACAGAGAGAAAATCAATATTTCGATCAAACCAGCTATTAGAACAGCAGAGAACAAGCTCCCAAGACACAAGGAGGAAATTTTTTACAATGAGGGTGGTGAAACACAGGGGCAGATTGCCCAGAGAGGTGAAAGATGGTCCAGCCCTGGCAGCACTAAAAGCCAGGTTGTGCAGAGCTCTGGGCAGCTGGACCGAGCTGGGGATGTCTTTGCTCACTGCAGGGGGGTTTGACTAAATGACCTTTAAAGGTCCCTTCAAACCCAAAGTATTCTGTGACTCTATGATTCCCTGAAAAGAAATTGGTCTGAAAAAATGGCTACACTTTTGCATTGTTTTGGTATGGATGGCATTACAGAAGGACAAAAAAAAAGTACACATCTTCCATGCACAGTGGATTTAAACACAGTGCTTGTCACTGTGGTACCTAATCAAAAATAAATTTTTAATCAATTTGAGCAGAAATTATATAGAAAAGCACATGGAATTCTCAAAATCTCCTTTATATGAGAGTATAAAATGTGTGTACTTGCTTACAGGAAATAAGAAATAGGTCAATAAAAGATTCATTAACATTTTTTCACAGACGATACTTTGCAAAAAATGGAGGGTCAAATGAGCAAAATATATTATAATGAGTATAATTTGGAAACACCTGTGACTTATTTCCATAACAAAGGACCATGTATTAAAGATAAATGAGATGTTTATGCCACCTGTAAAGGAGAGCTAGCTGCAGATACTGAATCAATAGCTCACTGCTTTATGAAGCTGAATTTTAAGTTAATACTAATAGTTAATATTAATAATAATAATTTATTCAGATATCTATTCTCAGATCTCTACATAAACACAAGAGAACACAGTTCAATATGCTTGTCATTATCACATAAAACCAAAAATATTACTGTCAAAAACATACTACATGTGAAGTACTAGTACCAAAAAGGGACCCATCCCCCATGTATTTAAATCCATGAGAAATGGTATAAAACAAGAGAAAAGAAAATCCAGGAGTTTACAATAATTCTCTTGAATATGTTGTCCTTTTTAAGCTTATTAGAAAAATGTTCTTGAATCATTCAAACTAGTTTTCTCCAGGGAACAAAATTATTAAATTCTCTGCATGGTTATTGTCACAGTTCCACCAATGAAGAAGAAAAGGAAAGGTCGTCTTTTATGTTTCATATTAGGCATACTTTGTCAGTGCTGTTAAATTACATTTCTGTGGATTAGATTCCTGTTAACTGATTGATCTTTGCCAGTCATTACCTCAGAACATTATTGATGTCATGATAAGCACTAGTGAAACAGAATTTTTTTCATCAATATATTGTCTTGTGATGCTCAGATGTATCTTTTCCTTGGTAATGCCTCTCTCTGTCTAAAATAAGCAAGCCTTAGATGAAGAACAGCTAAACCAACATGAACACGCTCAAATAATTGGAATGCATCCCTTATATCTATGCCTTCTTTCAAAAAAATCAATAGGGAAGTTGAATCTTCATCTGTCCTTGAGAGAGGGGAGAGGGTGCACAACCTCTCTTCCCTGGGTACAATTTTGCTGCTAACAGGGCTTCTGTCTGCAATGTGCTTCAATGTGCTTCTGTCTGCAAGTGATTTTTCCAAAGATGCTTTTAGGTGGGTAAAATACACGTTTTGGAGTGTGAAGAAACCATACAGGTCATTATGACTAAGAAGGTCTGTACAACAAGCCTTTATGTGTATTTTGGGTATCTAAAAGGGAACACTGAACCAGATGTACATTGACATTATCTTATGAGATTTAGTCTTGTTATCATAACTACTAGGAGTGATCTCATATCTAAGATTTCTCAAACCATTCAGCCATGAAACGTCTTTTTATTTTTCTTTACATCTGAGTATAATTACCAGAGGCTGCACCGAATATCCCAGAAGAATGTATTGATGGAAAAATGGCTAAAAATGCTTAGCATGAAATTTGCCATTGTGGGTAAGCTTCTAGTGAGCCCCCAAAATGGCAGTGCAGAATAAGGGTCCTCTCATGGCACATTTCACCTTTCAGAGAAAAAGGAACACTGATCATCTATTTTTTTTTCCGAGTCATGAAAAAGGCAGTAGATATGACTAGTTTGTCCTGGTGTCTAATTAACAATGATATTAATTTTGTATTGGAGTCTACTGTGTTGTCTGTACCTGCATTGACAACAATAGCAAGAAGCCAGGCTCATGTCTAGACATGCACAGGTAGATATCTTAATTTATAGATTCAATATCAGTAACAAAATTGCAATACCTCAGGAAATATAAGGAGAGATTTTACAATTTATGAGGAGATACTGAGCAAAATTATCAAGCTGTGTAAGTGTTTAGAAAATCAGATAGTAGGTGCAGCATCAGAACTTGAGCAGAATAATAATTTCTGAAGCTCTTACATACCAGGAATCTTGTCACAGAAATCAGGAAAATACAGTATTTATACATCCTCCTTTTTTACCTGCCTTTATCTAAACAAACTCCATGTGTATTGTGTGTTGTTTGATTTTCCCAGGAAGAAAAACTAGGTTCACGACCAGAGGAGTCTGAAGAAACTTATGGAAAAAATCACAGTGCACAAATCACAGGCTTTTGAGAAGCCTGTTGAGAAGCACTGCATGTTTATCACAACCTCAGCATTGACAGGAAAAAATAATAGCAATACCTAATTCATGTTTTGTCTAATAATTGCATGTATCCAGTGCACATTCAAATTAAATCTGCTTTTCAGAGGAAGTGTTTGGACATTTTTCTTATGAAGGTACCTAGAGATGCCTAGATTTTAAAGAGAGGTAGTTGCAAGATGTATTTCCAAAAGCAAGGTAGCATCAGAAAAACAAAGTGTTTCTTTTTTTTCACTCCATCCTCCCCTGAATTCTTCCAGAAAAAATTCATACAGAAAAAATAGATTTGATGATGACATCCAATGCAACTACCAGTTTTTCTCAAACAACTTAACTTTTTGTATCAATTTTGAAATACTAGTAATTACAATTCTTCACAGTGCCGTGCTTTTTTGTCTCTTATTAAGATTTAATTGTTACATTATATATAGAGGAAACATTTTGGAGCATTCATTTGAGATTTTTCTTCTATTTATCTCCTGCTGCTCAAAGGGCAGCTTTACTATTCCCCTGCATCACAAATGGGAATATTTTTCCTGGATTTAGTACAGTCTTTCTATTAATTTGAGATTCTTCTTTCCTGATCTTACTAATTCTTAGAATGTTACATTTTACTGGTTGCATTTCAAATTTCAGATCCATGGTTCTGTTGTTTCAATCCAAGATCAGTCACAAAGGTTTCTATACAAACAAATAAAAAATGCAAATCCTGCTAATTGGGAAAAATTAACAGGAATTGGAGTGAAATACTGTAGATCTAGGCCAACGTGGTTTTTGTTTTCCATTTGAGATTTTAAAAAAACAGTTGCCCTTTTCAGTATCAGGAAAGACTTTAACTGTTACATACAAAATTTTTAGGATAAGAATATTTAAGCTAAAATATATCTTAATATAAGGCATTATTGCAAGAGTTTTTCTGTTATTGTGTTCATGTGGTTCATGCTTAGAAACAGTTAAGAGCCATAAGCATAACCTTGTGCCTGCTTAAATGAAATTATCTTTCTTGAATCACTAGCTAAACCTCTTCGTGACTTAAGTGACACTTTGCTCTTTTTCACATTCATGTCTTACATTTCTGCTGCATGATCAGCACTTGACCTTAGTTCATTTGCTGCCTGACTGCAGAGGAGTGTTAAATCAAATAGAGAAGGATCTGGGTATTACTTGCTGATGAAAGTATCTGTGCACAACAATTTGTACTTGGCTCTTTTCACCATTTGACCACTCCACGATGGCAGGAGGTGGTGCCTGTGGCTCAGGCCAGAGGGCACTGCATATGCATCAAGTGCCATTTCAGTTCCACAGGGTGCTTTGTGGGATGGGTTTGGGAGACCTGTGGCCTTGCAATTGCAGAAAGAATGGTCATAAAGGCTAGTGAACCCTATCTATCTGACAGGTTCAATTCAAAATCCACAATTTCCTCCTAGTCAAGAGTTGGAATTTGAAGCTGATTCTTCTGTTTACATTGCAGTAATACTTGCCCCCTTATAAAAATATTGCTGATGCTTACATTCTCTTTTAGTGAGGCTTCAAGACTCACCATCATCTCTCCATGGAGCAGGTTCTGCACAATTAACTAGAAAGGTTTTTTTGGCTGGTTGGTTGGTTGGTTGGTTGGTTGGTTGGTTTGTTGGTTGGGTTAAATATGCTGGAAAAGAAATCAGTCAGTTCTGGAACTTTAGTCAAAACACAAGCACTAAGAAAACAGTTTGACTGTCTTCACAGTAAAGAGCTACTCAGTCAGTAGTCAGTACACAGTTCAGGATGCCAAAAATATAAATATAAATAAAAATAAATATACATATGTATATGTACTCTTGCAAATTTCGGCACTTCTGATAAGTTCCAGACTGACAAAAAACTGCAATAATAGTCTTTCAGTGGTAACTGGCACTCTCCACACACATTTTAAAAACTTCTGTTTTAAAGGTTACCATGATTGACTGGGGCTGAGACTGCTCTTACCGGGTCAGTTCAAAGTTCTCTCGAGCCCAGTGCCCAGGCTTCATGGTGGACAAATAGAGGGCTACAGAGGTTAAAACTGGAGCAGAAACCATGCTTGTTCTGCAATTAAGAAAATATTGCAGTGTGTATTAGGGCATGTAGATTCTTTCTTGACCATGGTCTCAAAGATTGTGAAAGTCTCCTCTTCCCCTAGCATTTAAATCTGCTTGTTTTCAGTTATTTTCTGTAGAGTGAATAAATACAATCAGGACTGTATTGAGAAACCATGAATCTACAGCCAAATAAGAAGTTCTTCCTGTGCATTTCATCAAGCTGTTCAGAGCTGCCATGCAGTTTTACAGGCTATTTTCTCTATTTACCATGTACAGACAGAGTTTACAGAGAAGGCTTGAATTGCACTCTTTCCAAAGAGAACCCCATGTGTGCCCTAGATCTGCTCCCTGTGGGCATCTCTGAGCCACACACATGGTGGTGGAATGCAGCCACAGGGCTGGGCCTGAATCTATTCTGAAGTAAAACTCCAAAATGTAAAAAGATGCAAAATTCAGGCCTTGACACAAACCAGCTCAGTCTATTTGACTGCTGATATTGCACCAAATTATTTGTTAAGGTAGAGATACTCACTGCCTCCAAGCTTCTGATTTCAGTTTATAAACTCCAGTATGAAAGTGATTTTCGGCTTCTTAAATCTCAGAATTCCCCACACTGGAAGGAAAACATTAGGATTGTGTATGTTGCATCTATCTTTCAACTGTCAGTATTATTAAACCATTCAGGGGCACAAATACAGCTTTTCATTTTAGATCAAAAGCCAAAGTAGATAAGTGGGACTCTTGACAGCAAGTTGCATGCTAATAGGAAACCAAAAGATGTTTATGAGTTGAAGTCCTTCCCAATCCTCTTTCTGATTATTGAATTCACTCTCCATTATTCAGCTTTGATTTGAGCATAAAACACAGTATAATTGTATGGAGGCTGGTAAATTTGTACTTGAACAGAACATTAACTGCAGATATAGCATCTCTTATGGAAGCCAGTTAAAGGTGAAATTGATACATAGGAGACACAAGGGCACTTCATATAAAAGAAGGAAAGCCATCAGTTTAAAAGGCTACACAAGAACACATATGAGTGTTGAAAGAAAAAAAGAAATTAGCATTTCTTCTGGGATGGGCAATATTCTTCTTGGGAAAGGATGGAAAATGTAGTAATTTAAAAGTATAACAGACTTCAGATCTTTAGAAAACATCCAAAAACATTGGCAAGAATGGTGGATTACAGGAGGTAATTATTATTTGCTTTTTAAAATTTGTTAATTCTTACAAGGAGAATGGAAGGTATGGATAGTTATGGATACATTTGTTGCCAGCTTGCCTAGTGGCATGCAGTATATTCTCTTTAATAAAATTAATTAAGACTTCTTAAACCTAAACTAATTTAATTCAGGAAAAGGCACATTATATTCTTCTGAAACGAATCCATGCAGATGCTGGAGGAACTGCAATTGTGAAAAATTATAGACATTATTTTAAAATAGACTGTCAGATCCTGTGGGTACTCTTAGATAGCATGAAGAGGTTTGCATTCCCACTGTTTTTGCTGGTGTTACTTCACAGGGCAATAAAGCAAGAGGCATTGCAAGAGAAACTTCGCACGCCAGGAGGAAAAGGTCGCCAAGCAGTGAGAGCTATACAATAGCTTTTGAATCAAAAATAGGAGAGAAAAACAGGCTGTTGCAGTCCTCAGACTCAAATTCCTCCAGTAACAGATGAAAAGAGAATGTTACTAAACTTGAAAAAATGAACAGCAGTTTTCTTGGCATCATTGAAATTGACTAAAATTGTATCAAAGCAAAGCTTTCTGCATTTTTTTCTTTTGTGCTTTGGAGAAGCAATTCATCCTCCTGTTAAAAATTTGAAATTAATATTAATTGTGTAATGTAACCAGTGATAAATTAGTTTATCTATATCTTGAACATGTGAAAGCTTAGAAACATTTTTCGGGCATTTTTTTTTTCTCAGAAGAACTCATTATGTTTTCTCTACCCTTCCTTTTGCTTTATGCTTTAGGCTAGGTCTTACACTGTGTTTGGAAAAAAAAGAGCATGTTATAAAGTTCTTCAAAGGCAAAAGTTGGAGTCAGTTTTCATAAATGTGACCATCACTTCAGAGACATTAATCTACAATCACATCTGGTCTCAGTTATGAGCTCATAATGAAAAAAATATTGACCTCCTTTATTTGTATGAATGAAGTTTGCAACAATCATAACTGTTGTTTTATATAACTTGATAAAGTATAAAGTTTGATAAATGGAAATAAATGCAAAATAAAATATCTATATTTCTGTACTAGGTAAGAATGAACATTTTACTCAGAGGTTAATGACCTGCTGGTTTGAGGAAGAGAGAGATGTCTGCACTGATCCTGTCCCAACTACATTAGCATTTAGAGAGAACTAAGAGCCACTGGTGATCCAGGAAAGAAACTTCTCCAAGGTAAGCTGTCATTGTTTTCAATAACAAGAAGAGATTTTTTGAAGTTAAATAAAAATGGCATAAACATGCAAGTTATCATTCTGTCCAAAACATCTCATGAACATAATCTGAAGATGCATAGCTGGCAGGAGATATAAGTTCCTGAAATTCAGAGTAAGAATGTGTCAATTTAGTTCAATCTCTAGAGAGATCTTCATCCAGCTTTAAAGGGATTTGATTTTGAAATAATCCAAATTTTTCTTTTCTGATGCTTCTGTCTTTATAACTTTGGCTGCTCATTTTTTGGTTTTGTAAATTAATTTGTTTTCAAAATGGCATAGCATTTATTTAGAATTATTTAAAGATATATGTATCACACACACTTCAGGGATATACTTCCAAGATATTCTTACAGCACATGAAATTTCAGCAGATAATCCACATCATGCTTCTGCACAGATGAGTTTGAGAGACACCACTGTGATGTATAAATGTGTCCGACATGAACTGGCAACTGTTCTCAGCTGAGAAATTTCTCTTTTCTAAAGGACGTTACGCTTAAGGAGTACACTTAAATCTTGATAGATCTCATGGACTATATGATATAAGAACACAAAAAGAAACTTAGATGAATGAATATCATAAAGATGATAAATTTCAAACGTGTTGGTTATTCTCCAGTTAAGTCAGAGGACAAAGATGTCATGATTCTGAAATTACATATTGCTAGAGAAGATGAAACAGCTACTTTTCAGCTATGTAAAATTATGAATCTACAATACTGATATGAGTGTTTCTCCTGCAAAGATTTTGTGGTGATTTTTTTTTTTGAATTGTGGTGTTAAAGATGACATAGTAAAACTTATAGTTCTGGGGAAAATTATTAGAGATAAAAGTTATCTCACTTTTTTATATTTTATATGACCTAAATATGGGCAAAGTACAGTTTTGGCATTCAGAAGCTATAAATTAGGCTGTATTGCAGATTTGTCTCTGATGGTCTAGTGCATGGAATGTGAGTGGGTTTATAACAATTGCTTTCAGAAAAATGACTAAGGATTAAATCACTTTTAGTTAGGAAAACTTGTGCATTGTCTCCCTAGATATTTTTAGGCTTTTGATCTTTGATACAAAGGGAAGTACTGAATGTATATGGGATGAGGCAGATCCATTATCAGAAACACTGATCCTTAAAAGCACTAAATCGTTTGAGTGCCTACACATTTGCACACTCAACTTGCTATCACTTTTCCTAAAGTGCACCTTGTCAAGACTTTCTGTAAGCAGCCCTGCCATTCCCTTAAGGTACCTTTGTAACCCCTCAGTGTAGACAAAGAACACATAAATAGATGATTTTGAACATCCAGGTCATAATTTATATGAACACTGAAGCATGGTGTGAATAGGGATGATAGTTCTAAATTTACCAATCTAGTTCTATGAAATCACATGTCCTTTACTTTCTTTCTTTTTTCTCAAGAACTGCCAGTCTTTCACTGGGAGAGACAATGGAAAATAATAGGTAACTTCTAATCCCAATGGACAGGGATGAACACAGACAAAATTTCGTGTGATAATTTTTTTTTTTTTTTAAAAGCAGTAATACTAAATTAGTAGTAGCTTCCAATTGTATCCTGCTGCTTTCAGTCTCAGCAAAACTGCTACTGGGAGAAGTGACCACAAAAGAATGAGAAAATATGAGGATGAGGAGGTAAAATTGTACCAGTCCTAGAGCAAAAACTTACACTATATGTGAGGATCAAACAACAGAAATAAGCACTGTTATTTGCTACATGTTTCCCAACACCATCAGACTCTAAAGCAGATGAATTTGGAACAATGACAGTAGCAAATGGCCTGCAAAAATGCTAGTGACAGGAGGCCTTTAAGGGTGGTGTCATGAGGTTAGCTGATGCTACATCAAAATAAACCATATCCAACAGTAATTCTATCTGAGCACTCCCACCTCAGAAAGCAAATCAAATCCAGGGCTGCATCACAAGCAGCACAGGCAGCATGTCAAAGGAAGGGATTCTGTCCCTCTGCTCTGCTCTTGTGAGACCCCACTTGGAGCAGTGCGTACAGTTTTGGTGTCCTCAATGTGAGAAAGACATGGAACTGTTGGGGTAAATCCAGAGAAGGCCTTAACATTGATAAGAGGATGCAATCACCTCCTTTATGAAGCAGGTGGAGAAATTTAGGGCTGCTCAGCCTGGAGAAAAGAAGGTTGTAGGGAGATCATTGCACTGGGATTAAATCACAGTGGAACTGTACTCTAACCCATAGAACAGGGAGTACAAGCCCAACAAAACAGGAACAAATGTTAAGTTGTCAATGTTGATGCATGTGTTGTATGGGAAAAACATGGATTTATTTGTGAAAGCAATACCATCAGGGCCTGAGACATTTGTCTTTGACACTGAAAAAATGCTATTTTGAAATACATCCTGAAAAAAATCCTGAAACTGTACTTGTATATGTTGGAAATAGATGTGTCTGTATGAGAACTATTTGTGGCACTCTCCTTACAGGCAACACCACTGTAGAGATGAGCAATCACTCAAATATCTGTAGTTTTACCAGAATTGTGGGAAGTGACTTTAGTTATTCAGCTCATGTCACAACCTACCAACTGTTGTAATCTAACTGCACATCATATAAAGATTTACTGCCTACCCCATATTGGAATGAACCTTGCATTGGTAAAGAAACTACTGCAACATGATGGCCTGTGCCAGCTGCTAGAACATGCTTGAAACAATGGACAGAAAGTTTAATCCATGTTCACCATGACACAGAGAAGATATACTATGTCCTGGAAAGAGTGAAGAATGAAATCAGTGCTGGTGGGGCACCTTGTTCATATGGTTACCAACAGTAAGAGAAACTCTAAATCAGATGCTGCATCCCATAATCACTTTGCTAATTTCCATTGTATTATACTTGTTGTTGAATGCTATTTTGTATGTTAAAATATGGAGAAAAGCTAGGGGGTGACACTGTTCTAAAGACCACCTTGCATGTATAATACTACTTATTCACATTTTTACTCACATTGAACAAAACCTTGATAATTAGGTAATCTAACAAAAAAAAATTACAAACTAATAGGGCATTAATCTATTTAAAGGCACAGAAGCAATCACACTGCCACTCTGTGAAGCAAGATGGACTGGGGAGTTTTTGCAGGTATGCCTTTATACATTTAAATGTAGAGAGCTCTGTGTCCATGTGTAAGTATATATTGATTTAAATACCCTCTAACTAGTACAGTATGAACGTTGGTGCTCAGATCTATAATTAAATCACTGTTGCAATTGTAGTAAACTCTATCAAAACACTTTGTAAATGTTGAATTAGTCAATGATTGAGTACTGTTAAACCCTTTTGCACCTTTACCCTTTTGCAACCCTGGTTTCTATGTAAGTCATTCTAAATTGCTTCTAAGTTGATTTTCCTTTGCATGTTTCACTATGTAGTAAGTAATAGAGTGAACCTTGCCATTGACTCTGTTAAAGTCACAAATTTATGGCAAAATCTGCTTTGACCAGTACCTTTAACAATGATTCTTTAAGTGGCCTAGAACATTCCTTCATGACAAGAGAGGAGAGATTACTTGAGAGAGTGATCATCACAAGGAGAGAGGATGGAGCCCAGCATTAATCACACTTGTGATTCCTTAATGAGAAACGTGAGAAGAGCCAGAGAATTTGAATTGTTTTCGTAGAAAAGAAAGAACTAGGACTGGATCTTACTTTAACTTTTGCAAATTCTACATTTGCAGAGTCTACCTCGAAGATAATTGACCTTGGTCAATGGAATTAAATTAGCACTTGTAAGATGCAATACATCTGGCATGTTTTGGACACTAATTGTGTTTATTCAAAAGGACATCCAGGTCAATAGATCAGAAGAAAATACCTACGTTGAAGATTAGTCAACTTTTAAAACGACTTTCACTCCTTTCTTTGGATTGTATAGAACTTGACTTCACTGTACGGCAGAGAATTCTGGGCACTGGTGTGTAGCCACAGATGTGTCTGGTAATGAAAACAAATAACTGCTCTCAAATAAAGCTGAGGCTTCCTGCTAGAGGTGATAATGAAGTGCTACTTCAAATATCACAATTTCTCCTATAGAAGGCCTGAAGATCCCCTATACCTTTCGGTGCCTAACTTGTTGTAACAGACCCTATTTTAGGAGAAAGAACAAGATTTTTAAGATGGTTCTTAAAATTTTTTTTTTGTTTGGTTTGGTTTTGTTTTGATTTATGGCACCTTATTTTCAATCTGGTATCATGAATGCTCAGACGTTAATGAGTTAAGCATCCCAAATTGTCTTCTGATAAAATTCTACAAGCATGGGTTTTGTTACTTAACACACTTCTACAAATTATATTTTTTAGTTTTAAGAGCTGAGCTGAAGAAGAACTATAAAAATCTTTCAGCCACCTGTGTATTTCCTGCTATTATGAAAAATTCTATTTTTTATTGTTTTAATTTTAATATGTAATAAAGATTAGGAAATCATATTGCCACAGAAATGAGTGTACTCTGAAATTGGCACATCTAGGGTTTGCTGTAGATTCTAAAGAAGACAGAGATGACTCATTTGGTTTTAAAATGGACACATTGAATATAGCACATATAGAGAAGAATTAACTAACTGTAGGAAAATGTTTTTCACAACTGCTTCTCTCTGCTGGAAATCCCACAATCATACTTAAAATCTAAGATAATGAGAAAGCCTCTAAGCTGAAAAAACACTCCCTTTAATAATTTAAATTCCAGTTTAAGATATAATTTTCTAAAGAGAACAGAAATTTCTAAATTTTTAAAACCAGAAATTTTCTAAAATATCTTTTTCCCAAATTAAAATTCAAATTCTTTTCACTTGCTAAGATATTATTTTGCTGCAGTTCCTTATAACTCACTTCTACCTGCACTGGCATCTAAGGGCAAAGAGTCTCTTGCTCCACTTGGGACAACAGTATTGACTCCAAAGGTACAACAGCCCACTAAAAGGCTGGAGAGGTAGGATGTGGAGTGCCGACTGAGGTGGAACTACAAAGAGCACAGCATTCCAGCAACAGTCAGGGAAGAGATCACAGGGATGGACACAGCAGTGGGATCTAATCTGAGACAGCTGTAGTAGGAAATATGGCCAGCTCCCGCAAGAGCTCTACTGAGCTGGGAGGAATTTCATTGAGATGCAAGTACCAGTACCAATACTGGTACTCCAGTATTGAAGTTGTAGTGAGATTCCTCTTCTGCTTATTTCACCATGGGGCACTATGGACAAATACAGATGGTATTTGTAGGACTATTTGTAGCACAGGACTTTTCATGTGCTCCTCATAGTGTCTGACAGACATCTGAAAACTGTGTATCTGGTTCAAAACAATTCTGGGTTATTTCTTGTATTATTAATGAACATCTGCTTTTAGATCAGACTGTTTTCCAGGTAGGTGAAAATGGTAAATGCCAGACATGCTTTCCTTCATTAATGGATTTAAAGGATATAGCTTTCAATGCTTGATGGCATAATTTTTTTTAAATAATCAAATTTTTTGTCACCAAAGGGCCAGTGTCTATAAAGGTCAGATTTGACACTGTATTTGCAGAATTTGCATTACTAAACTTAATGATTCCATTATTGTAAACTTAGGCACAACTATATTTTCTCATTGTTTTGGTTGGGATAAAGTTGACTTTCTTTTTAGGAACCCATAAGTTGCTGTGGTTTTCAATGGTGCTGAAATCAGAGTTGATAGCACAGGGTTGTTTTAGCTGTTTAGCTGCTGAGCTGAGCTCACAGTGCCAGGACCTCCTCTGTCTCTTGTCCCATTCCCCTGGGAGCAGGCCTGTACTGCAGAGGAAATGTGAGGAGACACAGCTGAGACACAAATGACCCAAATGACCACAGGGATGTCCCATTTGGAGCTCATGCCCAGCAATAAGATCTGGAGAGCCAAGAAGGAAGAGGAGCACTCAGAGTTATGATATTTGTCTCTCTGAGCCACCACTGCATTGATGGAGCCCAGGTTCCCTGCAGATGGCTGAACCCCCGCCTGCCCACTGGAAGTGGTGAATGATTCCTTGTTTTGTTTGCTCATGTGTGTGGGTTTTGTTTTACCTGTCAAACTGCCTTTATCTCAGTCCATGAGATCTCTCACTTCTGTCCTTCCACCCCACTGCAGAAGGAGTGAGTGAGGTGCTGTGCGGTGCTTGTCTGCCCACAGGACTTTAACCACAACACTGCTGAGCATCTCAGGACCACCTTTACAGAGACAGAAATTTTAAATCCAAACATTCCTTATGGAGTGCAATTTATAACATGAAGTTATGCAAGATTTTGATGGGTAGATTTCTGCAGACACTTGTGTGTGAAACATTCTAACAGGAGTTCATATAATTTCAAATAATTCCGTAATAACATCCAAATCTGAGGGTATTATTGTTGAATTGCACAATAAATATTTAATAGGATTGGATCTTTATGCAATAATTATGCTTTTTGCATTTATAAAATAAAATAAGGAAATATTAAGTAAACATAAAATTTAAAATAGTTTCTTAAATTAAGAATAAAATATACAATCTGAATACCTGACTATATTCTATGTATATGACTTGGGCTATGTGCTGATTTTTGCACAACATGCTTTAGATAGAGCAGCATTATCATGCAAATATAAAACAGAGAGGCAAGTTAATAACACTTGTGCAGTTACAAGAAAGTATATGAGCTATTTCAAAAGCATGTTGTCAGTTTGCTAGTTATTCCTTCAGGAAATAGTCCCATAAAATGAGTGCAAGCTGCCCTCTAAATTACAATGCAATTTTCTTATTTTAGTGGAAGGTAAGCATTTGGAATACCATCTTGTTTATCACAAATAGGGAACACCACATTTGCCTAATGGAAAATTTTAATCAGTTAAGTGACAGTTGTGGATTCAATTTAACCTTTTTTAGGAGTCTGTTTTAAATACTTAACTACAGAATATGCTGCAGTTTAGGTGATGAAAATGACCTGTCTGTAGAATTACCATTATTGCACGTGTAAAGTTATGTACTGGAAGAGAATTTTTGTACACTACAATATCAACTGGATTTATTTTAGCCAGTTAAAAGAGGACATACCAGAGCATTAAAAAAATGGCTCTCATAAAGGATAAATATTGTCCTCTGACGCAACTCATCTTCCACCTAGTTTGGGTTATTTTACCTGGGTGGGAGGTGAATCAGGGTTTCATGTATCCATTCCTTCAGTTAGTGTACATTTGAATATTTACTTCTTTAAGAAGTCCCTAAGATCATTTTGGTCTACTGTACTTATTTAACACTGATCAATTATTGTGAATAATTTTTCAGTTGCAGTTAACCTAATATATTTACCAAGGAAAACTTCATGAGTGTGCTAAAATCACTTTCTTTGAGAATGCTATAAATCCCACCAGGTATGTCACAGCCCTCTTCATGGTGGAGCCCTCTTTATTTTATGCATGTTTTATATTTAAGTAGGTCTTTTGTGTCCTAGCAAAAAAAGCTCATTATAAATGTGCAATTCTATTTATATATATATGATCAAGGCAGAAATGTGGCATTCCTATCTGGAGAAGATGAACCACTGCTCTGGAAGTCATGTTGAGGTCCATTGTAAATGGACCAGAAAAAGTGTCACTAGCTAGTTCTTGTGGCGCTGAAGTGCAGAGTGTAGAAAAGGTTACCCTGCAAAAAGGAGGTTCCAGTGGCTTCCCTGAGTAGAACTCAGGATGCTTCCATGGATTGAGGAATCCTGGGTAATCAGGCTTAAAAATTCTCCAAGGGCTTTCTCCTCAGTGAGCAGAGGTCACTCATGACCCGGCACAAAGACGTGCCAGGGTGGAATGGAGGTGGGAAAATAATGAACTAACACTGCACAATGATTTCTGTCACAATCATAATAAACTTAGGGACTATATGTCTTACAAATTCAAATGTTGTTTTTCTTACTGGTGCTAAAATAGAACAAAGTTGCAGAGCAGTATTCCTGAGAGCCGGATTATGTTACACACATTGGACATGAAGTGCCAGTGGCTTCAAAAGAGGTTAATTGCAAAGAAAAATAATGTTCACTATGAGAAAGGACAACAGAATATAAGCCTCAGAAGTGTCATAGGATTTTATCCAGAGGGAACCATTATGATCATCCAAATCTGATTTCCTGAAAGCAAAACAGCTCCAAAAACTTCAACAACTGATTTCTTCACTTTGCCCACCATGCTGGTGTTTGAGCACATCTTTTAAAATGACAACTAATCTTAATTTACAGAGTTTAAATGCTGAAAGATGCACTACAAACTCCAGCATGTTTTGCACAGTTTAATTAAATTTTATTGCTGAAAAGTCTGCCTCATTTTGACTTTGAATTTATTAAGCTTCTGATTCTAGCCACTGGGTCTCATTCTCCATTCATCTGCAAGATTAAAGAGCTTTCTACCAGCAGAATACTTTCCTCATGTGGGCAGCTGCAGACTACAAACAATTCACCTCCTAACCTTCTTTTTGTTTAGTTAAATAGATTAACTCTTTTTTTAGTCTTTTACAGTTGAGACAGATTTTTCAACCTTATATAATTCTTTTTTTTATAAATCATTTCCAAACTGCTGACATTATTTTTATACTCTTTAAATGAAAACTGTACAAAGAATTTCAGTAAGTTCTTGCTATCATGGATAGCACTAACCACTTCCTTGTTAGTCTCACTGTTATTAAAGGTGAGACACAAAGTCCATGCTTGGCTTCAGAGCCACAAAATCACTTTGTAACCTCAGGTTCAGATGGGTGTGCCCTGTGACCTCCAACTGCTCTATGGGAACTGGTAAAGGCTCTTTTGAAATCTTTTACTTTAGCTAGAGATTCCTTTAAGCTGTACCTCTAAATAACTTTCAAATAGAACCAGGTTAAGGAATTCTTGTACATATGGAAAAAGTCAAAAAGCCACCTTCTATTATGCATGTATTATTCTGGGAATAGAACAATTCATTAGCTGAATAGACAATAATTCAGTCCTAGATAGAATTAATATTTTTATTGATTATAAAATTTTAATTAATTAACCAGAAAAAGAAAAAGTGATTATAAATTATTGCTTAATTGTTTAAAAAACAATTTCCCCTTGGGTAAATCAGGGGGTTTAACTATCAGCCATTAAATGTATAAACAACTCTATGCTTACTAAGCTGACATTGAAGGATATGATGAATAGCTCTGACAAAAAGAGTTTTTAAATTAAAAATGCCAGTCCAAGAAATCAGTTTGAAGTATTAAATATCTTCTCTGTGTCTAAAATCTTTTTGTTTGCAGTCAAACTGAAAGGAAACCATTACTTTTCCTCCAAGTAAGTAGGCAAGCTATAAAGAGATATTTTCAGATTTTCTCTTATAATATTTTTACCACCCATGTTTTGGTACCCAAGAAGCAGGAAGATACTAGTTATGGTGGTTACTCCTGTCAGGGCTTTCATAGAGCATAATTACTGTCTTCAGAGAATATTGATGTATTATGCTACATGACAACTGCTTGAACATGAATTAAAGTTTGAATCAGAGGCTGAACTGGTTTTGTTCCAAATCAATTTTAAACATGATTTTACAATTCATAGTCTAGTGGTAAAGAAACATTGTTCTTGGCATCTGCTGTAATGATTGTCCATTTTGTTGAGGGCTAGACTGATCCTCTCAGCATAATAAAGGTTTCCTTCTTGTGAATGAGGACTCTGGGGAGCATATTTTCCTTTGTACCATATTTCTCCCTACCTCCTTCTCACTTTGCTGCTCGATATCTTTTGTGCAATGGACAAAGGACAGTAGTTAGTTCCTTACACAGGTTTGTAGTCTACATATTCTGCTTCTGTGGGACTTTAAACTTGTCAAGACCTTGGACAAAGAGCCATCTCCCTTTCTTCAGATTCCTTATGAACAGACAGCCACACAAAAGAGCTTCTGGGAATGAACATTATCACTTTCCCATTTCTGCTTTCTCTCTTATATTAGACACCCAAGGAGAATGCACAGACTTGTCCTGATCCATCCTTCACATGTTCAGATTGCTCCTTAGAAAGAAGTGGCTGTTCAGCAGCTGGTATTTCTTCAATATAACTGCTGCCTTTTTGATATTCTGAAACAACTTCTAATTTTCACACAGGTTAGAGAAGCTGCTGCACATCTATGGACTAGTGACATTTGGTAGGTGAACTGTATATTTCATATTCTGTTTCTAAAGAAATTACTAGAAATTGCTTCAGTGACAAAAAACTGGGTGTATTTTCCTTACTTTTCTCGTGATGTTTGGCAATTATTTATAAAAAATGATTAGCTCTCTCATTAGTAAAGCAGTGTGAAACTGAAATCCTCACTTGCTGGAAAGCATGCCTTAAGTTCTTGTTTCTTTGACTTTTTCTCATTGATGTTCTGCTTGCGCATGCTGAGGAACTTCTGTGAGAGCCAGATTATGACAGATTGGCAAATTCTGGTTCACTTTTACGTAGGAAACTATGCAAAGCCATGAACTCCTTACAGAATTGCAAATAGCATCTTAGTACACGACTCACATGTTTTTTAGAGCAGAGTCAAATCTGGATGAATTCCCAGGGGCTGTGCAGCCATCCAGATCCTCTGTTTTCTGACACTGGGTTTAAAGTTTTGCATGGTGCTAACATATAACCATTTTCATAGACAAAGGTAAACTTGAAGCCCTGTAGAGTTTTAAGGTGCTCCATGTGGGATCCTTTTTGGAAGTATTGATTGTAGTAAGTGATGTAAATCATACTTATAAGCATTGCTGTAGTTAGGTATCTTGATCATGGGTCTAGTCATAGAAAACAAAACATTTCTGCTAGGAAACCTACAAAGTCACACAATGAATTCCAAGTACAAATATTTGCTGCTATTTGTATGGATTTCTTATCCAAACATCACAGGATGTTCATCTCTTTCGTTTTCCCAGAGAGGTATTCTAGACTGAATGCGAGTTCTGCCCTGCTCCATGCTGAGATATAAATAATTCCTGTCAGACTCAGAATAGTTTTGTAAGCCTTCTGAGCACCTGTATTACATGGAAGGTTGGCTTCACCTGCTGTCCATCATTATGGTCCCTGGAATACATTTTAGGATGTTGCTAGACCTTGTTTAATATCTTGAACTGAAAATATGCTATTTTGCTGGAAGTGCATTTGTTCACATTTTATTTTTCAAGCTAATATTTTTAGGCTAAATTTCTAATCTTTCCATAGATACTGTATCTCATTATAAATTTTATTATTTCTTTGTAGCAATATTACCACATATTAATTCTCTCTCCTGTTTTATGTATCATCAGTAAAAGCCATTCATGTGAGAATAATTCCAGCTTCCACAGCAAAAATTAAGATATTAATCAAGATGGATAATAAAGTCATGTCCTGTGGAAAGCCACTAGATACCTGCAGTCAACAAAATGCTATTTATTATCATTATTAACTTAGGATAAATTAAGCTATAATAAAGGTTAATTATATAAATTAATCAGCTTGGACTTCTGAAAAACATAAAGCAATTTGTTAATATTTCCTGCACAGACTCTTGCCCTCCATAAAACAACCAGCAGGCATTGTTAGGAAAGAAAAAGGCAAAAATATTTGTAAGAGTACTACAATTAGCTATTTATAGTTACTATGGAAACAAAGCAGAATCAAATAAGCATCAGAGCTTGTGTGATTATACATTTGTTCATTTGATAGGCTATTGAATGATACATTTGCTCTTAATAGCATTTTCTTTCAAATAATAATAAAATTTGGTGTTATGGATTTTACATTCAGGTGTACCCTATTTGATGACATTAAGTAACGACATAGGAAAGCTTAAATTTTACTTAAATTTTATTTAAATTTAACCTATAAGCATAAACAATATGTAATGTAGGAAGTTTTGTTTCTCTAAAAGAACAATTTTCAAAGTAGGCTGTAGAACAGAAAATGTTGCTACTTCTTGTCAGATGTTCTTTGCTGCAAAAAATCACCAAACTTCATGCTTTAACTTTTAGTTATGGTACAGGTGAAAATATGGGCTTATGTGGGATTATATAACCAGTCCTTTCAAATACCTAAAGATGAAGGAACAAGCAGATCAAAGGGAAGAGGTACTTAATGACATTTATGAATCTTTAAAAAAATGTACCAAACAAGTCATTATGAAAGCACTTGTGGTGTTTTACACAGCCTTTAGATGCAAGTAATTAAAAATATATGAATTAATTTGGAAATCTCAATTAAAGTTTATTCAAATGAAAAAAATTCATTATGATCAGCTTACTGCATTTCATGTCCAGGCAGGTACAGGACACGTGTCCCTGACATTCAGCACAGGTTCAGATTTATTTATGGGTTTGCTGCTGTGACTGTTGCTGCTGCTCGTGGGCACCCAGGAACTTTGCTGTCTCTCACACAGGATATCTATCAGCCTGCTTTCCTGAGACTCATTCTGTGATCATCAGTGGCTTCTGATTTTATCTTTTCTCCCTTTCTTGCAGTGGGATGGATTTCATCTTCACACCACTGACAGAACCACAAGGCTGCTGCCACTCCACTGCTCCAATGCTCCTTCCACAGAAGCTCACAGGAGTAAAACACTCCAATGGAAAGACCAAGCTAGGGATGAAACCTGATGGCCCCACATACAGAGGTCACAAATTGTAATTATAATGGTAGCTTTATGGAAAGAAGAAACAAAATGTCTTTGTTTCTAGAGTCCCACTTGCTTTCACAACCAGAAAAATTCTGACTAAAACCTGTGCTGTGTTTCAATTAATCATTCAAAAGATCACTTTCAGACATGGAAAGAGAATTACAATGATGGCAGTACCTGACTTTTCTAATGGCAAAGGACTTGCAGGTACTAAGACTGCCATCAAAGTTTTAAAATATTTTGACAGCATATACAGTGCACAAATTACTTTGATATGGGATAATCTGCTTTTACTGGTACCATTTTGGAGAGCATCCTGTTTCCCTTGCTTCCCTTCATGCTGATGAAAACATCAAAACTCAGATTGCTTTTCCTTCATGCAGCTCTTGACTCTAGTTCTTCTACTGGGTTTGTTGTAAGTTCCATATTTAAATCAGCTTTTCTGCTAAGGAGGAAATTACTTTATGGATGACATCCTGGTTCAATTTACATCAACAGCAATATTTCTGTGGAGACAGAATTTCATAACAGAAGTTCAAATTATTTTTAAAATTATTACTGTAGGAAATGCAGCTTTCAGAGGCAGAATTTGTCTTGTTTCCTGATGCTTTTAATAACATAACAATGAGCAATTTTTCACACTTTCCTATAAGGAAAGTGTCCTCTTTATGCAGAAGAAAGAAAAGGACAATGAAAGTAAAAAAAACCAAAATTTCCTATGGTGATACAAACAAAGGGAAAAAATAATTTAAAGAATAAATTAAGTATAATTGTGTACTACAATGCTATACACTAATCCACCTGATATTTTTTCAATGCTATTTCAGAAGAATGCTATTCTTTAAGGCTATTTTAAAATAATGTTTTAATTTATTACATATTTCTCTGTGTCCTGCTTTCTATATTTGAAAATATTGGCTTCATTTTCAGTACAATGAGAACTGCTGAATTTTCTCACTTTAGATGTATCAAAAAGTCCTTGTGATGTACTTAGATAGGTTTCCAAAGAACAACAGCTTCTTGAATCTGTAATTTTAACTTGGACTTGAAACAAATATGTTATTATGCTGCTAATTGTTGACATCAGTCAAATCTATTCTTGAAAAATATGTCTATCATTTTGGTGATTAACTTGCTTTGGGAGGGTTGTTAATACCTTAATAAATAAGTCAATAACAGATTCTTTTTCTGAGCTGAGACACTTATATAAAGGTCTTTGAAGTCTTGAAATTTAATAAAGATAGATGCATTTTTAGCATCTCTTTCAGGTCTTTTTCACATTTGATTTTCATTTTGCTGCCATCTTTCACTATTTCTGACAATATCATGCTGGATGAAATACAGTGAGTCAGTAAGAGAGAATGTGTTGCAGACTTCTGTTTATAACCTAACATCTGACTGATTCATATTAGAACATCTTGTCAGCCACACAAGAGAGTACAATGTGTTTGTTAGCTGGATTCTTCATTTAGGATGTTTCTGGGTTTGTTGATACAAATTCTGTATCATCAGAGAAAGAGGAATGTTTCCTCTTCCTATTACAATTAAAGGATGCCTTCTGCTGCCAACAAATGCACTTGTGTTGGCTTCTAAAGACACAGTCCTCATGAAAGAATTGCAATAAATACATTTTAGTTGGGTTAAACAACAGATGGCTGACATCTTCTACAGTTTCATTTCTCCAGTGGTATTTTGCCACCCTCTGAAAAGCTTGAATTGTAGCACTTCTTGTGTTATTGTTGATTTTGCAATAGGAACCAATCTGGAAAGCAGTAATGGCATCTCCAAGAAGGGTAAATGTTCTGCTCATAAAGTCTGAGACAGTGAAAAAGAATAGGTAATCTGAAGAGTTCACCTTTAGTTATGTAGCTCATCTGGTGAGAGATTGGAGCAAACAAAAACTACGCTGGCAATAAATTTCTATAAATGGTAGTATGCCTCTTTCCTCCTTATTGAAAAATGTGAGAATTTGTTGTAAACTTCCAGTTCTTATTTTTATGCCAAGACCTTTGACTTTGGAAATAATTGACATTGTAAAAGCTTCTTTTTTCTTCTCTAAGCAATTTGGGAATTGGAAGCTGTAATGGAAAGTTGAATATGGCTGGTAACACTGGAAGGTTTCTAGATGAAACAGAAACATTTGGTCTGAACTCAGAAACACCTTAGGCATGGATTCCCCAGTGAAAACATTTGGAGCAGCCAGTAGAAGTAAAAATCTAAAAGTTTCTCTTTGCAACAAATGTTATCATGACTGACCTTCCTGTGAAAGGAAGAGGGTCATGCTGCACAGCTTCTTTCATCTCCTGCTCGGGGTCAAGCAGAGCTGTCCTCAGCAAGCAAAACTCTCTGTCACCCTCACACATGAGCAGCAGAGACACACTGGGACAGGCACTGTCCTTCCTTTACCTTCTCTGTGCTCTGCACCACACCCAAAATACCTTCTACCCTTCTGTAAAATTTAATCTGTCATGATTAATTCAAATGGATCCTTGGGAGCCTTATACAGACCAGGTAATTTGCAAGACGAGAATAAGTTGCTTTAAAGCACAGTTAGGCAAATATCAAAATGGTTTTTGCAAAGATGAAAAACTGCCCAGAGATATGTCAGTTTAGACAAAGATGAACTTTTTAAAATAAGAAGTGTGTGAAGAGAGAGAAAGAGAAAGAATTTAGCATACAGGCATAAAGATACCCACATTCTCATCCAAAATATTCAGCCAGCATAATCCTGATATTCAAAAATGTTTAAGGGTTTTGTTCATCTTCCAAAATCAAATTTAAAAAACAAAACAAAAAAACTCAAAAACCTGAACAAAACTGAAGGCCCCAACACTTTCATATTTTCCTTTCCTTTCCTTTCCTTTCCTTTCCTTTCCTTTCCTTTCCTTTCCTTTCCTTTCCTTTCCTTTCCTTTCCTTTCCTTTCCTTTCCTTTCCTTTCCTTTCCTTTCCTTTCCTTTCCTTTCCTTTCCTTTCCTTTCCTTTCCTTTCTTTTTCCTTTCCTTTCCTTTCCTTTCCTTTCCTTTCCTTTCCTTTCCTTTCCTTTCCTTTTTCCTTTCCTTTCCTTTCCTTTCCTTTCCCTTTCCTCCTTCCTTTCCTTCCTCCCTTCCCCTTCCCCTTCCCCTTCCCCTTCCCCTTCCCCTTCCCCTTCCCCTTCCCCTTCCCCTATTTCTTGAGCAGCATTCTTTATCAAAGTACATCATGTCATCTGAGCTAAAGAACAAGCTGAAAAAGAGCTACATATTTATCATACTCTGTATAAGTTTTCTTTGGGGGAAAGAAAATAAGATCAAAGCACACTTCAGTATCCAACACATCCATATTGATTCAATGTAAAGATGTGCTGTCCTAGGAGTTATGTTATATGAATTTTCAACTTAGTCAGCAAAGAAAGAAGTATCTTGGAGTCTAAAACTTCCAGTACTCTCAGATGATAGTGTCATTTTTTAAATGAAAACCATTTGGCTTTAAGGATGTGGGATAAAGGAGAGCAGTACAATGCACTAATCTCTGGGACAGAAAACATTTTGAAAAAGCTTCCTGGAAAAGCAAGTCAGTCATATTGATTTGGAAGGCAAAGAAAGGAACTTATGGATCAGAGAAAAGGCTAAAGAACTTGTACATGGCTCTTAATGACCAGAGCAGAATGTTGGCTACCCTGTGTATCTTTTTAAAATATTGTTTTTCAGGGGAAATTCAAGGCAGATCCTAATGTTTAGTTAAAATAGAGATACTCTTTCAGCATTTGGGTTTGGGCTATTTTGTGTAAAGTTGACTTGTCTCCCTTTTTGACAGAAATTAAGAGAATGAAACAGCACTGGTTGTAGAATTCCCCTAGAGGGCATCCTGAGCGACAGTGGGCAGAGTGGGAACTTGGACAGATACAAGGAGATCATGAGGAAATTCCCGTTTCATACCAGATGATCTGTGCCAGTGTGAATTGGAGAAATGAAATGGAATGGGACACAGCCTCTCTCTTTCCATGGCATACAGAGCACAGGCCACTTTGGGAGGTCCCGCCTGGAACCCAGAGCACCCCTTTCCCTCTTTTCCTCAGCAGCTGGATACTACTCCAGATGCACTCACTGATGTCCAGTGAAGGGAAAGGATCATTTCTACTGGTTGGCTCCACCACTGCCAACACAGCCCAGGGTGCTGGGGCTGCCTTTGCCGCAGGCCCCACTGCTGGCTCGTGTTAAACTGGGTTCTCTGAACCTCTCCTGCAGAGCTTTCCCCAGCAGTTCTCCCCCACCCTGGGTTGCTTCCTTGTCCTAGGGTGGCGTTATGGTGCTTGTATCCCCAGTCATCTGTTCTGTTTATGCTGGATATTATGTTCTGTGCCCTCAAGACTGGCTCTGAAAAGCAAAGTTTTGTTTTGTTATCAGCTGCTCACTCCCTCACAGTCAGTGGGACACAGACGGGGCAGTACATAGTGCTGCTTTTGGCTTTTTGCTCTTGCTCCTGTTTTGCTTTTTGCTTTTGCTGTTAGGTAGTGTAGCTAGGCATTACAAATTTTCCCTGGACTATTTCTCCTTTTCCTTTTTTTGGAACCACTCGAACCTGCTCTGGACTGGGGCCTGGGAACACCGAGAGTTTGCACCCTGTGGCCTAGCGGGGCCTACTCTGGGCAGCAGCTGCCCCAGCGCTGGAGGGACTGAGAACAGAGCGACCACCCCCAAGAGAGATTTTCTGAATTTGTCATCTTTGTCAGAGTGGTGAAAGAGCGGTGTCATCTGGTATTGTTCATTTTGTGTGCCGGGGGTGCTGTGCCTGTTAAATAAACAGGTTCTTTCCACTTCTCTCCAAGCAATCCTTCCCGAACCAGTTGGGGGGAGAGGCCATGTAGGTTTGCTTTCTGGAGGGGCCCCTTTGGAAGTTTTCTCCCAAATTTGCCCTAAACCAGGACGTTCATGCCATTCCAAAGCAAAAAGATTCACCCCTTGCACACGCAGAGCATCTTTCAGTGCAACACCTTTAGCTTTTCCTTCTCATCTTGAGAAGGGCCCACAGGTCACATGAAGAGAGGATATGAGACAAAGCAGTAAGAAATGCTACACCAGCCCCTTTCTGAAGATAGAATTGATTTCACTTTTTAAATACTGATAAATTAAAGAGATCAGTATGTTAGGCATATGGCCTCATTAATACACAGCGCAGAGAGGGAATTTAGTGAACAGATGAAGGGCTGGCTGCTGGTACTTCTCACCTTATATCTTTCTACATGGCTGTGAAAATGGTTTGTCCTGAAAAACAGAACCTGCAGCACAGAGGTGAACTTGTTTCCACAGCCACAGACCCAAACTTTTTATCCCTGGGGTCAGTGAGCAGTAAACAAGGGTTTGAATTCACTCCATTGCTACCTGGGCATGAAACTGTGAGTAGGTGAGAGAATGAGAATGAAAAAAGTATTTTCTTTCCTTCCTGTTTAAGCTCAGAACTATTTCTGTCTCTCGTAAAAAGACACTGGATAGAAATTCATAATGCAAATGCTCTCTCTTGGTAGAATAAATGAGTCATAAAGATACAGCCATTCTATAGCCACTTTTTCATATTAGCACAGTATTCTTATAAATATTTGTTTTTAAGTATGAGAAGCAATGAAAAACTTTTTTAATTAAGTGGCTGGAGTTATTAATTAAAAGTACACAAACTAATAATATAACCAAGAAACAATATTTGTCTATAATGCAAAGAAATATTTTGATTTAGGACTTTAAAAATGATCTAAATCTAGTGTACAGAATTTATTAAAAAAGATTAATAATGACATGGAATTGCTATTTTAATTGCTTTGATAATCATAGGGGCATTATTCAAAGTTCTTTAAGATGAACAACTTAATTTGCATGTGTGCTGTTCCTAATTAGTTTGATGCTTTGTGCTAATAGAATGGTCTCACAGCAAGAGTGTATCTTTAGAGTATTTGTAGCAAGTAATTTATTAAAGCATAGTCTTCTACATTTGGTTATGGTGGAAGAGTTGGTGACCTTGTTCAACACTGAATGCTATTACTGCCTTTTCATGACTATGATAAAGGAGGGAAATGCATTGTCTTCAGAGATGAATGCAAAAAGGTGACAAGAGCCATTTATGTAGTTAGGAGAATATAACCAGTAGCACTTTGTGAAAACGACATTTAGCAAAAAATATTAAAAACAATGACAGCTACAAGCTGTTTAAACTCATACCAATAACACCCTTGTTTTCCCCTGGCAACTAAGAAAAAATGAAAAACACAGTAAGTTGGATTACACAAAAAGTCCTTTTAAGGCTTTGTTTTAAGGGATGAATAACCAGGAGGGTGAAGCAGAGCTGGTAAATTCAAGGCCAGGTTGGATGGGGCTCTGGGCTACATGGTGCTGTTGAAATCATCCCTGCCAGGGGGGTTTGAACTGGATGATCTTCAAGGCCTCATTCTAACCCAAACCATTCTATGATTCTACTCTATGAGGACACTCCTCCAGAGGAGTATTTGAAAACATTAAGAAGATAAACAAAAACACCATGGTGCCATTAAAGAGTTTTCAATCTACTTTCAGTTTAACAGAAAGCAAGTTAATATTGAATTAAATATATATGCCTATTATTACTTTGAATAAGGATTTTATTGTTATTGCATTGAATATTTTAATAAACTTCACGCAGTAAAAACTGAAAAGAACATTATAAAAAACTCATTCATTTTAATTAGTCCTGTTATAAATTATACAAATGACACTGCTCAGCTGCCTAGCAGTAAGTAAAATGCCATTTCTGAATTCAGATGTAAATAACTGTGAGTGACAAGAATAGGTTGATAAAGGAGTATATAATTACTGCTATTAGCATTATACCTGAAAAACAATTGACGAATGAGTTATACCTATTAAAATAGAAAGCTCTTTTGAAGTGAAACCCCAAAATATTTTTTCACATGCTCATATCAATCTAGTTTATTATATGTTTAATGAATGCACAACACAATTCAGTATAGAAAACAAAGCAATAAGAAAGAAAGAAAAATATAATCATTTTTCTCATGATTACATGCAATGAACTCTAACTTATCTAACTTATGGTGATACAGATTTTAATTAGTCTGTGTTTGATGAAAGATGAGAATTAGAGGCAACAGCTATTATTTAAGTTTTGCTTTTTTGTTGATGCATTTCATTTGGTAATTGTTGGAGTTTGTGAGTAAATAAGGATTAAAATTCTGTAAATATGAAATAATTTCTTAATTTTGCAATGGAAAACTGCTTAGATTTAAAAATGCATGTGCTTAAAAAGTAAAAATATTTTAAAACATTTTAAACTAGTATAATTTGGATTGATTTGCAGTTTCTTCAAATCTTATCTAATCAAATGTAAGCAGAATTTATTAAAATAGTATAATTGTCATACAGCTATCTTGGTTTTTTGTTAATTTGATCCAAAATAGTGGTTTTCAGTTTTCGGCAAATTCAAGGATGTTGTCAGCAAATTGAAGGATGTTAGCAAATTGAAGGATGTTAAATATACTAATTTATATATTAAGAGCTCCAAACTTTTACTGCTGTTTACATAAAGACATGGGACTGCCTGTGTCACTGTTATACAATTGTTATTAATTAAAATGTCATCACATGTGTTGGTGATATATTGACAAAGTTATAAAGTATTAAATAATTATTTCCTTCATGTACTGCCCAGGAAACAAACACCAGTAATTATGTCAACAAGTTTTAGTTTGGTTTTTTTGGTTTTTTTTCAATTGTAACATAAGTTAATTTTCATTGGTCACATTACTGACATGTTTATTTATTCTAGATAATGGGATGAATTAACCATATTTGCTCAGAAGTGTAAAATAAATAGATATACAATGGTATCAGGTTCTGCCTATAGTGGCCTCCCCTGGTCATTTCTGTAGTGTGTCCATGGAAGACACATGTGTTCTACTGATTTTCCTCTCCTTTTCCTCTCCTAAGAAGTCAAAATAGCATGAATCCATTGTCCTTTCCAAAGTGCTCCAAGCCCTTCTGCATTAGGGAGGTTCTAATTGCTTCTCACCATGCCAGAAATACCATCATGACTCACAGGTTATTTATACTGCTACACTTCTGCCCCTAAATTCTGCCAATTTTCACCATCACATCAGGTCATGAAAATACACTGAGGTATTTGTCTGGCTGTGCAGCAAGGATAGATTCAGCTGGGTTGTACATGGAGTTCTGTGTGCCAATAATGCCCTTCACTCATCTCTGAGCCCATTATATGCTGAACCAGCTTTGTTAGTGTGCATCCACTCTCACTTATGGGTCATAAAGCCATGCCCAGTCACCATATTAAACCTGATCTATAACTGTTCCCGAATACCTAGGGTGTTCTGTCTGAAAAAAATTTAGAAACAGAGTAATTCAGTCATTTTCAAATTGCTCTATGCTGATTTACTTGTCCTTAAAACCTGACATCAAATCACCATTGCTGATAAAAGTGGAGAGGAAGAAAATCTGTGCATAGCAGTTCCAAATGGAAGCACTTCAAGTAAAAAGATATGAATGCTGCTGGGAGCACTTGCAGCAGTGACTGATCTGGCTGTAGATTGATCTCTTTTGTTCAAGCCAAGCCTGCTGTCAGCAATAGCTTGTCTCTCTTTCAGCTGATTTTAAAAGCATCACCCAGAAAATTAGCAAAATGAAAAGGGATGCTTCTCCTTTCTGAATCCCACACCATGCATGTACAGAACTTTGTATGGTCTGGCAAAAGTATGCAAAGCAATGAACTCGCAGGTAAAATTTAAGAATCCACAATGACTTCCAGCTGGGGAGTACTGTTAAAATTTAAAGTGTTTGTAGAGATAAAACATGGTTACCTACAGCCCCTGGAAATGGGGGAGGGAGCAGTTCAGGAAGAGCTACAGATGCTGCTGGTGAAATGAATGATTATCAAGTAAAAATAAATGCAGGAAAGACAGTCTAATATTCACTTTTGAGGACAGAGTGGCAATGACAGTGTCCCTGTGCATCATTAAGCTCCCAATCCGAATACTGATGGCAGTGGCAGAATTTTTTATCTTGCTTTTTGACACATAAAAGCTAAGTTTGATGGACGATTTTGTCTGAAAATTATTTATCTTAGCTGTTCCATCAGATTCCTTCATTTTGGTAGAATTCAAAGCTTTTGGGAGTGGGCATGAATAACAAGTAAACAAGGAATTTAGTTGGAAATGCTCATTTGCCTTTTTCTCTCTTAGGTAACAAATGGTACAAATACCAACACCAAGAAATATATTGCTGCAGTATGCTATCAAATTTCATTTTGGATTCAAATGAAAGGGAAAGGAAAACCAGAATATATTCTACTTGTAAACTTTCTGTAAAAAACAGATGAGATGCCATCATAAGAACTATAATTTCCATGTTCTTTCTTTTCTACAGAGATGGAAAGGGATCATTAGGAATATATATAGCCCAGCAAGCAACGGACTGTTGGATATCTCTGCAAATAATACATAATAAATCAGTGAACAAAAGCCATGAAGATTCCACTGTTCAAAATTTTGTTTTTAAAGCCCCATGATGGGTGGTCTAGCTTAAAAAGAAAAAAAATCCCCCAAAATAAAAAAGGTTTCTTCCCAGCAGCAGAGCCCTCTCATTATTTCAAATCTCAGGTTTAAGGCTTGAAGAAGCAGCAGTAGGGTTATTATCCTCTGTAAGATTCAGTCTCCTGTGACAATTTTTTGACACACTCTAACAGGATAACAAGGCATGGAAGGCTGACACAGGAGGATGATAATGCACTTGAGATTGCCTTTTGAGTAATTATGTGATCCCAATTAAATTAGTTTAGAATGTCTTAAAAGGCAGGTTAAAATTCAGTATTCATTGTCCATCTTTCTCTATGAGCTGAAGTCCTGCTCAGTACACTGCATAATTGCCATGAAAGCAATGATCAGAGCCTCATTGCCAGGATTCATTACTGAGCTTCCTTCCAGTGCTCACAGCTAAGGTTGCTCCCTGTTTTTCTTGCATTTGAATGCATGAGGTTCTGGTAATAAATGTCATTTAGGATATATGTAGAGGTACAGTCACCCCAGAGACAACTTCAATCCTAATTAAGCATTTGAAGTATTTCTAGAAAAGAAAAGGTTACTTATGCTTGTTCTTTTAATGACATATGGATCTGGACTCTCTGCAGTCAAACACACCTTCTGATCATACCAGAATATGGGTGTACTTTGGGAAAAGCTATCCTTTGGTTAAAAACGAACTGCTCCACCAATTTGGTCTCAGAAGAGTTTTTGCACTAGTATTCCAAAAGTACTTTTTCAAGGAAGGATTATGCAGGCATTTTTGATTATTTTTCTGCATGAAGTACATGGATTATTTGTCCTTAAGGATGGCAACTGACAGCAAAGAGACTGTTTAATTTAAAGAAAAGCATTAACACATAGCTGGTCTCCCTTTTTATTGAGACAGCAAATGACTTGCGTTTGAATATATGCATAACTGCAATTTAATTATTTTGATCAGTGACAAATAACTAACTCAGGCAGGTTAGCAAGAAATGCAGGCCATAATCAGTCAATTAATTTGTCTTTGTAATTAACTGTACCCTCCTATGGTTCTTTCTCCTTGGTTCTATAACCCCAAAGTACCTTTGGAGTTAGCATCAGTAATATAGTTTTTCATTCAAGTAGAAGCAATTGGCCCATTGGCCCAGCACTGCATTTTCAGCCCAGATATCAGAGGATGAGATGGCACCCAGATATTCAATAGAAAATTAGATGCGACTGCCTCTAGGCAGGGTCAAATTGGTCAAGGCACACAATTATTACTTAAATTAAATTATATCTTTATATGGTTTGAATAAAAGAATATCAAGGCTCCATCAGCCTGACTGTACACATGAGGGTGAACAAGCCTTTAGAAACCCCTCAAACCATGCCCAAACTAATGAGACAACTTCTCTTCATGGGCGTTGGGTGTTTCTGCTCAGTTCATCGAATCAAAACTGCCAGAGAGGAAAATGTAAAAAGATCAGTGACAAAAGAAAAAAGCATGATTATTCAGTAATATTTGAGTACTTATTTAAATTTTACATTAAATAATAAATTCATGAAATTTGATTTTGATTCTTTCTTAAATGCAAATCGCTGCAAAATTATTTGGTCGATGAAGGAAGCCATTGATAAACTGTATGTGCCTTTTGGCCTGAGATGGTCAATGCCTTCTTCTGGAAAGAAGGGTGCAAACTTTTTATTTGAATAACACAGTACAACTTACTATTTAAATATACTAAGTTCTCACAAAATTGACTTCAGCAGTTTCTTTTCTGCATGCATGTATATAGATAATCCTACATTACAAACATGATATGGCAATGTGAGATACTGTTCAAGCAATTGCTATCTACAGTGGTTCACACTTCTTAAAAAGATTTCATAATCCCAAATATCCCATTAGACCAAACAAAATAATCACAAGAGCATATGACCAAAAGCTTTTCAGAGTATAAGTATTTGGGCTGCACAAGCAGAAATTTACTCAGACTCAGACTTAGTGAAAGGAAAAGGCTCCAGAGGCTCAATGACTTGCTATAATCCTTGATAATGAATTGCTACCATTAATTTAATAAGTCAGTTGTGAGTTGAAATCCATAGGAGAAGCCAAGAGCATCTTGACATCTTCAAAAATGTTAAAAGTTAGAAAGTCAAGTTTGGTCAGCTTGTTTCCATAAATTTTCAATTCTATTAAAAATAAATTAAATCCATCATTTTAGGAGCACATCCAGTGTGTGCAGCTGGAATTTTGTGAAGGAAAAAACGTGTTGTAAAATTTGAGTTGATATAAGATTGGCTTTACCCCAAGAGAAAATTATAGATTTTTCTACCAATCACAAAGTAACACAGAGTTTGCCAGACTTAAAGTGCTTAGCAATATTCTTGGCAAAGGCTGATATATAATCATCTGTCAATTACACTACTGCTGTGTGTTGGAAAAAGAATTAATTTTGACTCCATTAAAATTTGATCTCCTTAATCCAGGTCTTGATATCTTTTTTCTAGAGGAATACATTTGTCTATGCAGCATAAGGTAGAGTTTCAAGCTTCTCAGATTATTCCCATCATGCATTACCTGGAGTAAAAATTAAAGGGGAATATTTTGCAATTCAAGTTGAAAAAAAAAAAAAAGACAGCTACTAGAAGCATAGTGTGATTTTTTTTCAATAGAAAAATGCAACAGTTTTAGTCCTAGCCTTTCTCAAATATGGAAATCCAAGATCATCCAAAGCTTAAGGGAAAAAAGATGTTTTACTTCACAGGCAGCAGAAGGTTGTCTATTGCAACAATAAAACACATTTGTGATAGAAACAGAGTTTTGGTCCTTCTAGAATTAAAAAATATTTCCATCATATTATTTATGTCTCTTGTTAGCTGTGGAAAGCTTTGTGTTTTTTCTGATATTTTGTCCACACATGTGAGCATCCTGCTGTACTCATCTCTAATAAAATAAACTTTTTTTCTACTTTAAGCTTGAGCTCCATGTAGTTGAACAGTTTTTGATTCAATCACAATGGTTCCTTTTTAAAATTCTGATCCAACTTTCTACATTGCAAAATATTAACATGTCCTCAATAAAGCGTCATTAAGGAATTCAGATCTCTCCCAAGCTTCCCTTTTTTCAAAATTTAGTATTTCCTCTAATAGTCTAACATTCCAGTCCTTGGAGTTTTAAATTTTCTTTCTTTAGGCTTCTTCTCAGTGTTGTGATGTTTTTTCTCGTCTTTTCCTTGAGAACCATGGGGCCTCATGAGTCAGAATCAACTAATTCATTTCAGTGATCAGTCAAACTGAAAAGGTGTATTTGTCCCCTCCTTTTGCAAGGAAAAGAAAAAAAACAACAAAAACAACTTCAAGCAGTGTCAGACACTTTGTGCTTTGCTGCATTCTTCATCTAGTGGCTGCCTGAGTACATCAAGTTCCCTCTTACTACAAATCATGGATTTCTTTAATCAATAAGAAATCTCATCTTCATCTGCAAGATTCCTCCCTTTATGTGGTTCTCCATTTTACCATAAATACACATCTTTCTTCTATCGTAATAAAATGAGAATTCAGTGTTACTTCTGGTGGGGTTTTATTTTGACACACAAAAACTCCCAGTAGCTAACTAGAATATAAAAAGATTTCAAGTAAATTTTAAATGGAAATCTGAGTCTTTGTTTTAGAAATGAGAAGAAAAAAAGTTGGGGAGAAAATTTCTTGCTGTCTCAGTACACTGAAATAGTTTGCTTAACAGTCTATTTAATGTTAATCTCACAGACTATTAGCAGTCTTACATAAATATGACTTTAAATCCTAGAATTTTATTTGTTTGAACACTGTTCTATATGCTACAGAGTTCCACAGATTATTTACATGTTATATAAAGCAGGACCTCTTGTTTTTAGTCTGTTGCATTTTCATTTTAAATGACCTCTTCTCCATTTGGTATTGAAAAAGGCTATAGATTTTAGTCTGTATGATTCATGATCTTATAAATCAAATGATATAAAGTTTTGCTTTTCTTCCCACAGTAAATAGGATTAGTCTATATAGTCTCTTAAAATAAAAGCTTCTGCTGTTCCTGTCTCAAAACACAGTTTTGCAGTACTTTACTGAATTTTTTAAATTCAATATTTTTGTGATATTAGCTAAAATAGACTTGTATGTCTAAATCCCATTGTAAATGACTGAGAACAGATAGTATCAAAACTTCCACCTCACCTGTTCCTCTCCTTGCAAGATATCATCTAGCATCTTTTGCCATAGATTATAAACTTAATTGCACCAACAATATTATTATATTAATAATAATTAAAATTAATTATTATTAATTTTAAACTGCCTTCTTACTATTAGCCTAAGTCTTTTGAAAGGAATGAAAATTTAAGACATTTTCCCAGGAAAAACTGGGAAGAAGGATTTTTCCTTTCCTTTTCCCTAAGCTTTCTTTCTGTCCTTCTAGAAGCAGTGGCTCTTTGAACTCTCAGCTGCATCTCGGGTCTCGCTGTGCTGTGCCACACAGGAGCCTTGGCCCCTGAGGAGCTGCAGGACACTGATGTATCCAAACACACCCACATAGATGCTGTTTCCATGCTGTAGCACAATGTTTATGGTTGTACTTGATCTCAGATGGCTTTTCCAACCTAAATGATTCCATCTCTGCACAAAGGATGCACCACTGAGGCTGGTGCCTGTTAAGGAATCAGCTGAGGGAGCTGGGGATGCTTCGCCTGGGGAGAAGGAGGCTGAGAGGGGACCTTATTGCTCTCTAAAGTTGTCTGAAAGGATTTGTAGGAGCTGGGGCATCGGTGTCTTCACCAAGGGCCAGCTGATAGGCTGAAGGGAAATGGCCTCAAGCCACACCAGGGGTGGTTTAGACTGGATATTGGGGAAAATTTCTTCACTGAAGTGGCAGTCAGGCATCACAAAAGGCTGCCCAGGGAGGTGGTGGAGTCAGCATCCCAGGAAGCGTTCAAAAAGCATGCAGATGTGGCACCTGGGAACCTGGTTTAGTGGTGAACTTGGAAATGCTGGGTTAATGGTTGGACCTGATGATCTTAGACTTCTTTTGCAGCCTAAGTGATTCCATGATTCAATGAAAGTTTTTTCTTCTTCTAGGTGGGTCATTAGGCTTTTGGTGAACCTCACCTAGTTTCAGGAAGTTATCTGATTCTTACCCTTCACAATTTACTGTAATATATAGTAGTTGTGTGTAGCTGCATTTATCTCTTTTTGTTCCCTGAAAAAGTTAAACTTAAGGATTCAAGTCCCTGATTTGCAAGGTAATGAAGTTGAGAATATACTGGGGAACAATATATATTTGCTGTCCTCCATGTTTTTGTTACAATCTATCTTTAGATAAGAACAAAGAACCAAAGATCTTTGTTTTGGTGTGGTTCACTGCTGGCATCCTTTTATTTTTCACCTTCTTGAAGTGTTCTTCAAATGTGCTTGTTAGGTATGCCCAACAACAACTTAACTGTATAATAAAGGATGAGAAATACACAACATTTGACTACAGCAAAAGGAAAAGAAACAACAGATTGAGAGACCCACCCTTTCACACACCTGAGCACAAACATGCACAAACTGCAGTGAAAAACTTGGTTTCCCCTTGCAAGTGAATTCCCCATGAACTCTGCGGGATGGCTTCCTGGATAAATGTCTGCATATGTTTTACCTATGCACTTTGTTGGCATATAATAAAAAGAAAACCCATTATGTGAATTTAACTCAAAAAATCTGTTTATTGTTTAATATTCTGTCATCACTAATTTTATGCTTAAATTAATTTTCTGCCATATTTTCTTATGCTATATGGCAAAGCAATTTGTACAAGGCCATCTTTTTAAAATTCATTTCATTTCATTTTCCTTTCTGAAAAAGGCCATCTGCATGAACAGGCCGAGAAAATGAAAGGAAAACTTCACATCTTTAATTTTATAAATCAGAATTATTCATACGATTAAGCTTTGTAGAGTTTAAATAACAAACTGACTTGACATGCCCCTAACTTGCATAACCATTGTCTCAGGAAAGAAACTTAGATACAGACTGTCTGACTGCATATGGAATTAAGCACAGAAAGCCTTGCCAGAGGTGGGTAGAGGGGGTAGGAGATGGCCTTGCATTCTTTCTCATTACACAGGGTTTTATTTTTCCAAGGTGGGTGGTTGCCAGGAAACAGTAAATACAACTGAAGAAATGGATTTATTTGACGTGAATCCTTTAAGCGAGGCGAGGGAACAGAACCAAATGCAAAGACTGAGCTGAGGATCAGTTTGAGAAATCCACATTTGTTCAGGTGATTGCTGAGAAATCTACACACAATATTTTATTTTTGTATCCCTTCCTGCCCTGTTTCCATCTCCGGCAAGAAAGGAAGATTGCGACAGTGTTCACAGGGGTCTCAGGTTGATGGAAGAGATGAGGATTTGACTTCATGTTCAAAAGGCTTGATTTATTATTTTGTGATATATATTACATTAAAACTATACTAAAAGAATAGAATAAAGGATTTCATCAGAAGGCTCGCTAAGAATAGGAAAAGAAGGAATGATAACAAAAGCTTGTGGCTCAGACTCTCTGGTCGAGCCAGCTGGGCTGTGATTGGCCATTAATTAGAAGCAACCAACATGAACCAATCACAGATGCACCTGTTGCATTCCACAGCAGCGGATAATCAATGTTTACATTTTGTTCCCGAGGCCTCTCAGCTTCTCAGGAGGAAAAATCCTAAGGAAAGGATTTTTCATAAAAGATGTCTGTTAACAGAAGATGAGTATTGTGCTGGCAGCACCAAAATCTTTGAAGGCAGCTTTTCTGGGGTGATGCCTGCCCTCCAAGAAACCTCTGCTGCTCTCACATGGTGTCAGGGAGCCTGGGGGAGAGAGCCTGCTTGACTGTGCCAGTCAGGTACCAGGGCGCTCCCCACAGCCCCAGCTCCACTCCCACCTCTCTGACTCCTTTCCTTCCCCTCCTGTTCTTGCCTTCTCCCTTTTCCTCCTCCCCCTGCTCTCAGCCATGGAATTAATGTCAATTTTCCTCTAGCTCTGCTTACACAACATTCTGTGAAGTATTCATTTCCCATGCATGTATTTCATCCAGACTGAAATTTGTTGGATGCAAAGCACATATCCTTCTTGGTATTTGTTTTTTTCCTTTTTGCTTTGTTTCTGTCTGGTACAATCAGGCGCTATTCTTGTTTGTTTCCATGCATCATCACAGCAATAAATATAAATAATAACAGTATGTGCAAATTATCCATGATTAACTGTTTCTGGGGTAAGATTATCACTTCTCTGGGATTCACCCCTCCCATAAGAAGTCTATAATCTTATAGACATATTAAATTATTGAAATGATTCAGAAATGTTAAAGCAGGAAGATTTCAACAAGGGAAGTTGAAATCTGCAGCTCCCTAATAACTGCTCTGACATTTTTATGTGAAGATATTTTTCAAAATACATTTTAATTGATAAATTTTGTTATAAAACTTGAGGCTATCCTACCCCAGTAATTATGTGTACCATTAATTTGGAAGTGTGCTGGAGAAAAGAATTAGTGCAATTACCTTTACTGTAAAAACAGGTATCTGTGGACATATAATTTAAGACACCATCCAAAAATATCACACTTTCTTTTTTATCTATTCATTTTTGAAGATGATAATTGGTGAGAAATTCTTGTGTCATGGCTCATATTTCTGATTTATGTTTGTTGTAAATTTACAGACACATAATATTATAGGAAAGATGTTCTGAGCTGGGTAAAAAGATATGTCTACCTAAGCAGCTAAAGTTATTTGAACTCTGTTGTTCCCATAGTTATCATATTTTATTCAAAGGTTCTCAAAAGTTTAGACAGAAATTTTGATCTAAGTAGGGGTAATACCATTTATCTATTAAAAAACTGCCTATAATTTATAAAGATTTGAGGAAAGTAGGATATTCTTGACCTTGAATTATTTAAACTCAGAAATATCAGACCTAAGGATGGGTAAAAGATAAAATTCTTCCCCAGTTAAAAAGAAAAGCCACATTAGGCCTATAAGAAATCAAGTTTTTCAGAGAGATTGGGAATTCAAAAGTGTAAACATATGCTGTACTTTGTACACATCTAGCAGTTCTAACATCAGTGCATGCCCTTTTTGACTGCACACATTTTGCAGAGCAAGAAAGATGAAAGCATAAAATCTAACCAGTACACTTGTACAGCCCAGGCTCCTAGAAAAGCAGGGGAAAAGCCAAACTTCTCATGGAGTCTGGCTAAGAACTGGAGCTGAAAAAGACACCATTTCCTAAAGTGGTACCTGCCCTGCTGCTGCAGGAGTTTGTGCTATGGAAATCTGGCAGATGCTTGCCCTGAGTAAAGTGGATGTCCACCAAAATAAAGAGATGCCATAGAGATATAACTTACCCCAGTGACTTTCCCTGTGTCAGGGCACATACTGTCAGGGGCACAGTGACCAGAAATCAAAATTTCCTGAATTGCAACCCTGTATTACTTCTCTCAAATCCCATTGCCTTAAATGTTTACAACCTTTGCAGTGAGATTTGCTGTAGGGAAATGCTATGGAGGCAGGTCACACTTCAAGCCTACCAATTCTGACAGTATCCCTTCCGTGCATTTCTGTTTCAAAGGATCAGTGTGAGCAACTGCCACTTCTTATCGTGTAAGAACACTCGCTGATCTTACTACTGCCAACTTCTCCACTGCACTGCTCACTGAAAATGTGGTGACAAGCTGGAGCTGTCAGGAAATCGTGTCCTCTACAAATATCTGACTTTAGCAAAGCACTAGCTTGTACCAAATCCATACTATATTTGCATCATATAAATATATATGTTCCAATACATACCTAATAAACTATTATTTATACAATACAAACAGCCACGGAAAATCTGCTATTTTCATGATGCATATGAACAGTTGCAGAAAATAAACTTTTATAGCATTTAGTTATTGCTAATTTTTTAGGTTTTCTGCTTTTGTTGTCTTGTTATAAAATATTACTTTGAATTAAAACAACACAGCAAATTGCCTATTTTGTGTATGCGTGTATTTTGCCTATGTGTGTATTTGTGTGAATACACACAAATCCCTGAAATGTAAACAACAAGAACCTAAAAATAATGCTTGTTTCAGTTCCTTTGATGTTCTCACTTTATTATGGCATTCATCATGCTTTTCAGAATATCACCCATATTTTAATTATGTTTTTATTTTATTTTCAATCCTTAAACATCAATCTTTAAACTTTCCAAAACAGATCAGTTATTATTTCTGTTTTCTTAATAGGAAAATGAGGCAAACGAAGATGGTGACCAGCCTACTGTTGGTCACACAATGTCAGTCATGGTATTTGTAATGACAGAAGTTCACTTTCAGTTTCCAACGCATGGCAAAGTGTTGCTCTTCTCCCTAGCTCTGACTTCAAGGAACTCAGCATTTCTCTGTACTCTCCAGTGAAATAATTTCTTAAAAAATATTTAGGACAAGAATCACCCAGAAAATTACAGTCTAAAAAAATTCAGTGGGCATTTTACTGTGTATTTGGAGGTATTGGTAAATTACATTTTTTACCTGTTTATAATGTCTTAATTACTTGTAAAAATAATATTTCATCTCCATTTAGATCAGAGAAGGCATTTATTTCCAGGGAAGATAATTCGTTCATATTTGTGTTTCCTTATTTAGACAGGAGGTTTTATGAAGGCTGCAGGCATCAGGCATCCAGAACAGCATTCATTCTCTACTTCTGATATTGCTCCTTCCCTAGTGTGTTATGAGAACAAACTGTGCATTCTTGCACTCATTTTCCTATCCCTGAAATATGGGAAATACAATGCCAGAGCTGTTCAAAACAATTCCTCAGTCTGCCTGTGATGGAAAAGCCTGTATGGATTATTGACTTCAATAATCTGGAAATGTGAGTGTGCAGAAATGAAGCTGATGTGGGATGGTGGAAATGCATTGAACGGAATATGACAGGAGAGAAGCAGAAGGAACAGGGATTCCTGTTTACTCTGGCACTTCGTTCTACCTGCTAATCTAAAACCTACAGATCCCAATAGCATTCTTGATCTGTCCATAACCAAGAGATTTATTATTTGCTGCCATGCCAGATCCATTTAGATCCCAGACAATCTGTTCCTATAGTTATTACCATTTGCAATTAAAATCTCAGCTATATCTATACAAGCAGCCACATGCCATAGAATAAATGATGATGGTAGCTTTATTCCCTTGTGGCATTTTCTAAGGCTTAATTTATAAAATTAAAATAGTATTTGTAATTGTGTTATGAAAAAGTATGATTTGAAAATACATGTTGAGGAAAAGATACTTCTACTTGAGAAGAAACTAAACACAACTACATAAAAACTTAATAAAGGAATATTTTCCCCCAACCTTCTTTTATGAATTCCTGAATATCTTGGTAATTTGGAAAACATATGTCAAATCAGGAGTCCCCCCAGGTCAGGACTGACAAGAGTGTTGCAGTTCAGTGTGCTTAGTTATCTAACATAAAGAGGAGAAAACTTCATGTTCGTACACCTTTTCTATGGTTAAACTATGACACTTGCTCTTATTTCAAAGATTTTTTTAATAGAAAAGCCAGTTAGTGTCATCCTCCACTGACTTTTGGCACAAATATCAAATGTTTCTGACAGCACATGTTGACCTTGCATGATACTTTTACTTCTTCTTATCTAGTATATAGCAAATGGCTTTATCATGGTTCCAAAGCAATTTAAACTACAATCTAATTTTAATTTATCAGGGGGAAACACCCCAACAAAGCCAACAACCAAATAAAATCAACTCTTAACATTTCTTTTGATGAAATCATTAGTTTCCATCTCACTTATTTGGAATAAGAACTTAATTCAATTATTTTAAATACTTGTGGGAAACTAAGATTTTTTTTTCAGAAAATTGCAGAATAAATTAAAACATGTCTAGACTAAATATAAATATACAGATAAATGTATTTGCTTGTATCTCAAAACATCTGCAAAAGCAGCAGTAAATGTGTATTTTTAGGTTTTCAGAAACAAATGTAGTAAAAAACCAAACCCATTTACAACCAACTTTCCTCTTTATTGTAGGCTTAAACTGATATGATGGTGTGCAGTGAAAGCAGAGAAAGTATAAGCCAGCAAGAATAGTAGAAAAGATGTATTTGTCTTCTGAGCTCTGCTGAGAATTGATTCTGGACATTGCAGGCTGCCCTCATGCAGTGCCACACCACCAGCCCATGTGGGGCAGGTCCAGCTCATGGCCTCACTGCCATAAATGTTTGTGTCTTGCTCATTGATACTGGTATTGGAGAAACTCAAAAAACACCCTGATATAAAACTGTGGAGTCCTAATGTTTTAATTGATATCAATATGGTGTGAAATAAGGAATGCAATGTCAATTTGTAATTCTATTTGTTTGATAACAGTTGAATGTAAAGGCTTGGCTTCTGCAGTGGGTTGATGACAGCCAGCAGCTAATCATCATTTGTATAACTGCTCACTCACTCCTTCCCTACAGAGGGATGGGGGAGACAATGGGAAGACAAAAAGAAAAAAAGTTGTGCGTTGAGAAAGTTTTATAAGTGAAGAGAAAAACCTAAAATCAGTATAAACTGCAAAAGCAGAGGCAAACAATCCCTGGAATTTAATGTACAGTAAGCAAAAGAGTGAGCAACTCTAAGAGACTTAAAGATCACAACTGCATTAAACACTGCCAGGGCCACAGAAGGAACTTGCCATAAGCCACCACAGCAGCAACTTGAGATCTACAAAGAGAGGGACTTTTAACAGGAAAGCCCTAATTCCAGACCTGGCAGAGGTGGGCACACCCAAGTTAATACATCCAGACAGAAATTCCCACTGTGGCAGGCTGCAGAAAAGGAAGTAATGCTCCAGGGTCCACAAGGTGGTGATTATCTACTGCTTGATCGCTGTCTGTCTCCTCTCTCTCTCTCTCCCCACCCCTTCTGCCACTTCCCCCTGCCCCCTTCTTGTTTATATCTCTCTACCTCACATTTACTCTTAAAAAACCCTGTACTTTCACACATGATCTCATTTGCGCCTTTATTCAGGCAGGGGCATCTTTCAGTAAATTGGATCATGACAGCAAAAGGTCAGGTGAAGGAGCAATTAAGTCAACAGTGTGACCAGCAAGAGAAAGCAGTAGCCCTCCAAGTCAGAGCAAAACTCATATAACAGCTTTAAATTCAGTCTAGAGCACTTTGATCAGACCTGTCATTATCTGGAATCCCTAGAGCCAGATAGATCTGTGTTGGGTTGTCACTACCAGCAGCCAACCATCTACACCAGTGCTCACTCAGGCCCTGCTCCAGAGGGACAGGGCGAGAATAGGAAGAAAAAAACACTAAGAAAAGTTTTGAGTCAAGTAAAGACAAATTTTCAAGAGAAAGAAACAGAAAAAAAAAATAAAAATAAGCAATGCAAAAAAGATCCCTCACCACCTCCTATAAGTAAACTGATGCCCAACCAGTTCTGAGCAAAGGCCACCTTGGAAACCAAAATGAAAATCCCTTTCTTTTCCTCTACTTCAGTTTTTGTTGCTGAACATTATATTAACACAGTATTGAATATCCCATTGACCACTGTGGATCAGCTGCTCAGGCCCTTCTTAGCCACTCCCAGCCTGCTTGCTTGCTTGGGGGGAAGGAGACAGTGGGGAAAAGAGAAAGCCTCAGTGCTGTGCAAGCACAGTTCAGTGAAAGCCAAAATATTACCAATCAACACTGTTTTAGACACAAATCCAAAACATAACATATGGGCTGCTATAAGGAAAGTTAACTCCATCCCATCCAGAGTGAGAACAACTTGATACAGAAGATACTTGTCCACTTTTTTGCAAAATTAGAAGCAAGATTGGCAATTAGGCAAAGAAACTTATGTCCTTGCTTAGGTTACTTATGCCCTTTAATGCAACAGGATTTGTAAGGGGGCCAAACCAAGCCCTGCCTAGTCCCTGGGCAGGTCCCAGGAGTTTCCTGGACAAACACTGAAGCTTCCAAAGGAGGAGGTCATTTGAAGGAAATTCTTCTCCACATAGGAGGTGTTAGGATGATTACAGCACTGGTTGAGTAGATTTCACTTACATCCTGCTACACAAATGCCTGACTTGACACAGAAGCTGTATTCTGGGCTTCCTGTAATTTGCAGGAATTACACTGGTCCATTTAGATGGGAAATGCAGTGCTAACAGCACCTGACTTTTAAATGCCAAAGCTGGCCAATCAAGGATGCCTCAGCAGTCATTGAAGGGTATAATATATTTCCTTAGGGAATTCAGCCAATTACTTTACAGCAGTGTCAGGAAGGGATAAATCATCTACTTTAGGTACTTATTGCTCTTCAGGTATTAATGTACTTGTCTAGGTGCCAAAATTCAGTGTCAGAAAGAAAACCTGAATATCACTAATTGAAGAACTAACTTGAAACAAAGCTCGAAAGTATTACATTTAGCAAATCTGCCTAATGCAGTCACAGTTCATAGAATCATAGAATAATAGAATCATCAAGGCTGAAAGGGATCTTTAAGATCTTCCAGTCCCACTGTCGCTCCAACACTACCTACTGTAACCTTAAACCACATCACCCAGCGCCAGATCCAGACACCTTTCGAGCACCTCCAGGGATGGTGACTCCACTCCTCCCTAGGCAGCTCATTCCAATGCCTGACTACCCTAAAAGGGATTTTTTTTTCTAATATCTAATCCGAATCTCCCCTGTCTCTGGTTAAAGACATTTCCTCTGGTGCCCTCACTGCAGGCATGGTAAAAGAGATCTTCCCCCACCTCAATATCTCCTTTCAGGTGGATATAGAGAAATTAGGTCCATGACTGATAATGGGTTCATTTGATGTGACTGACTGGAATGTTTCTTCTCCAAAGAGGAAATAAGACCAAAACACCACCAATAAAACAGAACTAAAACCATCATCAACAAAGATATATACAAAACCAGATCACTGTTGGACGTTTTCAACTGTAAAATGAATTTTGGGCAAAATTTTCTGCTACTTGAAAGTGGTTCTCCAACACTAGCAAAATGGAGACCAGTCTTTCACATAAAGTGAATTTACTTCAAACAAGCTGAATTGAGAAACTACACAAAACAAATAGCTATAAAAACCAGGGTGGGGGGAATTATTTTAGGTTTATTACACAAGCCTTAATATTCTTAAAAATTAATTTAAAATTTCTAAAAAATAATTAACTAATTTTAGTTAGGTTGAATAAGTAAATAGATGACAAATAAGCACTTTGATGGTTCTTATCAGATACCTTCACTCCTGACTCTCTAGTGCATTTATTGCCATTAATCAGTATGCAGCAGTATTGTCAGAATAATAATTAACTTACACAGAATACAAGCAAGTCTGGTAAATAAAATCACCCACTCTGACAGTCTTATATGCTATAGTCAGTAGTAATTAAAGTCAAGAAGGCAGAAAAAATTACAAAATTTTCATCCATGTAAATAACACATACTCACCCATGCCTGGTGAAGGGTGAGGTTCAACAACATACCTAGGACATACTGTTCTTTCCTAAGGCTTAGGAGATATTTAATTTTCACTACATTAAACCTTTGTTCTGTTTGAAGCCATATTGAAGACCACAGAAGTATCACGTGGTTGTAAAAATAATTTAAATTATTCTAGAGGATCTAGCATGGGGTGGCATTGAACAACAGTAAGGAGCAACTATTAAAAGTTTATAAATATTACTTCAGTGACCACTCATTTAATGTGGACACCTTTAACATGACTCCAAATTCCTTTCTGAAGTTGGGATAGTATGGAAATGCTCACAAGAAAAAACACTGAGAGGATTCTGGTCCTCACACCAAAGCCATCAGCTTTTACCCCCCTCCTTAGAGGAGAGCAACTCTCTGAAACCTGTGAGGCAGAAACCCTGCAGATTCCCTTTCCAGCCTTCCCTGTTCTAGTTTAAGTGTTGGTAACCTGAATCAGGTGTGCCAACAGGAAAAACAGCTATGGGCAAGCTTCTTCTGGTTTTCATTACAACAATATTAAAATACTCCTTGATAATTAACCTGGATGGCTTTTCTAGTAATTTTTTGGTGTCGAAGAAAATGAATAATTCATCTCTGCAATTATAGCTAATAAAACTGCATTAAAAAGGAGATAACATTTTTTACAAATTAGAGCTGAATTTTTTCTAGATGATAGTGACACCACAGAGATGCTTTACTCCTTGCAAACATAAAAATACATCACAGCATAGAACTAAGAGATTTTAGATTTTTTTCTTAAGTGAGATATAATTAATATTTTTATGCTTTTAATTATAGACTCAACACTTTTATTTTAATTTTTTTGTTCCCTGTTGGGGGGAAAAGGGAATATTCAGTAATAGATGCACGCAAAAAAAATAGTAAATTATGATTTCATGTATATGTATTGTTGTCAATACCAGCTCTGGAAAATATCCCATGGTCTCTAACATAAGATACAATGGGGAAAGTAGAGGAAATTACAATCTTTACTGTTTCTGTAATATTTTACACACTTGTTCCAGAAACATTACACAGTCCTTGAGAGCCTGCAAAAGTTACAGACAAAATATAAATGGTCTAGTAAATCACAAATCTTTTATGTCACAGACTATCAATTCTCAAGTGCCTAGGCTCAAATATAAGCAATACAAGGCAAGAATTCCATTGCAGAGGGTTTTTTGGTGTGTTTGGTTTTGTGTTGTTGTTTTTTTTTTTAAAGGTGACATTTTTCTCTCTTTTTTTTTTTTTCCTTTGGGTAACTTGTGTAAAAACTGAATGCCTTTTCCATGATGCAGCCCCTTTCCAATTTTCCATAAAGTGGTTAGTATTCTATCTAAAATTAACATTCCTCTTCTATGCAAATACACAAATAATGTTTTATAATGAGTGTGAAAGATAACAAAAAACACTAAAACACTTAAAAATTATGTGTGTGAGAAACTGCTCAAGGCTCTTCAGACTCCCAGAGAAGCTGTTCAGAAACCATTAAAATAAAAATCAATCCTCTCCATCCTGAAATTTATAGCCCACTGCTTCTGCTGTCTTTGAAGATACCATCCTCAAGGGTCAACACATTCCCAATGTCAGCTCTCTCATCTGAGAATCAGATATAGTGCAATTCCTAAAAGAGTCTTCTATCCCATGTGAGGTCCAATCTTTCTTATGCTCTTCACTTTTTGCTACCTGGAAAACCTGAATAAAATTTAGAATTGTAAAGGCTATTTGATAATTGTATTTGACAAGATAGATAAGTTTTGCCAATCAGCTCTATTTTCAACAGTGGATTTATGAATGATATTATGGACATTCTTCACTTTTGTCCAGCTTGTAGATAAAAAAATTAATATGCAAATGAAGACCTTTAAATCTTTAAATTGTTTAGCTCACACCTTAACTCCTGAGATTTAACAGACACAATTGCATCTAAACCCTAAAAAAGAAAGCAATTTGTATTTCAGTGACTATTAATTCTCTTCCAATGAAAGATGAAACTCAACCTCAACCAGAGCCAGTCTAGGTGAAATACTAAGTGGATGGTACATGAACAAATCAGTCAGTCAGGATGCAACAAGTAAGATTCCCAATTAACAAGCCACTACCAATTCACCCAAGAATAGTAGTGTCTTCTGCATAGAATTTCTGAAAACTTCAGCATTTGTCACTGTTATTTATATGCTTGTATAAGTTTTTCTTTTAATTTTTCTTTATATATTTATTTTCATATTAATTTATAAGATAGGGTTTATTGCATGATTTTCTGGATTGAACGTAGGTCTCAGTGGTTATTCCTTCTATTATCAAATACAGTAATTGATATAAAATATGATAAAAATTGATATAAAATCTTAGTATTCACCAGCAATTAAGGATATTCACACAGTTTGTGATAAAGCAATATTACCCCCATCTCCTAAAGAGTTGAAGGCCACGTGGAACAGGTCTTTGAGCAGCATTACCTGGTGCAGTTCAAGATGTCCCCTGCCCATTGCCGGAAAGTTGGAATTAGGTGACTGTTAAGATCTCTTCAAACCCAAACCATTCAGTGATTTTATGATTCTACATCTCTGACATCTCAAGCAGTGGTTATAGATAAGCATACAAAAATGTATTAAAACAACTTAGACACATAGAAATATGGAATGTTTCAATTAGTTGTGGAATTTCTGAGAAAGATCAATCCAGTTATTGAAAATGAGACTCCACATCATTCTGACCTCTCCAAGTTGATCAGAAGGATGCCAACATATTTTCTCTACAAATTGCCTACTTTCATAATATGAATAGTAACCATTTTTTAATTCACAGGAGTCCTAAAAGCCTTCAGTGCAGAGAAAACATTGAGTTTCTTGGGTAAGTAGTAAGACAGCAGTGTAAAGCATTTTTCCTAACCAGGCCAATGTGACAAATGAGCTACTCTTTAGAGTATTTTAACAGCTTCAGTGAACTGCAACAGGAGGTGAAGAGACACCCCATTGTCCAACCTGTATATCCTAGGGATAGGCATCAGCATGATTTATTGCAAGAGCTTGAACCCAGCCTGCAGCAAAGGAGAAGCAGTTTCAGATCACTAGGGAGGGCTGGGCTGGGCTAACTACTTCACTGGAGTCAATCACTCTTACACAAAGCATCTGCCAGAACTCTGCTACGAGACATTTACAAATCAGAGATCATGACAAGTACAGAATGTTCTGTGCTGCTTCTTCTGTTTTTTTTCCCTTGAAGTTAGCAGTAAGATGATTTGTATTCAGTGCTCTTGTTTTTCACCATGTTACAGCCTATTTTGCTTTAAATGCAGTTCAAAATTTCTCACTATAGCATGGCCAAATTAATTCAAGTTTTTAGCTGATTTTGCTTATGTAAAGGAGCTCTATAAAAGATCACTGGAAACAGGCACACTGAACTTGGTTAACAGTGCACAGACAAAAAGTTTTCCTCTGCCCTCACTGCCCTTTAAAATTATTTCAGCATATGTCCTGAAGTCAAGCTCTGCCACAGAGCTGAATTTATAGGCTGTGGTTAGAGGAAAACCATGCTATAGGGAAGCCAGTTACTTGGCTTCACACTAAATAGATATCACCATTTTGGCAACCACTTTTTCCAAACCCTCTGTGTTCCTCCATGCTTTTGCGAAGTATTTTTTTTATGTCAGCAACTTGTGAATGTGAAAAAATATAATTATCCATAATGGGATACAAAGTACAGCACTATTACTTTACAATGATTGTCAAAGTTGCATTTAGAAAAGTGTATGGGCTGCATCTGTGAATGCACTTCCACTGCTGCCTCAGTGAATTTGGCAGTAAATTTTGCTAGCCGTGCTTCAACAGAAAAACAGGAAATTAGGCATCAGAATATAAGAAATTGTAGGATCCCCAAGTGGTTTTGAATGAAAGATGGTGAGCATGCTAGACATTTTCATGCCTAAAGTCTTTATATCATTCATGTATTTTATTGAAGTATTTTATATCATTCATGGATTCCTAAATAGGTGTAAAAAAGTAAACAAGTCTGAGCCAGGCTGAATTACAGAATAGAGCACAGTTCCTTCAGTGTGTATGATAGCAGCTTTACTCATTCTGACTTTGTAGGAAGGGAAAAGGCGACAATTGTCAGTACTTATGCAACACTTTGTCGAACATGAAATGTGCTCCCTGCCAGGAAGTGTCTTTTCAGTTTAACCTCAAAATGTCAAAATATCTCTGTTTCCTAAGTTTCCTTATCAGCTCTTTTCCCAGTGAAGCCTGTTCACAGCAAAAGAAATAAGAGTTTTAGTTTGCTGCAGAATGTGTCTAAGAATAAATATCCTAACACTGATTTCAAAAGCTTAGTTATTGGCTGCTTTGCACTGATTTTATGGTAACATGTTATGTTCAGCAGTGATCTTTGGACCACTAAGTATAAAAGCTTCCAAACTTAAAATACATATAGATGCCAAAAAGTAAGCTTACGGTTGGCATGCACTATATATCTCACCCAAGATCTGACAAAGAAGAGCCAAAGGATTTGATGGCTTTGTGTTCTAATTGGCAAAACCACAAAGGGTGCCCTCCAATTGCAGGAGCTGCATCCTTATTCCAGCTAAGACATCACTGTAGTTCAAGACAATTACCTAATCAGCCTTCTCCTTCTGCAGCCAACAGATGGGATATTCATCCCAAACTTCGAGAAAAACAAGACTGACACCCAATAATGCTGTTTAAGGGTTTTCCTAATGTATGTTTTTGCTTTGTAATGGGAGTAGTTTTCCTTCTCTTCAATCTTTAGTACACAGGTTATATTGCAGTTAATCTTCTCTGCTGATAGATTGAGAGAGTAAGAACTACAAGAAATATCCTTTCAGTGTGATCCCAGAAATCATTCTGCATACAATTTTATTTAGAAATAAATAAAACTTATGGACATTTCAACAGCTGAAACAGCTTTTCTGAGTAGTTTTGCTTTATCTGCATTAAACAAAGACACAGTATATTATTCTTTGGGAAAATGGAACACATTGAAAGAATTTGCCTCTAATAATCTCTCATATATAAGCTTCAGAACGAATAGAGCAGAAAGAGGCATAATTTTAGAGAGGAGATTTGGATTTTTCTGTTGCAAACCTAATGCCAGTAGGGAAACAGAAAAACCTAACTAGGATATCAATAATCAGTTTTTAACACTGGAGCCACAAAATTTTGCTTCTCACTAGAAACCAGGCTGCAGACAAAGTAAACTGAAGTCCCTGTGGTGCACAGATTTATACCAGATGGGAATTTCTACCAGCTTTTTAGGCTGGCAATATTAGAGTTCCCAGTATGCCTCTTTTAGGCTTGGATATGGGCCTTAAAAACATTTCCTTAAACTGCTCCTAAACTGATTTTTCTTTTATATAGCACCTTTTAAAGACTTTTGAATGGGTGAAACATTATATGAATTATTCCCAATAGGATATTTATTTTTGTATTTATATTTAGTAATACATCCTATAGCATTAATAGTACTAGCAGTAGGATCATTATTACTATTATCATTGATTTGTACCACTATTAATGCATATTTTTAAACATTTGTGTCTTTATATAGACATAACTTAGATGTATGTATATACATGCATGTAAACATATGTATATATGAGTGATTTTATATTAAGTGTATATATATGTGTATGTGCACGTATAAATATCTCTTTAGAAAAACAACTATATATAACCATGTATTACAGACAGATATTAGGGCTCTCAAAATGGTTAATCTCAGAAAGTGTGTAAAAGCAGACACATCATTCCTGTGGCAGCCTAAATTATACCCAGTGCATGGTGAGAGAGTCGATATTACATGCATCTGTGATGTGACAAATCACAGCTTTCTGGGACTCTCAGAGGAAAAATACCATCCTTTTTTTTCTATGTTATCTATTCATGGTATTTAGGTGTAAGGACATGGAATTTCTGAAAAAAGTCAACACTGGAAGATCACCTGCTGACTTTTACAGAAGAAAGTTATTTATAACAATAAGATGCTTCATTTTCTTCCATTTTCATTTCTAAATGACTAATGCCATAAAAAAGTAGTAAATTTCAAAGTGATCATAAAACTAACACACAATGTAAACCCTCTTGAAGAAAATACATATTATTGATAAAATTTGCCATGAGAGACTTTCAATTTGATATGTGAGCAGTTTTACATCGTACTTAAATGTGATTTATGAAAACAGTTTTTTACAGAAATAAGAAGATGCTATAAATTGAAAATGAATGTATGATAATAATCACTGGTTTGAGTAAATGTTCTGCCTCTATCATTTGCACATATGTGTTTATCTGAGAATTTAATTTAAAAATATTTTCTAACTATTAATTGAAATATTACAAAACCAGATAACTCCATGGTAAAAAACAAATGAATGAAAATATTATATGAATCCTTATTTAAAATGTTTCTTGAAGAATAAGAATATATTAGACACTCTGTCCAGTTTCCTCATAAATTGACTTTCATGTCCAAGAAGTTGGAAGCTATACCACAGTGTGAAAAAAACCCAATAGAATGAGAAAGGGATACATCTGCAAACATAATGTCCTCACGTTCAATTCCAAAGGGGATCTCTTTTCCCACCACTTCATAAACTCTATTAAGACCAGAGAACTGCCATGTAACACTGGCAGTAAATAGGTTAATCAGTCTCATGACCTGTTCAGAGTGTGACAGGACTTGTTTGGCTCAAACCAGACAATCAATGACATCAGCTCTGTTTCCATGGATGGGAAGGGCACATCCTTGTGCACATCCTTAAGGGAATAAAGAAAAATCTCTGATCTTTGGGGACACAAAGAAAGCTTGGTTGCTACTCTGGTTATTCCATGTGCTGTTAAACATAAAACATTGCTAAATTGAATATCTGTCCTGAGGCTTCCTCAATTTTCCAGTGGTTTCTTTTCCTCCTAACAAGCAGGATCTCCTTTGTGGGAAACTGCTGCTAAAGGAGCTTCACTTGCTGCCTTGTAAAACAGGACACCTGGGTAAAGAGCTAATCCTGGACTCCATCAAGCCTCTGGGGGACTGAGGACCTGTCAGTAGTGAGCAAGGAGGAAAATATGTTATCAGTGTCTGATAGCACTCATATGCTGAACAGAAAATGCTGTCAGAACACTCTGTTACAGGCTGTGGGGCTGCAATCTGCAGTATCACCTCAGGATTGCGTGACAAAGGGGAAATGGAAAGAGGATTGTCAGGACTTCAATGGAAGTTACTAGAGAGGTGCTTTTGGCTTGGGCAAATCTCTTGGTCTTGCATAATTGATAAGCTATTTTCTTCCAGTCTGACAAACTTTAAGTAATGGCCGTTAGTTTTAAAGGAATATTTTTGTTCTCTGAAGAAGCACAGCATTTACAAATTGAGGAAAAAAGTGTTGCAACATGTAGTTCTCTACTTCTGTTCAGAGATAGTTATTTTCATTTGAGAAGAGAACAAGACAGAAGTCAATAAATAAAATTTTCCTTCACATACAATAATAGTCACTTCTAGAGAGATTAGTGCCTGAGGTTGAAACTACATCCAGATATTCCTTATTTTACCCCAGGAAGAAGCCTAAAATTCACATTATACAGCTGAGCACTTGGTCTGGGAATGCTGAGGTGGAGGTTTTATATGCTTCAGACTTACCTTCCTCAAGGCTATGATTTCAGATTTAAGAATAATCACGAGCACTAATAAATACATTCTGAATCCTTGAGAATCAAGAGTATCGCAGAGGATACTGCATGACAAAGGTGAAAAGGGTTAGTCCTCTGGGAAGCAAGAGTAGGGAAATTAGAGGATAGTATGACTTAGAGGAGATATAACTTGTTTTATTGCCTAATCCTAAGACTGACTCTTTTTCTCCAGGAGATGTTATAGCATTGTGATATACCTTTAATACTTTTTCTTATGGAGCAGCAATGCAAGGAGGCCTTGGATGATGGTTCCAACAGGAATGCAAACATGGATACTGTGGTTATTATGAGATTGACCTATCTTTCAAAAAGGATAAAAGTTCAGAGGTGTTTTGTTTAATCTTTTTGACATGTTTCAGAAATACACGATTGTTTTTCTGAAACAAAAATATAAAAATTTCATTATTGACCAGTAAATATTAACCTGCTCCAAGTGTTTCAAGGAAAGACGATCCTAAAATGTTAGTTATATCAGAGATCATCTGCCTTATATCTATTTTGTATCTTTTCTTTGAATGAGTGGCTTGATGACTAAAGAGGAAGACATTTTCTAAAATCCAACTTCTCTAAAATTCCAATTATCATTTAACTACAGCAAGTATGGATATTTTTCTCATAAACATTTCCCATTGTTTTTCAGTTGCACAGCATTAACTTCTGCAGATATGGCCATTATTCTAACCCACACATTTTATCAACCTGTATTGCATTTTGTGAGTTTTCTCAAGTGTCTAATTCTCTTTCTGCTTATTTCACTTGCTTCAGATCTTGTTGATTATCTGAATTAGTATGTTTTTATTCCTCTTCCCGATCAGAGCTGCTGGTTGCTATGCAACAGTTATTCAACCATTGATATTCAATTATTACCGCCAAAAAAAAGTAAGGATTTAAGCAACAGAAAAAAAATGGTCATTGTATTTATCTGGAAGTGGAGGCTCTTTCACTGTGGGAAAAGTGTCAAGCACCATGAGTGGAGTATGAGTGTAAGGGGTATGCTGAAGCTCAGGAGAGCTCATTCCCTGGTGCCCTTCAGAGCACCTATAGATCCCAGCCTTTGCTCCTTGGAGGGCCAAGCAACTCCCAGGCACAGGGAAAGCATCACCAACTCTGTTAGGAATCCCTAAACTATCATTTCTTTCATAGATTTTGTCTTTTGGCAGCTTGTAACATGTAGCTGATTAAGAACTGATAGTGAAAAGCCAGAATTACTGATCTGAATGCAAACTTTTATAAACAACTGATAGCAAAATATAGACGATTTAATAGATTTTACAAATATTTTCTAAACACTCAGTTATCAGTGCATAGCCATTAGAGAGTCTATTATGCAACAATTACTTGAAAGAAAACCAGCATAATCTATAAAGTCAAGATCGCAGATAACAAGAAAAATACTGTTAAAGTATTTAATGGGTTTTAACATGAGTTCATGCCTTTTATATTTTTTTCTAAATATTCATTAAAATCTGCTGGCAAGCTTTAGAAAATCTTAAATAAATGTAAAAAGAAAAAATCCAATTCCTCTAAGCAATTCACACCTCCCAAGATTTTGTATACATCACTTAGATTTCTGTGCACCCTGTAAAAGCAGGTAGCTGCAGGGTCTTTTGTAGATCATTTTAAATTGTGAACTTTTCAAAACACACTGGAATATTTCCTTACTACTGGCTAGCAAAATTCATTCATTCATTCATTCATTCATTCATTCATTCATTCATTCATTCATTCATTCATTCATTCATTCATTCTCTATATGTACTTATAATAAATTCACATAACCATAAAAATCATAATAAAATAATAAAAGTCTAAATTATTTTCCAATTATCAAAATAATTTATTGCTAAGGATATGTATTTTAAAAAGGTTGAGTGCAGGTGATTTTGATATATTCTGTCTGAAGCTCTGAAGGTGTTTTTGGGACATTATTGCTGCCTCACAAGACTGCAACAGAGATAGTAAATTATTTTCCTAATTTTATCACAGAGTAAACACTTAAAAAAAGATATAATCTATTAGATGACAGAACCATTGCATCACTTTTTGATGAAAGATTTCTTCATCACAATTTTAAAAATTTTTTGTTTTCTCTTCACCTGGGAGGGTGTCATTTTGGCCACTCCTTGTGCTCTTGGTTTGCATGCAGAAATAGCACGAATAGAGCTTAATGGTTCTGTTTGATTCAATCTCCTTAGTCATGTCTCTTTTAAAGAAATTTTACTGTCTATGAATAAAAATAGACATATTGTTGGATTTTTTAAAAAGCAGCAATAGGACCCCCCTGTCACATAAGGTTTTTCAGAATGAAAAAATTGTGAGTTGACATGAGCTTTCCTTGTTGCTGTCTTTGCAGCAATGTTATAAACAGCATTCCTCTTTAATTTATGAAAAATATTCTATAAAATGGAATTATAATTTTATATTTTCTAGCTTTAAGTTACAGCTTTTAGCTGTAAGTACAGGGGTAAGAAATCATAACCTCTGGGCTCTGACAAATTATGATAATTGACATTATTATAATGCCTAAGAATTTCAGGAATATAACAGACCATTATCTTTGCAAACTACAACACTCACTGCTGACCTTTATCTTGATGTTCCTAAATCTATAATATACATTTAAGATGAAAGGCAACAGATTATTATAAGCAGATGCAAAAATGCAAGAGAAAATGAGATGATGGCATTAAAACAGCAGTATTCTCATAGCAGTTATCTGTTTCCCAAATTTCATCATATTATCACAGCAAAGGATTTTGGATTTTGAAGGAGAATGTTAGCATAGTTTTGTAGAAGTTCCTTCTAGCAGCAAGTACACCACAAAAGAAAGCTGAAAAATTCTTTCTTGATAACTTGCACCTTAGAAGTGAAACATTCATCTGACAGAAGAAAAGGCCTGAAATAGGCCAACTGTGGATTAGTCTATAAGTCTAGATGAGGCCAGCTATCCATAGATGAGCATGGGGTATAAGACTTTCAGAAGAAATCAAAGGAAATGAGTAATGATATGGATTTAAAGGGCAGCACAACAGGATCAGATTCCAAATGAGAAAACAGAGAATCTTGTTCCTGGTGGATCCCATCCTACTCCAGAGTCTAAAAATGATGATTCCATCTCAGATCAGTCTCACCATTTCCCAGATTTTAAATGTCTTAAATTTCCAGGCAGATGGAGACTTGCTTTGCTCTTAGGCTTCACCAGCCAGATGAAAATCTACTCTGGATAGAAAGGCAAGATATTTGAGTTTCTCACTTACACTGCCATGTGTGGCAGCATTTCTGCTGACATGAGCTGACATCCAAGTAACCAAGGCTGGAATCCATTTAGAGAGGGGAGGAAGTGGTATTATGCTTCTTCTGAAAAGGCTTTCAAGACATGCCATGAAAGTCTTGACCATCTAATGTCCAGCTTCTATTGTGCTTGGTATTTGACTTTGCTTGCAAAATAGTTGGCTGGTACTATCAGCACTCCATCAAAAGCATGCATATTACTTCCCCCCCTGCAATGTCAGGTAATAAAAAACACTTTTCTCACCACTTGTCAGAGGGGAAGGGTTTGACTTAGAGATAGAAAGATGGATCACTGCAGTTGAATCATTTCTACTTCTTAGCAGGTAGCAAGGAGCTTCCTTGACTCCCTATGGACTTGTTAGTTTGGTATAAATACAGGAGGAATTATCTGCCAAAAGGTAATTAGGGGTTTCTATAGGGGTGTGTCCTACTTGACAGCTGAGAAAGAATTTAGCTTTTTTTTAAACAACACTAATTAATACACTTTGCAAATGTTTCTCTTGCTCATTCTTTTTCACTGATTTCCTCAAGCTACTTAGTTTAACAAACTAGAAAATGTCATTTGGTGTTCTGTGAGGTCCCTCTAAGGGGAATGAAAGAACATTTGGGCAACTTGAGAATATTACCAAGAGCAAGACCACCCTTGTGTTGGAAGCAAAGCAGAAGCTGCCTTGAGTCCTAAGCATTGTGTTCCAAGAGCAGGTGCTGCCATGAAGCCACCCACAAGGGAACACCAGGCTGGATGAAGATGTAGAGGTTTATGGAGAGAGGATGAGAAGAATAAGTGCAGAGCTGTAAAGGACGCAACCACATTAACCAGCAAAGCTGACCTACAAGTAATTAGACTGCTTAGGATGTTTACTCAATTCTGTTCTTGAGAAAAAAAAAATCCAAGGAAACTCTATGAAGCAACACAAATTCAGATTTAAAGATATGTGCACACAGGAACACACAGAGACAGCAAGTGAGGGTGCAGAGTTCATAAAGGTACAGAGTTTTCACAATATTTGTTGGCTGACTGAGTGATATATCCTTGTGTGTGAGAATAAAGACGCCTGGTCAGCAGCACGTTTATGTGTAGAGTTTTTCAAATATTGATAATATAATTTAATTTAATTACCAAGTACATATTGGGTAGAAATATCAATAGAATTCAATTACAACAGAAAACATGAAGCAAAGTTTAAAGAAATGTATAATTTATGATCATTACTGCCACTGAAATCCTTATTTACATTGGCATTTATCATTTTACTTGAATGATTTCTAATAGAAAGCAAAGGATATATATATGCAATACTAAGCATTCATGTTACTGCTAATACTTAAAAAGCCTCACCAACCAAAATGTTTAACTAACTTCCAATTTTGATTGCTTTTAATGGAAACTCTATTAGATGCTATTGAATACAAAAGTATAATCCATTATGCTCACATTATGTACTCACATAGTACTCACACTATGGTACTCTGAATAATTCAGAGAACATAAAAAATGTCCATGATTTTTGCATCTAGTTCCACTTGTATCTTAAAACTGTGGAATTGTTATTGTACTCCAGAGAGCCATGGATGCTAAAAAATGCTTTCTTGTTTTTTTTCTTTATTGAAACTTTTAGTCAGAAAGTTTTTACAGAATTGATGATTTTACAGATTTACTTATGAAAATTTCACCTCTGAAATGAAAAGCCTGTGCTTTGTTACTTTTGTTCTTTGGACACCATACCAGGGAGCCCTGAATTTTTCTTTAAAGTGGCAAATTTGAATATTTAAGAGCCTGATGGAGTTTATTACTACCTTGCTCTGCAAATGAAGGTTCTGTAAACATGATCTTGGGTTGTGCATGTTACATAGTGGGAACAGATTCTTCTTATATTTGGAGTGATTAAGCAAATTGAATCAATACTAATAAGAAAAATGTACAAAAGGTATAAATTGAAGTTGAATGCAAAGCTGCATAAATCACATTAATTCAAACGTGCAATTTATGTGAACAGCTTGGTTTTGATACTGAAATGAGTTTGTCATGGACTCCTTCTAAGAAAGGTGGATCAATTTAAGCTGTAGTCTCTATTCCGACACACTGCACATTAATTTCCTTTTCTAGCATTTTAAAGCTGACATTGGTAAAAGAAGCTTTGCTGGATTCTTACACGTGCCTCATTTTCCACACTTTTCCACCCTGTGCTAGTTGTCTTCTTTCACAGTATGAGGCTGGTGTGAGCCCTTTTAAGAGAAGTGAATTTACCTTGAGTTAGTCTCTTTTGCTATAAAGGGATGGTAAACCTTGCTCTAAGGCTTTCTTTTGGGCAGCTACAGTCCACTGTACAGGGCCAAATTTCAGGTTTCCCTAGGTTTCCCTTCCCTTTGGCACCTTGCTTTACTGTTCCCTCAGGAGGCCCGCTGAAGGGGGAGGCATCTCTGTGAGTTCTGTGCAGGAGTGATAAACTCAGGTTATACTTCGTTCTGCATCACCAAGGGACTTTTCCAGCGTGGATAGGTATCCTGGAAAGGAGTAGTTCTTCAGATTATTAACATAAATAGATCTGAAATTTAAGGGCAAATTACCTAAATCAGGAGTGAAGAGAAACAGGTATTTTCAGAGACAGATGGAGAGTGAGAAATTATTCAAAACGCTCTGTGCTGCCTCTGGGAAGTTTTTGACTCACGAAGGAGAGAAGGCACCTTAACAGCTGCACAAAGGAGGAATGAAGAAATACCCAAAATCTTTCTGAGCTTTGTAGAAACAGCCCACAGCACATCCATTGGTAAGAGGGATGGGGGAAAGGTCATGTGCAAAGTAGTGGGTGAAAGAGTTTTGAGTTTTTCTTGCAATAATGCAATGAGTTACTGACCAAGGGTAAACAGTGCTTTGCCATCTTCCCTGAGGGCCACACACTAATCTGGGACATTATTCTGTACATCATGAGAAGAAGGCAGACAGACAGCCAGGGCTCCTCTGCTGTGCTAATGTTTCCAGCTTTCTTTCTGAACTGTGAAAAAAGAGACAATCCTCCTTGCAGTGACAGCATGTCCCATAAAACTCATTACAAAAAGCTTATGTGCTTGAGCATTAACCATGAATAATCATTTAAATGCTAAACAAAAATGGAGTTTGACCTCAAATTTGGGAAAAAAAAAGCTTTGAAGTGCATTATTTATGAGATGTCAAGAAACTGCTCATTCTCAGTGATAAAACTATGTTATTATCTAGTCAATGTAAGTGAAGAATAAATACTTCCATTGATTACTGAAATTTATAAACCAAAATCCCATGAAAAGAAAATTTCAGACCCTAATTGACATAATGAAATATGAAAGCTAAAGTGTGTTATCAGAGTAGCAAGCAGATATTTTTCTTTTCTCATCCTGTGTTTTGTTGCACCACTTGGACACACATCAGTGCCCGGGGGATCATGGAGCAGCTCACCTTGAATGCCATCCCATGGTCCATGCAGGACCAGGTGATGCGCAGATGGGGCACTTAGGAATGGGTTTTAATGGTGGATTTGGCAGTGCAGGGGTAATGGTTGGAATCAGTGATTTTGAAGGGGTTTTTTCCATCCTAAATGATTTCATGATTCTAAGGAATCTGGCCTGTGGTTGAGAAAAGAACAACAAAACGAGGAACTGTGCTTTGTTTCCAATTGTTCTCTTTATGTCTCTTCAAGCTTCATGATTTGTTTCCAGAGTACAAGCCATGCTTATTCTTCCTCTTTGAGAGTTAACATCTAATTTCTTGACACTATAACAAATATACACTCATAAAATCTTTTTCAGTTTTGCTGGCCTTCTTGCCAGACTTTAATACTACAGTTTATCAACACTTTCCAATCCCCTTGCATGAAACAAAGAAAGGGTGATGCAAACCCTTTTTGCTCTTTTAAGAGAAAAAATGTCTTAAGCATTCCCAGGTGTTCAGGCAGACCTATTCATTGATCAGATGTTTTCTGAACTGCAGAGGCAGCACAGGACCAAGATTCAAGCAGATATTGATATTGTTTCATTGCTCCCCAGCTCCAACAACCCTGGACCACAATAAACACAGGGATGATTTTAGCAGACACTTCCATTTACATCTTCCACCTCTCAAATTCAGCAGTAGGGTATTCATATGAGGCCAGAATCTGTACATTTAAATCCACAGCACTGTGTGAAGAACAGTGGATTTGTACCTATAAATTGTTTAAAGCTTTGCTACTTAAAGAGATTGTCCTCTGCTGAGTGACTCCTCTGGTCTGCAGCTCTACTGCTGAGGGGAAATGCAACAATTGTCCTGGGATATTTGTTTGGGAACATGGTAAAAGGTTTGCTTTTATCAGTGAAGATAAAGTCACCAATACTAGAAAGGGTACAGCTACAATGTGAACACATGTACATATGTGTTTCAAAGATTACCCTGTCTATTACTGATAGTCCTAAAATACTTACATGGAATTAATATAACACATAATCTGCTCAGGTTTTCATATGTCTGCCTGCACTTGAACTACATTTGTAATTAGCACATTTTCTGCTAGTTTCATTTATAAAATTAATATATTAATACTGAAATAAGAGTATAACCTTCACTCAACAAGAGAATGTCTGAACTTTGAAAATGCTGTTCCAATTAGCCAAGAGACAGTACTTCAGTCTCAAAAGCAGGGGAAAATAGGGCTGTGTATGGATGTAATTTGCCACAAAAGGCAGTTACATAAAAGTGTTTTGCCTATGTCTATACCTTGGGCAACTGAAAATTATCCTCTCTATTAATGCTATTCAGGTAATATAACTGTGCCTATCTCATGGTTGCATGTTTAAGTAAATAATGATAAATCAAAGAAATATGATCTTTCAAAAAGAAAAGAAACCAAAGATCTTGCTAAGAAACCACTTTCAATTATTCTGCAAAATAGACTTAGGTATTGTTATCTTAGCTTTCAAATCTACTGACTCAAACAGGAAAGATTCATTAATAATGCATTCTAACTTCATAGATTTTATACTAATTTTTCAGTTTTCTCCATACATCAAGAGCTTACAAGAAAAGAAGACCCCTCAGGAAAAAAAAAAACCTTACAAACTTAGCAAATATATCTGAGAGGTACGCTTTGAATTCATGCTTGCGATATGTGTTATTACATCTGCTTAGGCAGCAGTTAAAGTCTAATTAATTTAATTAAAAAACTAATTTAATAGCAATTATACAAAGTAGAAAATTTAACCTGTTTGGCCAGTGGTGGGTTTCTGTCAGCTGTAGGTAATTTCTGTTTTTAATGGGTTTGTTGTTTTTTATTTGATCTGTTCTATTATTCCTGTTGAAAAATTAACTCGCTGACCCATTAATTTGACATATTCTTTTCTTCCCTTTGACTTTTCATTGCACTGGTATTGCTAGCAAATATGTAAGGATTGTGTGCACATAAGAGCTTTCTCTGCTGTTGTAAAAGATTCTTAGCAGACAGAAATAGGAAACAAGCAGTTATCCAGAAGAAATTTTATTTTCCTGTTATTCACTTAAACAATGTATTTCATGACATCTTATATTTGAAGTAAAACTTGTTATAATAGTATCCTTTGTTTTCCCTTTTTTAACCTGGTTTGAAATCAAATGGATTTTGAGAAGTACAATGTACTTGATATTTGTTAAATGATGGGTGTTTTGTTGTTGTTTACATTTTAAAAATCATATTTTATTGAATGTAAGGGAACATGAAATCACTCTCATATAAAGTAATGGTGTGTAGTCACAATGCATTGGATATTTATTTCATTGATCTTCAAACCTTGGTGTGGGTCTATAGTGAATTTCCAAAAATGTAACTACAATGGGAAACTATGGAGCATAGTTGTTCATAATTTAAAGTCAATAATTGAATAGCTCCTTTAGAAGGTCTATGGGATTTTCTTCTATCCACAATACACTTATAAATACAATAATTTTACCTCTGTGAATGTTCACAAGAACAGCTTGGTAGCAACTGTAAAATATCAGCCAGTACTGTGACTGTAAGTGAATTTTATGTGAATTGTGAGTGAATTGTGAGTGAACTGTAGGGTAACACACACACAGGAGCCAACCATGCTTGTACTGATGTGCAAAAACAAGCTATTACAGCATAGGAAAGAGACACACAAGAAAGTTATGTAAATGGGAACACAGAGAACCTGTTTTGAAATAGGTTCTTTTTTTCAACTGTTCTGAATAACAACTGCAAAACCATGACATATCTTCTAAACCTAATCCATGTCAGTAAGCAGCAATATAAAAATGTAATTTAAATACTTGCCCCTTTTAAATAAATGTATTAGGTAAAATTTAAAAAAACTCAGGTGTCTTCTAGCCTAAAAAGTGTTGAAAATTAATTGCCTTGGTGTATCTCAATACACAGATAAACAAAAAAAGGCAATAAAAAGACATTTAACTACACTCATAAATGGGACTCTTCATAATACAGCTCAGTAATGGTTTCAAGGATGTGACAGAACTTCTGAAAAGAATTCCATCTGAGTTTCATTTAAAGCCACTGTAAATTAGTCTTGAAAAAGAAAATGAACAATTACAATTATCTTCTTTTTTATTTGAGGGTAGTGATGTTGGGGATGTATTTTAGCTCTTCATAACAGAGCACATAAGAAAAAGAGCCCAAATATTCAGTGAGAAACATGAAACCTGACTGTTCCCTTACAGAAATAAATTTTCAAGTGTGTACTTATATATTTTTTTAAATTCAGGAATTAATATGTTCAAAAATATACAGCTCAGCTTTTGTCAACCTGCTAACACTTTTGATTTAGCTTTTGATTTTCTTTGAGTAATAACAGACTGGGAAAGTTCATGACAGTCACTGCCAACAGGTGGATGAAGATGTTCCTACCCATGCTTGGTGCTGGCTCTCTTCTCATCCCATTTGGCATTTAACAACACCACAGTGGTACCACTTGGCATTCCTGTTCCCTGCTCAGCCCAGGAATACACGGGCCAGTAATTGCAGTGGCTTTTCAGTGACCAATATATGGATTACTGAGGATACAGTCCCTGGGAGCACCTTTGTGAATCTTTCACAAGGTAAGGCTGAGCACTCTGCCTCTGGAATGGGCTGTAGGAGGACATTTGATTTTGCCTCTGGCCCTGAAAAATGTATGGCTTTTAGACAGATTCCACAAGAGAGATACCTTTAAAGCAGCTTTTCTTGAGATGGAATTCAAGACCCTGGGGGAAAATAAAAATAGCCAAAGTATAACCTAGAAATGTGAGACCTGATATTTAGAATTTTGGTGAGTTGGCTGTAAATCACAAAGTTCGAGCTGTCTGACAGAGCTGTACAGTGCCAAGGGCAAGAGCCTCCAAACCTGGGCTTTAGGGCTAACTGGACAGTACAGGATAGATCCTGGCCTGTGCAAAAAGCACAAAGCCCTCAGCAACCACATTCATCATTTTTAAGTCCTTTTTCAGTTTTTATGGGCAGTCTGAGGTACACACATACACTCAGTAAGGCACAAGCACGTGTGTTTATTTTACGTGTGCTCAGGGTAGTGGTAGAATTTTACCAATGAGAAGTTTCATGACTTGCATGCCCACCCAAACACCCACCCACCAACACCAACATTTCAGCATTATTTATTATCACCTTCCTGCACAAAGGACTAAGGTAGGTCAGAAAATGACTGTGGGACCAAGACCATGGCTCTCTCATCCTTAATGTCCTTAAGAGCAGAAGATTCTCCAGAGGTAAAATTCTGTCACAACCCATGACAGCACTGGGATTTTCTCCTTCCCTTCTCTTTGTTCAAGTTATTGCACTCCAGCAAATCATCTAAGGACCCAGGATCTCACCCTTTGTGCTGCTGATGAGCAACTTTATTACAGCAATAGGGAAAGAACAAACCTAGCTTTTGTGATCCCAGCTCCTGGTAGGGTGGGAAAGACAGGATTTTTACTCTAGATATAGGGGAAGTGAAGAGGCACAGGGAAAGCCCAGCCTGCAGGTAGAGTAGGATATGCAAGATGATTGGGTCACAAAATTGCTTCAGCAATGTGCAAATCTGGTATCTTTCAGCTAATGCAAATTTAAAATTGCTGTGCTATCACCCTATTGATAGATTGCTTGTCACTAGTTTAACAGCTTTCTGAGACAAACTATAAAACAAATACTTAAAGAACAGCTTCAGAAACAGCCATATAGGCAGAGTAAGCAATAGGAGTAAAAACAGGATAAGAAAATAAATCTCTTCAGGATGATGAAAAAACACAGTGAACAACATCATGAAAGCATCCACCCCTCACTGCTACTGAGCAGCTCATACACACAGCAAACTTCATGAAAGGAAATAGCAACTCATCTGACACAGATATTAAGAGATGAAAAGGAGGTGGGGCAAAAAATTTAAATACTTTTGAAGGAAAAATGGACCACAGTGCTGTTGATTCTATTCATTTACAATATGAAATTGTTGAATACTTTGAAAGCATAGTTCCTCTATAAAAACTGAAATACAGTATTACAGTGTTAACTACTGAGTTATGATTTGTGGATTCTTTTAGAGTGACAGGCAGTTCCTGTAGCTTTTATTCATGAATGGCCATGTTGGATCTCTCTTCCCAGGACACTGTAAGAGAACACTACAATAGATCATCTGGCCTTTGCAAAGCAGGTGGATGTATTTGCTATTAAAAGAGAAATTTTAGCATGAGGTTCTGTACCAGAAGGTGGACTCTCCTGGGTGGAGGTTGAATGTTTTAACAAAATGCCTCCATTACGCCCATGGGCACAGATGGGGGTGTCACCATCCTGTGTGTGGTGACTGAAATGAGGGGACACTTAGAGAGGGTCAGCCCTGCTTACCCATGGGGATGGCAACCTGAGATATGCAAGAGAAACAAGCAGATTAAGCTAAGCCTACAAGGAATTCCTTTCTCTGTGTATTCCACCTAGTTTTTTTTTTTTACTCTTTCATCACAAATTAGGTATGGTTCTCATGAAAATATTTCCATTACACAGCCTGAAAGTATTTATGGGTTTAAAGAAAATCCTTGTGCATGTATCACATGGAATTGGTGCTTTAAATCAAACCCTTTTAAAGAAATGTTTTTCAAAAACATGGAAGACCTTAAGGTTTCACTTAACATTAAAACCTAGAGTCTCATATGAAAGAGTTACCTTTGCTGCTCAAATAGGTGCAAAGTAATTTATATCCCCACGATTCAGGACATAGGAATTAGAAAATCCCTAAACTGTTCTTATATAAGGGAAGGAATTTTGTCAATGCATTGGAGAAGCCCTATTTCAAATGCTGGGGACAAAAGTGAACAGTAGGTTATTTTCCATAGGGAGGCAGGATGCCCACAGCATCTCTAATGTCCTTCCTTGCTGCATGATCAACAGAACTTCATGTACCAAGTTTTCCCAGCACCAGCATGATAAGTGAGCTTTCTATCTTCCTTTGACACAGATTTTTATTCTGCCTAAAGAAGAACACATCTTTCACATACTGTGACTCAATAGAAAATTTCTGTCCTCCCTGTATTTCTTTTTTTGTCCTGAGATCATATTTTAAGTACCCATTGCTCATGCTATGATAATAATGAAATATCATGGAAAATATAGATTATGGACAAATTATAGGATAGCTGTTCTACCTATAGAACTGAACAAGAAACCATAAAGCGCATGCGTTAAAAATTAAATAATTTATGAATATTTGATTAAAGCTTATTTTCTAACAGTGTTTTTAAAATAACTTTTTACTGTTGGAGAACATTCACAATAAGTAGCCACACTGAAATAACCAAGGATTCCCACTGTGCTTTTGCACTATGCTGCTCTGATATTAGCCCTTTATCCCTGTAAAGGTGCTTTCCTGACAACTCAGTGATTAATGGAAAAGAGGTGAGTTGTTAAATATTCAGCTTTCATGTCTTGTATTCCCTTGACAGAGATCTGTAAGAGTCACACATATATAAAAATCCTTTGAAATGTTGCACTCATTAAAAGATTTCCTAAACCTTTTCAGAAATTAAAAATGGAAAAAAAAAAAAAACTCCAGTGGTTTTACATACAGTGAAAATGTCAGGAAAGCTAAGAACCCATTATTATGTACTCCTTTATGTCTGAAGCAGGAAGAGTGTTACCAGTAAATATAATATTCTCAGCACTAACTCCCACAGCTTTTAATGGAAAAATATTTCCCATTTTTCAAACCTTGCAGGCATAAGAGGAAATGACTACTTTACCAGTATTATCTTGTTTCCTCCCCTTTAAAGATATGTATTTTGATTTAAAAAATATGACTTTATCATGGTTGTCCTGTTCTATTTAGACACTTAGACTTAAGCAGCATTCGTGTTTCTCATTCTGACATGACTTTGACATTGTGCCTCTGCTGCAACCAAACCTCAAGCTACGGGGCACTTTTTCATCAGCATTTTTCAAAATAAGTTGTTACAGGGACACTGAAGAAACTCCTCCTGACTAATGACACCACTATCCTGAAAGAGATAGCTCTATGCAAGGAATTGATTCGTTTTTGGTAACTCTGCAATGGCTCTTTCTGCTCTTTTCTGACAAGGGATAGCCCTGAATGTGTACAATGGAAGTGGGGAAGGGAAGGGAAGGGAAGGGAAGGGAAGGGAAGGGAAGGGAAGGGAAGGGAAGGGAAGGGAAGGGAAGGGAAGGGAAGGGAAGGGAAGGGAAGGGAAGGGAAGGGAAGGGAAGGGAAGGGAAGGGAAGGGAAGGGAAGGGAAGGGAAGGGAAGGGAAGGGAAGGGAAGGGAAGGGAAGGGAAGGGAAGGGAAGGGAAGGGAAGGGAAGGGGGAAGGGAAGGGAAGGGAAGGGAAGGGAAGGGAAGGGAAGGGAAGGGAAGGGAAGGGAAGGGAAGGGAAGGGAAGGTCACTTGACTACAAAAGACCACCAGGATCACTGAGGAAATGCCCACAGCTCCTGGACCATCCTGGGAAGTGACAGCAATTCCTTTTCTGCAACTAACCTAAGCCTTTGCCTCTCTGTGAGGACTACAATATGAATATTGGTGGCCTACAGTTAGATCCTACGTAAAAGCCTTGCCTGGTGAGCTATGAGTTGGATCCACACAAATTACTTCTGGGGGAAAAAAATTACGCATTTCTCAGCTGTTCCGATCAACTGAGCCAAAACTTTAATGAGGAATTTGCTCCTGGAAGTTCCAGGACTCAGTTTATCAAAGCTTTGTCAACATTACAAATTGCCTGACAAAATCTGTCTTTATCAAAGAACTGTTTGTGGATATCAGTGGGTGAATGAATATTTGTAAAGGGGCAGGGGTGGACACTGAAATGTCAGGAACAGACACACTATTTGATGATAATTTCTAAACTACTTCTGGCCTCTAAAAGCATTCCTGTTCTAGTTTGATTTGATGATTGCACAGATTTTACTAGCAAGCACAGAAAAAAATGTGGGAAACAGAGAGAATTTGTCAAACAGAGAGAATTTGTCACAGACTATCGCAGACCAATAAAGAAACAAATGCAATGGTCCATGAGAGGTACAGAGAAACAAGAAGGCAAGCACACTCTTGTCAAAGATAGTGCAGAGCTCTCCCTCAGGCAGGATCTACATCATCCTCTATAGCTGATTTTAGTCATGAGCAGTCATTCTCACAAATCTTATGTGACAGTAATAAGTTTTAAACTGAAAAACAATAGTTAAGATAAATGGATATTGAAATGCTAAAGCTTCAAAGGCCAAGTGAAGAGTGTCCTATCAATGATTCTCAAAAGACAGAGTACTTGCTGACCACCTTTTTTCTTCATCTTATCTATTTTTTCTTTGTTTTTCTCCTATTTTCTTATACGTGCATTCTATTTTCTGATACCTACTAATTGAAATCTGCTTTTATGTATAAGTATTCAACAGAAACACAACTAGATAATTATATACCCATCATGGTCTAATATAATTCACACATTAATATATTTCCTGCAACAGAATTTATTTGTATTTCTTTCAGTTTTTATCTAAGAAACAGAAGAAATCAGTATCAGTTTTGCAGGCTGACATTAACCTAAGAAGAATGTTATTAAGGAATCTCTCACTAAATATGTGTTGTAATCCTGGCTTCATGAACAAGACAGATTCTTTCTGCTCTTTCATTAGAGTCATAACCCAACCACACAATGTACATCCTCCTTTTCTGCATTTAGCTGCTGCTTGTATCATGTTCCAGTACCCTAAAGAGAGAGTCTGTGGATTTCCCTTTCCTCTGCCACAACACAGGCACCATGTGCTGTCCTAATGATGTTCTCTGTAAAGGACTGAAGTGGTTATGTTTCACCCCAAGATTCCCTCCTCCTTTCCTGCTCTCTGCCATTGTTTATTTGTTTTAACTCAACTCATGTACAGATTCTGTGGGCTTCCTTCATTCAAACTGCCTGATGCCTGAACTTCTGGTTTTGAACAGGCTGGATATTTCATTTTGCTGGAGGCTCTCAGTTTATGCCTGTTACACCTACACCTAATCTACTTCTTATTTACTGCACTAATTGCCACATGATTTTTTTCAGCTTTCTCAGAGCCAGTTGTCTGACTAGAGGTCTTTCAAGGACACTGCAAATTCCTCTGAAGTTATTTTTATAGTTTAGGTTGTTCACTGGAACTTGACCAGAACACCAGATCTGATTTCTTGGACTATTTCTAAATATCACAATTATCATTAAAATTAGGTGGGCTAAACTCCAAAGTATGCATTTAGTATCAGTCATATCAGACTAATTGCTTATCATCTAATCCCTTCTAGAAGTAAGGTAGTGTTCGCTGTGTTGCTAAAACATAAGGAGGCTTCAGCCTGCAAATAATGGGATCATTTGGGATCAGTGTAGAGCAGAGTACTAATAAACACTGCTTTGAAATCTGTAATCCCTGCACAGAGATTACAGACTCTACTGCACATTTGCATGTGGAAGATTTTCTCTGTTTTGTTTCCCATTAAAATTGGCAGTGTGGCAGATAGTGAATGCACCCAAACCCATGGTCTGATTCTTTGAAAATTTGCTGAAACATCAAATGAAAGCTATGCTAAGCAGCATGTATTTGGATCTTAGTGTAAGGACTCATGCTGAGATTACTCCGTAACCTGAAAGAGTTTTCAGTATCCAGAGATGCCAATCAAATGAAAATGACAAAGGCTCACTGGTAGCTTCCATCTTTGTAGAGTCCCTGTGGGATGCCTGGCAGGTGTAAAATGTCCTCTAATAAGAAAGGCATTGAATAGATTGTATAGAACTTTTTAATTATCCAGTTTAATTTTTAGTGGCATTTTTAGTGTATGGAATAAGTTTACTCTTTGCCTTTCTTTCTCTTCTTGTCTGGGAAGAGTGTGGTAAGGGAATGAGGAAGAAGGCAATGTCCTTTACAGGGCTTAGACCAATATAGGGTTTGTGGTGTGCACTGAAGAAGGAGGACCTGAGGAGCAATAACTGTAATCTAAAGCTCTTTCAAAGGAAAAAGCAAAACAATTTTTGCTCTTGTGGTAGCAGGTCACATGACCAGATACTACTAGTTGTACATAGTGGAATAGAAGGATTTCCTCAAGAAATTTGCAGTCTTTGTGGTGAGCAAACATATAGAAATTCATGTGGAGACTGTGAATCGGTTACATTTCATCCTGTCTGGCCATCATCAATAAATGTATTAATTAATAAGTAGTCTGAAAGAGGATGATAATTGTCTTAGCTATATCTGCCATGTATGAAATGCACAAGTCAGTGTTACAGGATTCTTGATGTTCAGAGGTACATTCTTGATGTTCAGGGTTCTTGAATTTCTGATGAGTTAAGGTAAGGATGTGGGAGAATGAAGATGTTTCTGAGATAATGACTTTCTTTTGTTCAATGACTGTTACTTTTATGGAAGATACTGGGGAAGGAGAAGTCTCTTCTACTCTCAGAGTATTTGGGTGAAACTTCAGCAGGAGAGGAAGTCCCTTTCATTACCAGAACTAGCACTTGTGAAGACTCTGCTGTTCCAGAATATGCCCTTTCACAGAAATCTTTCTTGCTTTACTGATACCAGAAGTGCCTGTCCCACCTCTGCTAGCAGTAGAATGAGAGAATAATTGGAAACTGAACTCTTTAAAATGCTTCTCAGATAGAAAAGTGGAGAACAGTCCATTGCTGGCAGGTATTATAGCTCTGCAAAAGGCACAGTGTTTGAATTCCAGGTAATCCTTTCCATTAGTTACATTAGAACAACTCTTAAGAATAGTAACAGAAAGCAGAACTGAGACTAGAAAGTCATAATAATTTAGGACAAGAGACAAATATTTATCATATGGATGGTAGACACTGTCTAAATAAAGAAAGCTAGCTATGTTTGAAAAGTAAGAAACAGAACTGGAATCCACCAAACCACAAAAAAGGCTATGCCCTTTATGGGAAGGAAATAAGTGGTAGCAGTATTGTGTGTAAGTCTCTACCTCCAGCAGGCAAGGAAGATCACTAAAGGGAAAAGTGTACAGCCCTCTAGACAGTGAAGCCTGGGAAGGAGAGAAGGTACATTTCACATGCAGTTAGCATAAAATATTGAGAGTGCTTTTTAAGTCTTTAAAGAATTAATTATATTGTTTTTCTAATACAGAATTGTTTCAGTTGCCCTCAGGCTTGTGAAACTTTTATATCCATACAGAGATCACAATCTTGAATCTCATCTTATGTACTGGAAAGGGTTTGAATTGCAGACAACTTAAGATGATTGACTTTAGAAAATCAGAAGTAGTTTGAGATGTGAGAGACTCTTACAATGCCTTTCAATACCATGCTTCTGAAATAAGCTTATCATTACTTAAATATGCCAAACTTCTACCTCGTGATATTTTTAACTTATGACTCCAAGCAGTTTGTTTTTAAAAGTGAAATTTTAAGAAAAACATGTTTAATTTAAACATCCTAAGTAGTATTTTCTACTTAAATCAAAATTAATGGATAGATTTATACAGTCACTTTTTCCCAGGATTAGTCATTAAAGGAAAAAAATCCTAACTTTAATGCAACATAAGTTATTTAATTTAGATGCTCTCTCAAGCCACCTATTTCTTCTTATGTTCTCATCCTATGTTTTTAAGGAGGCAGCACAGATCTTTACAAATCTTGACCTTTATTAATCATTGACTGATTCTTTTTATTTTTTCCTTCTCCAGTCTTAGAGCAAAATAAATATTCTTTAGATCAATGTTTAAGTAGACAGAATTGAGTAGTACAGGTGCATGAGGAAGGATGAAAGCTATTGAAAAAAAACCTGTCTTTTTATGGTCTTTCCCCTGTTTAAGTTTAAGGGGATTTAAGACACAATTAACTTAAGACACAATTTAATTTAAGACACAAAATTTAACAATTGTTTAAAAATATTTTTTCTTATCTATCAGAAAACAACTGGTAAAATCCAACTTCTCCTTGTCTTTTAAAACACATTTATGGCTTACTACCATAAGGAAAATGATGCATGACATGGGTTTTAATCACTGCATGAGAAAATGTTTGGATTTTTAGTTTATTGTTATTCCATACAGCCTGTAAAATCTACAGCTACAGTAATCTGGTCCCATTTATGCCTATAATATACATAGGTTATATGTGAATGCCAATCAAACATTTTCCCTTTAAAAAAAACTACTTTTAAAGGTAGATTGCTGGCATTAAAATAATTTATCTTTTTATATGCATCATTAAAAAAAGTTATGTATAGAATTTACTAGGGAATAAAACTGATTATACATATCATTGGATTTTCATTCTATAGACCCTCTAGTCCCATTTTTTTCTAGTTGAGACTGTAAAAAATGTATAAAAAATAGCTTTTCTTTTGCTCAAATTTTAATACTTTTGTCTTTTAACCTATTTGCATGTATTTCTGCTGCAAAAGATGAATCCCAGGAACAGCTGGTAATAATTTTTAGATTATTGTCTGTGTTGGGTTTCCTAATTAATTTTCAAATAATCCCAGAGTTTTAATTAAAATATTATATCTTCACAAGCAAGGCAAATTTATCTACACATTTGCCTATGTTATAGATAATGTATTTGGGGGTAGGTAAATTACTGATCATAAATAAATAAACTAATCATTACTAACGGTGAAGAAGCTGTTATATATTGAATAGACAAACATGATATTAGATTATTTAGTGAGAATTGTATATTGTTCTTTAAATCATAAATGTGGTACCACTGTTCAAAGAATTGCAAAGCATTTCTGCCACAGCAAGTGATAACAAGTACTGTGAGCCTTTTGGAAAGCAAAGAAAACCCCAGAGCCTTAAACTCCAGCAATGATTTACCTTCCATGCCTCAGGAAATGCTGCTGGGGTCAAGAACTGAGACTCAGCTCATCCACAAGTCAGTCCCACTTGAGACCCAAATTAAGAGTCTTTGAAGTAACCAGCAATACCTGCACCAGCTTCCCTCTTCAGACATCTCAAACTACTCAAGTCCTTATTTTTCCATCCGTGGGCTGCTTGTAAATTCCCACTGGCAGTTCAACACTTTGTATCTCCTCATCCATTAGGTTAATTCGGAATGAATCATACTGAATTCAGGACACAGATCCTCATGAATTACATTTCATGCCTTGGGATATTATGACAGCTCAGAGGAGTTGGTCCACACCCACACTTGTTAACAGATTGCCACAAAGCAAAACCAGAGATGGGGCAGGGGTACTGCAGAGGGGTGGGCGATGGATCAGGCAGAGACACCATCTTGCCATAATAAAGATAACACTTCTAAATGACAAGCGAAGTTCAGCAGAGGGGATCCTCAAACTCAGAGAGATACTGACTTGGTAGAGTCTTCTCTTTTGGTTTGCTTCAGGCTGGAACTCTATTTTCTGATTACATGAAGATGGAGTTGAGAAAAAGGATGCGTGCAAAGACTCACTGAACACAATGAGAGTGGAGCTTTGGTAGTTTGGCATGAGCAGTGAAGACATAGCAGCTCAACTTTCCTGAAGAAAAAAATAGCTTTGACTGAAAGGGAAAGCATTTCAAAATATTACTAATTAAAAATGACTAATTTGGAACCATTTTCACTGATAATTGCCTGCAACATAATGTCAGACAAAAGTAAAAATAAGATGTCACTCAATCCTTACATTTACCATAACAATGTATTATATGAATTGTACTTTTTCAATGTATTGTACAGATAAGGTTGAGTCAACAATCTTACTGTTGCAGTTGTATTCAAATCAATGCATTTTTCATAGCAAAGCAACGTTTCAAATGCAGAAACAGCTTTATTTTTTCATACCACTAAGAGGAAAAACTAAAAAAAGGCCTGAAAGTCTTCTTACATGATAGCATTAAGAGACTGAAAATGTACCAAATAAAATATCATATTCCTAAATTAAAATTATCTTCCAATTTTTCTGAGCTGTGGAAGTATGAAAATTATTTGTTATGTTGTTCTCAGTATCATTAATCTATCATGTACACTTCTGCAGAAAAACAAGAACCATCATCCAATGTGCTTGTTACTCATATTGATGAGTAAAAAGGAGATGGAGCAAGAACAATGGCTAAAAAAAGTTAACATCTAATTAAAAAGTTGTTATGAGTAATACCTTTTTTGCTTTTATCACAATTAAAAGTCTGCTTTGCTCTCAAGCCTCTTTAACTGGATACAAGACAGTCAATTAAGTAGTGGTGTGATTGAATATATCTTTAAATAATATCAAAATAATGATGTCCTTATCATGGTCATGGCAAATCATTAACACATTATCTTAATAAATGGAGCTACATGTCAAAAAATTTAGCAGTCAAAAATGTAAACATATTAGAAAACCTGGGCTATAAATTTCTGTGATATACCACACCTTTTCCATTTCCTCTTATAAAATGTTTCTGAAAGCCATATTTAATATATTTTTGGAATTTGGTGTTCATTCACCTGTTATGTAGAGGTATCATGACAGAACACATTCACACACTCTAAGTTCAGCTTTGTCATCTCAGATGCCTGAAAAAAAATACTCTAAAATCCTGTACAGGGAATGGAACAAGTTGTCAACTTGCCAAAGTCCAGGCAAAGCCATTGTGATGGAAAGCTGCAGGTAGCTGCAAAGCAGTTCCACTCTGGTGTGATATGATTTATGTCATGCAGGTGCCTCTTGATCTAAATTGACATTTTTGGGAAGTTACTGTGACCAAGTCTAGACTTAGAGTGATGTTTCATAATCAGTTTGAGCCAAAACACCTTCTTCCACCTTTTCTCCCTGGCTGCAGTTCCCACTCTGACCATGCATTGGCATGAGGGCTTGCTGCACTCATGGCACCATCAGCAGAGAAAGTTATCCAGCTTAAATTGGTTTCCTTTCCTTTAAATTGGTTTTCAGCCCTGCAAGGAAGAGTGCTGAATCTGGATGAAATAAGAGGAGTGTGAGGGGAGGCAGGTGTCAGAGCAGCACAGATTTGCACCTTTTTAAAGCAGTCATGAAACATCACACCATTAATGGCTGGCATAGCTGCCAGGTGAAGCTCTGTGTCCTCTCAAGAGACTCCACTGACTAATTCAGGAGCCTATTTGAGCCAGAGGTCCCAACTGAAAAAGTGAACACTCTTCATAGTGTATAAATAGCAGGAACACAAAGGTATGACAGCAGCAGAAGTTCGGTGTCTTAATGGGTTTTGTGCATCTTACTCTAAAAGGGGGTTTATGTAGGGGAGTTTTGGGTAATATTTTCTTTCAAGGTGATGGTGTCAGAATCATTTTAAATAGAAAACAACTAGACCAATGGGTTTGCATGTCCAGAAATTGCAGGAAACTAGCAAAATTTTTCCCCTCCCCAGGCCTCCTGCTGCTGTAAATGTAGGAGTTGAACTGCTACATTTACCTCTTGAACTGCTGGCTCAGTCTGCCCTGGAAACCACACTCCATTTTCTACCTCCATTTTCCTCCTTTCCTCGGGGACAGATTGATAAAAGGAACTCCCCAAATAAAACAACTCTGAAAAGGTGAGTATTCATAAAACTAAAATGCAGGCAGTGAATTGTAATTGGTATCAACTCAGAAAAGTCTTTCAAATACACTGAGTTATGCCTTTTCTGTGCCCCTCCAGTAACTACTACAATAACATTTTAGTACTTTTAGTTTTTGATATAAAATAGGTTGAGCTATTATTGTTGGTAACACATTTGCATGTGTGTCCACTATAGTAAGTATTCTGAATGTTCTAAAAAATCCCTTAAGATAATTTATTCCCCAACAGCAGTTCCAAAATATTTTGTCTTGGATTCTGCCTTTTAAGTGTAACTTCTGTTTGTTTGTTTTTGCTAAGAAGAATAATCTTACTGATTTGAGTATCTCATAATGGAAAATATTTGCATTTATAAGCTTTTTTAGGTGCCTGACCTTTCCAAAGCATTGGGAGACTGTAAATGGCACTTTGGAAAATGTTGTTATGATAAGATATCAGCTATGTTAACTGCCATTTGACAAAGGTTAAAAAAATGAAATATTGGTTGCTTCCTTTATATGAGTATTGAATATCTTTATTAAAAGTTAAAAAGGTCTTCCAAATAGAAATCCTCTAATTTTGATTTAAGTGGGATGAATTCTCTGTTTATAATAAACTTATGGGAGATTAAAACCACACACAAGAAACCCACAAAAATTCTCTACTATAAACCCATAGGTATCTTGGTATCAATCCCTAAACATATAAACCAGCACCAAGAAGCTAGTCCTCCTTTGATTTTTAATGAGGAGAAATGTACCATGCATGCTCTTAGATATCTCGTGAAAATCTGACCATGAATGAATGATTAAAAATTACAAGCATTTATTACTTCAAATTAATTGCTTTGAAAGCTGTGAAAGAAACTCAATTTATAACCCCACAGTCTCACATCTCCAATCTATTCATTACATTAGTGTACAGAGAAGTAATTTTGCAATGGTTGTTATAAATTTTTCTAAATATGCCTAATATGGTTAACTGAAGTATGTGCTTCATTTATTTCTGTAGTGAACATGAATAGTTGCTTGATAGGTTTTTTTTAATGATAAATATAAAATTTGTCTACTATTTATCTTCCAATATTTTCAATTGTTGTAAACTTGCTGTTGGAATGACACCAGCATACTGGTAATTTAACATATAACTAGGTGAAGGACACTTGAAGCAGCTGAAATTACTGATTCAGTAGAAGGTGACATTTGCCACAGAGCTCCAGGTAAAAGCTCAGGCCTCACAAACACAAAAAAATCCTGTAAATTTAAATTTGGGGTCTACTGAACTGAATGACTTCTCTCTCCTTTGACTTCCTAGCTCCATGGTTCTCAAGAGCTACCTCTGAGCAGTGAAACAAGTGTTTAACATCTGAGATTTTTTGCATTTGGTCTTTTCTTTGTGTATATTTTCAGATTGGCATGAAACCTAAGTATTCAATAAACTTCTCGTTTCAGGTGATATTTTACTGTCTTGTGTGGAAAAGAACAAAAGTACCTAAGTAGTCCATTGTCACAATTTTACCTCAGGCAAAAGAATAAACAATTAAAAGAGGACAGATTGTGGAAAATACTGCTGTGTTACCTTTTGTTTATAACTCTTTAAAGCATTCTCAGACAGGTACAGGACACCAGCTATGGTTGGCATGTGAACGTTGAACACACTGCCAGTCTTATTTGTCAGTATGAAATTTAGACTAATAACCATGTTTATCCTAATAATTCTCAAGCCTATCCCAAAACAAAGAACTGCAATGACCTATAGTTCATCATGCATTCATTACTAAAAAAATACTATATAAAGCTTTATAATACATGCCATACATAAACTGTTGGAATTATTTTCATTTTTTAATATCAATTATGCTGTGTGGCATCAAGTTTAATTTCTGTGAGTATTTTTTTTCATTTTCAAGTTCGTCAGATATTAAATATGTAAAATTATATAGGTAACAATCTGGATATTTATTAAAGATATGTGTTGATTATATCTTGAGATTATATGGACTGTGTATTCGTCCATAATATCCTATGAAAACAGACAAGAATAGCACTTCAGAATGCACAATCTGGAGTCTCAGTGTTACTCATATGTTAACAAATGTAAAAAAAGATCCTGTTCAGCTGATTGCTTCAAAATATTCACACTACTATGTTCTAAACTATAAGAGTTTATCAAAAGCATTTAAACCTTAAACCCTTCAGACCCTCAGTGTTCCTTCAAACAACCTTGTATTTTCCAATGACCTGACAAACTCTCAATCCCTGATAATTTTTGCTATTAAGAATGCATGCAGATTTAGATGGATTTTTCAGAATGAAACCTGTGTGCAGCACTAAATCTAAATACAAATCCACAGTATGTCTGAGACAAAACCAGTGTTCAATGCAGCTTCATTCTGCTTCTTTGAATTGCATGAGCACATCCTGACTTAACCTATAAGGCTGGAAAGCATTTATCCTAGAGCTGGAAAACAGAATAATTCCTGTAAAAACTGTAAATTCCTGGGTAAAAACTGTGCTAAAGTTTGTCATTTCTCCAATTCATTATTCTTGAAATAAGCTTTATGTATGATTAACTTTGCTGCTCACAAGAGAACTGTATCCCTATGGCAAGATATTCTGGAGGAGTTAGTAAATTTAAATACAGTTATAAATGATGGTGCACAATATTAAACTTTTGAATTTGACATTTGCTGTTTAATATTTTAATGCTTGTGCATAGCACCATTGTATGATGATTTGGTTTTTTTTCTTTTTAACACAAATAAGCACTTGTTTGTTTGTTTTTCAGCATTATATATGATGAAGTCCCTACATATAATTCAGAAACCTTAAGTACAGCTTGAAGCAAAAAATCTGGTACAAATTATCACAGAACAACATGATTCCTAATTTTTTAAATGTATAAAATTAAAGTTTTTCTAGGGCTACAATGTCACATGAAATAATGTACTATATGTGCCTAAATTGCATTTATTTCTGTGTGTACTTAATATGATCTTGGTTACAATAATTTATATCCTTCAGTCTGCGACAGAGCATTCCTAAAAAGGTTTTGCTGTATCTGATTATATTTCACTCCAAGAATAAGGAGCATATAAGTTTTGATTGTTTAAGTCATAAACGATCCAGTATTATCCAACTGATATGCAAAGTCTTCTCTCATATTATCAAAATAAACTGGGTTGTATTGCACAAGCAATATGAAATAGAATATTCTCATATATCTAGTCTGTACATAAAGAATCAAGTTGACATAGTTGCAGAGATACTGAGCAGACATTTCTGATTTCATTAAATCCTGTTTAGATGTTTAGCACAGATAAGTCTGCTATATAGCATCTAGAGCAGACATTTCTCAATGGATTATAACCTAGCACAAATAAAAAGTTTTATTCTTCCACCATTACATCAGATACATGTGTCCCAGAAAAAGCATTGATAAAGTGGGATAAAACTTGAACAAATGCATTCTCAAATTATGTCTATACGTAAATAAATAAATATAATATATAGGGAGAGATTAGGTATACATGTATACGTATTTAATCTCAGACACACACAAATGCAGAAAGAGAGAAAAAGAAGGCTTTAAAATATATATGCTATTTTTAATATCTTAACCATGACCTTTTAGGATTTGATCAAATTAGGAAAAGGAGTGGAAGGAAAATCAGTTGACACATTGACACAGGGCTGTAACCACAAACTTTTCCTTAGTGCAGTTGAATGTTTCTGACTCGCTCACTGTCCCTTCAGTAATCTCTATTGGGCCCTTCATGGACAGCCTCAGCTACAGAATAGTTGGGTTAATGCAATCTGAAGGTTAAAAATTTTAAGATGGAAGTGTAGGCTACCTTAAAACCACTTTTTTTTTCCTCTAAAAAGTTAGATTTAGTGATTAAAACTTCTGTTATCACCCTCTTTACTAGATTTTTTATTTTTCTTAAGTGAAGACCCTTGTTCAGAGCCCACTTTCATGTTTTGCTTCTGCCTTTGTAACTTGAAAGCTGAAAATGCCAAGAATAAAATTAAAAGCTATTTTCCCTGTTTAAAGTAGAACATGTAAAAGAGTCTGTGTGCAATTTTGGTCAGGCTGCATCTGATTTGACTGAAAAAAACTGTACATACATACTCAAGTAGGTATTTTGATGTTCTGAACTTCCTAATAGCACTGCTTCAGAGAAATAAAGAGAACTTTTTTTAATAATTTCTTCCCTTCCAAACAAATGATCCTGTTTGAGCACATTTATAAAAAAGCAAACAATAAGACATTTATTTAATTTGCTTAAACTTAGTAAAAACCCCTCACTGGTGTTATTATTGCTGCTTCTGACACTTCACAGGCTCTCCATTTTCAATGTGTATCTCCTGTAATGGTCCTCAGAGCCTACAACAACTTGGGCTTGGGCTGCTTGGCATATCTAACTATTATCATTGACAAAAAGCAAAATTAAGAGCAAAATGCAAACTTCAGCCCCAACTAGATAAATATTTCCCTGTGTAAGATTTTCCTGAATGGTTGGTTTATATTTTCATTTATATCTTGGTACGAAAAATTGTCAAAACCACTTTTAGTTTTGTTTCCTTATTTGTTTTTGTTTGTTTGCTTGAGGTTTTGTCGTGGCTTTATTTGTTTTTTCCATATGCTGATAGCATATATATTCTTCATCCATTTACACTAGATTTAAAACATTTCACTTTTTATTAACCAGTTTGCACATAAGTCATGAACTATGTGAGTTTTTCAGCAAAGCTTTTTCCTAATGTTTCACTAGGTGAGTATAGCCCAGGAATTGATATAAAATGAAACCAAAATATTTCAGAATAGTGAGGTTATAAAATTCCCAATAAAAAAAAATTGTTTAAATCTTTTTGCAATAAATAGTTCAAACAGAAAAAGTATTTTTAATTTTAATTTCTTTTCAAAACACTCCATGTTGTTTTTTGAAAGGATAATCCAAACTCTTAAATAAATATTAAAAAAATTAGAAGACACTGGAAAAGTAAATATTGAAGTTACAGTTTTAATAATTCCCATGTGAAACTGTTGCCGATATTATGTTAATCTGATCATAGAATATATCAAAGAGCAAGTGTCCAATTGATACACATAATCAAAAAAAAAGTTTGATTTTGTTCAAAGACAGTTGATGTCTGTCTTTTAAAATCATATAAACTTGAAATTCTTCATATAATGAAAAAAATATGTTTGTATTGCAGAGTGAATAGAGCATTTACATGTAATCTGAAGAAATTAAAGTTCTCAATATTCTTTCAATTCAATTTCCATCCTGAAAGGAGTCACTGATTGCTAGTTATTGCATATCACTTTAGTTAATATATTTATACATCTACTGATTAATCTAGTTAAGGATGGCTTTTGTCAAGATCAATTTCCGTGGAAGATTTTTATGACAATGCAGTGCGGTAAATGCATCAGCATTCTTCCGTCCCTGATGGGGGAGCTGTTTTCTATTACTACCTTAGAAATAATATACTAAAAGTATTTGCATTAAATTTTTTCTTGAATCTGTGCCAGGAAGGGTGAGAAAGAAGAAATCCCCAATTCACTACACGATAGTTAATTCAATTTTATCAAAATAATGTCCTAGACAAATAATGTCCAAAACTGATATGCTCCTTATAAAAAAATTACTTGGTCACAAGTAATGTTTTGGGTTGAATGGAATTTAGGAAAATTCACTTTATTCAGTTGACAGGGAAAGTCTCTTGGTTCCTGTACAAACTTACCTTTTAGGTCCATTCATATTGTGCTGGAAGTACTTTATTCCTTTTTTGTTTAATTGTTTGTGGGATTGTTTTTTTGTTTGTTTCTTTGTTTCTCTTTTCTAACATCACACCTACTTAGCTAAAAATAATTCAACAATAGTTTTATATTTCTGGGTTGATTTTGGCATGTGAAATTACAGCCTTGTGCAGAACCAGGAGACACACTGAAACAGTGGGGAGGACAGAGGCTAACTACCTTGTGAGATGTTTAAAATAATTATTTCATGTTTTGTAATTTTTTAATCCAGATCCATTTTTGTCTGGTGTAGAATCACATTTATCTTCTTTAATAATATGACATGAACCAACTGGTTCCTAAAGTCAAGCTTTTTTGAGTCAGGCCAACAGTATTCTTTGTTTCCTTGAGGGGGGCAGATATTGGACAGTGTTAGTGTGAAAAACACTGTAACCTGAAAGGTGAAACTGAAAAGAGTCAGAATTTACCAATAAAAAATCCCAGAATATAATTTTTAAAATAAGTTTACATATAATGGATATGATATATTTCTATCATAAACACATAACATGTGCATGACTCTATAATTAAAAATATAGTTACCCAAAGTCCTAGGGTAACAATATATAAGGAGTAATGTTAATTAAATCCTTTCTGAACAGGTCTGTGTTAGTGTTTTCAGGTTTGTGTTTTCATTACTGTTACAAGGGGTCTTATGTTATCAGGGATTTGTACATTTGATTTGGTTAGTATGTTGAAGGTAAGAAGAAGAATATTGTGGAACTCAGCTCCTTGGCCATTATGTTCCTCATTCCCATGCCTTGCCTCCCCTGACCTCCTGCTCATTGCAGCTTTTCTCTCCTGGCCCACGCTGCTACCACACCACAGAGGGGCTCAGAGCAGAAAACACTCTTCATCTTCCTACAGCTCCAAGCTTTGCAGGACACAATCTTTTGAAGAGAGTATTTAACATAATGTTTTATCTGGAAATGTTGTTTCCAGAGAAGTAGTTTGTAGTGGGGTCACATAGGTACCTAAAAGCCTTTTTAACAGGAGAAAAGCTTGAATGTAATTAGCATTTTTTATCCCTGCAACAGGATTAAGTAAGTGATTGCAAAATTGGAAGTGAAGTAACAAACAGAAAACATAAAGTCCAGAAACTAATGTTTCTTTCCTCGTCTAGATTTTTGTACTTCATTCCATAGCTCTCCCATGCTATTTCTTATGAAAAAACTTTGATAAATTAAACTTGCTTTCAGTTTTTATCCTGTCCTTCTATCTCGTGCATTTCTGGTTACTATTCAGTGAAATAAACAGATATTTCTGATGATATATCAAGATACCTTTAAAGTGACTCTCTAAAGTTGCTAGTTGCAGAACAGCCATCCTTAACACACTCCCAAATACCAGCTGAAGGGCCTGACCTCTTTTCCTCAAACAGCTCTGGATACTTTGAGCATGATGGGAGCCTGTGGGTTCCTAGGATTGAGGTGTGCAGATTCTCCTGCTCTGGTTTCTCACATTTTGCCTTAGCAAGCCTGACTTAAACCATATCAATTACCCCTTAGGGAAACTCCTCCCTTCAGTCACATCCTGCTCTGATGTTGTTTCATGGAAGCCAAGCAAGATAATAACCCAATAGGATTGTGATCCCATGGCTTTAGTTTTATTAGCTGTGTATAGAAGAGCCCACAATGCCTCATGTGTCTGTCACCCAGCAGTGCTGGAGCCAAATGAATAGGATGTGTCTCAGATATGTTCTGGGGGTTGGATCCACCTCTAGTTAGATACTGCATGGAGGTGTTCTGTTTAAGAACTGAATTCCAGTAGTTCTTTCAGTGGAAATACACTGTTATTACTGTGATCTTCCTCAGAAGTGCCCAGCACTGCTCCACAGAGGAAGATTTGGAGGTGAACCATCACCATTGACTTTTCAGTACATCCTGTGCACCTGGAGCTACACACATCCCTGTAACGTAGGTGTGACCTCCTGAACATTCCCTGACACACACACATAACCTCTTTCATTTCCAACTCCAGCTGGAGGACTGTGAGGTGAGAAGGACAGAAATGAGGCAAGAGAGCAGGAATTCAACAATTGGTTATCTGCTAAAGAAATCCTGGACTGCCCCAAGCTCCTAGTTCCTTGCTCTGTCTTCACTTTGGGAATGGGAATACCACCCATTCCACTTCTCCAGCATCCACCAACACTTTGATTTTCCAAGTAAGGGACAAACACACCATCCCAATTACATTCTGGAGGACTAACATTTTATGGCAGTGTCTAGACCAGTCACAAGATGTGGCCATCCCACTCTCAGCTGAGCAGAATTCTCCTGGCTTCGACAGCCATCTAAGTGAACCTTGGCATTATTCCAACATTAAAATATTCTGCATCTCTGCAAGGTATTAACTGAACCCCAGAAATGAACATTGGCTTTCCTCAGGGAAACACAGACCTTTCAAAGGTTATCCATGCCACTAAGGCATTAAATCTAAGTGCAGAAAAACACAGTTTTATGTTAGGGAACCTTCAGTTTTTTTCACTTGTTCCAGTTCTCACAGGTTTTTTACAGGCTTTTAAACAACAAATTAATATATTCTTGTATCTTCTTGATATAAGGCTATAAGGCTAAGTACTGTAACATCACATTAATTTATGGTCAGACTTTCCCATCCATGTCTGAAAGTGATGTTTTCAAGTTAACTCTTTTATATTCACCAAAATCTATTTAGTTTTCTGAAAACAGTCTTTTTCAAACCCAGTTCTTTTCAAATTACTTGATTTTTTAGAACTATGAAAATTCAAAACTGAGATTAATTCTAAAACTCATAGACAAAAAGCCTCTAGCTAGCCATTAATAATTACACTCTTCTTGAAATAGTCTCACCATAAAGTATAGTTAGCAGGACAACATCAAAACCCAGAAAGGTTCTGCTTTTTTTGTTTTTTTTTGTTTTTTTTTTTTTAATCAAAAATATCTCAGTAAGCCACATTAGTTAAAAAACAAATGTACAGTCACTTTGCTTTCTGTTCCCTAGTCTTGTGTTCAAACAACCTAAAATCATTTAGGACTGGCATCCAGGAAAGATTTTCTGAATCAGTGTATCAGAAACAATACCTTCAGAACAATGGAAAGCTCTAGAAGGAAACATGCTACGTGTCTTCTTTTCTATACAATAGTTTCTAAAAAAACGATATATCAGCATATCAGAAATTTACCTGGATAGCCTGAATCATTCAAAGTAATAGTTTACTAAATCAAAGAAAATATGAGTTATTCTCTGGCCACTATTAGCCATAAGCTGGTAATCACCATAAAATGCTCTGCCAATGACTGTCAGAATTAATTTGCAAGCCTTCTGCTTTTTCTGATGTTGTGTTGCAGAATGTACTGAGCTTCACTTGCAGTATTTTTTTCTATGAGATTTATATATATTTTTTCCTATGAGATTTGTTTCCACCAGATTGGTTTCCATTTTCTCCTGTAGCCAACATGCCAGAAAATCTATCAATAGGTTACTGTTCTGACACCAAAGCATAATTCCAGTGGAACCTACTGTTTGTTTCTTACAAGTTGCCTTCATTGCCAATCCACAAGAGAGATAAATTGCTATATCCTGCAAAATCTAGTAACACATGCACTCAGTTTTGGAGCCTTCATTACTTCTGCAGCAGTAGGACGTGAAAATGACCAATCATAGCCACCATCCACTAGACTAGAAAAAGTGAAACAAAATGCTTTCTTCATGCATCAATTTCTCTTCATTCACTTATGCATAAATGTCCATACATTCAGAATTATCAGATGTTATTATGATAACATTACTGTTTGCTGGATGATTTGCCCAGCACAACCTTTGTAATTACAGAATATCTTTGCTGCCAACAAAGCACAGAAGTCTTCTGAGCAGAACTTAAACCACAAAATCTCAATGAATCGCAAAGTATGTACAAATATACAGAGAAGGGAAAGTTTAGGAAGAAAAGTTCAGATACTCTGATTACTGTTTGACTTTCAGGAAGATAAAACCTAGTATCAGTAACCAAAAGCTTAGCATTCAGTATTAATTATTAAGAATTTTTTTGTCAACAACAATCTTGTCAATGATATAGCATACATCCCTGCATGGAATCAACATGTGTCTAATGTCTTTTAATTAAATTATTGATGTCAGCATGCCATCACATTCCCATTAACTCATCAAATTCCTTCATACAATTTGAACAGAGGTTATGTTTGCTACTTACCTAACTGGGTCTCCTGAATTGTTAGCTTACTCTCCAAGGGATGTAAAAGCTTTGGTGGTTTATCTGTTAGTGGGGCTAGAAAAGAAAGAAATTCACATATGTAGTGTTCTGATTATTATTGGGTAGACTAAGACTTGGTTTTATACCTATTATTTCAAGAAGGCTTTGGTTTTCTTTTGTTTTAATAATGTTCATGCCTTCAGTAACTGTAAATGTTTTTGCTTAGACAGTAAATATAGCAGCAAAATTAAAGGTCCTTGTATTAGGAAGTAATTTCTTTGAACCCCCACAAAAACAAACAAAGAAACAAAAAAAAAAAAAAAACACCAAAAAAGCAACCAAGCAATAAAACAAAACCAACAAAAAACCCCAAACCAACCAACCAACAAAACCCCAAACCAAAAATGCACTGACATTGCAATTTTCTCTTTCGGTAAATATTATCCAGAATTTCAGTTTGCTGTGATATTCAATTGCTTTTCTATAAGGTATAGTCATTAAAAGATAAATAACATAAATTACTGTAAAACAATTTAGAATATTTGATGACAATTTTATTTGAAAGGTATTCCCAACACTGAAACTTCATAAAGTGGAGTACTAAATAAGTTTTCAAAATCCAAGGAATGCATACAGTGAAATAATGTCAAGATTCCTAATATAATGGCTTCTCTTTTACCTTTTAGTCTACCCTGAAATAATATTAGTAGACTTTATGCAATAATGGAATAGAATGAGTTTTGTAGTGGTAAAAAACCTTCTGAAGGTAGTTGAAATGTGTTCAAACCATGCATGTATATAAATCATCCTATTCTACTAAATATAACATCTGCTTACTTGATTTATAGAAGTGACATTGATTATTACTACTTTTGTTGTTGTTAGCAAGTGTACTTTTTACTGTGTCTGAGAGATGAGTGCATGCCATATGAAACAAAAAGAATAATTTTTTCCCTTTAATTCTGGTAGTAAACATTCATGGGAAGTTTCCAACTTTTCTAGTCACCTGCAACATTTTGATATTCTGCTTTTCAACATCAATTCATACTTCAGTTTTTAACACAGATTATGGGCTGTCGCAGATTTAAAATACATTTGACATTTTGATATAGCTCTAGAATATTTGTTCCCTTCAACTTGTCAAAATCAATGCTCCTTTTCTTACTGACACACACACATACCCATATGTGTATGGGCTTAATCTACTAAACACACTTGTCTCCTGTCAGTGGAATAGCAGGAGAAGTTTATTTGCATTCTCTTCATTATGTTTCCCCTGGTCTTTTAGTAAATTATCAACGTTCTTTAAAAGGTACAGCATTAATTTCAACTTTGCAACAATTAGAGAATGGAACCATTATCAACTTGTGTTTCTGCTTTATGGACATTATCCTTTATATGATAAAAGTATAAACCCACTCAGTTGGTATCAGAGGTATTAACCCATCAGACCTAGCAATGAATCAAAATTCAGGGGAGTGGTAAAACACGTGTACTTGGTCCAAAAACCTTCTCTCAGCTCATTCTTCTTACAGCTCCTAGTCTCCATGGGAAATCATTCTGCACTACAGGATTTGGAGAGAGCTGAAAGGTTTTTGGCATCATCTCTGGCTTGCTACTTTTCTTTACACCAATGCTAATTCTTTTTATCTGTTTTTCTCTCTATTTTTTTTTTCCTTAAAGGCTAAAGTGGGTGGAAGGGAAAAGGATTCAAAATATATTTTCTTCTTAAACTGTAAAATTAGTCATTCCCATTTCTTAACTTCTCTGTAAAAGCTCATAATTCGTCAGCACATTGCCATTTTTTAAACATCCACTATGAATTTAAATTTAATTTTGCATTTCTGTCATTTTCAACTCAATTATTATTCATCAGATAATGTCTTCTGAGTCACTGTTTTTCTAAATCTGTTTTGAAACTGTGAGCAAAGTTCCCTCATTGTAAGTAAAGATATAGTAACTTGTGGAGTTAATATGAATGCAATGAATAAGTAGATTAAAAACCAGCATTTTTTCACTTTAAACAAAGATCAACATTACTTTTATGATCCTGTATCTCAGGTCTCTAAGAAGCTTTCTACTTTTAAATTAAAAGGCCCCGGATGTGGAGATAAGTTATCCTTCAACAGAAGTATGATGTTGTTATAAAATTAATGTCCAGTTTAATTTTTGAGATTTAATACATAATTAAACAAATAAAATGCTACTGAAAACAATAAGTTAGACACATAATTGATGCATCAGAATCACAGGAGCATGTAGGTGGAAGGATCCTTTGGAAGCTGAGTGACCCAACCTCCTGTTGGAAGCAAGGCCAATACAGGAGGTTGTCAGGACCTCCTCCAGTCACATTTTGAAGATCTCTGTGGGTGCAGATTTCACCATCTTGGGTGTTCCAGCTGCCAACCACCCAGTGGCCCTGCACTGGACTTGGTTCAGTACATCTGTCTTTTTGAACAGCAAGAAGCTGAAAATTTCTCAGTGTCCCAGGTGTGGCCCCAGGATGGGGAAGGATCACCCTCCTGGACATGCTGGCTAAAGTCTTGCCAAGAGCTGTGCAGTTGGGATTTACCAACTCATGCTCAATTTATTGTCCACCTGGGCTGACAGGACCATTTATGCAAAGCTTTCTCCTACTCAGTCAGTCCCAGGTTCTGCTCTCCTGCATGAGATTATTCCATTTCTAGACCAAGATGCTGCTTTTGCCTTTAATAGACTCTCAAGGCTTCCTGAAGGAGCATCTCTGTTCTCTACTATTTCACCCATTCCTCCCATTTTACTTAGAGTGCACTCTGTCCCATCCCCCAGGAGTACAAAACCTCCCTAATCAAAACCTCCCTGGTAAAACAAAGATTCAACAGAAATAAATTGCATCATATTCTTATTTTAAAGGAATAGTTGCCATTGTTTGTAATCATAAGACTTTATATTTAGTAAGAAATGTAACTAAAAATTCTAAATTGGGGGAAGTATCCCAGCATTGTATTCCTTTAGATGTCTACCAATCTGATACTTTTGTATGTCTGTTCTATAAGCAATCACATTTTCCAGGGCCAACTCCTTCACCAGTCTAGAAAAGGAAAAATACCCTTGGGTACTCTGCATTCCAGAGCTTTAGACTGTAGGGAACTGCTGTGAATAGGAGTTATATAAGCAAGGAAAAGAATTTAAATAACTATATGTGCTTAAATATCAAATTTTCCAGGGTGATTTGAAACTTTTTCTCAGTCAAACAGGGCATTTTAGTGCCTGTTATTTGATCCATTTCTTGGCCTGAAAATGTATGTAAGTTTTTTCTGGCATATTAATTCCAGTGGTCTGAGGAGGAGGTGAGAATTTCTCTACACCTCTCAAGTGTCCCCTCTCCATTATGGAGAGTCAACATTAATGGACAACACAGAGTTACTGCAATCTTCGTTTAGTTTAGAATCTCTGGAGTAGACCTATGTATCTTATATAAACTTTTTCATATCCTTAAAATCATGAGGAATGACTTCTTAACTAGTCCATGTGAGAGTCTTAACTAAGCCATGTGAGAGTCTTCAAAATCAATATTATTTTCAGACAAATATATTGAGCCACAATTATCTACTAAATTGAACAGCAAAAGCATAATTTAATCCTTTCTTACTAAAATTTTACTAAATATCAAAATTCCAAGAAAATTTATAAAACTCACAACTATGTCTGTTCTCTTAAATAAGTTAAATAACTTTTATTCTCTTTTTTTTTAAATAGACACACAAAGGCAATAATTTTCATGTCCTACAAAAATATCCATGATTTGAAAGTACTTCCTGTTCTGTACTGTATGCAGAGAACAAAAATCCTTTGAATACGTTTAAAAATATAAAGAGAAGATCCTCTTCCCACCAGGTAGTGCTTATCAACATGGCTGTCACACAGGAGGAACAGAGCGCTCGGGTTCCTATTCTTGCATGAGGGAATTCTCAAGTCTCTTGGCAAGAATCTTAGTTCCTGGATATTATTATCTACTCATGCATGGATTCACTTCTCCCTTCCTCCCTCTTGGTTTTTTCTTTCTTTTTCCTTCTCACTTCTTTTTTTTCCTTTGTTTTTCACCACCCTCACATCACCCCTCCCCCCTCCACTGTCCACCCCCACCACTTTAGAATCAAGGAATCATTTTAATCAAAATTGGTATATTCCTCTTTAAAAACAATGGGGATTGATAGGTCAGTGCCTTTTAAAGGAAAGCTGTTTGATCATAAATCAAGTTTACAGCTCATCTTATGTTTGACTTCTGAACCATCATTGATGAATGGTTTGAAAACAAATATGTGTCAAACTTGAAGTAAACTAAAGCTAAAAAATAAAAAAGGTGAAGTAACCAATTCTGAAGATTTATTAAAAATTAATATACAACTTCAGAAATACCAGTCAGCTGCAGACATATCGATCCTGCTCAGAGAAAAAGTGGCTAAATTCACATTCCGTGTCTATCAGATTGGATGTACATTTAAAATATATTGAACAATTTTTCTGGCGGTAATGAAAGTGAGAGCCACCACAATCAGTCACCCTGCTGGAAACCAGCCAGAAGATAATATTTTTACATCAGCCACTGACTTCCATGCTCCTCTTCCTACGCTGCTGCTTTAGCTTCAGATGAATGTGGTCACATGACAGGTACATACACTTGCTCTGTGCAAAACACCATCATTTGGAGAGACCAGCCAATTGTTAGATTTTAACACATGCAATGAAGAAATCTTAATTCAACCTGTATATCAAAAGAGCACTAATCTGGACATCAAAATGCAGCAGCCTCAAAATGAACAAACTTAATAATAGAAAAAAATATAATTCCAAAGATCTAGGTTTATGTGTGTTTTATGAAGTGCTCTCAGATTCTCCCTTGAAAATAACTACAAAAGGTTTTAATTTCTTAGAGGAAGACAGGGTTTTCTGGAAATGTCTGAAAATCAGAAAGCCAGTTTATTGTGTGGACATTTCATTCCAGGCAAAAATTCACAGGAATAGTTGCCTAACTTGTCCAGTCTGAGTTATATATATTTTAGAACATTTCTGGTTCAAAAGTTTTATTGAAGTAAAAACTACATTTTGAGGATGAAAATCCTTCTGATCCTTCTGAGATTTGAGATAATGCAATGAGATTAAACATCTTATGTTTATGAACTTAGACCATTTTAGAAAAAATGACTGACATGTCCCTGGAAGATATTGTAACTATAGCACAGGATAAAATAGGGGGAAGAATTCATTGCTATGCAAAGGGAAAATATTCCTACACTTTGAAATCAAAGGACATCAGAGACATGGAGTTCTTTTCATGAAGTCTGTGCTGTTTCTTTGAATTCAACCCACAGTTCAAAAAGACTCCATCTCTTGGTTTGTGTTTAGAAACTTAAGAGAATTCCTCACTTCCATGTACTTTCTTGCTAATTTTCTGAGCTTGTGTTTCTTTTTCTTCTATATTTGTTATGCCAATTTTGTCATAGACTGATAATTGTGAAGACAAGGTACTTCTGTCAGGGGAGGGATATCTGAGGAGGATATAGAGGAGGTCTGACTGTAAAGCGGAACAAGTTGCCCATAGAATCCATGGCTTCCCCAACCCTGGAAATGTTCAAGAACAGGCTGGATGGGGCCCTGAGCAGCCTGATCTAGTGGAAGGTGACCCTGTCCATGGCAGAAGGACTGAAATCAGAAAAAGTCTGAAGTCCCTTCCAGCCCAAACCATTCTACAGTTCTGCAGCAGAGGCAGCTCTGCTGCCTGCTCCACACGCTCTCAGAGCTGTCCTGGGCCTGGCTGTGAAGTGCATGGGGTGCACTCACCCTTCCAACTACCTCATCTGAACATTTATTCAAGCATTGTCAAGCATGATTATCTTATGCCAACATCAGTGGAGAAGGTTTGAATCTAGAGTAAAACAATGGACTTGGGTTTAGATTGTTATTTTAAAGGGTCATGAGAGGGCTCTGAAAATAATGCACTGTCATTGGAAAGCCCTCAGTTATGAAAAGTTGATATTGATGGCCATATTCAGGAAGCATAAATAATTATAATAATAGATGGAAAAACTATAGCATTCCAGCTGATAATTGCAGTGCCTTGAAAAACTCTGTTTTTTTTGGTTTGGTTTCTTTGTTTTAATAGAAATGTCTGAAAAAGAAAATGCAGTAATGCCATAGCAGTAGTCTACAGTAGATTGCAATAAAATTATGTCCAGCCTGAAGCTACAGTCTTGAAACATTAATCTACACAGTCACTGTCCAGATGAGTGTTGATACTGAGAAGTCTGAGATTCTGGAGAGTAAATGTGAGCTGAGCAAAAAAAAAATAATGCAATGCAAAGATGCTGGTATTTTTTCATTATTTCTCCATACATAGCTATAGTCCTATGTATTTGGACCTACCAATAGAGACATCAATACCTTTTAAAAACTAAATATGTGGCAAGGTCTTTCATAAGAAGGGAATTCTTTGTACCTGCTTGAGACTTAACAGCCTTAAATCTCTACTCTCAGTTGCATTCAGATTGGTTTTCATTCACAAGGGCATAATTTAAAGTCACATATGCCATGAATTGCACAGCAGCCCTGTAAGAATATTCTGCCTCGCTGTGTGCATGCTGAATCAAGCAGTTCAAACTGGGGGCAGATACTTATAAGGACACTCAAGTTATGTGTGCAAAGCCATAGGCATATGACTGTAAATGAGCTGTCTAATGTGACTTCATTTCCACTACGACTGACTCAAAATCAGCTTTTATCTTCTGAAATGTTCCCATAAATCTTGCATTGCAAGACAAAAACGTCTCTACTTTCAGTTTATGTCTTTCTCATTGTCTTCTCCTTACCACGCATTAAAAACCCACAAAAACAACTAAACAACAATTTCCCACCCCTACTGCTTTGGGCATTTAATGAAAATGGTTTTTATTTTTTACACATAATCATTTCTTCTGATGTTTGTTTGCAAACTGGCCATAATCTTTAATTTTTTTCAATAAGCATTTTTTCAAAAATAAAAACCTTTATAGTCCTTTGAATAGAATATCAGCCCTTCCTAAAAGAAAGTGCAGAAACAGCTAAACTTGTATTCAATGAAGTGGTGGCAAAAGTTTTCATTATGCATATTGAGAAGAGACATAACTAAAATGAAATATAAAAGGTGGGAAGAATATTTGCAAGAAGCCTTTTAAAATGTTTACAGCCCGTGAGTCCCCTGAGATTAACAGCACACTAAATACTGGAAAAGAGTAAATGAAGCCAGATGTTGGGGTTTTCATTATCTGCTCATCTCTAATTGAATCTGATGTGACACTTGTGCTATCCCTATGACTTCAGAGGAGATGTTAGTTTTCTTGAACACACAGTGACATTTCCCAGAGATCATCTCCATGGAAAAAGTACAAATAATCAAAAGGTTGCCATGGCAGATGTTAATGCAGTCTTGAAATACAAAAGAACAAAAGAATATATGTAGTTAAACAATTGAGTGAAATATCAGCCTAATATCTTGAGATGCTCTTCTTGGTCTCTTTCTGTGTGGCAGATTTGGGATTGACATACTGATCTTATGAAGAAAAAGGGAAGGAATAAAGTGATGCTTTGATTCTAAAATATTTTTTTAAAATTATAGTGACAAGATTCCCCATCTCCCACAAAAAAAACCCCAAACAAAAAAGAGACCCATAGTACAGAAAGCCAAATATAAATAATAAAGTATCTAAAATATCCAAAATATTTTTTCTCTTTTCCCTGTAGTTTCTCTACACTCCACCACTGTTTTTGTACAAAACTGATTCCTACAGCAAGATAATGGAAATGAGATTTCCTAAGTAGGGTTATTAAAAGGATGTCATGCTACAGCCTGGTCTACCTCCATGGTCTGTTAAATTTTTCCCTGCACTTGGGTATTAGAGGTATCAGATCATCTGGGGAAAAAAAAGAATCTTGTTTTTACAAAAAGTCAGATTATATATTTTCAGTGCATTTTTTAAAAATAAAATCTCTTGTTAGAAAAATAATTAAATTATGTATAAAGGAGCATTTCCACCAGCCAGTCCTCTGATGTTTCAGCTTAATGAAGCAGCTCACCAGCATGTCATTCAGCAGCAATGCAGGGAGAGCCTGTAAGGGAATCTGCTCCTGTACCCACATGTTAGTTCATGCCTTTGTTTTGAAGAGTCTTTAGGGAAGTGGTGTGTTTATAACTCTTTTATAAGGGTTGTGAAACAAATAGAAACACACAGTAGCCCCCAATGAGGCCACCTGAAAAGGTGTCATATTCACCAAGCAAAACATATTTATATAAATAATAATGATTTAGGCAAACTTATTAGAAAAGCCAGACTAAAAAATTATCATCAAGCAAGCATTCTGCATCACACTATTAAAATTTCTCTGCATATCATCCTAGATTCTAGCATGATTCATTCCATGATGAATGAAGGATTCATCCTCCTCATATCGTTAACCTGTTATCCTTCTTTTTATCTCTAGGTTAAAACACAGAAAATATGGGGATGGAATTATCATAAGGCTATAGCTTCCATGACTAGAAAAATATATATTTTTAACAATTACTCCATAATTCTTTCCAGACGACCCCAAGAATGTCTCATTTATATAGTCCAATTATTCAGTGATATTTACATTATCTTGTTCAGCCCTACCTTCACACTTGTCATTGAATTTAAGCAAGTATTTACTATTATTTCTTGTCATCAGTATTTTCACAATCATTAAAATTTCTTCCTGAAATTTAGCAGTAGTTTCCTTTTTTTTTTTAACCTATTATTTTTGTACCCTGTCTCAGATTTAGAGTTCAAACCCAAGGAATGGAGTGTATTTTAGAATCATTGGAATCATAAAGAAACCTGGAGAAGATCTTTAAGATCGTCAAGTCCAACTGCCAACCCAGCACTGTGCAATCCAACAAACCATGCCCCGAGGTGCCACATCTACAGGTCTTTTAAGTACCTCCTGTTCCAATGCCTGTTCTGTGGACCCTCTCCAGCCCCTCAATGCCTTTCCTGCAGTGAGAGGCCCAAAACTGGACACAGGATTTGAGGTGTGGCCTCACCAGTGCCGAGCACAGGGGGACAATCCCTGCCCTGGTCCTGCTGCCACACTATTGCTGATCCAGGCCAGGTGCCTTTGGCTTCCCTGGCCCCCTGGGCACATCTGGATCATGTTCAGCTGCTGCTGACCAACATCTCCAGGGTTTTTTCCACCAGGAAGATTTTTCAGCCACAATTTAAAGGACCCCATTGAAGGTAGCATCAGTAGAAGAATGATTTTTTAGGAAATGAATGGTAATATTGGGAAACTTGTTCCTGCCTTGCTTTTATTATTTCTTCATTTTTTCTTGGAGTTAGGGCAGATAGTTCTTGTATATACACTAGCTCATGACCTTCGCAGACAAATTCTAGATACTCTATTTTTTTTTAATAATTAAATCTGATATAAATCTGCTAATAATGCTGACATTTCAAAGTAAGATTTCTCAGCCTCTGAGGAGGCCTTGTAAAGAGAAGAGGACCCTAATCACCCTGACCACTTCAAATCTTCCAGTGAGCTGACATTTAAATGTCTTACAATTAAAGATTTTACATATTTCATAGAGTTTTCTCTTTCAGAATTTGTATTCAACCTTTTAATTCTGTTGCTCTATTTAAAAATCATCTGATTTAAAAGGTGACCAGCTCTCATTCTCTATTCAGTTTCTGTCTTAGATTTGTAAGATTAGAACAATTACTTTGTTCTCCAAGTAATTGCAATGATTTAGTCCTCTGATTCTGTCTTTGGTCTGCTAGGAATTTGGACATAGTGTCATTTCTTGTGACCTAAAACCTGAAAAAAATCCACTTTCATGAACAATAGCAAGATTTTTATTTTCTTTTTGTACTTCTTATTTGGTGCACATGTTTTTTTCTATCCTCTCAGGCAGTTTTTTTTAATCTACTCCATTGAGACAAGGGTTTTGCTTCTAAGTTGGGAGATTTTGGACTGTAAGAAAGCAAATATCACTCCTAATCTTCAAGAAAGGCTAGAAGAAGCATCTTGGCAACATAGGCTGGCCAGCCTTTCCTTGATCTCTAAGAAGATGATGGAACAAACAATCCTGAAAACCATTACCAAGATTATTAAGAACAAGATGATGATTGAGAACAGTCAGCATGGATTTACAAAAGTAAAATTGTGCTTAACCCACCTGGTAGCCTTCAGTGATGAGATGATGGGCTCAGTGGGCCTGCAGACAGCAGCTGATGCTGTTTATCTTGGCTTAAGGAAGGCTTGAAGGGCTTTTGTCTCACTGGCAAGCTCAATGGATTTTCTATGTGGATAGGGAGATGGGTTGTCAACTGAGTGAATTGATGGACTCAGAGGGCTGCAATGAGCAGCACAAAGATTTTGGGGCAGCCTGTACCACTGGGATCAGTGCTGGTTCAGCACTTCCTTAGTGATCTGGGTAATGGAGCACAAAACTGGGAAGAGTGGTCGATGACCAACAGGGCTGGTGCCACTCAGGGGAACCCTGACAGGCTGGAGAAATGGTCTGGCTGACAGGAACACCATGAAGATCAACAAGGTGAATTGCCAAGTCCTGTCCCAGAGGAGCAATAATCCCAAACTTCAATACAGGCCTGGAGCCGAGCAGCTGAACATCGGATGGTCATGGAAGGGCCTTGGATCCATAGAACACAGGTTAGCTGTGAGCCAGCACTGAGCTCTTGCAGCAGTGAACACCAGCAGCACCCTGGGCTGCATCAAGCAGAGCACGGCCAGCAGGCTGAAGGGGATCCTTCCCCTTTTCTCAGCTGTGATGAGACACAATCTGGAGTGTTGGGCCTGGCTCTGGACTCTCCCACACGAGAGAGATATCAACATTCAGGGATCAGGACAGTGAAGGGCCACAGTGATGACAGGGATTGGAGCATTTCAGACAAGGAGAGACCAGGAGAACTGAGACTGCTCAGCCTGAAGAAGAGATGCCTCAAAGGGATCTTGTCCATGTCTAAGAAACCATGATGGCTGAAGTCAAGATAACAGAATCATGCTCTTCTCAGGGTAAGGGACAGGAGAAGAGGCAATGACACAGGAAAAAAAAAAAACCCACAGGAAATTCCACTTAAAGATGAGAAGAATATTGTTCACTTCATAGATGGTGACCCACAGGAACAGGTTGCCCAAAGATACTTCATTATCTCCATTATTGGAGATTTAAAACCAACCGGACATAACCCTCAGCAGCCTGCCCTCTCTGTCCCTATTCTGAGCAAATGATTGGAACAAAATATCTCTAGCAGGTTTATACTTGTTGTATAATTTTCAGCAAATATTAGCACTGTACAATCAGGTTTGGAAAGCCTGGAGAATTCCCCGGGTATCCTGAGTACTCAGTGTCTGTGCAGCAGGTGGGATGGGGGATGTGCCATGCAAATTCCACTATAGAGCTCCAAATTTGATCATACAGATGTTGTGCCTGGTTTTATACTGTGTGCACAGATCCTTCCATTGTAGCAGCAGACACCCTGGCACAGAGGACTTCAGATTTGCATCATCTCTGTACAAATCTTGTCTGAAGTCTCAGCTGTGCAGTTTTTGTTTCCATACATTTTCTGGTTCTCAACATGGTAGGAAATCAAGGTCTACCACAGGACATGAAAACCAAAAAAGTTACACAGTCCATGTAAGGAGAGGGAGAAGAACATGCCTGAGAACAATAATATCTGACACATATTGTCCATTTAATGTGCCAAGCTTTAAATAAAGCTCTGTCTACAAGCCCAGTGTGGCAGATGTTATATTAGCACATATCATACAGTTACTTGGCAACAAACAGAGATTAGACATCATAAACATTTGGTCTGCAGAAATGTTACCAGAGCTGGTGATTACACAACCATATTTAATGCTTGGTGCATAAAAATATCCACCCTAGTTTTGTATATACTAACTGTGTGTAAAGCAAACTCCAAACTTTTTCAGCAAAGGGCCTAGTTAAATATGTTAGAATTTTCTAATCTCTTTCAGCATTTCCTACAAGGCACTATTCAGTGTCATACAGAGGATCCCCATTAGAAAGGACATGTCTGTGCTAAAATACTCTATTTCAGAAGTTCAGTAACATGTGCTGGTGAGCAAGGGAAAGGTTCAGTGCTAACAAATCCATGCTGCTTCTAGTGTTTGAGCTCCATGCCACTGCACATGCTACACGTCATCAGGGATTCAGGAGCCTTCATCCAGTTTCCAAAAATGGTGTAGATACTTAGGAGCCCAACTGTCATGTCAGTCCTCAAAAACTTGTTATGGATCCCCTTTGTTTAATTCTTTTGTAAATCCTACTTGGTGCCATAATCCTTGTGTAAGTCTAGGAGCAGGAATATAAATCCCCATAAAACAAGTGACTTGCATGTAAAGTTTTTCTTTTTTTTTTTTTTTTTTTTTTTTTTTGGAAAATGCCATTTTCTATCAAGTTAAACTGTTTAAAAATGGATAAGAAATCTGGGATGCAGAGTCTGTGTACAAAGTAGCACCACGACCCATTTTGCATACAAATACTCTTGGCTTCTGTTGATATGGGTGACTTTGCTCTGAATTCTCAAAGTACATTACATGCCATGCTAGTGAAAAGATAAAATTAGCTGTCACCTCAAATGCAAGATAACAAAACCCTCATACCTGTATGGAACCTTAAAATGTGTATCTGTAGCTCTCCTACAAGAAATGAAGCTGTTTTTACAAGTAGTTAGAGAAAGAAAAAGATTAAATCAGAAGTACATCAATTTTTGCAGATGACAAATAAAAATTACAGAGAGAATAGGAAAACTTTGCTTCCATGAGAAAATACGCATCCTTATATTGATTGAGGGATGGCTCCTCAGAAATATTTCATCCTTGTGTTCTGTTTTGATAGCAAAGAACAAATTTTCTTTCCACAAACAGCTGAGTGTAGTAGCTATTATTTTACATGGCTCTGGGTCTTTTAAGGAGAGAAAAAGGCAAGTGAAAGTTATTACCCAGCAGTAACACCCATACCTTTTCTATGTAGTGCACTGACTGAGAATAGTCTGTCCAAAAGTCTGATACCTCCATTTAACATTTTTGAATTCTTAGTAACAAAAAAAGTCCCCTTAAAATTTAGGCAATAAAGATTAGTACACAAGGTCTCCACAGACAGGACAGCAAGCTACTGTATCAGAGGTGGAAGAAAGGATCTCCTAAGTCAAATGAACAACAGATGATACCTTCTGCTCCCACATTCTGCTCTATTACATTCATAGAGCCATGCTGGGTTGGAAGGAATCTCTGAGATCATCTATTTCCACCACCCCTTCAACACAGCAGGGACACCTTCCACTAGACCAAGCTGCATCCAGCTCGACTTGGGGCACTTCTGGGAACAGGGCATCCACAACTCCTCTGGGCAACCTGCTCCAGTGTCCTACCACCCCCACAGCAAACATAACGAGGTCTGTATTTTAATTACTAAAATATGCAGATGGATTTTCATGATTAGATGGAACTTCAAAATCACTGGATATCACATTACCATTGTACCCCACAGATATCTGGCATTTAGGAAAACTAGACAGACTTGTCTTGTGTGTAAAGAGTCAAAAGACTTGTCAAAGTCTTGTTAACTATAATGTTTTAAAAAAGTTAGAAAGTTCTAACATTTTCTTTCTAAGTTACATCTCTGCTATATATAATTACAATATTTGTTGTTTTCTACCATGCAACTTCTTCTAGAGAGGATCCAGAAATTATTGCCTCTGTCAGAGGTTTAATTAACCTGTAACATTTGTTAGTGGCACACATGGAATATGTCTCTGGTATTTTATCATACACAATACAGGTAAGATATCATAGGTTTTACTATTGCAAATGGGTTTCACCAGGACTCCAAAAGCTACCATAAGTCCTTTTCATGCCCAATTCATAATATATAATCCCGGGCAGAAACACGGAAAGTAGAAAATGACACTAATTTTCAAAAAAAACCAGAAAAAGGTAAGTACTATCTATTTTTTTTTTTAAGCTGTTTGAGAAACGCCATGTTTATGGTGTTCTCTCCTTTCTTCCCTACAGTTTTCCTTTTTATCTAATAAATTCAGGTAAATCTCAGTGCAGTTGTTCAGAGCTGATTACTGGGGAACATGCAGTAAAAGGTATAATGGGGAATGGTACCTCAGCTAGGAGGTGGCAAGCTTAGTAGGCTCTAGGGCACTAACTTAAATTAGTTATTGAGTGAAATAATCACAGATTGCTAATGTAGAGCCCAACACAATGGAGGTTTCAAAGAATGAAAGAGCACTCCAAAAAAAGGAAACTCGAGGCTACCTTCTGTGTTAAGACTATGCATCATGTCTATTCAGAACTAAAAATTAAAAGAAAGGAAAGAAAATCACTCCCAAATTCACTTTGCATTAGGAAGAGTGGAGGAAAACATGAAAACATCACACATTTCTAGTGAAATTATCTGCTTGATGTATAAGTGCAACTTGCAGGCCTTGGAGCTTTTCCTTCTATTGTTGCTTCACTACTTATTCTGATAGAAGTGAATTTATCAAGTGTTGGTGGGGTCCCAAACCAATTCCATATGTATATCTTTATCCTTCATGCATACTGCAAAAATATTTATCAATATGCTACAGATTAGGTATTCTTCATCCAGACTCATGGTAAATTTGAATTTAATATATTTTGCTTGTGACAGCAACATAAATATAAATAATTAAAACAATAAAAATTATGCTGAGTGAGGTACATTTTTTCTGGGATTTCTTTCTGAGAGTAGAATTCACTTTAAAGTGTCAGGTGTATTCAAGGTATCAGAAATCAGCAAGCAAGAAATTGAAGGAAATTTTGGGGAGGAAGAACTCTGGAGCCATGACATAGTCAAATTCCAGGGGAAGACCTCATACTAGGAAGCAAATGTGGAAAGCAAAAGGAGTCTCAGTGAATGTGTGTTCCTTGATACATTCACATCTTTTTTGCTCCTGCTTTCTTATTTTTTAAAGGGAAATGTAGGAAAGGAGAAGATTTACCCTTGGTATATATTTTAAATCAAACCATATTTACCAGAGAACAAAAAAGCAATGGAAGGAAAAGAAAAAAAAATTAATACTATATAGAAAATCATGATAGAAAATTGTCAAGTGTAATACTGGACAGACTTCAAAAAACATATTTCATAAACAAATATTGTAAATACATTAAAAACAGGCTGCATGAAATAAATATTTTTGAAAAGAGTCACTGAAAAATTGTAAATTTTTCAATAACAGGAGCCCTATTCAAATATTAATCAGAATACCTCATCAACATGTAGATATTTCAAAGAGTTTCTAAGTGTGCACATATTGTGTGAACTATCAGAATCACAGCTAGGTGAGGCTGCAAAGAACTGCAATCTGGAGGTCATCTCGTCTAAAACCCCTGCTCAAAACAGGGCAAAATTACCAGCTCCTGTTCTAGGAACTTTCAACAAAAATGTTTATTATATTAATAAATTCTAATCTTCCTTTTCATCTTGCTTCTTTTCTTTGATAAATATGTTTTGAATGAAGAAAGGAGACTCCTCAGTTCCAATCCACTTCTGCTTTGCCCATGAGAGAACAGCCTCATGCTGGAGTTCTGACACAGGAACTCACGAGTGTGAAACTCTTCCAGACTCTTCTGAAACAGGTTTTTCACTGCTAAACTTTTTGCAAAGAAAATAAGGGCCAATTTCTCTGCCAAGTGTTGTCATTTTTTGAAAAAAAAACCAGACTTACTAAAAGCTGCCTGCAAGTGATAGCCAAGTTATTAATAGATGAGCATTGGCAGCAGACCTAGGAACATTTAAAATATGTTTTTAATCTCAAGAATTATTTCATACTATAGATTTTATTAATCAGCCTTATAAAATGTTACTTTGATGTTAAGAACAATCAGATATTCAGAAATAATTTCTAGTGCATGCTAGTATTTTTATTCTTGTAAATGCACCTTAAGATGCACTTAATAAAATTATTTTTACCTACTTTATAAGCATTATACTCTCATACTCCTCTGTATAACTGTTTTCTGTATAGTCTGCAGATATGTTTTAGCTTCTGCATCTCCCATCCTTCCCAGATATTTAAGTAGATTAAATGTGCATTTCTTGTTGTGTTTTGAACATATCCAAATGGAAAAAGACAGGAATTGAATATGGAAAACATGAATGGATGGCTACACACATGTCAAAATAAATAAAAAAATTTTGATGGTCAGATGGGGTCAACAACAATGTCACATTTCTGTAACTCTGGGATGGCTAAAAGTTGGAACAATAAGTAGAGATATAAACATTGTCCTCTAAAGTAAGTGGGACATTCATGGAAATATAATAGACTCTATGGTCTTCTGTCTATAAGCAGAAAAAAAATGCTGGTTTTGAGAAAATTACAATGGGCAAAACCCACAGTGTCCTTCTTCTGTTGACAATTATTTGGTTCTAAATAAAGAATTGAACTAATTATGTCAATAAAGTAATGTCTCAAGTTATTCATTTTTCTTAAAGATTTTCCTGCTGCTCAGCACTGTTGTCCATATTTTACATTCAACTTCTCAGCAGAAATAATTCCCACAGATTTTTAAATTGTATGAGTATTCAGGACCCACAGCTCTTTAGAGATATAGATGGCTTGCACTAAAATCATGAGCAGTGCTGACAATTTCCCCACAGGTTTAGAGAGGGCAAGTTCTGCCTCTGGGCCCATTGGTCCAGTCTGAGACCAGCGTGGTCTCACAATGTGCCAGCTGGTGCAAAACCAGCAGTCTGTTCTTCTGTTTTATCTGTAGTTAACAGGTCCACTGAGCAAACTAATGCATCATCACGGAGCTCCTCTAAAAGTTTTTGTTTCACTACGAATGGAAGTTGTTTTTTTAATTTTATTTGGTAGGCACCACTGGCTTAGATAGTTTGAAAAAAAAAATCCTTGCATAATAAATGAAAAATAAATACATAATTCTATATTAGAATGAAGAAAAACCATTAAGAGATCCCTGCTTCTCCAAACTGTGAACAATACAGGATATAAAATTTAAAGAAAAAAGAAAAACTCGCAGTGTGGAAAGTGAGAATATAGGAAACACTATAGGTTTTATCCACAAATTTCTGTATCTTTTCATTCAAGTAATTAACATGATTAAGCACAGTTTTCCCATCTGATTTAATTAGCTGTAATCATACCAAACTATTGTAAGTGGGCATTCAAGATATATGACACATCTTTTCAAATACGTGTACAGTTATTGTGAAAATGAATGTAATAGTAGCACTCACTAGCCCAAGGCAATTACAATTACAAGAACTGCTTGTTTAGTAAAAGGTCACAATCTGATGTCTTGCATTTGCCTGAAATAGCCTTGTCACTCCACAAATTCTAAGAGTGAAAGCATATTTTCAACAATCATGATTTATTAATTTAACTTTAGAACTGATTCCATGTTCTTCTGAATATTTTAATAACAAAAATTTAAAATATATATTCTTGACAGAAATGATGGATTAAACCTTTAAACTGCTTTTTATTCTTTTATTCAAGCAATTTATACATTTACCTATAGGCCTACTGCTGAATAAAGTACACCAGTTTTATGAAACACCAACGCTCTGACCATGATAATTCCTTAATGCTGTGTGAATCACTGAGAACTTTTTTAATGACCCTTTCCAAATTACATTAATCCTCAAGTTTCTTCCCACTGTCTCCTGATTAATTCACTTGCATTTTGCTGGAGGCAGCATGCATAAAGTCTTTGCCTTCAGCTGGATGGCTGGGGAGGATGCTTTTGGAAAAGTTCACATCACATCAATCAAGGATGAGTGCTCTTCCTCTGTCTGGCCATTCTGTCAGTGGCCTGGCTCCTGAAGCCACAACTCTTTCCAGAAACTCTTTTTCTTTCCCTTTTTCTTACTCTTTTCCTTACCTGCACTGCTACACTCTAGAGCTTCAGAGAATGCAATGCAATTAGTCACTTTAATTTTTGTTGCTAGCAGTTCATCAAACAGTATTTGGGAGAGGGAGGGGAATAATATAGAAATGAAGATAAATCTTAGGATAGATTTTCAGGAAAATGAATACTTTTTGAACATCCTGTGTCGTAAGAAGGAAATGGAATAACAATGAAGCCAGCTCTTGTTTGAAAAGCATGTGGAAAATGAAAATGCAAAACGTTCTTGGTTCACATAATGAATTAACTACAAAAAACCTACCAAACCTATGAAATATGCAAAATCTACTTATGGGGGAAAAAAGAAGAAAAAAAGAAGAAAGTATTATGGAATTAATAATGCATCCATACTAAAGAATGGATTTTTATGACAGATTTTTCCAACTCCGTAGTAACCATTAAATTTCTTAGGAGATGGTTATATTTCTTGGGTTTTTTCCTTTCAATTTATTAATAAAAAGCAAAATAATACATAAAATGCTAGCAAAAAATGCTGTGATGTAGGTTTTTATTGAAAAAATGTGTTTCTCTCTTGTTGACTACATGTAGAAGTGAAATATAATAAAAAAGTGCTGTCTTTAGACCAGGTATTCTGTACCAAAGCACAGTAGGGATATTCACAATGACAAACTATCCTTGCAAATAAGCAGAACAAAAGAAAGTTAATACAACTAGACAGTTTACAAATCAGATTAGAAAATCCACAATTTACTGAATTATAATTCTATTGCCTTGAATAACCTCTCAGACAGTGAACTGTGTCATTGTTTCATCTGTGTCATCTCCTACTTCATCTTTCTTTCCAGGCATATAATGAATATATTGAACACCACGTGCTTTCCTATGAAATACTGTATCCTTTATTTTTATGAAAACACACAAGATTTATTTTCCTTTTGAAAAACAATTCCTTACAAACTGAAACATCTCTCTAGCTTGAAACCTAAATTTATTTAGCATTCAATGCATAAAATTGTTTATCTCATGAATCAGACAAACAGCAAAATATATTAAACCACACAATTTAAAGTTTCCCAGCTATTGACCAAATAAGCCCCCTAGAAATTTTCATTCAAAGATATAGGCTTTTTCAGAAGCAAAATTAAACTGGGGTCTTTTTTTACATTTATATTTTCTGAAACAGGACCTATTTGCCATTAAACTAATATAAGTATCTAGTTTTCTTTATTTCTTCATGATTGAAGTATTTATTGATTCAAAGGCACACACATGGCATCTAATAATAACCTTCTACCTCCCTCTATACTTTCCTCCAAATAAAATTATAATCAGGAAAATTATTCAATCTTCCTATAAAAATTGGCAATGATATCTGAATGCATTATTACTCCCACAAAAAAACCCGAAACCAAACAACCTTTTTTCACAACATATATTCTTCTGCATAAGAATCTATGATCTCTGTTTTACCTAAAAAATATACTCAGTTCATGCATGACTTATAAAACCTTTGTTGTATTTTGAAAGTATTTATCTTGTTCAGACACCTGGGACAAACAGTGATTGGTGTCAATGTGTTTTTCATTCTTAAACATGTGTAGCAAATATTACAGGGCTGTGTAAGCAAGAGCAAGTTTGTGAACAACACAGGAACATCAGAACAAAACTACATCAAGTAAGTTATTTATTCAAATTCTTGATGTGATATTCAAAGATCTAGTCTCATCTGGAATTGCTGTGAGGGGAACTAGTCAAAACTTTATTTATTTTAATTAAAATCAGTTGCGGTCTATCTATATTTGCAACCTTTCCTTAGTCATATATACTTTATTAATCTCAACATTCACAAGAATGTACATTAAGCTTGCATGTTTATTTACTCTTTCAAGTTAAGCAGCAATTGAAGATGTGATTTCTCTAACTTCATGAAGCAATTAATCTAAGCACAAAGAAATCCTCTCCAAACAAATTTTGGTACAACGAATATTATCAGATTAACCTCTCCTTCTAATTAGACAGGTTACAATCTTGAACATGGACTTTCCTTTCTTCTGTTGCTCAGAGAAGCGAGATAGAACTGCCACTTTTGACCTTTGTCTTTTCTTCTTGGAGGGGGAAGGGGGCAAGGCAAAACCCTCCTGTCTAATAATGTTGTCTTTTTCACTGAAATGCAAAAGCTTATCAGAGTGCTGCTTGTCGGTATTAAAACTTCAAATTTAATTTCATAGGTATTATGGATAGAAATGTCAAATGCAAATGTAAAAGTAAGTCAGAGCAAGTAAAGAACAGAACAACAAACAAAGGAGATCAAAATCCTAATGCGCTTCCTGTTCGACATAAAATCCAATTCCATATTAACATTGATATCCACAGCTATGGCAGTGATGGAAAATGTCACCAACACATCCACAAAAAATATTCTTGGGGCACTCAGCTGTACATACTTTCATCTGCTTAGTAATAACCAAGTGGTTACATAAGGGAAAGGACTTGTGAATTGTTTACATCAGCAACTATCTCTACTTGGCGTGCAGCCAAAGGGGTTTAAAAATCATAGATAATTAAAAACTAAAAAAATATATTTTAAAACCAAAATATATTAGGTAGACTTCAGGAGATCTGTTGCTTGAATGTAAGCCCTGCTTTTTCTTTAAAGAGACCCTATCTGAGGTTAGAGGTCAGACCAAACCAAACCAATAATTTTAGTATTTGTTCTGGTAGCACACTTTCCCTGGAGTAACGGGGAAGTACAGACCAGAAATCACAGTAAAGAGGTGTGCAGGCACAGACACAGCAGCTTTTAATCAGACATTTTAAGGAAGGATTATCACAAATAGGTCACTGCCTGGTTCTGAATGATGGTCAAATATGAATTCTAATGCATGGATTTCTACCACTGGCCACAGATCTTCAAATGCAGTCAATATAGACAGGAAGTTTCTGTCAGAAGGCTTAACAGGAATCTATAAAGATTTTTCCACTGCACAGCATATATGATCATGTGTATATTTAGACATGCGTATATATGTATATTCAAAAACCCATTTGCAAAGGCAGTTTGTGAATGTGCTTCTCATTCATAAATTCAACTAACTCAACTAATCCATTTTCTGAAGAACCGAGGAACAGAGAGATTTTGGAGTACTGCAACCACTCTGGATTAAGTCCCAAACAAGGGCTATGCTAACCGCCAAGGCTTGTGAAACACACAAAGCAAATTTTTAAAATGTAATTTTTTTCTCCAAAGAAGATTACAGAATTAAGGTTGAGATACAAATGCTTCAACATTTTTCTTTACAAATTTTCCCCTCTGAGTCACCAGCCCATGAAATAAATATGCTCCTAAAGAGTAAGAGTTCTTTTAGAAGAAAAGAAAGAACTTTCTCTCTCTTGTAATTCTCAAATAATATATGAAATGAATCAGAAGTAAGCAAAGCAACAAATGGAGTCACGCCTCTACCAGCCTGAAATCATAAATGCTGAAAGTATTATGTGTTCTGATTCATCACAGTGAATTTCCCAGGAATCTGAAAAAGGTCATTCAAATATTAAACAACCCACTATTTCACTCAGCTAAAAGCACACTGTAGCTCTGTGCTGTAATCCTAAAATGGCATCTCAGCTGCCAAGTGCCCTGATGTGAGCAGTTGCAGCTTAACTAATGGTAAGCTGGTGACAGAGTTTTCTTCTCTACTGCCTGAACTACAACTAACAGTTATGAGAATGTCAGTGGTAAAAAGTCCTGACAGGAATACCTTAGACATTTAAATGTGGGGAGTTATTTGCAATTAAGAGCTAGTAAATCTTAGGCTGAGGTGCACCTTGCTCCCCAAGGCCAGGAGAGCAAAGCCTCTAAGGCATCAATCTCTTACAGGGCTTACTCCCCTCTAAACTGCCCCCAGTCACCCTGTATAAAGAGGAATTAAACATGCTCTGGGCTAAGGGAGCTTGTTCCAAATTTTGTAGGATTACCATGACCAACAATAGATGTCTGGGGCAGGAGCTGTACCCTGGTGTCCAGCCTGAGTCCCACTGCCCTTTCTGGCCAGGGGCTGCACATGGGGGTGTGAAAGCATCAGCTCCTTTGCAGCTTTCAGCAGCTCTGCCTGAAGCTGCTGGCCACACATCCTGAAGTGCCCTGTTGACCAGGCTGCATTGTCAGCTCCTGTCTAGACAGAAGATTAATTTCTTATCACATTCACACTGTATCAAACTTTTAGAAGGTTACAGAGATGAGATTGAGTATTTTTAACTTGATGAGATGTTCTTCAGATCATTGTGTCCTCATCAAAAAGCCAGGAAAAATTATACTGTCATTGGCTCATCAACAGGTTGGGATAAAAACAACAGCAAATATCTTGATTTTAACTTTTTTGCTACTTTCAAATTTGCTGCCATATACTACATGGAGATCACATTCATTTAATCGGCTAATTAGTTGCAAACAACCTCTGATCTTTGCTAAAGATTAAAAATACATTTGTTAATGAAATCTGTCTTGAATACAGCCTTTTGGAGAGATTCAGAATATCTAAAAGAAGAGCACTATGTTTTTATTAAGTTTACCGTGGAGACCGAATTTACGCACTTGTAGCACTACTATGACCTATATTAAAGACAAACTGATAATCATTGCCATGGTAACAAAAGAGATCCAGAGATCTTATAAGAATTTTCATGTAAGAATTTAAAAAATAACAACTCTACTTTCCTTTTTATTCCAAAAATTCAATCAGATCTAAGCAAACAATTATTTTATATACCTACATATATTTATAAATATAGAAAGAAACATGAAAGTGTCTTGCAAAATTAATTATATCCATTTGTAATACTAAAAAGTATGTAGCTAGGTAAATTCTCCTTTACAAGAAATCTATATTTTGCAATAAAATTAGAAAATTTATTCTCTCAGTCCGATAGGAAGGTATTTATAATTAACCCAAAGCCTTCTCCCACCACTGGTCTCAAGCAGATGATAAAACATACATTATACATGACTTAAATGGTTGTACTTTTTGTCAGCAATTATATCAGCAGGTTGCTTTTGTGGGGTTTTTTTTTTGGTTTTTAATTTGGTTTGGTTTTTTGTTTTTTTTTTTTTTTTAATCACAAATCATCTAGGCACTCAGTAGCAAACCAAACTGGGTGAAGATGTTTGTCTTTGCTGCAAACACATGGATTCCAATCACTTCGCTGGTTAATGTGACGCCAGTTGTGAAGAAGAAAACTTCAATAATTTCATGTAAAGTTGGTTAGCTCTATAAATCATGAAATTCATTATTTAACATTTCCTCTTGAAGCAACTTCAGACTGTCAGTTATGATAAATAAAGGAATGGACTGGTTTCAGCCTCTATTTTACTTCAGACAATGTGTAAGCCATAAATATATTTTCAAAAATTCTTTTCTCTTCTGTACGCTGTTCTAATATATAATCTGGAATCCAAAAAGGTAATCTTTTTATAAAATCAGCAAAGAAACACATATTATTTATGAATCTGAGTATTTTTGCTAAAACCAACCCTGTATTTGTTATCTATCATACTTACAGCTGTAATAATACACCTCCTGTAAAGTATCTGGAATGTACTGTATGCATTATATTTATATCCCATATAAAATTATCTATACTTACAAGTAAATGTGAAATATTCAGTTTCAATATTTTAAGCATCAAAGCATAATAATTTATGTTAAAGTCCAAATGGATACATTCTATAAAAATTTCATGCAATTGTTATAGGTTATCTTGTCAAATAACCATTAAATAGTTTGTTATTATGTTTAGGTAAGCAAGTTGAATTGAAAAACTTGTGGAAGTTCCCTTGAATGCCCACCTAATGTTACAAATACTTGAATAGAATTATTTATGTTATCAGTTTTTCTCCATTGCTCTTCTTGTTCCCATATAGTGAAAAGTTAGGGGAAAATCGTTCATCGAGTATTTCCTCAGCTACGATGGAAAAGTGGTGGTTTAGAATAGCATCCAATAAACATTCTACATCCAACTAATATTTTAGATTTCTATTGAATCAGAATGATATCTGAAGTCTGTGAAAAGCACCATAGTGATGACTTCTATATACACAATGACTTACGGAATGCAGATGAGTACATACGCTTTACTTTCTTTTTTTTCCAAAGTCAACGGTATTAAAAGTGTTGATAAAGGGAAAAAATAATTTAACAACTCTGTTCCTGTACTTCAAGTTCTTCATACAGGTTAAAAATAAGAGCTGTTTCATTGATGTGGGTTTGATGATTTTTTAGATAAGCATGCTGTAGAATGATATGGTGAAAAGCGCAATGAAATGCTGAAGTATTAAGAAATTATGAGTCATTAAAAGAGTAATAGGCTGAAGTCACATTATCATATGTGGCAATTATATCTAGAGATTTCCTGCATTTTGCTTATAAAAACTATTGCTGCATAACATCAGGAGTCTAATATAAATAGGCTCCTTATGTATTCATTACTATCATATATGGAAGTAGAAATGAGAAGCTTTAAAAAACATGACCATCTATCATTTTCTGTTAGAAACCCAGAGATTTCTCTCCACAGTAGTCACTGAGGGTTAACCAGTTTGTGGCCTCATGGACCCCCAGTAAAAAGTCTTCCAGCTACTAAATCATGATTGCCAAAGAAACCCTGGTCCACCTCAGAGTACAATTTTCCGGGGCCCGTTTTCACTTTTGACAAGACTTATAGAACATTTTTTTCTTCTAAACTTGTCCCATCCATTTGTCTTGTATGCATCTGGCAGTGCAAGAAGGGTCAGTGCTTGGCATGGACACTCAATCATGATGTCAGTGCTTAGGGCTTACTTTTAGGTGTAGGAACACCTGAACCAGCTGCTCAAATCAGCTGTAGTCTGAACAGAAGTGTCAGTGCAAAGCCCAGAGTTAGTAAGGTGCCTTCTTCTCAACACCTCTGCTTACAGAAATGAAACCTGGCCCCTTAGAGTCCTTCTTTCTCATTCAAATTTTGTGTCCACAGTCCATACAGGCAAAGTAACAAAGGTACACATGAAAGATGAAGGGTAACAAAAACACTTCCCTTCAGTTTGGGGAAGAGTTACAAATATACAAAAAAAAAGATAACTTATTTCCAGAAATGGATGGACTCCAGTAAAAGTACTAAACATTCATTTTAAGAATGGGAGGATTTACCAGAGTATATATTCTGAAGTAGAGATATACTTGTGCTGAAAAGCAGAATATCCCTGAGTGGCTCAACACACTCTCAATGTGTTCATGTACTATGGCTCTTTGGAAGTACTATACTAATTACCTAATGATTCTGAAGTATTTTAAAGTGCTATAAAAGAGCCAATTACCAGCATAGTTGTATTATTATCTTATGGGACAATTAAAATACAGATCTATGCATGTTTTCCTCTGTTTAAAATTACTTAGTGGTTTTATTTTCTGGCTTGAAATAGAAGAATGACAGAAAGTTGAAGTCCCTCTGAAAACCAGTGAAACCATTTCTGTTCACAAACCTAATGATGCTTTTCCCAGGATATTTGTTTAATCAGTTTGTTGTAACAGACATATTTGAAGGGGAGTGATATTCTTCTCTACTATGTGCTCTATATATCTGAAATTACTACTACATTCGAAATTTTATTTGAATATAGTGCTTATAATAAGAACAAAGATACATAGTTAGACCTATTTGCAGAGTAATACATTCAGTAAATCATATCGTGTCTAAAATGTGATTATAAAGGAGATAAAAGAGGGCATCCTGATTCTAATTTCAGTCCTGCTAGAAGCAAGCTTCACACATGCTACAATCATCATAAAAACATGAGTTATTAATTATTTTTTGCTATAATTATCAATGAAATCAATGTCAATTCACTGGTTTCTTTCCTATTAGCATAGTATCTTGGCTGTTACACTCCTGAAAATGTGAAACCGTCTTTGACCACATGATTTGCGTTATCTGATCTAAGACACATGTACTGAAGTATTTGAAAAATCAATGTTTTGAATTTATTGGGATTCTACTGTCAGAGTTGTCTAACCCAGGTAAGGGCACAGGGCTGAGTGTGACTGGACAGAGTGTACAATGATGTGCCTGTATGCAAGCTTTTGTCCAACCCAAACCAAACAGGATGTTTTTTGACTGTCATCAGATGCACCAAACACTTGTAGTCTATAAAGTTCCTGTCATTGTGGGACTGTCATTGTGTAGAGGTCAAGCTACATAAATCTCCCAAATTCCCCCACCAAACCAAAACGTACTTTTACTATATTGATTTTAAATTTTAACCCTATTTTGAAACTAGTTCTACTCATGAGCATTGCCCTAAACTGAACAGCATCAGTATTAGAAACCTTAATCCTATTGTTAAACTATCATAAAGGTTATCAATCCACATATACTGCTATGACAAATTAATATTTTGTTTCTTACTGCTTACAGTGACAGGAGCTTGTGTCATGAACCATGTATTGTGCTGGCTAAAAGCCTATAAATTGTCAGTTTATGTCTCAGAGAGGCAACTGCCTCCTGTACCAAATTCTTAATAAATCAGACAAAGTATTATTAAATTGCAGTATTTGTCTTTTGGAAATTTTGTAAGAAACAACCCAGTAATTTCTAAATTGTATTTCTAGCTGTCTGGTGCTTTTGCTGCTCCACTTGGATTGGAGCTATTGATTCCAAATGTGAAATTATAGAGTCTGGAGACACAGGATAGCTCCTTGTGCCGTTCATCACAAGGCAGGTATTTCAGCAGTACCAGCGTCCCCTTGGCTGTTCATCAGTGACAGCTGTTCTTTCGTAAATGTAACTCTGCAAGATCATTAAAAAAGTAACAGAAGAAAATCTATACATCAATTTTACTGATAGAAGGAATTATGTCTGCCTGAGAGACAGATATAAAGGCAATATTACTTTTATCTGCCATTTGCGACTGATATATTTTTTTTAAAATTCACGAACTTGTTGAATGATGGTTTTTGTTTTGCTTACACCCCTTTAGCAAATACAGTTAATTCCAATATTTGAGTAATTGAAGACAAATAACAATAATTTAAAAAATTGGATTGATTTTACAGTGGACAAATTTATTAATAAAAGCCTCAATAATGTTGTTCTGACCAAGAGTATGTTGTTAATTTTACCATTTTACTCACCATGAATCAATGAAGACAAGGGAAATGCAAAGTCAGAAACATAAGAGACTTTCCCCATCACCACAAAACCTAAGACTGAATCAGCTGCATGACTAAAGTGAGTGGTGGAAACATTAAAGATGAACAATAAGCAAACAGAAAACACGGTGAGATTGAAGAAAATGTTTTTGTTTTTGAAGGACTCCTAAAACTGAATGCTCTCTCTGAGATTCATGTAAAGAACATAAATTAATGTCACAATTTTAAAAATTCAAATAAACCTTACAAATGTGAGCTGGGTTTAGGCATCCAATTTTATTTTATGCATGACCCTATAATACTTGGACTTTGTTACAATCTGTTTGCAGACCTACAGCATATCCACAGTACAGGAGAGGAACGAGGGAAGATGCAAGTCATGACTTTTTTCAGCAACTGTGACACATTTTTTAGAATTTTGCCCATGATGATCCCACTGAATTTTGTACCATCTTACTATTTTTAATTTTTTTTCCTCATCTCTATGGCAGTGAGTAAAAGAATGAGCCTGCCTAGAACAACTTTTATGATAGCTACAGAAAAATCTCTCAAGTATGATTGTACATTGGAAATTCAGCAAGAAGTAATCACTGTGTGTGCATGTCTATATATTTATGCATGTTATGTTGCCCCATGGACTTACTTTTCATTTTGCAAACCAAACCGAACTCTAATTTTAATTTCTAAATTCACTGCAGTATAACAAATTATTACAGAAACTTTGTAATGGAATTTTATAAATGCTATTAATTCTCACTAGACTTTCTTGCATCTGTAGCTTGTTCCTACAGTCCTCTCCTGCTGAAATCTTGCTGAGGAATTCAGGGGAAAAGAGTGACTAATTTCAAAAGTGGAAGTGATAAACTCAGGACATCATGCTCATACAGCTCTCTTCTCCTGCTGCAGCTAAACAATAAAATTTTATGCAAGTAATTGATGGTGGTAGTATGGCAAAAGTTTACCACATAATGAGCTATTTTCATAGTAAATTTTTTAATTGTAGTTTATCTATATTAAAACTATGTTGTAAAGCTCCCCAGCTCGTTTACCATAAAACAACCTTCAGCAAGGGTTGCAGGATATAATCTCTGGATAATCTTTTCTGGAGAATGCATAAAAACCCCCCATCCATTTCAAGTTATATTACCACTTCATTTATAAAATCCTACAGCCATGATGAACCGTAATCCACTTTACTGTGATGTGCTGCTATTAAACAAAGCCAGCATTGCCTGCCTTCTCTGCCTCGTCCCTGATGTCACCTACACCATCAGGATACTTTAGTGCAGCTCACAGCTCATCACAGCTCTCCAATCAGGAGCTGCAAGATCTGAGTGTGACCAGAATGGAAATATGTGGGAAAAATCCCTCATAGTTTAATAGTGGTTTTTTGGCTACAGCTAATGAAGTTGTTACCAAGAAGGGTCATATTGCGCACATAACAGGTATATTTTGGTGGGTATCATTTTCTGGGGTGTTTCAAAATAACTTTACTGCAAATTTAAAGAACCTACTGCAGTACAGAGAGGAGTAGAAGAGGTTGAAAAGAAGTGTGGAGAGAGAAAATCAAAAACTGAGAGATCTCCTCCTCAGTCTGTAGAACCTGCTAAACCCAACTGGAGTACAGCTGAGGACATAGAAGAAAAAATGTCAGGTGAGGACAGATAGAGTATATCTCCTGCACAGTAAAGAAGATGTACTTAATTTCTAATCAGTGTAACATTTACTTAGCCAGTATTAGCTCATTTAGAGAAATAATGTTTATGAAGTCCTGGGAACGCAGGGAGCGTATGAAAATGTAAAAGAAAGGTTTGTTTTCAAATAAAATTATTTCACAGTGTAAAATTCACCTCTTGGTGACAGATTATGGCACTCATCTGCTGGATCGGCACCTCAGCACAGTTTATTTAACTGTCAAAAAATAAACCTTAGTGGGAAATTTCTGTTCCAATGGACTGACTGAAATCACAAGAACTCATGTTTTCTGTTTCTGCAGATGATGGAAGTTCAAGGAAATCTCCATCTGTATATTTCCAAAATAATCTATCTTAAATTAGGCTTATTTTCAGAATGTAGGCATACACTATGAGACTGACAGCACCAGATGGGTGACTCTCCACTATTTATTAGCTCCTAAAAGGAGCCAAAATTTAAAGCTATGTTAACCCTTATTATTCACTGGTACCTAGAGGTGCAGTGGCACTTTGATTACATTCTGTGTTGCAGTTTCAAACTAGAAAAAGCAGAGAGTGAGTGCCAAAACCAGCAGTGTGGTGTGTCCTGCAGGTCCTTCATTAAGGTATTGGTAGAAATATGTTGAGATAATGAGTAGGCAACCCTCACAGCAATATCAAGGACTACCCACATCCTAGCTCCTGTGTTAATCATCCATGCAGAAAAATGAATCCAAATAAAATGCTGTACCCTCTCTTTGTAATGGCAATAAGCTATTAACTCATTTTTAGATGAGAGATGCTTTATACTGGTACAAACTGTCTGATAAAATTGAAATAATCAGAGTATCAAGATTTATATAAACTCCAGTGAAATGAAAAAGCCAACAAAAAGCACTATTTTCCTCTAGGAATCAAAGAACACAAAATACAGTTTTATATGATGTGTTAGTGTGTTTTTTGGTTTTTTTAAAGGACATGAGATGCCCTGAATTCTGCATTTTGCAAGTACTTCAGTTAAAAAAAAAAACAAGCAACAACAACAAAAATCACCTCTGCTCTCAACAAAAATTACTTTTTGTAATTTGCAAAGTTTCTTAGCATAGTCCATGACATTATGGACAACAGGAATGACTCTTCACTTAGATACCAGTTCATTCTGTGTATGTTTGAGGCTCTGATTCCATAAATAAACAAACATGTAATACAGAGTGTATCCTAAGATACAGCACATGAGGTTGACAGCTCTATCACCTCCTCTTTGTAATGGCAACAGGGACTAAATGCACAATTATGATGAGTGCATAAACTAATGTCCCAGAATAACTAAATTTATTTTTATCAGAAAATGTCCTAATTTTCCTTTTCGATGGTATCACCACTGCCAGAATTTAAACATATCTCCATTCCTTAGATCTTTTTCCCATTAAATCTAAGCCATGTCTTTTCTGAATTTTCAAGTAGAATTCTACTAGTAATTGCTTTATGGCTTTCCCTTTTAGTTCCTGAGCAGTTCCATCCATGAAATGAAGGAGATGGGGAAGCTGTGCAGCCCAATATTCATATTAGTCATGAAGAAAGTGGGAGTATGAAAAGATTCCAGGCACTGTGACTGGAACATCTGATGTGGGCTGGAGTATAACAGGATCCCAAACCCTGTCATGTTAATTACTGGACATCAGTTGGAGCAGTGACTGTAAATCTGAGAGACAGGGAGTCTAATTTTAGTTTAAAGTGAAGGAAGTTTTGTCCCTCCATCCTGGGGAAATTGTTATTGACAAAGTGTTTAATGTGTACTGTAACTCTTCTTTGATAACTATAAAATATAGACTTTTAGGAATACCTAAATGACATTTAATAGCTTAAAAGCTATTGAGAGACCATTGGTCTTTGCCTTTTTTGATATTTTATTGATTTTTTTTAAACAATCAATATTTATACATAAATAAGGAGCTAAACAAAGATTCTACCTGGCAGAATTTTTCTCACACAAGTTTCTTTTAAATGCTTGGTTTAAAAAGCCCTGAAACTACTGATATGTGATTTTAAAACAAATTCCATCTTAATATATTTGTTTTTCTTTAAATATAATGTAAAGCTACTGAGTATATTTGCATTCCATGTGAAGTGGAAACAAATGTTATCTCTCCCTTCAGAAGCCATCATGCATTGAATGGGTTTTTATGAATGATATGGTCATTACTCAATTATTTTAAAATTACTCAAATGTATGTTCAAAATTCCCTAATTTCTTTGTTTTGGAGACCTATTTCTAGCTGTCTAAACTGATGGATTTATATCTTCTGTCTAAATGTAGAGTTATATTTATTATTCAATAAACATGAATTTTCAGGTGAATGTGAATTGCCATGTGAAAGAGTAGTGTACTTCTGTAGTTCTGCAATGTAAAAGTGATGAGGCATCAGTTGTTTTAGTCTGTTTATAACCAGTTTCCATTGTAGTACTGCACCATTCTCACCTGTTTCCTACATAAAATATTCATTGAAATGCACACATCAGAGCATGCATCTCATGATTGACAGAAGTGTGAAAATTGAAACAAAAGCTTCATGTTGATGTTTTAGAAAAGAGCAAATCCTTCCAGGAGACTTAATCAATATGAAGAATGATATGGAAATCATAACAGATGAGAGTAATTGATTGAAGGATACAGCAGGATAAAAGAATATTTCTCTTTCAGTATGAGCTGCAGGTATGGAATACATTCAGCTGCAGCAAATAATAACATTGATTTACATTTGTTTGGATGAACTAATGGAAATTCCCATCGAGGCACTGACATTACCATCTCCTCTTTGGCAATACAGCTTTATGAGTTTTGAGAAGGCCTGGAAAAAGGCCAGTAAAAATGATTGCACATTCAGAGCCAGAGATAAATTGTAAAATCTTTGTAGTTATATAATTAAATGGGAAAGTTTCCTTTGTTAGACTAATTGATGAAAAACTCATCATGTGTGTTTTAATCTCTAAATTCTAACAAATAAAACTGGCAAACTCCTCTTTTCCTGCAGTATTCACAGCAAATCAATCTCTATAGGAATTGGGAAAAACACTTGCCAGGCAGGTTCTCTGACACAAGGAAATTAAGATATTAAATGAAAGATTAGGTAAGCAAAAAAAAAAAAAACCAAAAACAACAACAAAAAAAAAAAAAAACCCCAAAAAAACCCCACAATAAGACCAACACCCAAAACAAAACAAAACAAACAAAAAAAACAAAACTCCAAAATCGCAATGTTTTGAAAATGATTATGGTTAAAAATTGAGCAAAAATTATTCATTGTTTGGTACAACTAGTTTAGGACACATCATCTTTTCACAAAAATGCTGTAGTTCACTTAACAGTACACAGAAAAGTTGAACACAAAGACTGGCATGCCAATGGGACAAGAAAGATGAAGAATGAAGCTGACATATTACATATCATCAGTTATGACATCCTTTCAACTTTTTAATTTGTGTTTGAACAAATGTCTTGATGTAGCCTAGTTAAAAAATAAAGAAATTAGAAAGAACAGAAAATACTTAATTCTTTATGAAAATTCTGACCCAATCAATTAAGCCAAATTATGACTTTCTGCTTTAATCATGGAGCCCTTTTGTGGACCTGACGAAAGCAAATGTAATAAAACAGACAAAACGAGAAAGCTGCACAAAGTAAAGTTAAAAGAAAAAGTGAATCTATGTACAAAATAAATTATTTTTGCCTTTGCTAAAATAATATTTTAATCCTTATATAGGTTTACTGACAAATGCTCGACTAATTCATTGGACTCACCATACAAGTGTTTGTTTCATTTTAGTCAGGATGGAAGTGCTTGGAAGCTGTTACATGCATTTGCACAAAATTTTCTTAAATTAGTCCAAGAAGATAGATTGCTCTGCACTTCAGAAGAGATTATACTGTTATAAATTCACACACACACATTTAACTGTCCCTATTACACTGCCGCAATTTTACGATGATTAAGAGGTTAGAGAGCTCATCTGCATATATTTCTGATTTGTTTTTTACAACCAAATATTCCTCTGTGGTATTGTCCTACTCTGCAACACACCAAAACAGCATGGAAATAACTAGCAGCAAGAAAGCATTGACATTTGGACGAATTTATATTTTCCAGAATGTTTCTCTCAGTGTTTACCAGATCTGAGTATTCACCAGACATTAGTGGATTTTTTCCTGTCCTGTATACAATATATGGATATTCTGCCACGCTTTCATAACCTGGGAAGATACATTTTGCACAGAAAACATGTTGATGGCTTTCAGCTTACAAACATTACTATCAGAACTCAGTACTACTAAGTATTCCTATATTTTATTACACACGTTGTTCCTACAAGATAACCAGGATGAAAACTCTGAGTTACCACAAAGGGTGGAGATTGCATTAACACATTTATGACGGCCTGCAAGAAAATTAAAAAGGGATGGCATTTTTTTCCTGTATGAAAAAACCACAAGCCAACCTAAAGAGATAAAGAATAATGGAGAGACACAGTCACATGAAACTAGAACAAAATTAAAACCATGAAACCACTTTTTTTTTACCCTCTCACATTCAAAGATAATTGCAAAAACAATATCCAGGATCAATCCAAATAGATCTCAAATTGCATAATAAGTTTTCTAAAAAATAACAGGAAAATCAAGAGTAAGAACAAAATCAAGAATATTTTCTTTGTACTTAGAGCCAGATGCAAGTAGGCAGTAGTTTAACAGCATCAAATACCACTCATAGGAAATTTGATACCAAATACATTTTAACAGGGAATATATAATATTTCAAATATTATAATAATAAATAAAGAAGCAATATGAAAATTCTGAGATTTAAATAATTAGTTTTTCACCAGGATAAAAAAATTATTTATATATATATATGTATATTATATATAATATATATATAATTTTACATACATATAATTTTACATATATATATATATATATATACACACATATACATATAACACTGTATTTGAATGCAGCCAAGAACTAACACTGGACCTATAGAAATAATTATGCAATATTTTCGATTTTTCACATGGAAAATTTTTTTTCCACACATATATTGATGATATATTAGAAATGTGATTTATGATATCGTTAGACTGGCATTGGAATTAGAAAGATATGGATACCATCACATACATATAATTTATAGAGCTTATACATCATGTTCTCTGATATTCTCATGAACACAATTATAAGACAAAAAATACCTCAGAAGAATAATATGTGGTGCTCACATCCTCATACAGAGTGTCTATCAAGACCAAATTTCTGCCTTAGCAGAGTAGTAAGACCAGCGTGTGCTACAGGACTCTGCTAATCCTTGTGGAGGAGCCAATTTTGCATATTTTAGAACGTTTAATCATTTTTACTTTGCAGCTGTGCAGCTTGGGGAGCTGCATTGTCAAAGAAAACTGAAAATAAAAATTAAAAATAGAAATTTAAAAAAACCACAAGTGATACATTTTAAGCAGAATTACTAGAGCACTGATAAATCCATATTGTCTAAGTAAGTTTACTTTAAGAAAAGTTTTGGTTACTTGTTTGTTGGTTTGGGATTTTTCCTTCCTTTAATTTGATAGCTATTGATAAACAGTCTCAAGGTGTTTGTATAATTAGATTGATTTCTCCAGTTTAATAGCTGGATTTTGGAGTCATGTCTTGGAGTTACCTTAATGTATAACTTTTTAAACCTATCTCATTTATTGCAGCTGGAGCAATGCAGATTAGACAGGCCCTGGATATAAGAATTCTTCTGAGAATTCTCTCGGCACCATTTTTGATGGGCAGAACCCTAAGCCACTACATTTAAGCATTGTTTTAGTACTCTGAATTTCTGAAGTATCTTGTCTTAGTAGAGACAAGTCTAAAGAGGCATGAAAATAGGATTGTCATTTAGTAACAGCTGGAACATGTCTGCTTCTCTTCCTCAGGTCTGTGATCACAGGACACAAAATTTAAAGGTGCTCATCCCTAACTAATCTAAACAAAATAAATAGAAACAGATGATTTTTTCCAATTTCATGCTTTAGTCTCTGAAAATAAAATTGTTTGTACATAATGCAAAAGTCATGGAAAACAAAACCAAAGTATTTGTCTGACATAACTGTAAAGGAAAATCATAAATGAAAGACAAGATTTAATACAGGAAAGACAGGAAGAACAGCATATATCTCATATAAATTTAATTTCTTCACTTCAAATGTTGCATTTATCAAATATCTGCTGTGCACAAATACTTAATATTTTTCAATTTAACTGCAAGATGATTGTCTCTTAAATAATAATTTATTTGGAAACATATTAAAAGTAATTAGGTTTTAATGGGGTTTATATAAAATGCTCCAAACAAAGATTTCTGGCTAATTAAAGATAATAGAAATGTAACTGAAGGATTTTTGCACTATGTAACAGTGAAATTTTTCCAATTCATAAATATCAGAATTTTTTTACAAGAACTGGAATTTCTCAAGTTCTAGTTTAATTTATCTCATGACAATTATACATTGCTCTTGGTAAATAACAACCATGAAATTCTCCTATAAAGCAGTAACATTGAAATGTCCTCAGTGGAATCCCACAATACTTTCAGACACTTTGATTTTATGGATTTTTCTGATAAGTTAGTTATATCCCTGTAGATAACCATGGCAACAATGAATATGTTTATCTAGCTAACAGGTTCAAAGTTGGAAAACTGTCTTCAGAGGAGAAAATTTTACCCTCAAACCACTAGATTGATGTTTTATAGGAATAAACTCATTAGGAAAATGTTTATATTGAAATGAGAACTACATATGAATGTGCATTCAAAAGATAAAAATACCCAGAAAAGTAATTGTATAGGGTGTTAAAAAATAATTGCAAAGTCTCTAATGTTGTTTTTATACGAAGTAAAGCTGAAACACAAAGCAGAAGAAAATACACAATGTTATATTTACAGTTCACAGCTTTCAGAAATAAACTTTAAAAGACTGCCAGTGTTTCTGCTCCTCAGTCTCCCAGTTTCCTCTTAGCAAACACAGTGGAATGAATGGCTCGTCTATCCTTCACATTTCTTATCGATTCATTAGCATTAAACCTGAATGGTTGTGACACAGCAGCAGTTAAAGACTAATTTACAAGGACACAAACAGCATTTTATGTAGTAGAAAGACACTAATAGAATAGATGCTGGTTTGCTCAAGTCATTTCCTTATTACTGTACTTACATAAAACATGACCATGCTGTACAAAATGTACATAATCTCTACAATGGGGTCCTAAGTTAAGAAATTATTTTCCCAGGTCTCTTGTCTGTACAGTCTAAATTTCATTATATTTTTTGGCTTTCCTTGGGCAAGTTTCTCTTCTAGTAAACACAACAACAACAACAACAAAAATAAATTAAAAAAATAAAACAAACAAAACCAAAGAGATACAAGAAATAGAGGCAAAGAAGGAAAGTATCACCACTTTTTATTGCAGGACACTCCTGGTCTACAGGATCTGATACACTGACCAGATAGACCATCACAAATTCCTATAGACATAGACAAAAGAAGACACTGGACATTTTCTTATCCCTGTGCATACTGGGAGGAAACTGGGAAAGGAATGAGAAAAAGAAACAAATTTCATATAGATATGCTGCAGGCTGTTGAAAGAGGGAAGGGTGATGGGGGAAGAGCTGTGGTAGCACTGGCTCATTGTTTCCTTCCTGAAGTGTTCTTCTCCCACACATAGTTCATTTAAAATGGAGAAAGGTTATCAAAGACCTATTAAGGATAAACAGCAATCGCTGTTTTCACACAACACAATCATCTCTGTTAATACTTTGTAAAAATTACTTGCTGCTCTTTCATTTCTTAAAGGAAAAAAAAAAGACAAAAAATCACAAAAACCAACAAACCACAAAGGCCCTTTTTTTTGGTGATTTTAAAGAATATTTCCATTTTGAGCAGGTTCATAACCAGGAGATTAATTCTACTCAAGAGAGATATACAGAGTTCTGTTCACATTTTTTCCGTGATAATTAAAAGCAACAACCAAACAACACAGAATTATTCCATGAAAAGAATGATCTACAAAGGTACCAATCCTCTCCTAAGCATAACAAAATCTACAACCCTAATTAGAAAAATAAATCTCAACATTCTGTATACATTCACACACTACAGTTGACTGAAAAAATTCAGACCTTGTCCAGCCATCCAAAGATCTGTGAAATTTCCATTTGTTTAGCAGAGATTTGTATACATAGATTGAATGGAATGGAATGGAATAATTTTTCCTAGATAATTGAAAATGTGAGAATAGCAAGTGATGAACTGAGAGGAAAACAAAATTTCCTATCAGCCCCAAGTGATAAAAAGCAAAAGCAGCTCTTTATGGTGCTGCCTGCCCAGGAAAGGCTCCCAGGGTCCACTCTCCAAGCTCAGAGCAGAGAGAAGGCTGCATTTGTTTATGTTCCCTGACATTACAGAGGATCAAAAGAAGGGCACAAGACATCTGTGAAAGCATATGGGGTTGGCAGGAGGGCAGCAGCACACCAACATGTATGTTTGCAAGGCTGGGAGGAGGGAAATAAACCCATTTGGGGGCACTCACAGAGCACCCAGAGCTGGGGACAGGTGGGACTGGACTGGCAGAGGTGAATAGTGAGATACTCAGAGGGGATCAAAACCACTGTGAGATGCTGTGAAAGAGATGTTCAGGAGGGAGGTAGGGGTGAATGGAGAGAACAGGCAACCTAAAAAATGGAAAAGGAGGAGGCAGAGATAATTTAAAAATGAGAGTTCTGGTCTGTGGGCAGGTTTAGTGCTGCCTGTTTGCACAACCCACAGCTCTGGATGGTTAAACGGAGTGACAGCACTGGGCAGTCACCAGTGTGTTCTCCATGTGGATCTCTGTGCTGAGCTATCACTACAGCACTTTGAGCCCATCAGAATCAGAAAAGGGATTAGTAGCTCATATTTAAAACAGAATCAAATTTGTTATCCTGTGGCCAGGGAACTTAACAAATCAATATTCCCTTATCTAATGCATGAAGTATGACATTAGTGCTTCGTAGGTAAAGTGCAGAAACTTTAATTCATGCACCCAAAGTGATACAGTATGCCTTTAGGAATACTGGAAACCAAGGTATGTCACATGCCTAGGCTCATGTCCTAACAAACCTTCAGAACAACTGCACCACAAATTCAGTTAAGTGCTCACTTATGTACTTGAGGTTTTCCCTCCATGATGTAGATATATACACTGTAATTTATTAAAGTCATAATTCCATGGAAAGTATGCATAAATGAAAATCTTAAATGGAAATTTGTCAAGAAAATTTTGAGGTAAGAAAAAGAAAAATCAAAGAATATTATGTACTCTTATGCTTGCACTTATGCTGACCTTATTGTTTTTATGCCAGAAAAAAATCAGTAACTAGGAATTTTCTGACAACATATTTTATAATGAAGCCCTTGTTGGAAAACACTTTTCCTATCAAATGTCTGGTAATGAGCTCTGCAGCCAGAAACAAGCATGAATTTGGCACCAACCAAAGATATCAGACATGCTGTTTGGATGCCCAGTAGATTTTGTGAGCAGATGATTTGGAAAAAAAAAATCATAAACAAAAAATCAAAAAAGACAGCATTACAAACTAACTGAAAAATTGTCATGGTCTCCAGAATTCATTACCATGTCGTTCTGTCACAGAGAGGGGTAGAAAGGACCTGTACCTTCCTCCAGCTGCAGGGCTGGATACAAGCAGTGCTCTGTACCTGCACAGCTCAGGGAGTGCTGGAAGGAGAGGTGGAATGGGGATACAGAGTGACATCAGCAGGCAGAATACCGTGACAGAAGGAAAAGGATCTTGCTGTCACATTGAATCAGGATTAAACTGTGGCATATGGTAACTGCACCAGAGATGTTATACCCTTTTGGCATGGACCCTGGATACAGAAGTGGAAAGGGAGTCTGTTTAGTCATTAGTCCCTGCTCTGTATAAGGGTAAGACAACTGAGTTGGAAAATAATAACTAGCAGAAGTATTAATTTTAGAAAATACTTTTTAATCACTTGTAAGAAAATCATAAAGAACTTTTTTTTTTCTTAAAAAGTCTATTTCTTTTTTAACTCAGAAATACTTTACTATTGGATTCTCCCAAATATTCCACCTCATTAGAGCTTGCAAAGAGAAAGGCAGATAAAAAGTAATCTTTTGTTCTGTTTTCCCCAGGGGAGCGTCCATACCAACACAGCTTTTACAGGCAGAGCATCACTCCACCTGAGACTCTTGAAATGAGGCACAGCTGGGTGGCTGAAACCAGCTTTCCAGAAGCTCTGGCAGAGTGGATCTCAGACTAAGGCAGGAAAGGGCAAGTGAGATGAGAAGTAAACTAAGCCAAAATTTCACTGGAAATCCTGGTTCTCCATCTGTCTTCTGCTTAGCTGCAGCTCTACTTTCATGTTCACTTCAGTAGTTATGGACATTCCTTTAAGAAGTAACTCCAGTCATTTTAATGGCAATAACTTTCTAGCAAGCTTATTTCCTATGGCCTGTGTGCTGCTCCGTTTCAGCAAGTGTTTAATACAGCATAGACAAGATTCACATTTACAAAGTCATTTATTAGAAAAAAAAGCGAGAAAAAACATCTTAGTAATGTAAAATGTCTGAGGATAAAAGACATAAAGAAATGTAGATAATGAGAATATAATTAGTACTATGTGACATGTGGTGAGATTTCTGCTTTTGATCATTAGCATTCCTGCAGCTTTGTCTGCCCAGGAATAATGAGGATAATGGGGTGCTTTTCTCTAACTGCAATCATAAGGTATGGAAATTAAAGAAATCTCTACAGAGTCTGAAATCTGAAACTATAAATAATAATGAAGGTTCTCTTGTACCCTGGAATTAACTAATGACGCATTTTCTGAGAGGAAAAAAAAGCAGTTCCCAGCACCATGTCAAGTGTCTGGCTGATGGTGAGTAACTCTCCAGCTCCTACTCTTATTCTGATCATGCAATGAGCAAAAGCACTTTGATGCACAAGGGCCTAAGATGTTATGTAGCAGCACTATGCAGTTCCTATTTTCTGCCCCACAATAATTTTTTTTTCCATGCAGATTTTGTACAGGTCATTAGCACTAAGCTTCACAGAAAGGCAGACACAAAAGAGTGGGACAGACACTCCAGGTAGTACTGAACATGCCATAAATGAGAGAAAAGGGTTCTACTGAGCCCTCTCCTTTATTCCCTGAGTTGGGATGACTCAAGGGATTGTTTCAAGATTAGGGTGAAATCAAGGAAAAAACACCTGTGTCTCAGGGGCAGGGAATGGAGGGATGCTATAGGGCCTTGGGTTGGAGACCTTGAAAAGAAAAATCTTTCTGATGTGCAGTGTAATTTTTCTATTTCTTTTATAGGAATTACAACAGCTGATGGTTTTTTCCAGATCTGTCATGTACCATTTATTTTAAAACATTCTTTTCATTTCTGAAGTGCTTTATTCACTATAGAAGACTTTGCAATGGCATTTTTTGTTCTCACAGTAAGAAATAAAGCAAACATATTATGACATTCAAGATATATAAAATTTTATACTCACTGGACATGAAAAGTGACTTCATTTGTGTATTAATAACTTTTTCCTATGAACAGCAGCAGAAAAGTTAGCATTTTCTCACCAAGATACTTATGCAACCCATTTTTTTAAATTCTATCTTAGCAAATAAACTGCAGGTTAACAGTGTATTTTGAAAGATAAAAGAAAAGGAAATTTTAAAGTGCATGTATGTGAAAACAATTATAAACTCCTCTTTTTAGACAACAGTAAAAGAAAATAAGTGGATTCTAAACCAGTGACATAAATAGGTTTTTTATTTTTAACTTAACAAGGAGGTAGAATAAAAATATTCTCTTAATTCAATACTAAAGTGGTGTTTTTATAAAAGTTTTTTTTTTTTGTGAATAGCTTTAGTTGGATGGAGAAAGTTTAAGGATTTAAAGGAGGCATGTCACTGAATATACGTTTTGCTTTCTCAAATCTAGAAAACGCTTTTAAAGTCAAATGAACATCATACTTGGCCATCTAAGATTATTTTAAAATCTGAATATTGCCACAATTCACATCTATTTCACAAGACTCAGCTCACTTTTACCCGACTATGCTGTCATATGAAAACCTTATAAGCAGCAATTGGAAGCAACTTTTCAATTAGTAAAATTAGGTTAAATAGATAACTCCTCAAGATTATTTGAGGAAACAACCCCTTGTTCTCATAACTATTTTACAGCTTTGAGTTTGGGCAATGGCAGAAGGGAATCCCACATTACCCTCAAGGTTCTTGTTGCCAGATCAGCTCTTAAGTATAAGAATATGCTTATGCTTAGAAAAAATCTCCAGTGTAACAGAAGAGAATATGAGAAAACACCATAAATGACATCAGAAAACCATGTGCTCTCTGGGAACCCTTTGGAAACCATTGACCTCGTTACCTGCGTTGCTAATTCATCTCTGCAAAGGTTCTTCAAACTAATTGGTGTGAGGGCATCTTGATTGCAAATATACTTGTCAGCAACCTGGATTTCAACAGAGGTTCTGTTTAATTAGTTCTCAAATAGAGAGGATGTAATTTGTCCATTTTTAATAACTTTCATTGAAAAAGATCATATCAACAGTGAAGAGAGTGCAAAGAGCAAGTGAAATAATGAGGTAATCTAGGAAAACCTTGTGAGAATCACAAGACATAAAAACCTCTAAAATAGCTCTAATGAATGGCTATGTACTTAAATGATGATTTATGTTTTAGAGCAATGCATTATTTCAATTGACGGCTGCAATGTAAAGCATGAAATAGAAGCAAATATTTACGTGTATATTTACGTGTAACTGATAGATAACTATATCTATAAATAATTAAATAAATAACTATAGGCTCAATTTTGACACGCAGAGACACCCTGATATTTATTTTTTTTGATTTTACTCTCATCATAAATCAACTTACATTATTGGAATCTGACATATTAAGCATGTACCTCAAATAAATTAATCAAAGGCATTCCATTTAAGATGTCACCACTTTAGTTTATGCTCACATAAACTAAACTAGTTTAGTTTTCTATGCTCACATCCTTAAAAGAGCTAAACAGATCTCAATATTAAGATTTTTTTGAAAAGTGCAATAAATAATGGCATTTGAGTACAGAAAATAAGGGAATAACAGAATTGCTTTAACTGGACATGCTTTACGTGAAAATTGCAGACGGCGTAGATGAAATTGAATTTTCTTTACAACTTTATTTTTAATTAGCACTTACTATTGTTTATTCCTTGCCCTGTCTTCCTTTTTCAACTTCTGGATTATTCAGATATGAATAATTTATTTCACAAGTCTGGACACTTTGGTAGCATTTAGGCTGATCTCCTAAATTTATGGGGCAAAAAACACCACCAGCATATTCTGGAAATACTTCATCTAGAAAATATTTTTATACTGCTGTTGCAAATTCACAAAATAGTAAGAATTATTGGAAAGTATTGTTTGATACTGAGTAATAGGGAATGGAAAGCAGAGTTGGCCAAGCATTTATAACAGTGCTAATGGAAGGAAAGTTTTCCACTTAATTTCTGACTTGATAAGGAATGGAAATAAAGATAGTGATTTTGAATATATTATAGATGAATCAAATTTAACAGATAGTAAAAGAATTTGAAGTTTTGTCTTAGTTTGACCTTTCTCTTGTCTGTCTTCATGGTATTATCTTTGTGTGTAAAATAATTCACTGAAGTTCAGGAAGATTACTTTTGTAAAACAAGGATTTAATAATGTAATTTTTCTGAATCATAACTCAGTCAAAAAAGATATATAACACAGAGAAACAGAAGGAAGACAAAATGAAAGAACAAATTAATCTTTTTTGTGAAGGCCATGTAGAACATTATAATAAATACAAAAAGTAAGGTTTTGCTGCACTAATAATTCCTATTACTAGTCTGAAAAGCATTTAGGAAGGTCAGGATTTTCTATATACCATCCAAATTACCCTCTATGTATACAAAACATGAAAATATTATTTGGCATGCTGTTTTGTCAACATTTTTAACCATTTTTAATAATTTAGAATACCATATTTTGTCTATGGGATCTTCACAGAGACTTCACTTTTAAAGTCGAGTGCAGAAATGACCAAGAAAGAGATACTGCACTATGGATATGAAATTATTACTAAAATTTTAATAGCAAGAACAACTTCACTTCAAACCTTACATCCAGATATTTTTAAATAAATGGACAAATCCCTTAACTAAAAGCAATTAACAACCACTGAACAGAAAAAAAGTCTTTTTTCAAGCGAGCTGAGCAGCTCTGCCAGAAGTTCTTTGCTGTATGTTTTGAAAAGTGTGTTGGCCTCATTTAAATTTATAAAATAAGCTCAAAAATGATATAAAATATCATTGCAAGTAATTCAGTTCAACAGTTCACTCCATGTAGGGTTTTAAAAAATTACTTGAATTAGTTCATTTTATTATGTTTCTGGGTTTTATTTGATTTAAAAAAAAAATATTTATATTGTTGATAGTTTTAGCATGACAAAGCGTGCCCCAGGTACTTTTTGCCTTCTCTCAGTGAAGAAGGGACCAGAAGTGTGTTTCAGAAAGTGGAGGATTTAGTGTGAGGTTGGTGGCTCCAGTGATTGAGCACTCTGAAAACATCTTTGGAGAACTGAGTAAGGCCATTAAAATTTGCCTTCTAAATTAAGTGCAGAAATATAAAGATTTTTATCTGAGAACAGTTTACCTTTGCTTGAACATATAAATGGAAATTCCTGAAGGTTCATGGCTTTGTCTTTAGATGCCTAAATGTGTTAAGAATTAAATTCTGTCAGACTATTTCAGGAAATCCCTCAGAAAACTTGTGGTAGACCATGGCATTGTGCCCAAACGCCTGACACAGCTTTGTTACCTCTGTCCAGCAGACCAAAATGCTTCATGAAGTTTTGGGATTTGTACATTTTACTGAAACTGTTGAAGAAGGTGACAGTCATCTAGACACGTGGGTCTTCACAGTCATATAAATATAGTTGTCTATGAGCAAATATAGAAAATTCTTCATATTCAGACTCTTGATTGACTACATGAATCAGTGCTAAAAATAGTTAATCACTTTCTACTCTTGTGCAACTGACAGACCAAATGTGACAAAGATTCGCCGTCATAATGTGTTCAACATGCTTTAAAGTTCCCACTGAAATGTATGATTCAGCTGCTTTGATATGCACATTTTGCTGAAGCAGCACAATTATTTATCTTCAGAAAAGTGTACAATTGAAAGAGCAAAGTCTGCTTTTGATCACCGCTTTGAAATCTTCATTAGCACAATTTTATTCAGAGCTGCAGCTGCTTCTCTTTGCTGGTGGAAACTAATCAATCAAACTGCAAACTTAGTTCTGAAAGAGTACAAAGCAGCAGCCAAGTATCAGTGTATTTTTGGTGTGGCTTTAAAGCACACTAATAAGGAACAGAATATGTAATTCTCTTTATACTAAATACACTATTCACAGCAATGACAGTTAATTAGCAAGTAAAATGCAAAAGTAAATATTTGGCAAGATTACAACTTTTAAGCAAAGGAGTGTAAATGAACTACTGGGGCAAGTAACAGATGTTTCCATAACGTGTACCTATCAGGAGGGCTTTTAAAATGAGACCAGCAACAAATTCTTTCAATTATATTTTTATTTTCATTCCAGTTAGAAAGGATTAGTTAGTAGCTCATCCTCTGTAATAACCTGCAATTTATTAACTGGAAGCTTCTCTAAAGTTGTTCGTTTTTATCTCTTGACTGCCTCAGGCTACAGGGATATTTGAGACTGCCAAACACCAGAATTGATTGAAAGGAAGTTTTGAAGAACATTTTCTGGTTTTCCATCAGCAAATGCACTAGCATGGCAAAAAATTCAATGTGAATTTTGGCTGGACAATGTTATCTTTCATCACTTTTAAGGAAGATGATAACCCTTTATGCAATTTTGATGAGAATTTATGAATATGTAGCAAGCAGAAAATTCTATGTTGCTTACTCCTTTGCATGAAAATGTTATATAATCTCAATTAGTTCAATGGAACAGAGCAGATGTCGACCCTGGGTATATATTTATTGGTTAAAATACATATGGGACAAGTACAGATGCCTCTCCCTGGCCATGTGGTGCACAGTGAAATGACACTCTACTCTAGAGAGAATAAGGCTGGAAGTAAGGACACATCTGGGGATGTGACATTAAAGACATACTCCACATTCCCAGAAAAGGAAATTATAAGTTAATAATGGTGGGAAGTACATAATTTTGAATAATTAAGAGGGGCAGAATTAGCTTGCTCAGCCAGGGTTGCCTTAACTCTTCTGCAGCACACAATTGACACTATTTTGCCAATAGAAGGGCAAACGTGGCCACAAAGGCAACTTGTTTGATGTAGATCCCAAGCTGCACCAAGCTGTGCACAGACCAAGCTTACATGGGCCTGCCAGGTGTCCCTCAACCACCCAGGGCCCTCCAGGAGAAAAGGAATCCCAGTGGGATCCACCCTGGCTCCAGGATGTCCTGCTTGGGATGCTGTTGCATTACAGCTGCCCATTCCATCTGGGGTCTCAGCCCTGTGACTCCATGCAGACCCATTTGAAGCAGTGAGAAACAGCAATAGGAAGGACATTTTGCAATGCTAACAAAGTATCAAACACAGTAGATAATCAGGGCAAAACCACTGCTGCATGGAAACTCAAAGTAAGGTATATCATTCCTTGCTTATTAGATGCATTCCAAATAGGTACAAGAGGACTGAGGACAGCAGAGATAGGACATAGTATTTTTTTCTAGAGAATCTTAAAAAGATGTAAAAGAAGCTGGTTTATAAATTTATCATTTTTAGGCTGAGAACTGAAGAGTTGCAATGATTTTAGCAAAATCCTTAACATCCTGCAATCATTGAATTAGCTGACAGTGTCATTGCCATGTGAAATAATGCAAAATGACAATAAATTGTACTTTAGATATTCAGGACAAAACCCTTGTGTATCCTTGATTCTGTTCTCTGAAAACAAACTGTGAACTGATGAAATTTTCCTTATGGTAATCTGTTTTATGGTACTAAGCCCACAAACTGGTGAGGTTTTTGTGGAATTCTTTTCTTAGACGCAACAAAGAAGCCATCATAAATCACCTGAACTTAAAAACTCTGTTTGGCACATATCAGGAAGTTACAAGCCACTGAAAAATGCTTTTCAAAAAGGAAAAAATCAACACAAAATTCAACAATACTTTCTGAGAAGAACATATGCAAGTGAATAATCCTTGTTCTGATATGTAGTTTGGCAAGCCTCTAGGAGAAGTAAATGCTATGTGAATGAAGAAAAATTTTTAGGTTCTCAGAGAGTGATATTTATAAATATAAGAAACATATGAACAGAGGTAAAGTCCTCCCTTTTATTTCCCTCTACAAGATTGTTTTCAAACAGTTTTTTAGTTCTGCCACAGACAATCTAATAAAAGAAGATATATTTTTCTTCAGACACTATTAAAGTTGCCTGTATAATTTTTTAAAAGCAATTTGCAACAGACATTTTATTGCTCCAGAATTTTCATAGATGTCAGCTACTATAAAATAATGGGCACATTACTCACAAACACAGGCTGCAGAAAAACAGTTTTTCCAGAAATCCTGATCTCATTCTGTCATTCAGAAAAAAATCCCATTTTTCTAATATGTAGAAATCTTCAAAGTTAGCACAACATGTACACCTGTGATCAGAAGATGTGTTAATTTAAATGAACAGCAAGAGGTCCAGCAGACTTTGGCCCTTTCACTGATATTCCTTTGAGGATAACATAAGTAATGAATGAGTGGTGATTTAATTAAAAAAATGAACTCTTCCTGGTTATGCATGAGTATGTTCACAGACCAATAAAGATTAACACTTAACATTTGCTTGTTTTAACAATGCTCCATGGGCCTGTAGAACTGCATGAGGAGAGCATTTTCTCCTGTAAAAGCTTACAGTATTACAGTGGTAGATCCAGAATGGCTCTGAAAATGGCTGGTGTGTAGAGAAGATTTTTAGGTGAAAAATAATCACAGGCATTAAAAATCACTCTAAGAGTTTCAAGTCAGAAAACCTAAACCAAAACAAAACTGGTCAGGTTTTTAATGTCATCCTTCCCCTAATGCCTCTCACCACCAAAGTTACAGCACAAAAAGCTGTGTTAGTAGGGTAGGAGTTTTTAATATTTCCTATTTATTTGTTATTTCATATGTACCCTAGCAAGTCTGGATAAAGAAATTAAACACCCTTTTTTCCAAATATATTCAGTATACACATGACTCAGAGAGAAATTAGATTGCCTCTAGTGCTGGAAATTAGTAAACAGAAATATATTATCCTGATTTAATTTTTTAAATATATATATGAACAGGGTATGATGTTCTCAAGACAAGAAAGAAAGAAAGAAAGAAAGAAAGAAAGGAGAGAAAGACATTATCCAGTTGAAATAAAAGTGTTATTAACCTCATAAACCAAAACATTGACGCAGAACTCTAAAGCTGCAGCAAAAAGCCCTAAAGTTAATGCAGTATTTGTGCCATTCAGCTTCAGAGATGTAAAAGTTAAGGAAATAACTATTGTAACCAGCTGATTTTCTCCTGGAGCTCCTATCATCTTAGCATCCTATCATCCTAGCACTGGTGCAACAGTTAGATGTGATGAAGTCCTTGCAGAGATTCTTATCTGCCTTTCATAAATATTGCAGGACTTAACCACCAGAGTTTTGTTCAATTGATAGCACAAAAAATAGTCCCTGATTCCTCAAGATATTAAAACAAGATTGGAAAAAGCCTTTAAGGATCACTTGGTCCAAACTCTCTTGGTCAAACCACGGATAATCATTGATGAAATGGGAGGGGAGACAGGAAGGGAACTGGATAAAGAATAAAACAAGCAAGAGCAGAAAAAAGTTTTGCTGATGTGTCAGGAAATGCTGGAAAGCATTTTGCTGAAACAGAACCAATAGTTGTGACAGGAAAGCTGACAAGCCCAGTTACACAAACAGCCTCCCTCTATCTTATGTGTTGAGGCAATGAGAGGAATTATACCTTTCAAGTAAACTAGTAGTTTACTAAAAGTTATCACATTAGGTTACAACATTAAAACAAAAGTTTCACTTCTCCAGCTTTGACTTATTTACACATAGAAATATGTATAAATTGGTGCAAAGTTGCTTATAAAAGACAAGAGTACAAACACTAATATTTTCTATTTTATTTTCTGTCTGGTTTTGGGATGTAAAATAGCTGCTATAATTTTAGTTTACTCTAAAATGTTTATTTCAAAGAAATATGTCACTTATTTGATCAAGTCCAAACAAATTGCTGAAAGCATAAATTATTCATTACCCATCTGAAATCAATTTTAAAAAGCCCAAACTCCTCCCCATAAAATAACTAACAGAGTTGACTGATGTTTATCTCCAGAGGATATCCTTCTGTGAATTAATTTAAGAACTATTCCTATGGTGAAGGAAGATGGTTTGTTCATGTATGTACAGATTTTACATACCCAACAAGGTAATTTTCTCTTGCCCTTTTCCCTGAGAATATTGAAGCTGATGAGAAAAAAAGTGCTGTGGAAAAAGAAATCCCTGCATGAAAATGGAAGTTTCACTGACTGTAATACTTAAGAACTGAAGGCTGAAAGCACAAGACTTAATGCTCCAGTCAAAGTAACCCTTTCTATAGGTGGTTTGAATCTTGTATTCCTTTAAATAAGTATCTCCTTACTTAAAAAAAAAATAAAATGTCTAGTTCAACCCAGAGTTCAGAAAGGTGGTCAGACAAACAAGCTGGCATGTCGTGGATGAGATCCCATTGAGTTTTATTGACTTAGTATCTTACAAAATGTTATACTTTTTGCTTCCTCTCAGCTTCTAAGAAGGCTGTAGGAGATTAATGACCTCAAAAAAAAACTTGTTATAAGTCAATCAAGCTGTGACTGCATTGACATTTTTGGAAAGAATAGGAGATGCTTTCTATGACTATGGTGATGGCCTAGGATGGTTATGGCTCCATCTGCCCACTGACATCTTAAGGACGGGTTTCCTTCTTGATTCTGCACTAGTAAAAGCTATTCAGGTACCAATAGCCCAGGCCTGGTCAAGACTTCACTCCTCTTCATACAAAAGTCTTGAGCAGACCAGATATTTTGTGCCATGAGCCTTGATTACCCCAGCTCAGGTACAGAAGCACCCATCAAGAAGAGCAGCCATAATTAGCACAAAATGCAAAAGGCCATCTGCCAAGCAGCCACGGAACACAGTACCCCTCCTTGGGCAGGCTTTGGCCCAGATGAACTGAGGGATCAGCTCAATCCCTCTGCTCTCATCTCTAAAGCCACCTGCAGCAGTTGCCTTCCCCTGGCAGGCATCATCCCTCCCCTGGTAATTTTCTGCTGCATTATCTCCCAGAATCCATCTGTGACCCCCAGAGAGCCCCCAGAGTGCAGGGGGCAACCTCTGCATTTCAGAGAGAGTGGAGAAAGACATTTCTGCTCCTAAGGTACAAGGACACTGATTAGCACAACTTCCAGAACTGAAAAGTTGTTTTTTCCAAAACACAACAGTCCTTTCAAGAACCATACATAGAATAAAACCCAGTCTCATCTTTCCTGATATAAGTGATCAATGAACTATTAAAGCTAATTTTATAGGCTAGAGATATTTCTAATTTAAATCCAGACTGCAGAATTTTGCATAATATAATCTGACCTTTTGCACAACACAGGGCAGATTTCTGCCCTGATTCCGATTGTGTTTCTTCACACTTAAAATAAAATTATCTTCTCCCCATATTATAAAAGCAAAACATCATTTAAATGGTATTAAAAACAAACAAACAAACACATTTGTTTATTACTGTTTCCAGTAAAAAATTGTTACAGCTGCAGGAATTCAATGCTTTCATAGAGCTTAGGTTCACTTTATTCCCCACAAGACTTCTCTTACATAAAATATTATCTGCCAATTAAGAGAAGTATTAAAAAATGATTACTTTGTAATATCAATTTTGTATATGCTAGACTTCTAATCTACATCCATTCTGAACTGGCGGTTCAGAAATTATGTGGAAACAATACTAAATTAGTGGCAACAGAAGTTTACTTCTTTATCAGACAGAGAACATAATTTTTAATTATATGTGCCTGTACAAATGTAATGATGTAGCCATTTATAATGAGGTACTAACAGCAAATTTGAAAACATTTTAATTAAAAAGCATAATGGTGAGAATTATGTCTGTCTTAACTAAAACATTTAAATTATAAACAAAATGTTGTAGTAAATGTCTAGACCAAATACATTAACAAAAACACACATCCACCCATTACTCTCCAGCTCCCCTGTTTTTAGACTCAAAAGTGCTTTGCTTTATTAGATTAACACTAGAAGCTTTAGATTTTTTCAATGAACAACTTAAAGTCATTAGAGAAGACAGAGCTGCAATAGCAGTGGCAGTTTCTGTGCCTTTCTGCATGGCACAAAGCTCTGTATTTCCCTGTCCTGGTCCAAAGCAATCCCTCCAGTCAGGGGATGCTCTGCTCCCCATGGCTGAGGCTCAGCTCCTTCCTCTGCCCAGCCTCCAGCAAGCACCTCAGCAAAGCCACCAGAAACTCTCTAGATCTTCTATACAAAAGTGAAAATACACACCCATGCACTGTCACTTACCTGATAAATGAAAACTCTGAGCTTATATTTCACACTGGTCTTTTTGCCTAATTTTTAAAAAAATGTATGGTACTGCCAATTGAAAAAAATCCTTCATCTTCTCTATTTCTCTGTAGATAAAACTTTCCGGATTTTCATTGTGAAAATTTTGTTCAAGAAAAGAAGCCGTATAACCTTAGTATCTTTACTTATACTGATACTGTGTTCTTGTTGTACAAACACATTAACTATAAACACAAATGAGCCATGTTTTACTGATTTACTGAACATGTTTTTTGTTATAATATCCCTGCTTCCATTTTGAAGAGTTTCATGAATCATTAAATCATCCAACAGTGCATATACAACAGAATGTCAAGTAAAAAGAAATAATTTAAAAGACATTTAGTTTTATTAATAACAGCAACAACAATGGAAAACTCACTATAAATGTTGACTTCTCATTAAAAATTGATTTTATCTCTATGCTGAGTTTTATATTTCTCCTGTGCATTGCATAGTCACATACCCATACTGACAGAAGATGCTGTTCTGATTGTTGCCCCATTTACAATCCTTGATATACTAAATGTACTCAAATCATAAGTAATAAGGATGCAGTTTTTACACAAATTCAGAAATATAGTTCAAACCTTATAATATTCTTATTTAATTCCTTAGGTAATTAAGCCACACAGTATGATGCAATTTAAGTGCTAGCAAATGGGATGTAATAAAGACTGCAAATGCAAACTGTTTAGATTAATGGAATACCAAGGGTGTTGGTTAAGCAATTCTTTTTTGCAATCAATTGTCACTTGTTTCATTTGAGATAAGTAAAACATTTAATAACTTTACATACAAAATACAAAATTTTGGGAGAAAAGAAGCAAGGACAAAGACGTATAGCAAAATACAGAGATAAAACTTGTACGGTGATGGTTATTTCTTCAATTAAAAATTCTGGCAACGTGTCATTTTAAATATTGATACTGATATATGAATATCAGATGCCAGTATTTTGGTTCCTTAATAAAATATACATTTTAAATATGAAAATGAAAAAAATTAAATTAGCTATTATATGATCAGAGCGATACACTTCTAAAAAAGTGTGATATTTCTAAATAGCCAACTGTGTGATTAGTACTATATAGAAGTATTTGAGGATCCTTGCAAAATTTCCTGTAGGATATGTTAAAAACTCGTTGTGATTTTGTAATTAATTTTTCATGTAATTCCTGTAAGTCATTCTTTTGTATAAAAACCAAGAATTTGGCAAGCATACCATGATGTAAAAACACGAGAGGTGAGTCCTAGTAGGAATTTAGGCCGAGGCCTAAGTGAAATTTAGGCTTGGGGGAAAATTTGCAGTGTAAGAGATAAGACCAGAGAGAGATTCAGCAAAGACTAAAGCCATTTTTATATGTAAGGAAGTGCTTGCAATTGCAGCCTTGAAGAAATCTGTGTTAAATAGAAGCACACTCATCTAAATTAGCTTAGGAAAAATGTTTTGTATGCAGGGGATGACTGAAAAAGTATGTTGTACTTCCAGACTGATGCTGTGACTGGAATTTAGAAAAGGGAATAAATGATGCTATGAGAGATTACTTAAGTGCCTTTTCAAGTGTTCCTCATGAAACTACCTTCACCAAAAAAAAAAAAAGAAGTAAAATGAAGTGTTATATATAATAATTACATTTGTCAGGCAATTGGTGTTGGAGTGGGTTCATTTATAATAGATTAATTTAGATGGTAAATGGAGGTGTTTGTGTAAATCGTGGCCCAGTTGAAACGGGTTTTTTTAACAGAAAACTCTGCATTGATGTTGACGGGAATATCTGAGACATAACCAAATACTCCATAACCATTTTCAGTCTGTATCAGATTGTCTAAATATTGGTACATTAATCACATCAAACAAAATCTTAGAGACTATAGATATTTTTATAGAATCGTAGAATTACAGAATGGTTTGGGTTGGAAGGAGCCTTAAAGATCATCTCCCTCCAACCCTGCTGCTGTGGGCAGGGACACCTCTCACTGCACCACGTTACTCAGCGCCCATCCAGCCTGGTCTTGAGCACTTCCAGGGATGGAGCATCCACAACTTCTCTGGGCAAACAGTGTCAGTGTCTATGTCTCCTTCAAAGTAAAGACTTTATTCCTAATATCTCATCTAAACCCACTCTGTTTCACCTTGAAGCCATTCCCCTTGTCCTGTCACTCCAGGCCCTTGCAAAAGTCTTTCTCCATTTTTTGTAGACGCCTTTCAAGTACTGGAATGCCACAAGTAGGTTATCCCTAAGCCTTCTCTTTTCCAAGCTGAAGAATCTGAATTTTACAAGCTTTTCCTCATGGGAGAGGTGCTCCATACTTTTAATTATCTTGGTGGCTCTTCCCCTACATGCATTAACATGCATTTTTCCTGTCTCATTTACCTAATCATTAAAATAATGAAAGTATAGTTTATATATGAATGCAGCTGGACAAAAATAACAGGAGCAGTAATTACAATTAGCCCTATTCTGATACCAGAGATCTATCAGTGACCATTTACAGCTTTTACAGCTGGTGTGTATTAACATGTGCAATGTAATGTGAGAACCGATGTTTATGGGTTGGAAAACTACGTAAGATCACAGATCCTCAAGGTTTATTTTAAGCCTTTTCTCACCAGTGTAGCATTTAAACAAAGTAAGTGGCATTTAGAAGTCATTTTGTTGGTTTCCTTTGGACTGAAATGCTTTGGAAATTTTTAGCATAGTTGTTTGTGGTGTCTCAGACTTCTAAGTTACTGCTTGATCAGACACAGCTCAATAACCTTAGCATAAAAACATTAATGGCAATCTATTTTGCAGTGGAGCAGATCAGGGTCTCTTCTTCTTCACACCTTTACAAACCATAAAGAATTATGAAAACCTTTGTGGTACTGTAGTCTAAATACAGAAAATTATTGTGAAATTTGTATTTACATGACACATTTAGTTCAGTGACTGCTTAGTGAATTTCCTATCTTATAATCAGAAAACAAGCAAATAACTTTATTTTAGTTTTGCATAGCTTTATATTTCATAAAAATAAACTTAAATAAATTTTATAAATATAAATCCTAAAATAAATAACACTAAATACCTTTAATTCACTGTGTTTATTGTGTAATAATCATTGGATTGATATGTCTGTTAAAAAAAAATCAAATTTAAAAGCCAATTTGAGAAAAAAGAGCAGAGAATAATATACACAAATTGTTACAGAATGAAAGAAGAGAATAAAGAGAAATAGAACCAGTAGCTTATAAATAGCAGCTATTTAAATGTGAGATGATTGATAGCTGAAAAATGTAGAAGAATTATCCCTCATTAACACCTGAAACATAGTTTTAGGGAAAATTTCCCCTGAACCCACTCCTTTAATTATAATATACTTGACCAGCAGAACATGTTAATTAATGTCCACAGTTCACTGCAAACATAACATTTTTGTAAATTAAGAAAAAAATGGGAAAATCTTTAATGTCATTTTGAAAATTTTTCATTACACCTGTATTCATTAAAGCTTTTTGTGCATACTGGATTATATACAGCAAAATAATAAGTAATACTGATCTAAAAGCCAGCATATAATACTTGAAACCACTTTCCCTTATTTCCAGAGAGACTACTTTACTGTAGTGTCTAAATCTTCCCTCCATCTCATCTGAACCCCTGAGGTTAATCTAGCAGTTATTTTGAAGCTGATAGTGTATTCTGCTCTGGGTTTACAGGTCTTGAATAGTCCATTGTGTTGAACAAGAAGAAAAAAGAGATATTTATCAAGTGTGATATTTTGAGATGGAACTGATTGCTTGTTCAATAAGCACTGCACTAAAGGCATGACTATTGTAACTCTCTCATAACATCAGCTCCCAAAACCAAATAGTTTTCTTAATATATAAATTAAACTATTGGGCTGATGCAGACAAGTTTAAGGCAAGACACATATGAGAAAAAAAAAAAAACCCTCAAATCCTCTAACTTTTGAGAGAACATATCTGAAATAACCCCAGTGTACAATATTCTGCTGACAAGCAGGATTTCTCCCATCTCCAGATCACTTTCCCAGCAGCCCTCTTTGGCTTTCACCACACTCCTATTCAAAGTGGCAGTGACTGTCCACAGCTCCTATCAGACCTGTATAAGACTGTCAGGGATTTAGCATTTTAAATTATTCTGCTTTAAATTAATTGCAATACTTTTGCTGAACAGTGAGTGGATGGGTCCCATGCACTCTGGCATTCCATTGAAAATATGAGCAGGAATACGCACATTAAACAAGAAAAAGGTATTTGAAAACATTATTTCAAAACAGTGAAATATTTCCAAAAACTATGGAAAGATGGTAGTTGACACAATGTTCTGTCTTCCAACATGTCTTTAGACTTCAAGTTTTAAAATGCAATTATTTGCACTGGCTTAATCAGTCCATATTCTTGTTTTCACTAGCTCTGGCTATTATTAGCACTAAATATCACCAAAATATTATTGATTCAGAAAGCTTATTTAAAATAAACAAAATCAACATAATTTATCATTTAGGGAGTAGTGTGGACTAGATTTTTTGTTTTATTGACTATAGATAATTAATAATTTATACCAAAATGCAAATATGTCTTGATCTTGTCTCATTACAAGCTGTATCATTGCAGAAGTGACTGCTTACAACTAGTTTCAAGTCGAATCTATTCAGCAAATTATCATCTCTGACATCTCAAGAATCACAATATAATAGAAGCATACAACAAAAACTTTTCTTGCTGCAACTTCTGAAGATTGTTGCAGCCATCTACAACGTTAACCTGGATTCCTGACAAATGCTGTGCATCAGTTCATAGGAAAGTCACAAAAGCCATGATAATTGTCTTTTAAAAATAAGGAGTTTTTAAAATTAATAAATGTTTATACTTAATGTTAACTTCAGCTATTTAACTGTAATTGTACCCATAAGGTATAAAAAACTATAAACTTAGCTTTGCAAAAATGGAATCAAAATTCAAATGTACCTTTTAAGATTCATCTTTATGACTATTGAAGTTACCCTTCAAACTTTATGAACCTGGATAAGTTTTTTTCACAGTTTCCTGACTGAGTTAAATAAAGCACTCAGCCAAGAGCAGATGTGTAATTCTGCAATGGAAAAGGGGGCAGGGGAACTGAGAAGTAACATTATTTAGTTTGTTTTCTCGTTCACAGTCTGAAGAATAAAGCCTTTCATTGACTGCAGTACTCATGACTCTTTCAGAATTTTCAAGGCTCATTATTTAACAAATGATTTAATAAGTAGTTCAGACATTAGGCTGTACAATACATACAAAACCCAAGGATGGAAGAAACTAAATATTTTATAAGCTAGAGAAATTTCTAAGTAACATCAGTTCCATTGTGATTTCATAAAAAATTTGCTTTTTGGTGTACATTTAGAAATAGGTATCCTGAGAAACAGCCATCCTCATTAAAAAGTCACAAAAAATCTGCATATATTGCAAATTATATTCTTGATACAGCAGCTTACCAAAACATTGCACAGAAATCATTCTAGAAAAAAAAAATAAAGCATTCTTGGCTTAAGTATGCCTTAAGAACATTAAAAGTGTATCTTTAAAGCCTCCATTCAGGGTTACAATAGTTCATGCACCAGCAGATGTTTTCCCTTTGACAGGATGCTTATACCCCAAATACGACTGCTAGAGAGAGTGAAAGAATACACAGTGCTTTAGTGCTGAATACTGAAACCCAAATGAAATTTATATGGGATCATGCCCTGTTTAGGAGATGTATTTTTAAAGAGGACTTGGAAATAACTTGGAAATAACTAAAAGAATCTTGAAAGACAACAACATTCTCTGTGTGCCACCACTGAATAATGAATTATTCAGTAGCAGGATACTCTAAAAGACCACAATATAAATAGGCTAGATGAAGCCTGAGCTGGCAGGGTACTGTAGGGCTGCCCTGTGTGGTGTGGGTGTGTGCATGTGGGAGACAATGTGGGAGATCCCAGCAAAGGCTCACACCAAAAGCATAATGTGTCAAATGATATGAGGTTTTCCAGGAAGAATTCACCTTTCCATTTTGGTGCTTCTGGTGAAAGCCAGAAAGAGACATGATTACAAAAAATATTGGAAAGACAAAGTTGATTTGAGATTGGTTTTCCTGAGGTGAGGGTAAGAAAGCTCCCAACAACCACAAATGAAGCATAGAGGACATTAAATCACATATTACTCTACCTGGGTCTGCCAAAGGAAAAATCCTGTTGCTGTTCCCCACACAGTTCATTGCTGGACTTTGAGGAACACACATGGTTGCCCTTTTCCAGGTGCCACATCCTGCATCTGGGACAGGGCAACTCTGAAGGTACACACAAATGAGAGGATGGAGAGCAGTGATGTGGAAAGGGACCTGGAGGTTCTGGTTGATGGAAAGTTGGGTGTGAGCCAGCAGGGCCCTGGCAGCCAGGAGGGACATCCCTGAGCTGGGGCATCAGGGACAGCATGGCCAGCCAGGCAAGGGTGGAAATTGTCCTGCTCTGCTCTGGGGGGGCCTCACCTCGAGTGCTGGGGACAGTTTTGGGTGCCACAGTACAGAAAAGATACTGATGTCTTTTCTCTTTGACCAGTGACAGGACCCAAGGGAATGCTCTGAAGCTGTGTCAGGGGAGGTTTAGTCTGGAAGTTGGAAAAGTGTTCTTCACCCAGAGGGTGGCTGGGCACTGGAACAGGCTCTCCAGGGAAGTGGTCACAGCACCAAGCCTGACAGAGCTCAAGAAACATTTCAAAAATACTCTTGGGTATGGTGTCATTCTTGGGGTTATGTTGTGCAGGGCCAGGAGCTGGACATGATCCTTCTGGGTCCCTTCTAGCTCAGGATTTCTATGTTTCTATGAGATTTTGAGGATTATGGGTTTTTTCTTAGTTTTTAAGAACTGATAAATTTACTGGAAAATCAAAAGAGAGAGTCCTGTTTTGTTAGCTAAGATGCCTCATTAAAGAAGACAAAATATCAGCTGATTGCCTTATTTTGCCAAATATATATATATATTAGCATTTAAGAAGGAATGAAACATACCTATTCCAGAAGAGTAAATCCCTTGTGTTTATGTAGGAAGCTGAAGATGAAGTTCCTGATTTGAATTTCTAACACATCTTTTAGTCATTTTCTTTCAGTAAATCTTGTCCTGCCCTTAGGGTCCTCTACCACAGTAACTTTCCAGGGACTGAACATTTTCAGTCTTCCCCAAGTGTAATTTTCTAATCTTTTCCATGTATACTGGATATGTTCCAAGTTTCCAGTTTATGTTGAAACATAGACTCCTAAAATTTCTCTGTTCTGTTTTCTTCTCCATCTACTTTTAAAAGACTCAAAGGAAACAGAGAGTAATACTTTCATTATCTGCCCATATTCTTGTGCTCCTTGGAAAGTTTTTCTGGTTCCCATTAACCTTTCCTCTCTCTGTGTGGAGATTAAGCACTCAATCCCTTTCTCTAACACATATTTCTTCTTTCTTCCACTCTGACAAAAGAAAATGTAGCAACTTTACTATTTTTTAAAAATAATTGCTAAGAGCTAAATCAGTAAAAATGGCCATGGAAAAGACTGTAAAATAGCTCAGTTTAAACAAATTTGTACATACCATTTTTATCTATTGGAGCTGTAAAGCCTATAATCAAATATTATGGCAGAATTGGTAAAATGCTGATATTATATACTGTTTATGAGGGAAAATTGTAATACAAAATGCATTTTGCCATCATCTTTTGTTAACAGCTACCACGCTGATTCACTGGTCTTTTTGTCTAAATTTCATATCAGGAAAAAACATTTCAGTAATCATATGTTCTCTGGGGTGATTTCCAGAATAAATGTGCTCTGTTGAATTAAGAATCTGTTGGAAGATTGGTGGACTGGAGTAAAGGAATAGGGAATAAAGCAAGCTTGACTAAATGTGTTTGCTTGTCAGAATCTCATGTCCTTTCTAGAAACTTGACTGGAAAATAAGATAAGTGCACACTTTAATCGCAACATATCTGTACAGTGAAGATAGCCACATATTTTCTACACTTAAATGGGCCTCCTATAAATTATTCAAATATGTTCTTTCCACTCAAACTTTTCCAAAATAAATCTTTGTAGAAACTGAGTACTACAGACTGGATTGCAATACAGCCAGACCAAGTCAGGCAGAATTTCTGGGTCCATCAACTATATCAAATTGCTAATTCTTATCCTTCTAATTTTGATAATGAATTACATAAGGATATTTTAGGTACTACTACTACTACTACTACTACTACTACTACTACTACTAAGAATAATAATAATAATTGTTATTGTTATTGTTATTGTTATTGTTATTGTTATTGTTATTGTTATTGTTATTGTTATATATATTTAAATGAAATTAGAAGGCAGTGGAGATAAGCTAATAGCTTGGTGCTCACCATGTCCCTGACAGATCCATAGATCCATGAGACCAAGGCAGACCAAGGCAGTGCACCCAGGTAATGAGCATCCACACCATTTCAAGACCACTGTGTGCATACAGGTCTACACTGCATCATGTGCGCATCAGCTGTCGTTATGTTTGCCAGTCATGTCCATCAGAATCTCTTCTTTCCTATGATTCTGCTAGAATCACTGAACTTCTTTCTCTTTCTCACTTTTCATCATTACTTCTGATTCATATTTACTGCATACTTTTTGTCCTCAATATGTGTTTTAGTTATCCCCCTATCTGCCACCAGAACCTTAATAAAACTAGATTTTACCATTAATTTTTCTGTAGCTTCAAAGACCTCACTCTAGAAAAAAATCTTCCTTATTTTCATCCCTGCTTCATGGCTAAGGTGGATTTTCCCAAGTCTCAGCTTTGTCTCTCTTTTCTCCTACTCTTACAATATTTTTTCTTTGAAGAGTTTGATTCCTTTACATTCAATTCACACAGTTTCCCAGCAATGCATTAATTTTTTTTCAAGTTTAAATCCATTCTCTTATACCTTTTAACACCTGCCAAATCCAATTCTATTCATAAGGTGCTATAATTTTTTTGTGGTAGCACCATCATTTTTTCCCTATAAACAAGATCACTCTGTTTTGTAGATTAAATAAAAGAATACATAACATTACCCTTTTTTTGCTTTTTTCCACTCTACTTCTCATTGAGACACAGATTTATCTGTTTATGCCATGCTTGCCTCAAACACTGTCTGTATTTTATTAAAAAATAAAATATTAAGCCTCTTAATGATGATATTGGGGGAGAAAAGTTTATAGCTGTTTAAGGAACAAAAAATGTTTATACATGAAGCATATATGCATTTAATTCCAACAGCTTACGTAGAATGCACTGAGCAAGCAGAGTTATAAAGGTTAAAAGTTATATCAGCTACTTTTCCTTAAGTTTCACAATCTGTGGTTAAAATAACTCTGAATTGACAGAGGATAACTCTAATAAACCCAGTGGCACACAATCACGATGAGTGTTACCATTGTAGTGTTGTGGTTACTGTAAGCACGATCAGATCCTTTAGGATGAGCAGTTTGAGTTTCCTGAGTTCACCTCAACCTGCAAAGGACTGCAAGATCTCTTGGTCAGCCCTGCAAGCCCACAGGTGCCCTGCTGGTGTGCAGAGGCTGCCAGGAGAAGGTGCTCCCCTCCCTGGCACCGGGTGATGCTCACAGCCTGGCTCTGCAAGGCTCATCCTCCTCTGCTCTTCCCTTCCCTACCACAGCGTTGGGGTGGCCTCACCAGCTTCCCTCCCTCTCTCTGGGACCTGCAGCTTCACGTCCTGCCCAGCTTCTCCTGACAGATGGCTCACTGCTCACAGTGAGACAGTGAGACACCTCTTACTGTGATCCATCTCCCAGTCCTTGGCTGCATCCTTCATCTGGGGGTTGCAGCTCCAGGACTGATCTCCATAGATGATGAGTTCTGAGGCTGTTTTAGCCACGATGGTGTCATGCTATTAATGTGTTACCCAATGAATTGGTATCTATGTTCATTCAGTAATTCAACAAACAATGGCTGGACTCCATCTTGCCACGAGCAATTGTAAGTTTGTGCTGGGTTGACAATTCGTTTCCAGACCCTCCTCACCTCAGCACCTGCCATTCCTTCAGATATGGTCAGAAGCTTTTCCTGACAGGAAAAAATATTTAATTTTTCTACTGCAGCTTATCATGCCAAATCTAAATTACACCCCGCATTTCTCTTTTAGTTTTCACTCTCCTCAATTGCATTTTAGTCTAAGAGCATAATAAATATCCAACTGCGTCTGAAAATATTGCTTCTAGCTCTGAAATCTGGTTTCATCTAGCTGAGAAACATCAATAGGAAATGTTATTAAAGACTTGACACTTTCTGCAAACCATTCTCCCACAGAGTTGATCATCCTTTGTCCCCTTTTACTTAGTACAAACATGGTTAAGTCACCTCCATTCTCTAAAAAAAAAGACATTCAATGTTCCTCTCCAGCAACATTTTTTTTTGTCCTTTCTCTTCAATTACTATGGGCACAGAATACTACAATAGTTATCCCTAGCTGAGCTTCCATATATTTTCCAGAAACCACTAAAACAAAGTCCTTAGCACACTCTGCAGATTACATTAAAAGAAATTGCCCATTTTATTTATTATTTTTTATTTAATATCTTCCTTAAGCCAAATTTTTCCCCCATCTCTGTCTTCTGCTATTTGATCCTTTCTCAGATTTCTTTTTACCTCACATAAATCACTATTTCAGTCCATTATAAACATAAAAATATGATCTCAAATCCTGTCATAATTTTCTCCATGGTTACCAGAGTTCCCTTGGCTTTGTGCATTTTCCTTTTAAATGATTTATTTCATGAAACCTCTTCTCAGAAAACAAATTTACTTTCTATTACTTTCTTTACTTTCTATATACATGGCAACACATCCCAGAACTGAATTTTTCCCAAAAATTTACCACATATAAGTTTCAGATTTTATAACTGCAGTAGAAAATCTCATCTCTCCTAATATTTATTGCAGGAAAAAAAATAAAAAAGCCAAATAAACCCAATGTTGGCATTGATCTGTTTCAGATGACTATTTTAGAAAGAATGGCTTCCTCATTGCATCTGATTTCAGCTATGAAAGAGTTTGGGTGGTTACCCATTAGAGTCATGTATCTCCATTCAGGATATCAAAGCTAAGATCTCCATTTGACTTTAGATTAATATTTTACTGGATTCTCAACTGTAAATTTCATTTCAGTTGCCTAAACCACATTTTTTCACACTATTCTTTTTTGCTGCCTTGCTCTTGTCACCAATAATGTCTATCCATCTCCATCCATCCAGACTTTTTTCCTGGACGTCAACTTCAAATCATATTTTGTACTCTAGTCATCATATCTAGGTTATCTATATCTTGACAAGTTTTATTTTTACAACTGAGACAATGAATGTCTATCATTTTAACCTTTATTAGCTTAGTCCTTTTTTGTTCCATCTCAAATGAAAAGCTATTCAAGATGCACAGGACAAATTCATAATTCATTCCTATTGCTTTGATGATACAAATTCCCTCTTTATTTTTCTGTTGGATCCCCCTCTTTATCATATCATAAATGAGAGTACAGAAAAAAAAGGCTTCACTGTATGTCAGTTGTATTTTCATTTATCCTTCAATATTAAGGTTTCACCTTGCACTTGCCACTCACAAAGTGGTCACAAAGTAATTCCCTCTCCATGTCCTCAAGGGCAGTTTTTTATTTATAATTAACAATGAATTATTGTTTCCTTGTGATTGTTTATGTACTAATCAAAATACCATTATGGGTTCTTTTTCACACTTGCAAGCTACTTAGGGAAAGAAGAGCTTTGCTTCATTGTACAAACCCCTCTCAAGTGGGGTGTGGACAAGACCTTTTTCTATTGTGCAAATAGAATGATAAAATGAAAACTATATATTTTTTATGCACAATTTTTGGGTGCATGCTTTGTATAACAGGAAATTTTCATACCATAATGTCATGAAAAGACACGGGGAGAGATTATTTCTCTTCGTCAATGGATGTTCTGTGACCCACCATTAAATTAATTAGTTCAATAAATTCATATCTCTGAATCCTTGTTAATAAATTCTCAATTGCTCTCTAAAAATTACTTTAATTGAAGCAACACTAGCTAAGTACAGTCCACTGGTATTCTGTGACCTGTACTGTCATATTATGACAATTACTTTGATATAAATATTAGATATTAATATAGTCATGAAAAGTACAACTATTTTCTATCATGAATGCAGCATTTTTACTTTCTAGGGTTCTTCTCATTCAAATGGAATTAAATAATTCCAATATTCTGACAATAACATGAAATGTAAGTTCTTTTTTGGTTTTTATTTTTTGCTATTAGTTGTAATCTAGTTTTAAACATTAATGCAAATGGTAAAATGAGGAAAAACCACATAATTACTTGATTAATTTATTTAAACCAAAGGAAACAGTCCAGAAGCAAGAAAAACTACTTCAGAGTGATGAAAGTTGTTATCATCTATGGGTTTTTAATGTCATCAGAGGGTACCATAAAGGTGGGTTCATGTCAATGGGCTGAAATAATGGAAAATTTGAGTGTTGCACAGGAAGTTGATCTGAAATATTTAGGATCAGGAATTAATCTACCACTCTACCATGGTACGATGCAGTACATGAGATTTCCATGTAAAGCCACAGAAAGGGCAAGTGAGTGTACACTTTGCTCACCTCTGACCAAATTTACAACTGCAGCTAGTGTCAGGGCACCCAATGCAGCCTCTGAGAAAACATCCACAAGATTATCAGCCCAGACATAAATATAGCAGAGGAACCATTCACAAAGGGCAGATATCACACAGCTGGTGCATGAGGCACATACATATACAGGAGGCACATCCATGTTTCACAGCAACAGAGCAGGAAAAGAAATTTTAACTAAGAACCCCAGGTATCATTCTTGAAGGACATTTTCATGGATCTTTCTATTTTCTAAATTCTACTCAGCTGCTACGAGCTAAGCAAGAGTCCACCTGTGCAAATCAGATCAATTCCTAAACTGAGATTATGTGGGACATATAATTAGTGAATCAGTTGATATTTTGCCCCTACAATTTTTTGAGTAGTTTGCATAGTGTATGAAGCCATCTCGGGGGATAGAGCACAGAGGCAGGAGGTATGTGAAACCTAACCCACAAGTTGAGTTTTCAGGAAAAATAATACAAAACCAACTACTGATTACAGATGTTTCTTTGCAAGTTCCAGGCTGAAACATCTTAGTGTAGTAAAATGAGGGCATTCCTTAAAACTTACACTTACTATCATTCTAAGGTTGAAATTAAAAAAAATATTGGTTTCTTTAAAATGTTTTTTGCTGTACATATAAATTAACTTTTATCTCCATGACAGCTTGTTTTCACAGCTGGTCTTTTAAGTTTTAATCCTCAATTTGGCTTCTGAACGGAATCCACACTTCAGGTTTTTTATTTAATATTCAATCCCCTTCCTAACACTTGTCAGAAACCAACTTTTGAACAGGAAAACATAAAGAAGTGCACTTTAATTGTTCATTAAAAGACTTCTGTGCAATTTTTAAGTGCTAGGAGATCACTAAGAAAACCCTGAACAGTCACACCTCCTTCCATAAGTTCTGGATTTGCACACAAAAATATTTTCACAATATTTTCTACCTCAGTTTTCAGAAACATTTGTCAAGGGTAATACTCTTTATTTAAGAATACATATAAACAAAAAGGTGTTCTTTTCAAGTATTTAATTTATATAATGCGTGTCTATGTCTCTCAAGATGAATTAACATGGGTAGAATAATGAGACTTCATAAAATATGCTCAACAACAGTCATAGCCAATATTCACAAAACAAAGAATGATTAATCCCTAGTAATTACCATTCTGTAAAAACCTGTTGGGGCATGTAAGGCAAAGGACTTAAAAATTTACAATTTCAAAATAAAAATAAAACTAATTATTAAAAAAATGTTATGTTTTTTGTTAGTGGCAAGCAGAGAATCATAAGAAATAACAATATGTGAACCTTATAAACTCTTTACTTATATAGAATACACCAATACATATACAGACACAAGCTACTGCATTCTTATGCTAATGAGCTCTTATAATAATAAATTTTGATGGGATACATGAACATCAGCTCTGTCTTGTTTCAATTTGTTAGTTCTTCCTTTACATCATCTGTTGTCAAACTAAAGCGATAATAAAAACGCATCATGTTACTTTTCTCCATATGAAATATGTTAAGTATATAACTTGACAACTTCTTTCAGATGATGAAGGGTGATCCAGAAGAATCAAATATTGCCCTTATTATTTTAATGTTTTTTTTTCTTTAATGAACTCAAAACCAGCTGCTTTAATTTTAATGATTCAGTGTTAATTTGCATTTTGTTTGAGCCACAAACTGGGACTTCAAGAACAATTGCCCATTCTTTTAGCTTCAACATCTGAAAAACTTAAAAATTAATATCACATAGAGGGAAAAATTGATTTTAAGTATATTTTCTTTCATAATTATTTTTCTGTTTTGTTTAGGTTGCTGAATTTTGCTTGCTTGCTTCATTTTGGGTGGGTTTTTCAGTTGTTTGGGTTCTTTGTTTTAGTTTGTTGGGGTTTTTTTTTAAGTGTAGCTATTGAATAAACATAAATCTACAGCTTTGTGCTTTGCTCCTCCAAATGAAGTGGAGGACCTGAAACTCATTAATCATGAAGGGGCTGTGCTTTACCTGGTGACATTGATCATGCCAGCCCCTAATCGATCAAAAGCACTGTTGGGGCATTTAACTCAGTTTGAGGTCTACGAAGAAAACCATACATTATTCAGAGATGTCTGGAACTCAAGGGCCAGGAAGACAGATTGCATAAAGAACTGCAAAACTAAAGGAGTTTTAGGTTCTGACATGGATGCAATAACTTCAAAGAAGATGAAAAGTGTGCAATAACAGTAATGGAAACTTTATTTACCAAAACTACTGTGGTACAAGTTTCTTAGCAAGATATCAAATAATAATGATCTTCAGATGCAATTGACCTGTGTGAATTTAAACTCAGGACCTGAACATGACAGATCATATATACCTCTATGACTTCTTGAAGACAGCAATTTGGCATTTGGAATTACTTTTTTGAAACAGATAAAAGCAAAATGATCTTTGCATGGCATAAACATGGATCAGACAATATATACTAAAACCTTTATGAAAATACATTTATTTTCAGCAACTCTTGATAAAAAGATTAAGATATTGATAAATGGCCATCATGTCATGGAGCTATTAGATATCTGACTTTGTAAGCTATGAAGAAGATTCAAGTTGACAAGCATTCATAAATGCAACAGCTAAATTTCAATTCCAATTCTACCACTGAGGTATGCAGAAATATATTAGAAAATTAAAGAAAATATTTTTTTTAAAAAATTAATACAATGCAGACATTTTGAAGGAGATACATTTTGATTGACCATCATTCCAGACTAATAATACAGACTTCTGGTAGTTTTAAAATAGATTCATGGAAGATTGCTGGCTCCTCTCTTTTTTATTTCTGTTTTTATCTTTTCATAAACCCACAGAATTATTAAGTTTGGAAAAGGCTACTAAGACTGTTGAGTCCAGTTGTTAACCCAGCAACACTGTTTTCACCATTGAACCTATGTGCCACAAACACAAATCTTTTAGGTCTTTTATCTTAAATGTCTCCAGGAATAGTAATTCCACCAGTTTCTTGGGAACCTGTCCCAGTGTTTGATGCTCCCTTTTCCATGGAGAAAATTTTTCCTAATATCCAATATAAACTTCCCCTGGTGCAACTTGAGACCTTTTCTTCTTGCCCTATTGCTTTGAGCTTGGGAGAAGAGACCAATTCCTGCCTTGCTACAATCATCTTTCAGGTGCTTGTAGGGAGTGATAAGGTCTCCCCTGAACCCTCTTTTCTCCAGGCTAAACAAGCCCAGCTCCCTCAAGTGACCTTCCTAGCATCTGTGCTTCAGATCCTTCCCCAGATCTGCACTCACTCCAGCCCCTCAATGCCTTTCCTGCAGTGAGAGGCCCAAAACTGGACACAGGATTTGAGGTGTGGCCTCACCAGTGCCGAGCACAGGGGACAATCCCTGCCCTGGTCCTGCTGCCACACTATTGCTGATCCAGGCCAGGTGCCATTGGCCTCCCTGGCCCCCTGGGCACACCTGGATCATGTCCAGCTGCTGTTGATCAAGGTCCTTTTCCTTTGGGCAGCTTTCCAGCCACTCTAACTCCAAACCTGGAGCATTGTCTGAGATTGTTGAGATACAAGCACAGGATCCAGCATTTGACCTTGTTGAAACTCATGCAATTTTGCTTCAATCCATCAATCCAGCCTATTCAGATCCCTCTGCAGAGCCTTCCCACAGTCCTGCCCAGCTTGTGGTCTTCTGCAAACTGACTGTGGGTGTCCTGGATCTCCTCATCCAGACCATCAAAAGAGATTCAACAGGACTGGTGCCAGTGCTGAGTCCTGGGGAACACCCAGGTGTCCATCTCCAGCTGGATGCAACTCCATCTCCCACCAGTTTCTGGGCTCAGTCATCCAGTCAGTTTATCTAGGAAACTGGGCACCTGTGCAAGCTATGAGCAGCCAATTTCTCCAGCAGATGCTGTTGGAAATGATGTCAAATGCTTGTCCAAAGCCAGGGAAGCAATATCCACAGCCTCTCCTTTACTTACTAAGTGGGTCATGTCATAGAAAGAGATTTGGTGAGTCAAGTGGGACTTGCATTAAACACCTCAGCCTTTTCCTACTACTTTGTCATTATATTTCTCTCCACACATAAAGGATGAAGAGTCTCCTTAGCCCTGCTTTGGTTGCTAATGTATTTATAGAAATATTTTTACTGCCTTTTACGACAATAGAAAAATTAACTTCTAGTTGGCCTCAGCCTTTCTGATTTTATGCCTCTATAACCTCTTGACATCCTTGTAATACTCCTAAGTGGTCTCTCCCCCTCTTCCAATGGTGGTAAACCTTGCATCCTGAATTCCAGCTGGTTTTCAGCCAAATATTTCTGTTCAGCCAAGCCAGTCTTCCCTGTTGGCTCACCTTTCAGCACATAGACACTCCTGCCCCTTGAAATCTTCCATCTTGAGGAATGTCCAGCCTTCCTGTACTCCTCTCTCCTTCAGTACTACCTCCAAAGGAACTTTGTCAAACAGTCTTTTACACAGACTCCAAAAGTCAAAATAGCAGTTCTGCTGACCCCCCCTCCTTTTTTTCACCAATCATTTGTCTGATTATATTGAATTGTTTTACTTCAGCATGAACAACCATTCTGTAATGCCAGTTATTATGTTCCTACATCCAATTTATTTAATTGACTAAAATGGGCAGAAATTGGCTTTTTCAGCCTCCAGAGAGCATTCAACTTCCAAATGACTTAGTCTGGCTTCTGAGTGAAAAATTGACGTTGCCAGCTGACCAGTCATCTCTGATCAGGTAGCTCACATCTAAACAAACAACCAAAGAAGAGTTCTTCAGGAATATTTACACAAACAAAAAATAACAATTCTCTTTATGATTACTGTCACATTAATGTGTTTTACAAACCACCAATGTAAGCTGGCATACAGAGAGGGGAAGACGTGTTCCTTTATTCATTACTACAGAAGGCTTAAATGAAGTGCATGACCAAGTCATTGTTTGCATGGGACTGAAGAATATGAGATGCATTTCTCCATTTCTTTTAATGGGTGCTTTATAATGCCTTTGTTTGAAAGATTCATTCCTTCTTTGTTCAAAAAACCAAACTCTTAAAAAAGACATTATATGATATTTTATTATTTAAAGAGTTCTAGTTCAGAGAACATGAATGGCACTAAATTCATCAGTGCCTCCCTATCATCTTTAAGCAGAAGGATTATAGCAAAGAAATATTTTTTTCTGCACCTTATCTTCAGTCTCAGAGGGAGAAGACTATGGCAGACCTAATTATATCCACAATGAACTCAGAGGAAAGTGGCTCTGAGGTAAAATTTTCATTAAAACAATTACTCATATCTCCATGTGTTAATTCATAAACAGATGCTGAACTGTAGGATGAGGAGTTTCTCCTACGTATCAACTATATTGAGTGGTAATGAGCTTTTCAAATAGTTGTCATGAGAAGTCATGTACCCGGAACTTTGATAAATTCCAGTGACAGAGAGGAATAGACCCTTTCAGACAGTGAGCCTTCCAACTACATCCAAAGCATGACATTTTCCTCCATGCTGTATCTGAATTGCCCATTAACCAAGATAAGTGGAAACAATCTGACACCAAATGTCATCAGCAAGATACATAAAGGTCATTAACTTATTAATGCTACACTCAGCACTAGTGCAACATTGGATGGCATCACTTTCTTTACATGACACAAGAAGGGCAATGACACAGAACTATAAAACATCATTTGAGAAGACTTGCAGGTAAGTATTCAGTAGTAGAAAATAGAATGACTACAACTGTCTTATGTTCAGAAGTCAAAATTTAGGGCATAATTTTTAACATGAATCTAAAGTTAAAATATTTTTAGCAGCTTCTTCATGGTTATCTTGGACAGTATGCAGTAATATCTAATACTGCATGGCAACTTGTATATTTTTTATTACCTTTGAAGCTCAGCTCTAAAAGTTATTTGTCATTGACATGACTAGGACTCTGCAAACTTTAACATCTCTCTTCAAATCAAGTAATCCCTTCAGCCTAGTTGATATTGCAAAATGTGCTCCAGGCATTTTCTTTTTAGCACCATAAATGAGATAGCGTTCAGCTCTCTTGCATACTTATGCTGCATATGAAAGTAAGGAACATTTATAACTATTGCTGAAATAGGGTGATGCTAAAAATCTAAATTTAACCTTCAGAAATGTGAAAAATGATGCATCTATTTCTATATTTTCACTCAGATTAAAAATGCTTACAAAATACAGAAGATCTGCAAATGTCTGAGTTCACAAAGAATTAAAGTGTTCTGATGTCCTTAGCTGTACATCTATGACAAAACTCATAAATGAGATTAGGTTACCAAGGAGGCAGAAAAATAATTTGCCCCTACTTTTGGTTACTGTCAAATGCATATTAGATTACTGGAAAATATGCCATTTCTTTTAAAATAAAATAATGATTCCTAAGTTTTTTTCCACAACCATTTATGCTCACATACTCAAATGTAATAGGTATCTAATATTAAAGTCAGTCCAAGCAACTGTCTCAGTAAATACAGATTGAATTGAAAGTCAGGCATCTCAATATCATTTGGGATTTGACTCATGGTAAACAATGAAAAAGGAAACTAAATGAGGTTTCTGATGCCAGTGTTATTTCAAAGGAATAGGAAGAAAACAACACAAGACTGTGAATTTTGACATATTAGTTTTTTTCCAGTAAAATCAGTATTCTTACTTTAGAGACTCTATTGTGAACACTTAATCAAAAGCTCAAGCCAAGACGTGGTTTCAAGGAGTGAATTATATCTTTGGGAGTAAAACAGAGGCAAATTTCAGAACAGACCTGCAGTTTCAAGCTATACAGTGCATTTTCTTTATCTGTGTTGGAGGCTTCAGCCTCATTGAAAATGACAGATTAGTTTTCCCCACCAGCCTCCCCTACATTTACCCCTGTAAATCAGCCACTGATATGTATGTCCTCTCTGCTATTTTGATTTAATTTTATCTTGCATTAAAAATATAATCTGTACATCTATAGCTGTACATAGGTTTTCTAGATTACTGCAGTATTGCTAAGGTAGTGCCCTTTAAATATCAGTTTCATCAGCCAAGGCTTAAAAGACTTTGAAATGGTTGGTGAGACAGAGAGGTGACAAAACACACAATTTGCATTTTCCACAAAAATGCTGTAACTGTGACACAGCTATAGTATACTTCTATCACTGAATGTAAGGGAAAAATTCCATGCCTTCCTGTACTGGAGAGCTGAGACATCAGCTATTCTACTTTCTGCTCTCTCATTCTCTTTGAAATACTTAGGAAAGCAGTGAATCTGAAAATTATTAAACTACATACCATAAATAACTGATAAGCTATATTGCAATTTTTATTTAGCAGGAGCTTGTAATAAGAGGAGCCAATTGTGTTAATAAATACACACGCATATATGCAGAGAGGAGGAGGGAAAGGGAGGAAGAGGGGAAGAGTAATTTCATTTTCTACTGAAATGCAGCATTCTCTGGTATAAAATGAAGCAATTAACAACAGTTCACAGAACTGCATAAAACCGGAAGTGATTATTACAGCCAATTAAAAGTGCAGAGGATAATTACATTTGGCAGACTGCAAACCCTTGCTGGAATCTGTCCAGAACACAGGTCCAGACCAGCAGCTCAGTTAGTCTGGAAGCTGGTTCCAAAGAGCAAGTGCCCAGGGTGAGTGTGCTGAGCATTGGCTTTCACACAAGCAGCTGCTTACTCATGAGCTGGCCAACGAAGCTGTCACAAGAATGGTGCAGCAAAAAGAGACTGTCAGCATCTACCAGGCCGTAATTAAACCTCATCTCTGTACTTTTTTCCAGGCATGTACTTCCTTTCTGTGTATCAGCTGACTAAATAATTGTCACAATTAAAGGTGCTTCAGTGAATAGACATTTCAGCTGATTGCTAATTTCAATGAAGCTTCAAAAAGCCACCACTGACATAACTTTATCTTTTTCCATCTGGCATCACCAAAATTCCAGAAGCTATTATACTGACAGTCAAGTTAACTCATCATTTTCTGAATGAGCCTGTCAGACACCTATTTTTTTATGACATTGACATCCTATTTGTCTTATATATGGCTACTAATGCTGGTAAAGAATTCACCAAGTAATAAAGGAATATAAAACTTTAAGGTATAACCTAAACTCAGAACTCTTCTGCTTTTTCTACCTCCTTTTGTATTTGCTTGCAATGACCTCAGCATCCTCTGAGTAAATAAATGAAATGGATGGGGCAAGAAGCATGGGACACAGCAATGTTCAACACAGGGATTCATCATTATCCACATCTATTCATGTTACTATGTTTGGTTCACTGATATATTCTCAAAGATACAGAATCTGGAGGAACCTGGCAGGGATCCCTGGAGATTGCCTGGCCCAAGTTCTGCTTAGAGCAGGGTCCATGACAGCAGGTTGCTCAAGATGAGTTTTTGAACATCTCCAAGAATGGAGACTCCACAATATCTCTGGGCAACCTGTTCTTGTGTGCGACGACCCTCGTAGTGAACACTTTATTTAGTTTTGTTTTTTTTTTTAATTTTGAAGTGGAATTTCCTGTGTTTCCATTTGTGTCTCTTGCCTCTCATCTGCCTCTGGGCACCACTGAGAAGAATCTGTCTCTGCTGCCTTTACTGCTCAATCACATATTTATGGGCATGTATAAGTCCCCCCTGAGTCCTCTCTTCTCCAGGCTGAGTGGTCCCAGCTCCCTCAGCCTCTCCTCATTTGTCAGATGCTAAAGATCCTTAATTTGGATCCTTAATTTAAGGATCCTGATTTAATAGTTAGGATCCCTAATTTGAATCCTTAATTTAAATCCCTTCCCTGGGCTTACTCTACTAAGAAATGTCTCACTTTAATTCATAAGCCCATTTTTTTAGCTAATTTTCTGAGATTTATTTTCTAAGAAAAGAAGTACAGCTGTGCTGTCACATCCATTTGAGAAGTAGCTACAATTTAATTTTATGGTCCAAAAACAGCAGCAACATACCTAAAATACAGATCCTGAAATTTATTATCATCGTCAATAAAAACACCACATTTACAAAGAAGTTTTCTAAATAAATGAACATATTTTATACATAACTAAGTTCTTTAATTCAGTTTCTATTTTTGCTATCCGTAATTACTCATTTTACTATGAATCTCTCATAATTCTGTAGATTAATTTCAGTTTGCTTCTCAATGGAAGCACTTCTTTTGATACTGCTGATTTCTATGTGCTATTATATACGTAATAAGTTATTCAAACCTATCTAATTCATTTTTTGCAAGTAAAAAAACTTTACAAATCAAAAGGCTTCAAGAGTATTGAGTCTCAGGATATATTAAACTGTTTATGTGTTTTTTCTCCAGCTTGTTGCTGGAGGTAAAAGAATATTTGTAATGAATGATGAATGGGTTTGTCCCTGTAAAAAATATGGATAATATCATACCTTAGGGTTTATTACTTTATTTACTGATTGTATTTATTAGTTAACAAATAAAATAATGGAATTACTTATATCACAAAGAATCATAGAAGTAGAGCAACAACGTCCAGTGTCCATTTCGTGTCCTTCCGAATGTTATCATCAGTATGAAAAAATATAAAGAAAGAAAGTTTCACCAAAGGATTTGGAGCAATCATCAGCCTCAGGTGCTGCACACTGGACTCTCTGTGTGTGGGAGTTAAATGAGAAAGAGGAAGAAGAAATTAAGAGTAGGGAATATGAACGCACAGTGGAAAAATTGATGAACCATTTGAAAACCATCAGTAGAAAATTTGCTGCTAAACATTTCTATAATGTTTGTGGAAAATTTATTCTCTTCAGTAAAAAATATTTCACTTGGCAAATTCAAGAACAACTACTGATGACTTAATGTAATGTTTCAGGAGGGCATGCAAACAGTTTAGAAATAAGCAGGAGAGCTAAGTGTTTTATGACTCTCTGGGACCTATTGCTGCTTTTTCCCAAGCCATCACACCAATTACAAACCCTCACCGGAGTCTGCATGCTCTCTCTAGAACAGGAATAGATATATTGGCCTCTATGGAAAAAATAACTAATTTTCTGTAGATGGTGTCTTCAAAAAAGAGTCACAACTCTCATCTCCAAATGATAATACAGCTCATTTTGGATGGATCCAACAATGGATCCATATAAATCTGTTGCTACATAATATATTGGATTCACTGAATATCTCCAAAATTCTCATACAGTTCCATTTGGAACTAATAATTTGTTCCTATTTTCAGTCACTGGAAAATTTCGGCTTTCCTGTAGAGCTTAAAAAGGACATAAACTGTAATCATAATGATAAACAAACTCTTAGGAAAAATATTTAAATTATATTTAAGACAGCACAAGATATTATAATGGAAATATTTTGTAATTAATTTGACTTCTCGTTAAAATAGTATCACAATTTCATTTGAATAATCAATGAGAATTTTATCATGGTAGTTTAAGAATATTAAATATATTGTACACTGAATAGAACAATAGAATCCCTCACATCTCATTTTATTGTATTTTATATTGGGGAATGACTTTCAACCCCAAACTACCTCTGCACTTTTGTAAAATTATATGAGAAAGAGGGCCATCTTGACATCATTCAAATCCCAAACAGACCTTACATTCTGATAACTTACTCTTTGCTGAGTAATTTACAGCTCAGCCAGAAGATGCTCCTCCTACCAATTAAACAGCAAAATCACTGGAAAGAGATCTTTTCTATTCCTTTTAATGTGGAGCTAGATCCTCAAGAAATCCTATTAATCTCACATCAGGACCTATACAAAAAGAGAGGAGAGTTTGGAAATCTGGGCTGCTTATGTTGGAGTGCAAGGAGCTGAAGGCTACTGCATGTTAATGGGCACAGTGAGTTTCAAAAGGTGCTGCACAGAAACACAGAAGGCATCCTGTGTGGGGAACCAGTGAGGAGTTACTGGGATTCTGCTGCTGGTGTGTTATTGCTTTACAAGTTAGGAGCACTTAAGGTAAATATTTTGTGTCAGGGAGACCAGCTGATGATATCTACTTTGTCTTAAAAGAGAGACAATGGATGCACCAAAGGAGACACCTCAAAATCTTTTTTTCCTGGCCATGTTTTATGCTTCATTGGTGAAAGGAAAATATGCATATGGGTAACTGATCTCATTACATAAGAGTTCAATAGAATTCAGCAATTGATTAACTGTTTCTAGAAACCTGCAAAACAGTCTTTTCCTTAACAGGATGACACTCTTAAACACTCCTCCTGGTATCCAAACTCAGTCTTTGCAATTTTATTGAACCACTAAAAGACTTCCACTGTTCAGTATTTCAGGGGGTAGATTTACAGAAGACAGCAGATGGAAATATGAAGTAGGAGTTCAGTGGTTAACCACAGAAACCAAAGATAAATTGATAAACTTGAGGTTTTTGTGCTCATACCATTGTCTCCAGATGACTATTAAGGAGTAATAACTAAAATTCACACCTGTGAACTGTCCTTAGTTTACTGAATTCTTTTCTTTCATTCTACTGAAAAACAAAAGTTTTTACAGATCAACCAGTTCTTACAAAAGAGGACGGACTAGATTTAAATAAAAGACAGCACAAAGTAGTAAATTCTAAACATCTTCAAGACTGATAATGGTAAATGTGAAGATTCACAAGAAAGATACTTTGAAACCTTCATATATACTGGATTTTTTGCTCCCATCAAGTCTTCAAAATTGCTCCTCTATCACCTTCTTTATGGATCAAATATTCCGTCAGATGCAAATAAGCACAGCACAAGAAAGTAGTGTAAAGAGAGATGAATTTAAGCACCATTCTTAACAAAACCCTTGATTTTTAAACCTTCTGAGCTTCTGAAAACTCTGCATGCTTTGGAACTGTTTACAATTTTGTAGCCAGAAAACACTGAGAGATATGGTGCAACAGTAAAAAAATATGATCAGTTCAAACTGGTGAGAAAACATGAATTCTCTCATTGCAGACATATTAATTCAGCAGCAAAACTAATAAAATAAATTTATAAGTAGTGTCAAAAAGTAAAATATGTCAGTTTTTTAATCCTTGAAACTCTTTCTATTTCCTCAAAAATTTATTTAGAACAGATTTAATGTTTCCATTATAGAAATTCTCCAATATTAGCTGCATCAAGAAACATATTTTGTAGGCATCAGTGTCTAATTTTCAGACATAAGCCTAACTCTATTCACTGAGTGTTTAATGAGGTTAAAATACATATTACCAGAAGGGAGTATTTCTTATTAGCATTCTCCTCATCCTAATTGTGCTGTACAACAGAGGCACAGGAAATTGTTGATCAGTTCAAATCCTGGCCTAACACATTCTTTCTGAGTAGTCATTTTATGTGACAAGATCTTTGTAATTATGTGATCAGGTTTTATTTTTGTGTGCTGTGGCACCTCTACATGAGAAGCGCATGTCCTTCATCTCTCCAGGGTGACACTACAATTATTTTACACTGGTATAGATTCAAGTATGACACTAAGGGTAGAGTGGAAGAATCTGATCAAATAGAAAAACTTGTTCTAGTTTTACCAGATGCTGGAACTCCTTTACTTTGCTTAATGAAAACTATGCACTGGTCATTTTTATTAAATTAAAAAAAAAAAAAAGGTGCTTTAATTTTCTTCATTTGATGACAAATAATGTGAAATTCTTACATGCGAGCAATTGAAAGCTTATTTTGTGGATTTGAATATTTAGGTATCTGCATTTTGCTGTGAGTAACTAGGTATCTAGTTTGCTGTCCTACTAATTTCTGGATTGGGAGTGACAAGGAAAAAGGTTTAGAAGAAAAAGTGATTTTTTTAAAAGATTATGTGTCTTAAATCTGGCCTATCTGATAGGGAATATTGTCACTTGCAAGAGACTTCAACACACAGTAAAAGAGAAAAGGACAATCTAAAGAGATATATTGTTTGAAAAGCAAGAAAAGGAAAGTACAATTGTGTCCTCTTGTCAAAGGAAAACGATGGTACACATAAGGTAAATGTCAGAATGAAAAACAGTGTTGAAAAGCTGAGAGCACCTGAGCATATCAGCCACGAGTCTGCTCTTTGTCTCATCTGTAACTGCTCAGCTGCCTTCAGTTCCAAGAGACTGGTGGTCTCTGCTGACCGTGAGTGGATATAACCTCCCCAACACAGTCTGCTCTAATGAAGTAAGCAAGAAACAGACACATCTGTGTGAATCAGCCAGTCCCTGATAGTGGCAGGAGCCCAGATGAGCAGCTCAGACAATCACTGGGGGTTTTCTGGCCCAACGGCCATAAACAGGTGAGATAAAGCTATGTACTGACCACCAGAACATACATTATGTGTGGTTGTCTGTGCTTTTGTGAAATTTATTTCTTCTGAGGGTCTTCAAGGTAACTTCATACTTTGGGAGTGTATCTAGGTGAGTGCCTTACACAATTGGTATTTTAAATTGATCACTGTTTTATCTGCATGCTTGAACTTGTGGAGCTGCAAAATAAAATCCACTCTAAGTAAAGCTGGGAATAAATAGTGACAGGTTGAAGAACTCCAAAGCAGCCAAAGTCTGACTTTACATCCTTCTTGAGCAACTTAAAATCCCAGGGTGCAGAATTTTTGAGACCTATTGGTAACTGAGAATTACGAAGGATTTTCATTGGTTTGAGTTACCAATGCATTACATTACATTGCATTAAGTCATCAGTAGTTGTTCTTGAATTTGCCAAGTGAAATATTTTTTTCTGAAGAGAATAAATTCTCCATAAACATTATAGAAATGTTTAGCAGCAAATTTTCTTCTGATGGTTTTCAAATGGTTCATCAATTTATCCATTGTGTGTTCATTTTCCCTACTCTTAATTTCTTCTTCCTCTTTCTCATTTAACTCCCACACACAGAGTCCAATGTGCAGCACCTGAGACTGATGATTGCTCCAAATCCTTTGGTGAAACTTTCTTTCTTTATATTTTTTCATACTGATGATAACACTCGGAAGGACACGAAATGGACTCTGGACATTGTTGCTCTACTTCTGCAACTCTACATCTTCACATAAATACATTCCCATTGTGGTCAAAGGGGTTCAGATAGGCAGCACCCTTTCACCTACTATTTTCATTGAGTTACCAATGCATTACCTTTGCACTACCATTTAGTTGGAAAATTTGAAATAATGCACTTTTATATTTGAGAACCAGAATATTCAACAGCATAAAAACTGCATCTCTTTTTTAACCCTCTCTGTTAAAACTTTTAAAGCAACTTTGTTCTCAGTTTTCAGCAATGTAACTTAGAATAGAATCAGTCACTAACTACTAACAGAAAAAAGTTTCAAACCAAGAAAAAAATACCATTTTTCACACAGTGCTTGATTGCAAGAGTTGAATTCCTTCCCGCAAGATCTCGTAGAGGCTTTAAAGTACATAGAACTGTAAAAAATTGTGAAATGGAGTTTGGAAAAAGACTATTATTGCAGACAGCAGTGGAAAAATTCCCTGAACTCCAAGTAAGAGAAGACTGAAAGTTATTCTTGGGAAATGTCATGGTCATGACATTCAGTTCTTTCATTTCTCCTTATGTAACTACTACAGACCAAATGTGGATGGACCCTTTCAGGGTAGAATTAGTACCTTTAACAAGAGCTTCTGAAAAGTTCTGTAATTAAATCCCAGAATCCTCTAACTCACAACCATTTCCCAAGACTAAAAATAAGAGGAAAGCCTATTTCCATGAGCTACAGTACATGATAAAAGGGCTTTTAAATATTAAATGATATATGCAACCAATAATAAACATATTCTGTATGAATGTGTGTCCTATTTAAATTTCTCAGTATTTGCCTTCTGTGAAGAATTCAGCAGCTACTTCATTTGTCTAAGAGAAAACATAAATACATACAGTAACTACTCTCTTATTACTTCAATGAAAAATTCATGTCTTAGGCTACAAATCTATGTTTTGTTCACTAGGTTTGCTATCTATTGGGAAATCAGTGTTGCAATTCTGCTTTTTGAAATTATTTGGGTGTTCAGGGAGCGAGAGAGAGAACATGAAGGAAAGCTGATTATTCATCTTGTTTTACATACATTTAATCCAAAACTACTTGTATATGCTATTTGTTTATAGCTCTAAGAGCAGTACCTCTGGTCAACAGTATCACTTACAAGATGAAATCACTCCATATTTAGTTACTACTGCAACACAAGACTTCTATTTCACTTTTCTTTTTGCATTTTAATTCAAAGTATTCAGAATTCCTCAAATACTGTTAACTATTCTAAAAGCATAGAAAACAGGATATCTGTCTATTAAAAAGTGATAAATGTGCTCATAAAAGGTAAAAAATAAATTATATTCGTTGAAACACATTTAAGTTAGAGTGATAAATTTGCCAGGAAAACTTTACAAAGATAAAACAAAATCTTCAAGAAGTTTTGGGCATTACTAAATTAGTATCTCATTAATAATTATATATTTGGGTTTGTAAAAGAATATATTGGGTCTGTAAGTCATGTCACACCTACTCTTCTGGAAACTACTAATTTAATAAAGATATTCAGTATTAAGATATATCCATTTTTATCCTATAAATTAATTATTTAAAAGCAAGAGCTGGGCAAGTTTTGTTGGATTTCTTCTTTCACTATTTAATGCACTCCTCCCATTTTAAAAGCAGAGCACATATCCATGTTTTCTCTACAATAAATCTAAATGTACCCTTTGGTTCTGATTTAACTAAGAGACGAGACTGGATGACAACAGGAAAAATGAGGAATGTAAAAAATGATGAATATAGAAAGCACATAATAAATAGAAATATCATGCCCCATTAAAAGTTACTCAAGAACTAAAATTCAGATGCAGGCCCAAAGTGATGTCAGCTATTGGCAGCAGACTCTGTGATAACAGGGACTTCCAGGCAGCTGGATCACTGGATCATGGATGTATTTCCCTAGAGAGGATCAAATATGCTCTAAGTCCCTGCTAGATGCAAACATAAGGCAGTTCCAGTGCCAACTAAAACAGTCTCACATCAATACAAGCCTTTGAATACTCTTTTGCATGAATAATATCTTTTTCTTAGGGAAGTTTATTGGAGAGTGGAGTTTTTGATGGACAGAAATGCCTCATGAAGGAAACTGGAAATGGTTGCAGGGATATCAAAATGAAAAAGCAATTTATGAGAATTTTTTCTACCTTCTTACAGCTAAACCTGATCTAAAATCACAATTAGGCCTAGGGCTCATTATGCTTTGGACCATAATTCTGACACATACTGGGCAGTAATGTCAGTGCTTATAAGAAAACAATTAATTGTGTCAGTGAGTTTGACTTGCCAAACCACAGTCCTACTGCCCAAAATTGGCTTTTGTTCCATAAACTATGATACTAACACCAATGCACATTCATCTGAGAGGCAGCATCTTTCAATTCTTTTCAGAGAGGAAACACTCTACTGACCTCATCTCTCACTATGAAGAAAGAACCATCATTTCTCATGTCCTGTGAAACAGTAATGCAGAAGAAGCTGCTGTCAAAGGAGCCTGTAGTGCCATCCTATATTTGTCAGTGTACATTTATCTTCTTTGAGAATACAGCTAAGATTGCACACAAATTCATGTTCCTTTTTTCTTTCTTGGTCCCTGTCATTATTTCTTAATCTGTATGAAAGAACCCATATCAAAGACATCTCAAAGAAAGAAATTAGAAATGAGACTGCTTGAAAAATATGCTGAATAGTTTTCCAATAAAAGTATTAGCTCAAATTCAAATAGATTTATTTTTTTAAATAACAAATCAAGATAAAAAAACCCAAGCAACCAAACAAAAAATCCCTGAACAAAAAGCCCAACAAACTTTCTTGGAATTTCTGTCCTAATGATTATTTTTAGAAAAAAATTCAGCAATAGATAATATCTATATATCAGCTGCAGACTATCAGACTAAAAAAGCTTTTGCCAATCTGAGACCTGTTTTAAATGCCAAATGGAGAGGAAATATCTCTCCTACCTCCAAGCAGTTGCTTCTGTTTCATATTTCCACAGTGAATGACATTTATTGCAATGTTTGCATGGGGACCAGAAATAGAAATATTTTTCCTTTAAAGAACAGAAGTGATTTTTTTTCTCTGTCATTCTATTTTTTTCTATTTTAAAAAATTTTTGACAAAGAATGAGAAGCTTGCAAATGGCTAAAAAGCTGTTTTGAAAGGAATCTCATTCTAAGGCCATTGTTCTGCACAGTCTCTTTCCAAAGTAATTTTTTTGGTTAATTAATCAGCTCATGCCATGTTTTAAAAAGCTTATTTATTTAACTAGGTATTGAGATGAAAATTTAAAAAGATCAGTCCCTTTTTAAAGGCAATAGAGTAATACTCTAGTTTGATTATATTCTGGTCCTTCAGGTAAACACAGTTGTAATCTGATAAATGCAAATTTATTTCAGTGAAATCATAAGAGAACAGAGCAAAACAATTTTACTTTCGTAATTCTTATTTTTGTGGGAGCTCACTCTAAACAAGGCAGCAGTGCTGTAGTGAAAGGAATCACTGGAAAGAACTGGATATTTATAGTTTATTTGCTGAAGATGAGAATTGTTGACAATTAAAAATTGTAAAAAGTGCCTGATGTACCATAAGTAGCACCAGAGATGACCAGGAAAGACATAGTCTTCATTTCTAGTCATAATCCGGGGGAAATTTGGGTTCATAGGAATTATGTTTCAGGTTTGAACAATCTATTATTATTCTTATTCCTCCTATCATGTATAAACCTGCGTATACACACATGGTTCTATGAATGTCATGCCTATTTTTCACTCCATAAGGTATCTAATTCCTTGATAAGCAAGAGTCAGAGAGGAAAGGTTTACATAGAGAAAAGCCAGTTTCAAGACAGCTGAGTCCTGCTCCATGGGTACTTTTTGGTTATGAAGCAGCACTAATGGCAGATAGAGATATCTGCTAACACTCAGTCTTGACCTGCTGGGGAAGCAGAAGGACAGTCCCATATGACCACCTTTTCACTGCCATCTGAGGGGAAGGGAATGTAATTCCTAAAATGGTCTGAGGGTCAGTCAGGGGCTAATGAAAGTTTTCCATGAAAGATGAAAACCCAGGAAGGAACTTTAGCCTCCTTTATTATCCAGACAATACCTACTGGGTAAATAAAGTTGCATCCACCTACTGTGTAGTTCTACATGCTTCACAGGTATGCTCTTCTACGTCTGCAATTATGAAACTCAGAGCAGTATTAATTCAAAACATTTTATTTTTTAAATAGCTAGTTTAAAAAAAAAAAAAAAAGTCTTTCTATAAATCATTCAGGGTGACTGATGCATTCCTCTGATGTCCAAAGGCTGTTTGGCACATAATAAAATTATGAACCAAGCTGGAATTACAGAATCTGAAGGGAATATCTGAAGACTTTTCTGTCTCTCAGAATGTGATCAGAAGAGTTTGTGACTGGGAAGGCACGCATACTAAGTGTTGCATACCTCTATTTGTAATAAAGAAATTGGAAAATGTGTTTGAGAACATTTTCTGCATTTTACTGAGTATGAAGCTAAAGACTGGTCCCAGCAGTGCCACATCCAAACTGGCTTCTGCTTACTAGAAAAATCTAGATCAGCTGGAAATGAGCAGCTCTTACCTGCCAGCACCACTCCAGGAGGTTTGACAGTCACAGGCAACCAGGTATTGTGCAGTTTTCACTGCCAGTTTGATATTTTCCTGGTTTAGAAGCACTGGAAGCTTTAGACAGAAAAAAAATTACTAAGTGGGGGCTGCTGCAAAGCATTTTGCACAGCTCTCCTTCAAGGAGCAGGGCTGTGGGCAGCCTGAGATCCAGCAGGGAAGAAGACTGGTAGCAGCACAGGAAAATTTCAGCTGACCATTATGGAAAATTCCAGTGTCTGCTTGGCTCTCAGAGCAAAGTTCAGTGTTTAATTTTTCAGCAGGTTTGATGAGATAGGAGCTTTAGAAGTGCAATGCTGCCATGAACTTAAAAGCGATGGCTTGAAATTTGGGCAGGATACGGACAGCAGAGTGCAAGTGTCCTTTTCTTTCACATTTTGGGATAGGGAGAATAGACTATAACTAACTTCTGCTGTTAGCTGGTGGCGTTCTGTTTCTTTGTTTTGAAGTAATACTGCCTGTCTGAGTGCAAATACTGATTTTTAACCTATCAATTGCTATCTGAAAACAATTATCCATGATTGAAGCAAAAAGTACTTGGTTTCATGATAACTGCCTCCAATTTAATTTTAAACGTCCAAAATATTATTTGAAGTTAGAAAAATATTCAGAGAATACTAAGTGAAGTCAGGGATACTGATAGAGCAATGATGAATTTCAAATGCAAACAGCAAAGAATCACCTTCTATTCAGGACATTGTCAAGAGTTAGTGCACACACTAATACTGATACCTACTGGCAGCTGCTGGACTGTGTGGCTGCAAAATATGGCTGGGCTGGAGGGATCTTGTAGTGACATAAGAGAATATCACAGCTTTTTCATAGAATCATAGTATCACAGAATTTTTTAGGTTGAAAAAGATGCTTAAGTTCATCAAGTCCAACAGCTAAAAATGCTGTTAAACAAATATTAAAGCTGGCACAGCTTTAATATAATAATACACATAATAATATACAAATATTAAAGCTGAGCAGAATACATCACAGTCCTTCAACATAAAAGTTTGCAGTTTAGCCTAACTCTGCCTGATCCCCAGGCAGATCACCATCTAGGAGTAATTTGGGTATCTCCTTACATAGGGATCAATACATTCAAATTAAATTCTAATTCAGGTAATCCAATCTTCTTCTTTTCTGTGTGAAAAACAAACAAACAAACCAACCCAATCTGAATCTAGGCAACACTTCAGTAAGCATCTTGATTTGCAATTCAAGAGTTATTTTTTTCCATTTCTAAATCAGCCACAGGCAAACTATTGAAAGATGTGTAGAAATCAGACAGAGACCATTTAATTTCAAATGAAGTTTTTTATCCTGAGTAGCAAAGAATCATGATGTCATGAACAAAATTCTTTATCTACAAACCAGAGCAGAGAGGTTTCTTCATCCTCTCTGTACTCTAATGTACCTTGGGACTCTGCCCAATAGTGAGGCTGGTAGCGCAACCTCCAAAACCATCCAAGTCTCATCTTCTCTGAGATGACCCAAGATGGTGCCAGTTATTGGTGACTGTAATGGCATTTTCTGTGATGTAGACATGGTCAGACAGGAATCACAATGAGATATGCCTGTTAATTTATTAACAGGAATTTTGTGTGGTTTTGTCCCTCTTCTCATGAATCTAGTACAGATGACTGAGAGATTAAGAGAGATTTTGAGTTCTGAGACTTTGAATTCATCAGCAGTGAAACTATTATTACTTTTTTTAAAATATCTCCAAACCTGGAACTGTCTAAACACACCCAGAAAGTTCCTGCCTATGACTGCTCTTGTAATGCAGTATTGCAGTAGCTGTTTAGAATGTGGTTTTATTTATTTTGTTGGTAAGCTTGCTTTCAAGAATGACTGCCAGACCGGGGTGACATTTCAGACTCCAGCAGTGTCACAAAAATCATCATTTGATGGAACTACTATGCAAGTAACAAAATTATGTCATTCAGAAAGATTTTGTGAACATTGTGATCTTTCAGGCAGCATATCCTAATAGTTAATTCCCACAAGACTACTAAGAGTTTTTGAGCCTCATTTGCTGCAATATCTGCCTTCTCTAACATTTCCTCCTCCCACATTTCTTTACTTCCACACAGTCTAAGTTCTTAATTATATTTTTTTCATTTACTGAACATCATTTTGCTCTGAAAAAAAAAGAGATTCTAAATAATTGTATTCAATTTTTCCTGTATTAGGCACAGATACATTTTCCAGAAAGAAATCTGGGGAATAGCAAGCAATTTTATAGGCTTGATTTCTAATGTAACCATTCACTTCTTTACAGATGACATATGAAAAAAAGATTAGAAGAATTATAAATGCTTGTCTAGTTGTCAAGCTGCCTCAGACTCACAATTTCAATATTTACAGCCTGCTCTCTAACCTGTTTAACAATGCTTGGTGAAGTTCCAAGCATGTGGATCAAGTCTCAAAGGACAATCAAGGTTATTTAAAAACAATTTGGTATGTGGATGCAAAAGTCCCACATTAAATTTAGCAGACAAAACTAAAGGTATTTCATATTTTTCCTAGCTAAGGTGTTCTGCTTTTACTCAGAGCAGCAGGAGGAGGAGAGTTTACAAGCTGCGACAGATTATTTGTATAATAAAGACATATTAAACATTAATTTAGTTTTTACAAACCTATTCTAATATTCTTCGTGCATTTATATTTCAATATTGTTTACCATTTGTGCATAAGATGCAAAGATATCTCTCAAATATCTGTATAGGTAGCTAACATAAACTTAGGGAGGGAGAAAAATAGGTTTCTATATTTGACAGTGTTGTTTACTTTGCTATAATGCCATTTCTTGAATAAAAGCAACAAAGCAAGTAAAGGAACATCATGCAGTGGATTATGTAGTAATAGCTTCAAAGGCAATTTGGAGCCTCTCACTTTCTGTATTCCTTAGAATGAGCACAACTGTTATAAAGGTTTTCAAACAGGAAAAGGCTTCATGCTGCAGTTGAAGTATTTCATGATGACAGGTAAAGGCAAAGCTGACAGGTAAAGGCAAAGCTCTTCAACATATTTCATCTAAATTCTAAAATGATTTTGAGAGCTACCCTTTGGAGGAGGAGAGGAAAATCATGATTTTTTAAACAAGTGAAGGATGTCTAGATTTGTTTTTGGCTGATGTTTTCACTGTATCATTCTATACAAACTTGGGCAGCAAACTTTAATGAAAGCATCATTTCAATGAGATTCAGGTACAGGATATTCATCACCAGGTAATTTAAACAGAAATATATAATGCAAAAATTTAACTAAAAATCTATCACCTTTGAACCTCTCAGCAGTTAACATCTAAATACTTATAATTTAAACTGAACAAATCTTGTATAACAGTTATACAGCCCACTGGTACATAAATGATAAATTAAAAACCTTACATAACCTTATTTTTTAACAGAAATTAGAAACAAAATTCAGCATGATAGCTATTACAATCCTAATGATATAACAATATTCAATTTTTAAAAATCCATTTCATAGTTTAAATAATGAGAAATATTCTCTATCATAGCTGTAGCTGTATTTTACTCTTCACAATTATTCATATCTTTAATTACTTTTCACAGTGGTTTGTCTTGTTTTTCTCTCCCTCGCTATTTCTTTTTATAAATCAGTTGTACAGAGTAAAAAGAAATCTAAGCATATTCATTCCACTTCTATTGTTTTCTTTAATGGAATGTCAACAACTATTCCAGTTCTGAAGAGCTCCATTGTACCATGGAGTGTTGAAGCCAACAGTGGGTTTTAAAAGCTGTGATTATAGCAGCCATTCATGATGACAGATACAACTGTATTCATTTAAATATATTCAGAACTTCTGACTACCTCACCAGTCTTTAGTGTCAATACTATCTTGTGAAAATCCCACAGTAGGGAAAATCAGAGTTGCATTTACATTGGGCTTCATGTAGAAAAAAATAAATCACTGTCTTTTCTACATGTACTTTTCCCATCTCTACTGATGGAAGCCTCTTACTCCTTCTGTATTTGCATATTCATTTTCTCCTGTACACCACAAATGTGTTGCAGTCTTCCCAGGCTCCCATTGCAGAGCAGAAAAAAATATATGTATGTCTTAAATAAATATTCTGTCCACAGCTATTCTGCTTCCTTGGTTTTAATTCACAGCTACTCTTCTCCTGCACCCAGCAAAACTATCATCTTATTTAGGAAAAAGAGTTAGTGTATTAATTACTACAGGAATTAATAGTCTGCCTCTTATTTCATAGAAGAACTTCCTAAAAACACAGCAGGATTTAAAATCATCTTTCTTTTGTTAAAAGTGTATTTTCCTTCCAGGGCAGAAAGTTCCATATATTTCTTAAACAATGTGTTACTCAAAATTCGGTAAAGGTCACAAGCAGCTAAGCAGTATTAAAAGCTGGTTTTTTTCTCTCCTCACAAAACAAACAAACAAAAAAACCACAAAAGCAACCTGTGTATTCCTCTCCTCTCTTCTTGAGATTCCTTTCTGTCGGTAGTCAGCAAATTCCATTCAAATGCAATGAATGGGTGTGTGCATGTGTTTAATTAAAACACTTGAATATTTATAATTAAAAGTAGAAGAGGTAAAACTGATTTTAATATAATATAACTATTGTTTTTATTAGAGGTAAAAGAGATAAAAAAATCACCAAATGTCTCTTAGCTGTAGATGAGTACACTTTTCACCCTCTTTCAAATTTTTAACATAACAGCCCACCAATCCAGTACAAGCGATTTTTTTCTTTTCTCAAAATCCCTTACAGATTAGAGGTTTAGCACTTGGTTAGCTTCTCTTTTAATGGCTGAAATGGCAGAAAAAAAATTTTTCTGTCCTAACTTGCTGACAATGCTAAAAGGCCTCTAAAAGAATAAATACCCTTTTTCTACACATGTTGAAGGTACAATCCACATCCTGAAAATGTAACAGTAGTTCAGTTAATTTAACTAGATGTTTTCAATTGCCATAAACAAACAAGAATTAAGACCACCTCCAATTCAGTTTTTGAATCAGAATTGCATTTCTTACTCTACTAATTTTATTTCCTCTTCCATAATATACATGAGCAGGAGCTGCGAGGACCCTACATGAATGATATGTAGTTATTCATTCTGCAACAATTAACTTATTAAAAAACCCTCCTTTCAGCCCACAAAATCCTTTTAAAATTACAGAAGTAAATTTTTCATTTTTCTGTTGACTGTGTCTAGTATTTTTAATCAAGTTAATGCAAGTTTTCTGCCCTTTGGTACTCTGAAGCACTCAGTTTAATAAGGGTACCAGATCAGCTCATGTTTTCTTAGAAGAATGAGTTTGCCATACATTCAGAAGCAGAAAGAAAACTTTCAAGTTGTGAAAGTCTTTTAATTTGGCCTGTAAGGCTCAACCCTCCCATAATTTATCTTGTTTGGATTCGTTTTCTTTTTTAATACAGTAGCATTTTTAAGGACTGCTGTTTTCAAAGGACAGATTATAAAATAAAAATACTGACAGTTATCACGTGTCTTATGGAACTATTAAGTAAAAATAAGACCCTGAACTTGTATTTATAATATTTTTTTCCAAATTATTTTTACTATAGTCTAAAGTAAGACACCTTCAGTGCTTTATGCTCTCTGCCCAGCCCCTAGCAGGCAGTTCTACCTGTATGTCTTTCGAGTAGAGTTTGTAAATCCTTGTTCTCTCAGCTTCATGTACATATCAAAACTACTCTGACAGATCACAAAGATGTTTTTGAACCACATAGACAAGAAGACATCTAGAGCAGAACACTACAGACATTAGCTTTTGAAAATACGAGATGTAATCTGCCAACTACCATTTATAATATATTAGTATAAGACATTACAGAATATGTGCAAAAGCATTTTGAAATGTCCTTGACTTTTCAAAAGCCAGACTAGATCTTTCAAGCATTTTTCTTCAGTCTTTGGAGGTTCTCTTAGGAAGAGAAATAGCTGCACAGGGCTATTTCCTACATAAGTGTTTAGCTTTTTATTTGTGGATGAGAATAGGAAAAACAATAAATGCTTTTCCTCATGGGATCACATAATCTCTACTAAATGTCACATTATCCACATTTAGTAAAGTGTATTTTCTTCCTAAATCTCTATTCCTGCCCTCCCATTCATCCTAATAAACTGTCACTGCTCAAATGTAAGCAAAAAGTCTAGACCAGGCTAGCTGTATGAAAATGACAAACAGCTCACCTAGTCTTAATTTTTCATTTTTCCTGGTGGTGTCAGAGTAGCTCCTCAGAAAACTGAATTTTCTCATAAAAATCTAGATATTAAATTAAAAGAATAAAAAAGCATATGCAACCCACACAAAGGAATGAGCCAATTTCTATTTAAATGAGCTTATCACAATGCATTTTTTGCCCTTTGCCTCTTTATTTATGAGTGACTTCTTGAATTCTGAACGCTAGCTCAAAAACTCCGAAAAACCAATGGAATTGTTTTGAAGGAGCAAAACACCTGAACATTCAAAACAGGATGTCAGCAAGGCTCTGCTGCAGCATGGAGGGGTGGCTGCTGGCCTGGAGGCTGTGGCCTGCTGGGAAGGTGCTCACTTTGGTCCCACAGGAGCAGTGGCCCTTGCTCCCTCCATCTCAGGGGATTATTTTTGTGCTGCCTTTCCTCCCAAGATTTGGCTCTTCTGCTCTCACTACCCACATTTTGCCCAGGGTGGGATGGGCAGATGGGAGGTTTGCTGGAGGGCAGGAACAGCCAGAGCAGTGTTTGTGGGGAGGCAGAGTGGCCCCTCAAAGGTTCCTCCTGATGCTGCACCTCAGATGTGACACCAAGACCCAAAATGTGTCGCTGGTTTGGGTGTTCATGGGGCAGGCTGGGCAAAGAGGATTTGAGAGAGAATGGCTTGGGCCACTGAAATCACAAAGTGAGAGGCAATTACAAAGACACGTGCATTTTCATTTCAGTGAAAATGCAAGGAGTCAGAGGGTCTGAGCAGTTCATGTTAGAACAGGTAAAGCACAGGATGCCATAAGGCAGCTGGTGCTGGGGCTCTAGTGCCAGGCTCAAAGCTCTGGAGGAACCAGATGTTCATGGCAAGTTGCACTTCTCACTTGGATGTGCAAGGAAGACACAAGGTTTCCTGGCAGAGCTATACCACAAGAAAACAAAAATCACCTCTCTCCTCAGTTCTTTACTCAGCTGGGCATTAGAGACTATTGACAGGAACATAAAAAATGCCCTGTTAGAAGATGTGTGTAAGTACTGAACAGAAATAGGAGCTTAAAATAAATTTTCCATCTCTACACTGAAGTGTCGTAACCCACCTACTTTATAATAAAACATTTATTCTGTTTACTGCAGCTCTCAAGCCAAAACCATTGTTTTCAAAGAGGACTCATTTTTCTTTATATTTAGTTTGCATTGAATTGAGAATAGTGAAGTATAAAAGGAAAGCTTCCAGTTGTCTTGTAGTCACAATCATCACTTTCAAATAAAACACAAAATGAAAAAGGGAAACTCGGTGTAACACAAGTGACACACTGCAGCACAGTTTATTCTAACTGCCAAAATTAATCAAAACAGAAATATTTTTAATAAAAACCCCTATACTTATTTTTCATACTGCAGCTAGCTTAAAGAGATGCATGCTGTGATTCCATCCTAAGAAAACTTAAATACCATGAAAAATAATAACAGTAATGTTGCTTTAGGCATATCAAGGTAAAAGCAATAGATTTCATTAGATCGACTGGTACATTAAGCCCCTGAGATTTAAAGACAGCCTTGTACATCCAAAAGCTTGTGCTTTTTTTTTCCTCAGCTGTACATCTTGTTTAAAAAAAAAATAATATTTCTACTACAGATTTGTACTTGTCTGCTTTGAAAAGCTGACATGAAATTTTACACTTATTTTATAACAAGAAAATATAATGTAGAGGCAGCTTGCCATTTCCAAAGGTTATAACCATAACAACCATGAAACCTTGGAGTAGTATTCATGTGATTTAGATGCCTATATTATAAATTTATATTTAAGTTTGTCAACTAAAGCCTTGGATAGTCAAGAGATGGAAGTGGAATTCTATAAAACTCAGCTCATCTGATGTTCCACGCATTGGCATAAAGAGGATATCAGTCACATCACAGAATTGCCAGGAGGAGCAGCAGCTCATATGCCAGTGGGTATAAATATTAAACTTAGGTGAGAGGAGTCTTACCTCTAGGGGAAAAGTGCACACAACAGGTCATGTATGCACCATAAATAAACCTTCCACAACTTGAGTAAAATTATGCTGTGGGACTAGTAGTTCCACAAAGGGCTTGTTAAGGGCTGGAAATGTTCGTTGTCATATCAAGTGTCTGGAGAAATATAATCCTCTTGTTGAACATGGGAAGAATGCAGTGAGGTGAAACAGAATGATTTAGAAAGGGGGAAAACTCACAGGCATCTTTCTACTCTAGTTCTTCCATCTTCACTTTGTTTAAAGAATGTGGAGGAAATTCACCGATTTATATCACTCCTCAGTCATATTTCTATAAAGTTATATCTAATATTTTTAAATTAATCCTGTTCTGGGTGTGAACATAATACTCCAAAGCAAAAGAAAAAACTGCATTATAGAAATGGAAAAATGTCATTGCTGGTTCCAATTTCTTTTTCATATTCAAACAATTCTTATGTGTTATCACATTCACACAGAGAAAAAAAAAAGCTGGTGAAATTGTTTTCCTGCATTAAGCTCTCACATAGATAAGTAAAGCATCAGAAGTTAAATTCTTACACAATTTTGATGTAGTAATTTCTATTCCCTTTAACATATCTTTAAGTTTTAAACTTTTCAGATAAAATACCCTAGAGTTATTTCTCTTGACTGCTGAATTTTAGTTCTATTTCTACAGTAAGTCAGTAGGTGTTTTACCCAAATTTATTCCAATAAGGATTGAAACAAACTGTTTACAAAAGTGAGTACACTAGGAGGAACTATAGTTTCAGACATTCAGAATTAAAATTTGTAATTTATAGTCATGTAGAAATAGATGGGTAGGTTTTTCCTTTTTATTACAGTAAAAAAAAAAAACTCTTGTTCATCCTGTTTTGGAGGATCACTATGCAGCTACCATGCATTTTGCCTGTTCTTAAAGCATGAGGAAAGAATATTTAAATTACCTTTATAAAATTGTTTCATTCATTAATTGGAAAAAATTGCATGACAGAATAACCAATAAAACATCAGGGTGATTTGAAGAGCTGGATTTTTTAAAAATTTATTTCAATTTTTAAAATTAACATAAGTTCTGATCTTTCATAACCAGAAAGTCAAAAGACGAAATATTGACTCTTTAAGTCAATGGGCAAATGGACACCGATCTCAGAGAAACTAAGATTTCAGTCTTGATTCACACTTGTAATGATAGAATTCTGTCACATTCACATTTTCTGAAAAATCCCTTCAGCCAGGATTTTTCTCCTGGGAAGCCGAGAAGTCTCAGAGAAAAATGAAAACAATAATTATCTCATTTGCTTCTCCTCTGTTTTGCTCATGGAGAATGTGTTTGGAGATTGTTTATACAACAATCTCCAATCATTTAATTGGTTTCTAGTGTGAGTGTTTTCACTCGTTGGCCAATCAGGGCGAAGCTGTGTCGGGACTCTGGAGAGAGTCAGGAGTTTTTATTATTATCGTTTTAGCCTTCTGTAAGTATCCTTTCTGTATTCTTTAGTATAGTTTAGTATAGCATTCTTTAATATAATATAGTATCATAAAATAATAAATTAGCCTTCTGAGAACATGGCGTCAGATTCATCATTCCTTCCCTCCTGCCACGGGGATCCTTGTAAATACAATAGAATTCCAAGTAAAACTTGTTTCTTAAATTTGGTATGCACTGTTTTTCTATTGTTTATATACTGTAAACAATAGAACGTTTTGGGTAATTTATTAATACTTTGAGACAGCATGAAAAAAGCCTTTTTTTCCCTTGGGGTGTTGGTGGATGGAAGATGACAATATTTCGGAGGATGTCAATACTCTTTAAGAGAAGTTACTCTTTTCATATAGTGGAGATCATCTACATTCTAGATGATTTTCAGGCTACTATTCTATTAACACACATGTCTCCATGGGATATTGCTGCAGCCAAAATGAGGTGTCTTTCCTTTTCTTCTGTAAAAAAAATTCTGCTTTTAAAAACAATTGCAATGATTTCAGGTACATGTATTGTCTGGAATTTCTCTTTGAACATCTGTATTACCAACATTGCTTAGCAGCTCTGAGTTTAGAACTTGCCTAAGCCATTTGAAAGACACTGAAAGCATTGGAAAAATCATCTCTATTTTAAACCTAAATATTTAGTCAGTCTAATTATGTATAGACTGTTTTTAAGAATGTGTACAGATTGTTTTTAGGATGGGGACAACACAAGGACCTTATGCTATTGTACAGGTACATTTTATACTCTGGTTTATTAAAGTACAATCCTGAAAGACTCTACTGTACATACAAATTATCTAAAGCAGTATAAGAAAAGCTTTGGAAATGACAAATGCTCAGTTAGGACAGTATAGGTGGATTTAACATACTCTAGGGGAATGTAAAAGTAAAATGAAGTCTTCAGATTCCATAGCAATAACGTGAAACATTAACATTCAGTGTAATCTACTTTTTCAAAGGTTGTTTAACAAGCATCTTGGGTGCCTTAATAACAGATTTATTTAATTTTGTGAGATATTATTGAACTACAAGTTTATAGTCTTTTATATTTTTAGTTGTCACTAGCACTTTTTTGTTATAAACTTTTGTCTGCAAATTCTTTCTCTCTGTAGAATTCATCTTAACGATTTCACTACACTAAATTGAAACAATGATCCTGGTAACAACATCCATTCACATTGCTTTTATTTCAGTATTCTCCTATGACTCATGAAGAAAGGAAAACTGACTCACACAAACAAACTTATATTTTGAAAATGTCATTTCCTTATTTTTTTCCCCTCACCTGAAGTAGAAAATCAACTTTTTTGACTTATTATTTTATATTAGTCTTTAACCTTACACACAAAGCCAAAATTGAAGAAAAAAAAATATTCAGGAAAAAGTAGTATAAATTAAAAAATATATCAGGTTTATAATAACACTTAGAAATAAAGAAAATTGTTGTAAATTTAACAACAGTATGCAGGGTAATGCACTGCACCTCTTGCATAATATCTAATTTGCTAATTTAAGTGGAATTCTTCATTGAGATGATGGACTAAGATTTCTTCTATTTCTTACCAATTACTGAAACATCCCCCTCACTTTTACTGTCACTGTATTGTCCACAGGGAGTACAGGGCTCCAGCAGAAATCATGACTGCATCATCAACTACTATTGGCCACATCCTGGAGGACTTTTGGTAAATAACAGAAAGAGAGCAGCATCCTGTGCATGAAACTGGACATTGTCCAGAATGATGAGCACACAAACATATCACCCAAAGAGAACAAATTATCCCTCAGGTCTTTATTCATCTGACCACCCTGCTTTGCCTACTTCTTTGAATTACTTTCTAGAGGATCTTCTCTCTACCCTAATCATGATAGGAATAAACTCTAATAATTAAATCTGGTCTTTGTGAGCAGCATATGACAAAGGCAGAATTGTCAAACAGTGACCAGAAGCAAGGTTGAAAATCTGGAATTGTTTCTCACTTTAACTTTTGCATCTCTTTGCCAAAGTGCTGAAGCTGTTTTTCTAATTCATAATTGCAATTTATAACATGAAGTACATGACATCATCTTCACTTCCTTTGCAGTAAAATACATAAAGCTTTGCTCATTGCTGTTTTCATAAGCCTGCTTTTGAATGACCCTCTAAACCCATTTACAATAAATATGTAAAATAAACATTTATAGAGAACATTTTATCCAACATCAATATAATGTTTTGATTATTATTTCTCAAATACACACAGGAAATTAATTTAGATCCTTGTTTTCAGGTGCATTAAAATGATTGCACATAAAATGATTGCAAATCACTCATTTCTAATTTACACAAAAAAAATCATCCTACTGTTCAGCCATAACTGTGTTAAACCTACAGGATTTTATGGATTTTAAAATGCTAGCTTAGTATTTTGAACATGCTGCTTTCATAATGAGTCTATTGTTTGCTTTATATTTTATTAGTCTTTGCACAGAATAATGGTAAATAGAACTTCTATCTGAGTATGTTCTGGAATTGAATTAAATTAATGATGAGCCAGAGAAATGAACATCAGCTCTGATAATTATTGGGATCAGCTGAATCAAGTACTTGCTGGGTGCATTCAATATGGTTCATACCAGTCATTAACTTCAGAAACCAAGCAGAGTCTGTGCTAAATCTCTAAATACTTGGAAAACAACTCTCTTTGTTCTTTAATACTTTTCTCACCTAGCACCTGCTAAAAATAAAGAGGAATATACTTATGGCAGCACCTCTCTGCATTCTGATGTATTGAATGTGAAAGAGCAGCACACCTGGAAGAAATTGAAGCCAACTTTTTTGGGGAAAAAATAGTGAACATTTTGTCTTACACAAATAAAATACAGACCACTTAAAGCAGGTTATAACCTTCAAAGTATGTGTGCATGTGTGTCCTCTTTCAGGATTTGTTTTGTTTTGTTTTTTATTCACAATATATGGTGGCTAGCTGCATATAAAAGATTCACATGTTTTGAGCAGTGAGGCAAGGTATATAATTTAATTATAATTATTTCTTCATACTATTTATTTTTACAGTGATCTTTCCATCTCTAAAAATACATACATACATGTAGTCATTTAAGATTTCCCATTATGCTAATGAGGACTAAATCTGTCAGAAAGCAAAAGAGACAAAGCTTATTCAATATGACCCAAACTTTTAACAGCACTAAGAGCTGACTACAGCATAACTGAATGAGAAAGAATGCATTCCTTTTTTATTGCCTAAAAAAATCTAAAGATGAAAAAAGTCATGGGTTGAAGACAGAAAAGAGTAAACTGGCACTTTCAAGATTATTGCAGAAATTTGATAAACCAAGCAGGCTGAATTTAAATAATAAAAAAATTACTCTGACAATTTATTATTCCTATAGCTTGATTGTAAACATGCTGGAATCTGTAAATCTAAAACTGTGCTCATTCCAGCAGGAATTGTTTCCGAGGGAACTTCTTAGGGTCTAATCATTTATTAAAGAAAACAAAGGGTATCTCTGAGGAAAGGCTTCAGGATTAACGACGTACTGATTAGCTCTGTTTCCATCTGCAAGGTATAAGGTTTTCTTACTTCTGACAGAATGGAAAAAAGTACTCTAATATTTAAAACTAAAACAGAATAAGTAAAGTCCCAACTGCAAGGCTGATAGGGTCTGTTTGTTTTATGATGTTCATGATGGAGAACTATATGCTATTGCAGTGGGAATGGGTACATTCTCTCTGACACAGGCTGGACTTCATTTGACCTGAAGAAAACCCTTCAAAAGAAGAAAGAGTTTGCAAATGACTTAGTACTATAGGTTAAAAAAAAAAACCAAACAATAGTTGTTAAACCTAGAATTTAAATAAAATAAATCACCAAAAGTATTTTTGACCCATGTTGTGCACTACGACTAAATTAACACTGTACTTTACTAATAGGATTCTTTCCCAATACTCAAAACATTCTTAATTAATTATGTCAGAGACAGCAGGAATGCCTTAATTAAAATTTCACATATAAAAGAAAACCTGCTAATCTGAACTATAAAAGCCTACAAATGACTTTGTACATTGCAGGACATTGTAGAATGTGTAATTGCATAACCAAAACCCAAAAAACCTACCAATTACGCTTTTTATGTGAATATTTTGATTAGTTACAAGTTAAGATAATCAGTATATAGTTTTTGTTTTGAAAAACAGGGAATTTATAGTTCCGATCTCAGAACAATAAAGAAATTGATTCAAATCACTCATATGTTTTCAGCATGAGACACAGATCTTCAAAATATTTAAAAACATTTCCATTAAGACCAAAGAAAAAAAAAACAAAAAAAAACCCCAAAACAACAACAACAACAATAAGTAAGCCATGAAATAGTTGTTACTCTAAAGGTGTATTATAAAGGTGTATCCAAGGTGACATTGAGTGCTTATAATTTAAGCTAAGAAGCGGCAATTTCTTTTCTCATTTTTTTAAACACAAAGGAAATTATCTTTCTCCATGGCTTAGGGGTTTTCAACTGCTATACTTAGATGAGATGGATACTGCCTATTAAGTGAGCTTTATCTTTTTCTAAATGTGTGGATTCCCTTCTTATTTTTCAACTGTAATGATAAATCAGAATACGAGCCATTCCATGTTTCACTATGAGGCACACAGACATTTAAGGTCTAAAGCAGGGAGGTTATAACATGAATATACAACACCAGTATTGAAAAGAACATGTTTATAATTGCATCCATAGTTAATGGTCTGTAAGACCAGCAGGTTTCCCTAAAGGAGACAGCAATTCTGACAAAACACATTGTGTGGGAAAAAGGAAGGGAATCCTTAAGTGGTGACCATCCAAAGTTGCCCAGAGAGAAGAGGTGGTGAGGAACAGGTGTAAAAAAATTCGTATTATGATTAAATATATCTGCTTGTTCTGTTTATTCACATAATATTGTAAAGATTATATGGGGTTTACTGATTTGGAGGTTATCCTTAAATCTGCCGGGGTTTGCAGAGGTGGAAATTGAAAGGTTCCCTCCCTATGAATTCATTCATTTTAGCACATCAAAATCAGCCAAGTCTCTTTCTGTCTTTGTCTAGTTAAACATTAAATACTGAACTCCTACCTACACTACAAGTGATGAATTACATTTTTTTTAAACTATTCCTACAAATAGTAACATGAATCTGACTCCAATGCTTTTTTTCTTTTTCTTTTCTCAGTCTAGGCTTGTTGAAATACTGCTCTGCAGTGGAGCACCAACCAAAGGGACAGAAGGCATCACTTAAAAATACAGTAAATATGTACTTTTGAAACCCAGGTACCAAGTATTGCAAAAGATAATTGACATTATTCTGGTATAAATCACACACTTGAAGAATCTTTCTCTGCTTTCTTTATATCAGAGTCAATCAAACAGAATATATGGATGTTTATTGTGAGGTTAATCACTTGACAGTAATTGCCTATCTGTACTGACGAAACAAATCAATGTTGTACAACAACAAAGAGATCCTGCTTATTGAGTTTAAATAAATATGATTGATTACTTGAATCTCTCAAAACAACATAAACAGTATGATTTCCAGACACATCCAACAGTGGAAAATTGCATTCATTAATTGACCATAATTTCTGTCAATGTCGAGGGAAAATGGGTTACAGTGAATGAGAAATCAAACTTTTTACCATTAAAGAAAACTGTTGCAATTCAACCTAATGCTTAACATAGGCGTGTTACAAGTTACTGCTGTGCCTCATATTTATATATTAGATACAAAAAAAAGATTAAGAACAACGCACATCATTATTTTGGAAGACTTTTCTTGATTTACTTGATATTTTGAACGTGCAAGAACTTTAACACACAATCCTCTTTGTCAACCATATGGATCTATTTCACCTCTAATTTGCCAGAAAAATCCTCCTTCTGTTAGGAAATATATCATGAAACTACAGAGGATTACATATATCATGATGCACCCTCCCTAACATTGTAATCCTATAATTGTAAAAGCCCATAGTTACCTTACATGTATGTTCAGCTATATGTTTTAAATAATTGTAAAATGGAGGTTAAAGGTCTGGTGAGGAATTGAAAATTCAATGGACCATTCTTCACATTGTTCTGCTGCAATGGATGCAACTATTACAGCATATATTTTGCTTTAATTCATAATGGATTTTAAATATTGATGTGGTAGTTTTAAAACCAAGTTATATTAAATGCATCTTATGCAATTGCTGTTTGCTGAATTATAGAGTTTATTCATGTTATGTAATTACTATGTGGAACTTAATACTTCAAAATGTTTTCGAAGCCAAGACTAAATGGATTTAAAAAATAATCAGACAAATGAAAAATAGATTAATTGGTAACTACAGTGCATGATGATTGAGATCAGGAAGTTCTTGAACTATAAACTAGAGAAAGTGGGGAGATAATAACAGAGGAAAAATGCTCCTGTCCCTCATCATGCACTGCTCAACACTTGAAATGGCCTCACTGGGACAGAGCTACTGCTCTTGGGTTGTGACTACAGCTGTTCTCATGTTCAAAGACAATCAGAGGTTGTACCATGGAGTTATAGCTACAGCTTTTTTTATGTCCCAAGTAATTTAATAGCATGACAGATTATGATAGACATATTTTTTTTCTCTGTAAGAGGACATGCTTTCTGAATTTACCCATTCCTTGACCACACGGTGCACTCAAAATAAACAAACATAAAAAAAAAAAGCTGACCACAAGCTTTTCAAACAGAGCAAAACTTAGACTTGCCAAGGTATTACAGATACCACTGTGATGTATTCAGAACAGTTTTAACGTATCAACCATTCATACCTAGGCACACAGCAAAGATGTGTGCAAATGGTATGATTCAAAACCACACAACTTGAACAAAAATATTCAGTGGGCTTTTTTTCAAAATAGAAGAGATAGAAAGAGCCTGTAATTACCTGTAACTGTCAACTCCGTAGTTCTTCTGACAACAAAGAATCCATATTTTAGCTCACAAGTGTAATTTCCAATGTCATCCTCTCTAACTTCCCGAATGACAAGAGTGTCCTTTTTAAACACAATACTTGATCTCCATGTCTTTGACTTGCATTCCTGTTTAAAGAGAATATAAAACTTCAGGGATCGTGTTCTTAGACTTTAAATGTATCACTGTGGACAATGCTGCCCAAAGTAAAGGTGGTTAGGCAAGTACGCAGCCTAGATATAAATGTATATAAACTAAATATGTAAAAATCCAGCCTATTTAGATGTTGGTTAAAACTAATTTTATCACCAGACTTGATATTTATGCCTCTGGCTAGAAGAGGGAGTTGATTCCTTTGGTGGGTTATTTTTTACATTGGTTTGCTGAGTTGCTCGTATTTAATTTACTTATTTAGCATTACACTTATGTCTGCAATCTATGACTTTTATATTGCCAGTAGCTCAAGCTGCAGGGGATTTTTTTAATTTAATTTTTAAAAAACATTATAATTAAAAAATGTAGAGAAACAGAAGATGAGAATGAGGAGAAATAAGGATGCTATATATCTCTTTCTAAAACAATCTTAGAATCAAAGCTCTCTTTACCTAGAAAAGATGCATTCTTAACAGAAAAAAGTATTTTATCTACAAGATGAGAATAAGAAAATAGTTGGCTACACTTCTCCTATCTTAGATATGCTATCAGTTAATTTGGCCAGGCCACAAATTTTAATTTTTAGGTAGCACAGTCTTGTATACCATAATTAATTCTACTGCACTGCTTGCAAGAACTTGGCCCTTAAGTAATGAGCTAGAAAGCATAACACAATATTGAAATAAACTTATTGATAAAAACAATGAAACTATATTTGCAAATATAACTTTAAATATACATGTAAAAACAAAAATTTTGGTAGTGTTTGCTGAATTTTATGCTGCAAAATTAAGCTGTTTATTCAGGTAAAGCAGACATAGATTTCCCATGCAGTTTAGTAAAGGAAGCATTTTAATTTCTCAGTTAGTTAATTCTTTTCTACCATTGGTTCTGTTGTCTTTTCTTGACAAGATTAAAAACAACTCAAGCTTCATAACACATTTACATCAAGATAATCCTAAGAACATTGCATAATATACATTTGAAGGTACAAATCTCTTGTATTCCTTACCTTATACCACAGAATTTCAGGCTCCCTAAATGGAAATAAAAAATCCTCAATTTCAGGACATGAGATTTCCTTGCTTTTGCTAAGTTCAGCTTTTTCAAAATATTTCATCTTTGAATTGTAGCAGAGTCCGGTGTCATTTTCACCCACCGTCAGCGAAATGGACACTTTCATACAGTAAGTTGAGTTTCTGCAATGCAATGAAAATAGAAATAAAAGTCTAATAAATGGGCACTCAGGCAAAACACCAAGAGCCACATATTCATCAGCACTGAGCATGCCTTAAAACAGAAGTGGCAACATTTTACAGATGTTAATTAAAACTAATCTTGTGATTAATTATAGAAAGAAGGATGTTGCAATCTAAGGCCAGTTTGTTGACCATAGCCTTCAATGCCCATACTCCCAGGACAAAATGTTGTGCATTACCTACAGACTTCATGAGCTTGTGTTCTCTCCTGAAACCTGTTGCTACATCTGCTTCTGGATGTTGATAAGCAAGGCAGGGAGAGATTAGGGAACTTTGTCTGTCTTCCCACATTCCACTCTGTGATTCAATCAGGCAGAAAGACAAAACTGCTTGAATTTTTTTTTTCATTTGAGTTTCCAGGTGGGGAGCAAATGAGTGAATAAAGTTGAGTACTCCCCAGGAGCACACTGTGATGGTGTAAGATTTCTCTCCTACTGTTCTGTAAATGCATTTTACCCCTGGCCTGCTGACAGAGGATCCTGCAGAGAGCACTGAGGAAAGATTCACCTCCTTATCACCATTCTCATCCTCTACGAGCTGACTGCTTTTTTCATAATGGACTTTTGTGTATCAGACATGGCAGAATCTCAAAGATCAAATTCTTGATATCTGTTTCCTTTTTCTGTTCAATAAGAGGGAATAGAAATACTTTGGGATAAAGAATAAGAAAACTTAATTTACAAAACACTAGAGTCCAGTTTTCTACAGAAAATGCAACCCTGTAAGTAACCATCAAATCAGAGAATAGTGTTAGAAGCATAAATTTTTGAACAGAATGACCCTTAGCTGTTGATCTAATTCACAGACTTGTAAGGCAATCAAACATAAAATCATTTCCTTATAATGAAGAACTAAGCATAATTTGTTACAATGTTTGAGAAACTGGCTGTATAAAGCAAATAAGGTTGTTTAAGGTTTATGCAAGTCAAAGATAGGATCCACTGAATATGGATCCCTCTTGCTGCATTTAAGCTGGTAAAGAGACAATTCCCATTCTTACCTGTACATGTAATTGAAAATCACTCACCTTTTGAAGAATATTTTTATTAGTGTAAATTGTGCAATTTCTCCATTAAGGTGTTACTTGGAATATTTTATTTATTTGGGTTTTTATCATGGGTCTTGAAAATATCATAAAAAGTCACTTAATTCTGTTTTTCCAAATTGGGAAAATGCTTTTTTTTTTTGTTCTTGGAAGACTCATCCCTTGAAAACAGGTTCTGAAAAATCCATCAAATTCAGGTTTAAGAGTAAACTAACTACATAGGAGTGTCCCCTTATCAGATGACAGGGAGCAGTATAAAGGGAGCTGTTTGCCTATACAATTTTCACAATTAAATATTCTCTTTAATTTCTTCCTGTATGTTTAAGAATCATGTTTAGTTCATGTTAATGAATCGCATTATTTAAATATTTATAGAAGGACATGGCAGGGGGAAAAAAAGGGAGGACATTTTACTGTCTTCTCAGTCCCTGAAGAAGCAAGGTTACTAGAATTTTTGCATAGGCATCCTTCAGTATTTGGAGTGAATTTTGCAAAAATTATGATTAAATGTTTTGATCCACTAAAGAACTCTGTTCTGCAACAGTGACAGTGTCAATTGCCAGAGACAGAATTTTGTCTGAGGCACATCCAAGTTTCCATCGCAACAGCAGATCCTTTAGCAGATGCAGCTAAGGCTTCCTGCTCCATAAGAGAAGCATTCTGGAAATATTTCAGAATGTTTAAATTTATTGTTTGAAGTGGATACTTCTAAACTGTCAGATACTAGGTTCTCAAAAATTTTGGGTGGATTTTTGTCAGCTGAGATCCCCAACAGAATTTTCTTTCAAAAGGTCAAAACATTATCAAAAAAATCATAGAATTGCAGATACCCACTGGTGACTTCCTTATTTCAATTCTAAATACCAACTGCACAGTCAGTCTGACTCATCTCATGCTCTTTGTCACAAACCAAGGCTGTTGGGATGAAACAAAACTCAAAGAGGCAGGTACAGGAAGTAGAGTAACACAAACAGTATGAGGTAAGAAAACCAAGACAATGGGCTCCCAGTACAGAAAGAGAAAAAGAAAATTAAAAGTCCCCAGGTAGGAATAATGAAGAAGAGGAAGAGGAAGAGGAAGAGGAAGAGGAAGAGGCAGAGGAAGAGGAAGAGAAGGAAGAAGAAGAAGAAGAAGAAGAAGAAGAAGAAGAGGAGGAGGAGGAGGAGGAGGAGGAAGAAGACAAAGATGAAGACGAAGAAGAAGAAGAAGACAAAGATGAAGTCGAAGACGAAGAAGAAGACGAAGAAGAAGAAGAAGACGAAGAAGAAGAGGAAGAGGAAGAAGAAGAAGAAAGAAGATCTGAGTTTGCTGGTTACAGCTAGAGCGTGAACGATACAGTAGATGTCAAACCTCTCAGGCGCAGAAAATGTGGCAGCAGAGCCCTCTGGAGCATGCACATATGGCAGAGGGTAAAAAATGCTCATGTGTTAGAAGTAAAAGAGTTTTCCCTATGTCTCTAACTTGAAGGACCAGATAAGTAGCAAATAAAACAAAAGAAAACTCAACAGCACGAGTTTAAGGAAGTTTAAAAATTGGTGTAGGCCAGTTGGCCCAGCAGGTCACTAGCCCCCCCAGTGGCTTCTCGAGCATTCCTTCAGGACAGTAGTTCAGAAACTTCATATGCAGGATTCCCTTTTACTGGATTTGGGGTTTTTTTATGTTATTTGGGGATTTTTTTCCCAAAAATTATTTCCTCAAACTGTGCTCTAACTCACTTATCATGTGATGCTTTTTGGGTGTTTCTTTTCTTTGTTTGCCTTTATTTTTTTCCTGAATATGGTGATAAGAAGAGGTGACAAATTATCAAGTTAATTTTTCCTTAATCTTACCAGTTCCAAATGTTCACAAGTATAAAGTTACCAAGAATCTTTTTGTATATATAAGTGAAGGTTTTAATTTTCATCTGTTATTCAATAGATTTTCAAGTGTTAAAATAATGAGATCCTAAAGTATAAAATACATTAAGAGAAAGGAAAAAGCTGTTTGGTGGTTTTTATTTAAGACACCAAACCCTTTTAAATCAAATTTATTTTAAATGAACAGGTAACTTGTTAAAAAGAAAAGGAGAAGAGATACAAGGGGTAAAACTGACAAGAGAACACACACAGACTAAGAGTATCTTCTCTAAGCTTGGGCTTTTACAACATTCCCATCTACATTTGAAGGAGTTGCTTTGAGAATTAAGCACTTAAAGCATGGTTTCTTTATAAATACATCTCTAAAATGGGCCAGATGGGTTTACACTTACAAAACTGCTTTTTTTTTTCCTCAGGAAAAGACCTCTGATAATTGTCAGTCTCCAGCCTCACCAGAGAGAGCTCAGTGATGGATTCACACAGCTCAGTACTGTCCAGGCAGCATCCCTCATCATGCCTATTCATGACAGAAGGGAAAGTGGGACTCTTCCTGTTACTTGTCCACTCCAGTGCTTTGCCATTATTCTGTTTACAGAGTAAACAAACTGGAGAGCAAACAGGAAGCCAGAAAATCTCTCTTATGTTTCTCTTCCTCATACAAAGTTGAACAGTAACTTTATTTCCAACCGAGTTGGAAAAGTAACTTTATTTCTAATTCCTTCAGAACTGGACCGTTAAAAGAAAAGTCTGAGAAAAATATTTTATTTGCAGTTTTATTTAAAATTCTAATAAGAGAACTTAGCCAGTGATGTCAATATCCACTTTCTATAAATGGTTCACCACATTTCTGGGGAAAACTTTTGTTGACATCATTAATTAGTTTTTTTCTTAATTTTGCAGACACAGTTTTGTCCTTTTTCAGTCCAAGTAACTTGTGCTACAGTTATTTGGATGCCTGAAAGCTGGAGAGCAAAGAATTCATTCAAGACAGAAACAAAACCACGTTATTGATAATCTACTCGTGCTCCTGGCCCGTGGCTCCAAAGGCTCTTTGTGAGCTTTTAAACTTTCACACAAAAATTTTTAAAGCCTCTGCATAGCAGCAGGGTTTTCTGAGGACACCCCTGAGGCCTTGGGCCCGTGGTGAGGGAGGAAGGCCAGGGCACCTTGGGGCAGCCAGGATTGCTCTCGTGCTCTCAGGTCCCCTTGGTGGCAGGACCCGATGGCCCAGCAGGTCACTGCCACCCCAGGGGCCTCTGGAGCATTCATGCAGGACAGCAGGTCACAAACTTTATACGCAGGATACCTTTTTATTGGATTTGGGTTTGGTTTGCTATTTGGGTTTGAATTTTTCCCCTCTAGGCTCTGGAATGGCTGACTCCCACTCTCACTGGTTCTGATATCTGGGATCACAGATTGCCTTTTGCACAAAGCTTCCAGAGCCGGCAGAGCTGCAAGTGCTGGGGCAGTGCTTCAGGCATGGGGAAAAGGGAAGAAAAGTGGAGGGAGATGGACAGAAGCCAGCTGGAATTTTCCTCTGTGCCTTAGAAATTATCTCCTGCTTCCATACCCTGGGGGGCCAACCCAGTTTGGAAACTGCTTTTGACCTCAATTGAGTTACATAAGCACTGATTTCTTCCCTCAAGGGTCACCTAATTATGTGCATGATACTCTGAAATAACCCAGTGCACACGAGCCTCCAGGACTATTTGAATATCAATACTCTACAAGATACTTGTTCCAATAGGTTTGAATTAGACACACCAGGAAATATTGTTTAGTGTTAATGCCTGCTTCTATCCTTGGAAGCCAAACCTTCACATTTTGTCTTTTTCTGACACAAGTGGTACACACTGCCATCCTGAGCTTCCCCTTCACTCCAAACCTGTCAAAAGAGAATGTCAAAATGCAAAGTCTAAATGCATTAGAATAATGCTTTCCTTGTGTAAGAGGGTGCTAGTGACTGATGTGAAAGGCCTTTTATTGATGTTCTGAAAAATAAAAACTAAATTAAATTAGCCTTTACAAAGGGAATTTAATTTTCTCATCCTTAAGCCTTAATTTTTTTGAGTATACTAGAAAAAAAGGTGTAAATGTTTATGTTACTGATTTTTCTTTATGATCTCTGTCTTTTTTAAAGTCAAAGTGAAACATTTCTTTATAAGAACGGGAATCAATCTGATATTGATTTCTACATTTTAATAAAACTTCACTTTCTTAGTAAAAAATACTCAAAAAATTATGACAATAACCTTAATTATGAATTTGTACTGGCAATTACATGGAAGGCAAAATTACATAAAATTTACTAATTTCCCTAATTTTCCCATCAAACATTTTCTTTCACATTAAAGCTTCCTTTCAAATACATTAAAAGAAAAAAAATCCATAATCTTACTTTACAGGTATACAAAAATATTCCTGTAATGTAACTCTATCTTCATTCCTACAGCATATGAATTTAAATATAAATAAAATTTATTTGAAGTTAAAGATTTCTTACAGAGAAAATGTGTCTATATGTGTACACATACGTGTCTATAAATCAGTCATATGGATATGCTTGGGATTCCAGTGATTGTAAAAATAATACTAGAGGTATGTGATTCAAGAAAGACACTATAAAATTTTAAAAGCATATTTATAGTATACCTCTATGTTATTTAGTATGAGAAAATTTTGATTTTAAAAATAACTTTCTATTAAAATATTTGGTATCAAAAATTCAGAGAATAGCACTTATGGACTGCAGGTAGAAATGTTGCAGGTAGTTAAAAAGAATAGTAGTAAATCAAAAAAGCATTGTACTGCATAGGGCATATAGGGTGAGTAAAATACGGATTGCCACGAGTGTGAATTTAATTGCACATTTGATATTTTAGTGCTAGTTACAAATTTAGTGCTAAATTAGCTCCTCATTTCAGTAAGGCTTCCCAGGATCATTAGTGAAGGAATTTTGGGCCAGTGAGTCATAAAGTGCTACAATGGAGATGTGTCAGAATGATACTAAACGTTTTCACTGCAGCAGATCAATGTATATTCCCAGAGGAGACAGAAGTATGAAGAGCTGTGCAAAAGTGTACCCGTACAGATGAAAATCCCTTTAGCTTTCAACAAACTGCACTGGGGAGATAATACCAGAGCATGAAATGCCTCTAGGTATGCTCTGTCCTCAATACAGGAGGCGATGGCACTTGCTTTTCCTTGGGAACCAAGGTTCCTGAAGAAGAGAAATTTTTGTACCCTTACTTAGCACCATATGCCAGAATAGCAGAAACACTTCTTTCGAAAATTGCAAGGTAACAGAGTTATGTTAGTCTTCCCATTTCTTTTATTTATAATCATAGAATCACAAAATATTTGAGTTCAGAAGGGAACTCCGGATGTCATCTTGTCCAACCCCCTGACCAAGGAGAGACATTTAGCTCTGCTTGCCCAGGAGTGTGTTCAGACAGCTGCTAAATATTGCCAAGGATGGGGACTCCACAACTTTCCTGGGCAACTTGCTCCAGGGTTCAGTTACTCTCATGGTAAAAAGTGTTTCCTGATGCTCAAATGAAATATTCTGTGTTCCAGTTTGTGCCCATTGTCTCTGGTCCTGTAACCAGGCAACACTGAAAAGAGCCTGGCTCCATTCTGTTGGCACCCATCCTACAGAAATGTATATCTGTCAATGAGATTCTCTGTGCCTTCTCCAGGGTAGAGAGTTCCAGCTCTCCCAGCCTGTGCTCACAGCAGAGATGCTCCAGTTCCTTTATCATCTTCATGCTTCTTCACTGGAAGAAGCTCTTTCCATGTTTCTCTTGCCCCAATGAGTCTGGAGCTGGGCACTGAACTCCAGCGGTCTCACCAGTGCTGAGTGAAGAGGAAGGGTCACCTCTTTTGGTGTGCTCACAATATTAATACAGCACAGCTCATCATTCACCTTTTTTGTTGCAGGGGTACATGGCTTGTTCATGTTCAGCTTGCTTTTCACCAGAACCCCCAAGTCCTTTTCTTCAAAGTTGTATATATTTTTGTTCATGAAACATCTGTTTTCTCAGGGGGTTTTTCACCCACGGGGGATGGAGGGGAATCGTTAAAAAAAAATAAAAAATACTTTGCCCAAGTAAAAAGGACAAAAAATAATAGGGCTGAAAAAATGCAGACTTTTTGGAGCCTGCTCCAGCAGCTGTGCTTCTGTGTTCAGGAACAATTGAGTATTACTACATCCTGATGACTCAGAAGGTCAACAAATACTGGAATGTCTTTATCACCAAATCATCCCTTTTGCAAATGTCTTCTTTTATAGCACTAAAACTGAAAACATTGAAAATGCAGTGCTGCTAAAAGGCTTCTCCCTTGTTCCCTCTCTTTGCTTGATGAACTCACACAGTTCTCAGATAAAGACAGATCCTGTCATTCAGTCTCAAATGCTAAGTTAGTTTTCTGTTCTGCTGTCAAGCACATGCATAAAGAATATCCCATGAAGGTATCTGTCTTGTTTCCAAATGATTAGATATTTATCTGTTGCTAACTCTGCATGAGTCTGCTATTTTCTGAATAGAAAAATTACTTATTAACAGTAGATATGGACCAAGATATTGAACAATTACAACATTTATTACAGATATTAGAAGAATGACATTTGCACATGAATAAGATTCCCTTGAAAATCTCTCCATAATTCTTTCCCATATCTACCCAGTAAAAATGGGAATACATAAAAAAATCATCACATTTAGTGGATTCAAGGCTGTTTCCTAACATACTGATGACACCTTTCCAGACTCCTGAAAATTCTCTAATGGGATTTAATGACAATTCTGAATTTAAAAACCTCAATAATTCCTAGAATTATGACTCCTATATTTGTTAAAATAAACAAAAAAACCCCAAAGAAACAAAAAAACCAACCCTCCCTCCAAAAAACTGAAACAACCCCCTCCCAAAAAAATCCCAAACCCCTACAGTTTTAGTCATACTTGTTTTACACCTACTTTCCTAAGAAGAAACAATTCAGATATCAGTCAGTCTTCTTTACCAGTCACAGGATTAAAAGGAAGACAGTAATATGACATCTCAGTAAGAGCATTGCTGTGTGCAGATTGAGCCAGAACTCAAAAGAAGGCAGCAACTTTCTGCAGAAAAGTCAGTCTTTGGAAAAGTTGCTACTGCTTCTACAAAAGCAGAAATTTAGAAATTTGCAAGAACTTTTATGAAATTTATATGACTGATGACCTAAGAACAAGTCCTGAATTTCCAAAGGCAGCAAGATTTGAAGGAACAAATCAATAAACAAAAGGATATACACAATTTGGATTTGTCCTTCATTTGAGAACCATAAAGAATACAGGAAACTTAGCTTTTATCCATTTTTGACTGTGTTCATATGAACAGTTTTACCTCAAAACAGTTTCCAAAATTGTCTCAATGTGATCAGTAATGACATAATAAATATTTTTATTTCACTCTAATTTTAAGCTCTAAAATGTGCTCCTGATACCCTTCAGGCAGTAGCTGAAGATGAGAATTATGGAAGCTCAAGCAATATAAACCAGTATTTGCACTATGTTCATACCAACATCATTCCTGAACACAAACATGGGCAAGCAATTACTTCACCCACCCGAGATACCAACTCTGCCCAGCTCTGAAAGTGTTCTCAGTTCAGCCTCCAGAGCTTCTATCCAGTTTGCATTTCTGCCCTTAAATATACTAAACACCATCATTATGTCCATGCAGTGAAGGGAAATTGTAGAAAAATAATCATTTCTACAGAGAAGATAAAAGAACTCGATGAGCCATTTCAGGTTAGCATTATTTGAGGATCTTTGGAAATATTTCATTGAGGAGGCTGGGACAGCCAGAAGGATACACTCTGTTGTAAGACTTTCAAAGCATGAGTCGAGACTCCATGCTAAAGAATTATTAATTCCTTTATTAGACAGAATCCCCAAATAAATTAATTTTTCTTTTCCTCAGCATAAAACCAATACCTGTGGACTTTCACTGCTAATGTCACATTTCCATCTCCAGTGACTGAGCCTAAGTACAACACAACACATTTGAGAATCCAGCAGAGACAGAAGTCAGTATATACTCAGCAAGTATATGAAATTATACTATTATTTGTTATTGTCTACCACCAAAGTAAACAACTCTGATGTGACAAATGAAAAGGTTGTGGCTGCCCAAACAAACAGTGTGAGGATAAGGCACAGGCAGGTGCCAGACACTATTGCTATATATTTTCATTTCTTGATTTAGCTTTCAAGCTTGCTGCTACGTGTCATCCTCAGAAGCATGAATCACCCAGAACATCCAGGCATGAAAATTCAAAGTCATATGAACAGCAGCAAAATGAATGTATGACAGCTTTCTACACAGAAGCCTTGAATAATTTCACCTAAATCAAGTGTGCTTGTGTAAGCTATTTTCATTTCACAAAAATGAGGTTTGCTTTACACATTTTAATTCCTACCTCAAACATAAGAGGTAAGCTGAACAAGTTTCAATACATTTCAGATAATTGAAAGTTACTTCTTTTTCAGTTGGACTATGACGTAGCGTTAATGTGCCGGAGTCTTTATTCTGCACCTTTCACTAAAGATGCAGTAGGGACAGTAGGACACCCCTCTGTCTCAGATATATTTTTCTTGGTGGTGGTCTCACATAAAAGTTAACTCCATTTGTCAGAAATGCAGAATCTCCACTTTGGCTTGTCTGCCTGCTTCATCCTATAGCAGGACACAGCTTCCAGCTGGGCTGGTGCTGGTTCCTTAATCATCTGCTGTTCTTTATCACCTAGCTTCACCCAAAAATTCCCCACTATCTAAATATAGGAATAGCTATATAAAACAGTTCAATTCCATTTATAAATACACTTTGGCTCAAAACCCTGCCACCAGTTTTACAATACGTAGAGAATGAATTAATATATAAACTATTTATGAGTAGAAAAAACCTATATTGTCATTTATGTACCACATTTTCTGGTTTCTATTTTTGTTCCTGCAATCTATTTCAGTCACTCTTTTTTCCTCCACATCGGGAAAGAACAAAGAGAACCTGTGAATTCCTGTATTGATTAAACACTTTGTCACATTTTTCATGATGTGGATGAATTAATTTGCAAGCAGTTAATATTCAGAGCAATTTGAATTAAATAGCTATTTTCTTGACATTTGTTCAGAAACATGACTTCTGCTTATGCTCTTGATGTCTTTGTTAGAGTCAAGTGAAGCTAAAACCAAAGGGATGAGGAGAGAGGCTGAAGGTTCATCCAGCAGCTGGGTGAAGCACTGGTATCCACAGGTGGGCACACACACACAGACACACACTCATACACAGAGGAGCTCACAGGGCTGCTCACACACACACACCTATGTCACAGACGTCTTTTATGAAAAATCCTTTCCTTAGGATTTTTCCTCCTGGGAAGCTGAGAGGCCTCAGGAACAAAGTGTAAACAATGATTATCTGCTGCTGTGGAATGCAACAGGTGCATCTGTGATTGGTCTCATGTGGTTGTTTCTAATTAATGGCCAATCACTGTCAGCTGGCTCAGACCGAGAGTCCAAGACACAAGCTTTTGTTATCATTCCTTCTTTTTCTATTCTTAGCAAGCCTTCTGATGAAATCCTTTCTTCTATTCTTTTAGTATAGTTTTAATGTAATATATATCATAAAATAATAAATCAAGCCTTCTGAAACATGGAGTCAGATCCTCATCTCTTCCCTCATCCTCAGACCCCTGTGAACACCATCACACACCTACATAGATGCCCTGTGCCTGCTGAAATAATGAACTGCAGAGCTGTCCCAGCCCAGTGCCTCCCCTCCAGCTATCAAGTAGAAGCCAGCTGTGGAATGCACACACACACAAACAGTGTGGGTGCTTCCAGCCACTGCCTTTAGCCTCTCATCCCAGGAGCTGCCCCAGGAGCTCTGCTTGCCCAGATGCTGGCACTGGCACAGGAGGTTTGCAGTTCCCATCAGCTGCTGATCCTCAGACAGCTTACCCGGCTCCCCAGCCAGGCCAGCTCAAAGCTCACCAGCACACACCAAGCCCTGCTTAGTGCAGGCAACACACCCACAGGGAGAAATGAACTGAACTGCCATTTTATGAGAAGATGGGACAAATTATATAGCTCAAACTAGAGTACTTACCATGAGCATATTTACACTGAACAGCATTTTATCTCCTTTTCCTACTATCCTCCTGCCTTTTATAATATACTCCATTTCTTTCCTGCAAATAAGTCTCTCTGTACCTCTGGTCCTTCCCCTAAATAAGATACATGCATCCTCAGAATCACTTCAAAAGATCATTTAGCAATATTTTTTTTTTTATAAACAAAAAATGCTTTTCCTCCCTGCATCCCATAGGAAGCCCCACACACTTTTCAGTCTGAAGGCCTTTCCAGGAGGGAACACCTCCAAGTGATTGGGTGGTTTTGTGCTTACAGGTCATGGGGATTTGTTACCCATCTCTGCTTCTCTAGTCCCTCACTGAGCCTTTGTGTTTTCCACAATCATCTTTAGGCACCAGAGTGTGACTAACTTGGCACTACACGTGTGATAGCAGACAAGGTGTCAGTGTATTCATTTTAAAACAAACACAATCAGCCAGTTCTCAAAGACCATACAGGGTAATATTCTTGGCAAGTTACTGATTTCTTCCCAGTATCCCTTGTTTCCCTAGCTGGGTCTTTCCTTGCCTCTCTTTATAAAAGCTCCCCTCTGCTCACTTAGTCACTCTCCTGGTAAAGATCCCATCAGGTTTCTCTCTAAGGCTATTTTTTATAAAGTGTTCACTGTCCTTTCCTTACTACTTAATCCAAAGACTCCAAAATCACAGCATGTTGTGGCAAAAGTAGTCGGTTTGTGAGTGTAATCATAACTACTTTTGAATGCTTCATATTCTGTAATACTGTTTTCTAAGGATTTTCTGAAACTTTCTATAATCCAAAGCAAATGCACACAAAATATCTAATCAGTTTTTGAATCTTCCTAAAAACATTTGAAATACAACTTCTATTTTCTTGAACTTGAGGTTTACAGCAGTATTTCTTCTACCAGATTTTCTCTGAAGTTTTAATTTCATTTTACCTACCATTTTACCCTCATTTTAATATATTTCAGCCACGATTTTGTCTACACTATGTAAGCATTATATTTACATCAGAATATAAATAATTATAAATATATAGATAATGTCCCAACACAAATTCCTTAAATCCTAGATATTCTCAAAACTGTTTTTGTGTGTTTTCAAGAAAAAAAATCCAGAAATATTTATCTCCTAAGCTAACCCATTTTGGAGCTACTACAAACTAAAGAAATATTAAAAACTATCAAAAATGCCAAATAAAATTTCAGGATAGAGTAATTATAAGTGTCACCAAAAAAACCTGTACTGTGAGGAGGGACTGAAAGCACACAAAAATCAGAAAAGTCTTTTTCTTTCTGAGCCACTTAGGAGTTGTTTGTTTTTTAACAGTATTTGTTATGGGAAACCTTCCATTGTAATTATGCATCAGCAACTGCTACTCCAAAATACTGATGCTTTCTATATGTCATTTTTTCCCTTTCCTCTTTTATTTTGAGGATAAAAATAACTCATAAATATTTCAATTTCCAGTTTCTGAAAGATGAAGAGCAACATTGAAACGCTGAGGTCTTTAAGAGCACAAACCATAGTAAACCAAAGAAAATATCCAAGGAAAATGGTTTTTTAAACTGTACAAGATACTCAAGTGACACAAATGTTTGAGAAACATGACATTAAAATCCTCATATTATATTCTGCTTCTTTTATCTGCAGGTTGAAATATATGAGATAATCTTGATACTATAAAAAACAACAGCAGAAGCTCTAAAGACTTCAATCTACAGAGGCAGATTTTTCCATGTTACAATTTCCTGCTCATTGGTGTTAGTGACAACATTGTTATTGTTATCATAAAATGTGTTGACAACAGAATATTTGGCCCTTAAGAATTTATTTGCACCATCTTTAAGGGTTCACATTGTTACCAATTTTTTTGTTATTTCAATAAATCATTTTACAAATAGATATTTTTTAAACATGCCATAAAATACCAATGACTCTAGTACAGTGAAGTGCATACATATATGTATATTGAAATGTAAATTGCCTCAGAAATGAAAGCTATGCTAGCAAAAGTGGAATAATAAATAGAAGTTTTCTATGTTTTATATATGTTTGAATCAGAAAATTAATTAGTTCATTTCTCCTAAAGTCAAAATATCTGAAACATGGGAGTTTTATGTAGAAGGCTAGGACTCAAAAATATGTTCAAATATATTGCAACATAAAGGTAAACATCAATTTTGATGTATGATAGCTCTGATAAGCATCAGGGTTACTCCAGGATCCCTTTACCATGGAAACAACTCAGTTTATTAGTTTTTAAAATAAAATAGTTATAAAACCAGTTGCCTTCACACAGTATAAACACTCATAGGAAAACAATATCAGAATAGCTTTTCTGGATTCCTATGTGTTTTTTTTAGTTTTTCAGCTATTTCACAATGCATACTAATGATATTACTCTTTCACAGTAAACACAGGAACTGCAAAAGACCATAACAAACCAAAATCAAACTTGCACTGAAAAGTACTACCAGCACATGAATCTTCTCTGTGACAGCAAGATAAAGGTTCAGTAGAAATAAAATTTTTGGTTGTTCCTTATTCCTGCTCAGACCTAAACCAAACTAGTAGGATGACTTAATTCCACAAATGGAGGGGTTTGTGTGCATTCTTCCTTCAGAGCATCAGCATACACAATTATCCAAACAAGATGTGTACTTGAAAGAAAAGCAATATCCAGTGGTTATACTGGTTTAGAAATAATTGAGGCTATGGCACTATCTATAAGATAGCCCCAGAAAGCTCTTGAATTTTGGGGAAATGTCCCTCCCTTTTAAATTTCTTGTAAGCTATCATTTCCAGAGAAGCAAGATTAGACACATAAAAGCAAGTCTGGTTTGGGAAGATTTTACTTATTTGAGCAGATTTTCTCAATTTTTGTGCAAGTTAATACAGCTTCATGTCAGGAGTTATGAATCTCCTTGCAGAGAACAGAATTGAATTTTTTGGTTTTGGTGGGGAAAAGCTGTGCAATGGAGTTCTGCTCCTGTATCAGCTCAGTGACAGCTCATCATTACTTTGTGACTGAAGGCTGTGCTGAACACTTGGCAGAACTGGGCTTATTCTGTTGACAAAGCAGAATTTTGCCACAATCTTCAGTAATGCCCAGCCAGAGGAGGGACAGGCTGCCTGTTCCAGCACACAGATTCCTCCAAGACACTTCCCTGGTGTAGCTCCCTGGTGTAGCTAGACTCAAGTCTCAAGTTAAAATATCAGTGGTGGTTTCAGCCAGCAAGATGGTTTTTGATATTCAAAATCAGAGGGAAGTCCCTACAGCAGCATGCAGCATATGCACATCTATGTATAGATACTTAATGTTTTAAAACTAGTAGAATTTTTATTAATTTCTTTATAAAGAATTTAATATTTTCTTTGCCTTGATTATGTCATTAAAACAAAAAGTAGCAAGTCCCTGACTTTAATGATTACTATATACCTTTAGCTCTACCTGTGTACTTACATTATAAGAAAGTTATTAGCTATATGATTATACTTTACTTTTCATTTTGAATTTAACTCACTTACAAGCCCAGTATAGACTAGTGTTTCCCAACACTTGACATTTCAGACTATGAAACATGGCTCCAATACTTTCAAACATTATTCTCAATTACAAAATCTCATTGGATGGGTTGAAATTCAGAGATATTGCTATGAGGCATGCCATGGAGAGCCCCTACATGCAGCATGGTGTAATCTGACACAGGAAAGAAAAAGGTAAAAAAGAAAAAAAAGGAAAAAGAGAAAAAAAGAAGCTACTTCAGGGCAGAGAGAAAATCACATCATTTTCCTCAATGTCCCCAAGGCTACTGAGGCCCTCAAGTTAAAATACAGGCATGAAGAGATCCTGTATATCAAGTGTAGCTCAGAACAGAAGAGAGTTGTTATATAATCCCTATATCCTCTCTCCTCACAAAAAAAACCCCTGAATAAGATTGTTTTTGTGGGGAAAGTGTCAGATCTGACTGCAGCACCACTAAAATATCATTCTTTTATCACTTGCCCTCATTTCAGTTTTAATAAGCTCTCTTGGCTCTCTTATCTTTTTATGTTCACTCCAGAGCAATTAAACAGAAATGCAAATGTCATACTCATTTTTATAACAGTGTCTCTTATAAAACTGCAATGAAGACAGCAAATTATATATCTGCTGAATGATCTATCTTCTCTTTGTCAACAAAATCTAGCCAATATGAAGAAAATGCCTCTATATGTACCATATGTGTGCTTGCATGTTTTATGAACATGGGAAGATTATTGATTACAATTCTAGCACAACTTCTAAGGAAACATTAGACTTCGGAAGCTCAAATCAGTTAAATCAGGCAGGGAGAGAGTTTATGAATATTCAGTTTGGATTTCAAAACAGCTGCTCTATTTGACCATTATAAAAATTACCAACTTTTTTATTCACTAAATAGAAACATCCAGTAAAGTGATATTGTATTCACAAAAATATCTGATAACCACCTTAATCCAGATGTATTTCATAGAGCCATCTTCCCTCTTTAAAGAGAAATCTCAGCAAAGAGGAAAATAAAAAAGGAAGAAAATTCAGATTTATTTTTCCCTGTTTGTCTCTGAAACCAATCCAGCAATCCAATGGAGACACAGAGAGTATAGCACACAAAATAATTCAGTAAACATCCATACTGAACAACGAACATGCTGTCACAATGAACAACATCTTGATCATTACCACCAGTAGAAAAAAATCTCCCCCAAATTAAGTGGGGTACACTTTGCCACTAGAGGTTTTCTGACACAGAATGCCATCTATCTTCTGCTCAGGTATTTGCCTGTGACCTCAGCCAAAGGCAGCCAAGTGTTTCACACTCTGCAATACATTTACCTCATCATCTGTGAAGTGTAAAAGTGTTATTTTGCAGAGGAGGAACTGAAACAGAAAGACTACTTCCCCACTCCTCACAAATAGCAATATGAGAAAATATCACAAAAATAATTTCAATCCAGGCCTAAACATTTACCCTACAAAATCAACCCTGTTTCTAAATTAACACACCACAGGATGAAAAAGCCAGAAAGAATATATGAAAGAAAAAGCTATCATCTTCCTACTTTATTTGCAGCATCCTTGTGACTGTACCATTTTTTCCTCCACTTGTTCCACCTTTATACAAACTATTCACAGCCACGTGTAAAAACAGGCTGGTAATAACTGGAAAATAGCAGGAGAGAAATCAAGGTGCAGACAGACTAAATAGTGGGGCCTGTGGCAAACAGCAGATAGTTTAGGAGAAGGGCAGGCCGATTAGGAGAAGGGCAGGTAGATTAGAAGAAAGGCAGGTAGATTAGAAGAACCAGACAAAATAAAGGGCTCTGTTGGGTTTGTATGGTGAGGTGTCAGCAGCAGAGGGCTGCAGAGGTGTCCTGTGTGAGAAGGGACAAGGCTGAGCCACATCAGACAGACCCTGCTCCAGCCACCTCCCATAGATCTGCCTCAGGACACAGCTGAGCTTAGCTGCCAAGCAGGCCATGTTCCTAGGAAAACTTATTTAAGAATGAATTTCAGAAAAACACAGTGCAACTGCTGTGGGACAGGACTTAGAGAAAACTGGAAGAAACAGCCTTGCAGACTATAAATATGGCGAAAAGGGGAGGGGTGCCTAGTGGGTTAGCTGGTGTAAAGTTTTCTGGGTCTCCTAGGAGGCTGGGGGAGAACAGGGCCAGGGAGATGAGTAGGGAAAGTATTGGTACGAATCCTAGAATGTCTTTAATAGCATAGTACGGGTGGAAAGGGATTTTGTTGCAGTCTGAGGGGATGCCTAGTTGGTTATTTGAGGCTGTTCCGTGGAGGAAGGTGAGATGGACTAGTGTGAGGCCTGCGATGACGAATGGGAGGAGGAAATGAAGGGCAAAGAATCGAGTTAGTGTGGGGTTATCGACAGAGAACCCACCTCAGGCTCATTCAACTAGTGTTTGTCCAATGTAGGGGATAGCTGAGAATAGGTTTGTGATTACAGTAGCCCCTCAGAATGACCTTTGACCTCATGGTATTCATAGATGTATTTCACAGAGCCATCTTCCCTGGAGCAGAGAATCCCCTGCAGATGGCCATGGTGACACAGGCTGTCTCCCTGCTGTCACAGAGGATCGTGTTGGAGCACAAATCCACCTGCAGCCCATGGAGGGCCCCATGCTGGAGCACAATCATGAAGGAATCTGCAGCCTGGGGAGATCCTGTGCAGAAGCAGGTTTTCTGGCACGAGCTGCATTTCATGGGGTGTTGGGAAGGATGAAAGTTTGACAAGAAAGTCTCACAGATATGTATGCTTAGCAGAAAGATTTTTAAATGTAGACTCTGATGAAAGAATAGAGATGGAAGCAAGTTTTGATATAGAAGAAAAGAATTGCTGAGCCAGTCCTACTGGCTAACCACGGAGGCAAAGGGTGTGTTAGTTAGAAGGGGTTTTTATGGCTTAGAGCAAAGGATAAACCCACCTCAAACAAGAAAATGTTTTTACCAAGCAGAAAGATAGCACAGGCAAACAAATCAGCAAAGTTGCAAGTAGAAAAAAGGTCTCAGAATTTTCCACTGCAAGAAAACTGAATAACAACTTCTAGCATAAACTGTAATGTACTGACTTTTAGTGATTGGAGAATAGTAACATGAATATGGTAATTATAGTAGTTATGATAGGCTATAGATAATAGTTAAGATATAGATTGGTTCTGCTGTATTAAAATGCTCAGCAAAGAAAAGTATATAATGCAATGTAACCAAAACCAAAGGCTCTCCAGGGCTGCCTGCAGCTGGAGCTGACAGCTGTAGGCACAGGCTCTGTCACCCACAGCCCTGGACTGCTGTAACCTCTTGGATGTGATAAACTGCATTTTGGAGAGATCCTGGAGTCCCACATCTCCCATTCAGGCTCTTACAATGGGGGACCCATGCTAAAGCAATCTGTTCCTGAAAGCCTGTACCCTGTGGAAAAGACCCATGGGGAGTAAATCCTGAAGAACCACAGCCCACAGAAGAAGCCACACTGGGTATCCTCATGAAAGACTGCATCCCATGGAAGGGGCCCCACACTGGAGCAGGGTAAAGGTGTGAGGAAGGAGTGGCAAAGATGAACTGCTATGGACTGACAACAACCCTCATTTCCCATTCCCCTGTGCCACACTGGATTGGTGGAGATGAGACAGAGAACTTGAGAAAGAGGAATTGAGTCGAGTCTGGGGAAAAAGAGGAAACTGGGGGAAGCTGTTCTTAGTTTTGCCTTTTTTTCTCACAATCCTACATTTAATTTTCCCCCAGTCAAGTCTGATTTTTCCATTAGGTAACTGGTAAATGATTTCCCTGTTTTTATCTTGACCCATAAGCTTTTACATCTTATTTTCCCCCCATCCTCTTGAGAGAGGGGAGTGTGAGAGCAGTTGGGTGGGCATATGGCAGCCAGCCAATTTTAACACACCACAAGGGCAAATCATTAACTTCCTAATGGCATTGAAAGTAATTTTGAATCCCAAAGCTATGATAAAATATTTGAGTTTAATTTTTACTGCCGTTTAATTCTCTCATGATATTTTATTAGTTATACCATCCTCCTCAGCAATACTCTCATATATTAAAAAAATGACTTTGTTTTACATAGGCTATTATATATTGTAAGCTTGAAAAATTGGACATGAGTTGCATGATTTTCTGCAGGGTTACAGAATGAACACAAAGATGACATGGTAGCAAGAGCATTACTTGTTTAAGCATCACTTTTGGAGACTAGACAAGAACATCACTTTGATGTACACTACCAAGTTTTTTTCAATAATAGAAGCAGAAAAAGACCATAAAATGTAGCATGACTGAAAATCTGTCTTTACGAAGACCAGAATAAAAATGCATTGCAAAAGAAATGGTCTGAACAAACTTGGGGGGTCGTATAGGAAGGATTGTAAAAGGACTATATCTACAGCTGGGTGAAGTCAGTGATCTTTTCTAAATTTGGAGTAATTTATCTTGTCTATTAATTTTTAAAGATTTGTTTCCTGCTGTCTCTTTATCTAACTATTACTGACATTTTAACTTTCTCTTCCTGTTTTTTTTTTTAATCTAGACTGCAGCAATAGCAAAACCACATTGAATGTTATCTTAATCTGTCATATAAAGTGATGAACAAACAAATAAATACAGACTCACACAAGTTTTCAATTCCAAAACACTAGTAGTACTGGCTCAAAGGTGATGTGTCTTGAGATAGGAGTAGCTGCAGGTACAGTACAGAGCCAGCTCTCCAGTATGCAACAATATATAGTTAGAAAATGCATTTTTCTATAGAATACTTGGTGCTTTTCAAAATCACTTTCAGCCATCACTGCTGTCAGTATAGTATTAATAATGATAACAGCAAGAACAACAATAAACAACTAAAAGTGACAAAAATAATTTTAATTGATGGATCAGTCAAAATAAATCACTCCCAAAGACATGGAGCAATCCTCCTTAGCCATACTTTGATGTTGTTATTCAAACACATTGCATCTCTCTGTGAAACTTCTATTTCATTTAATCTTATATTCTAATTAGCACACGGGCGTAACTGGAAAGGAGGCCAAGCAGCATTAGTGCACAGCAGAGCCAGCACAGTTACTGCTCCAGGTCCCAAGAGGGAGCGGTGTTACACTGCACGCTAACAATCTGGCCTGCTCCCCAGGGAAGAACACTGAGTGGGACATAGCATTCTGTATTTCTGAAAGGTTGAATCAGGAGTTTGGATGCTTTCATTTCCTAGCCAGCTGAAGCAACTTGGATGCAGCTGCTATTTACTAAGCAGGCTGGCCTCAATGATCACTTTAATGGGTCAGAGATACTCAACATTAAAGGCATAAATGTAACAGAGCACACATTTTACAAAATCTCTCTCTCTCTACACACCAGATTTAAACCCAGTCTTACAAACTCCTTTATACTGATAATTAAGAGAAATCCCTTGTGTTTTTCCCATAGTTCAAGTCTTAGAATTGTAATGTATTATTTGTATTCTAGTAGCATCAAATTCACCAGTAAAAATGAATGCCTCCCTATTTTAGGTGTTGTGTATAAACTCTTGAGAAGAAAACACATGACTGAAGGTCTTGTATAAAAGAAGAATAGACCTTTCATAAAGAGAAGAAAGAGTGCTTAGGACAAAAAGTTACATGATTTGTTTTACTTCTTGTTTCAGATTTTTTTTTTCTAAAATTGAAAAAATAAGTAAGATGAGTGTGCTTAACTGTAACTGGTGACAGACAGATCACTAGTATAAAGAAAAACCTGGACATTTAATGAAGTTTTTGAAAGCATTTGTACCTTAAGGAGAAGCAGAATGTAGGCAGAGAGGGCAGAAAGCCTGACAGGAGGAGAGAACTAGAGGAAGGCCAGCTCTGAAATGAGTGATCTCTGACGTGTCACAGAAAAGTTCCTGATTTAAAAAGTTACAGTGAACAGGATTTTTTACACTTAATTCTATAAGTTAGTAGCGCGGCTGGGGTTCTTTTTTTGTTTCTTTTCTGTCTGAGGAGGAAGAAAAGATGGATTAAATTCTTTAAAAAATCAATCAGCTTCATGCCATGTCGCTTCAAAAGGGCTTAATTAGACTCCAGGTCTCCTCTGCTCACCCCACAAGAGCTGATATTGGAAACAGGAGTATAAAATCTCCTGAGTGATCTCTGTGCAGCACTGGGACTGCCATAGTTTAGATGAGCAGGAGCTGCTCCACGAGCAAGGTTATCCAGCACTGCCCCATGGAAACAACACCCAGCACTGCTCTAGAGGCCACTTCTCAGACTGCTTTTCTGAGGCCTTCAGAACCCCAAAGTGAAAAAGAAAATGTTGTTACAATTGATACAGGGTTAGGGAATTGCATTCTTAGGGAAACTATTGCAGGTAGTCAGAAGTTGGTGCATAATATCTTAATTTCCAACAGCATTTTTGTCTGAAGACCTGAAGATAGAAAAAGAAACCCCTTAAAATAATATTAGTGTACAAATGAAATCCATAAAGAGCTGCTGCTCTATGGCACTTACATCTTTTAAGTAGATAGGAATGGGATAAGCTGCAACATGAAGTGGACACTGTGTTTCAGAAACAATCAGTAAAATATGTATTTTTCTGGGTCTTTAAGTTACAATCAAGTCAGCATCTCATGAGATATAGATTAAAGAGAGATTTGCACTTCCAGGTAGAATATTTATAAAATGGGAAAGATAATACAGAGAAGATGTGGCAAAGACACCCAAAACTAGCCCACTTCTGCAGAATGCATTTTTAAATACCTTCCTTATCACACTGGAGAAAATGCTGTGATGCTACAATTTCTTGTTTTCAGAGAAATGAAAAAAAATAGCCTTGAGAGCAGAGAGAAAAAATAATCTCACTTTAAGAATTATTGCTTTTGTCAGCAACTGTTACTCAAATTTCTTTTCAAGAAAAAATATGCTTCTTCAGATACAGTACAGTATAATGTGTAATTTTGATGGTCATATATTTATTACTGGAATTCTGTTCAGAAGAATACTGATACTAAAACTGAATAGAACTTAAAGTTACTTAAAAGAGTCAAAGCTAACAGAGTAAAAACCCATATGTCAACACAAAACCCACCCAAAAAAGTAACAGTTCTGTACACAGAAACAAAATCACAGAGGATGTACTATAATAAACAATCTCTGGTGACTGCAAGCAGACACTCTTTCAAAGAAAATCAAGGATTGAAAACAAAACTGTTTTCCATGTAAAAAAAAATCTGCAATTACTTTGAGGAAAATTAAATATTTACATTAGTAAAAAAAAAATCAGCCAAACAAAAAACACCCCAGACCAACTATCCAGTAGTCCACCCACGTACACCTTCTTTACCTGTGGAAAGACCAATTTTTCCATGATTTGCCACAGAAGGTATCCTCTCAAGGGAAAGTGGATAATTTCAGTGACCTGGGATTACAGGAGCATCAGGAGCATGAATCTCAGCTATGGAACTAATCAGATATGAATGAAGATTATGAAGCAAAAATTACAAGTTGTGCCCAAGTAGACAAGGAAGCACAATGGCCTCAGCCATCCAGTCACCAGGAGTGCTCCCAGGGCTAAGCTTTGGGTCTGGTCCTGTTTAACACCTATAATATCTGGATGTGGGAAATTAATTTGCATTATTTCACTGTATCCATTCCTTGGATTTGTAAAACTTAGCCTTTTTCTCCTACTCCACTTTACAAAGTTTCAATGTTAGTAATATCTTTTCAAATAACATTTTCATCAAAATTTTATTGATTTTATTTATTTTATAACTCCATTTACAGTAATGTAGTTATGTTGTTTATGCTTCATGATTAGTTTTATGCTTCATGATCAGATACTAGATCTGTACATTTCTATATTAAATTTCCTGCTCTTCAACTTAATAAACAGCAATTTATACCTGTAGATGCAAGGTTAGCTTCTCATTCTGGCTTTAAAAGTCAGCACAGTTTCATGTGACAATGTGCAATTATTAATTGGTCAGAGAATAGTAAGGATAAATTCCATAGCTAGGGGACTATTGAAATCATTAAAGAGATAAGACTGACATTGTCAGAAGAGCAATATTAAAAACTCACTCTGAAACCTTTCAAAATTTAATTTGATATTTTACATAAAGAAGGAAAATGACATTTTATAAGCATAAATATGGCATTAATGTCCATAGATAATTTATATCAAATATAATAAATTCAGTAAAATGAGTAAGAATCTGAGAGGTGTGGGCCTTGAATAAGTTTAACCAGGATGAGTTAAAAGTAAGGTTTATTTGTCCCGTCCTGAGTATTTCCATGAGTGTGCATTTTTCACTGTTACAACTACAGCAGCTGAGCCATGAATACAATTTTGTACCATGAAATCCATATTCCACTCCCAAAAAGCCACTAAATCAAAAGATTGCCTATAAAGCAAAATCCTCAGTCTTTTAAAGTCTATACTGGGGATTTGATACCCTCTTTAGCAGCTTTTTGAGTGTTGCTATTATTAGATGGAGACATTTCAGAAGGAATGGTACATTAGGAAATCTCAATGATAATTAAAACAAATTCTTTTCCTAACTACTTGTGTTCCTCATTGGCTTGTGAATTCCTTCCAGGAGAAATTTGGTACATGGATGATGGTGCATGTACTTCACTAGAACAGTCTAAATTTTACATTTTGTTTGGATATCTGTGTCCTCCTCAGACCAGGGATTCAACTATCTAATCCACAGGCATATACGTGCAGTGTAGCTCTTAAAGATGTCTTGCATGGAGAGGATGTGTGTTTGTATCAATAAAACTTTGGAAATATATTGTATTTTAAATTTAAATGTAGGCTGCCTAGAAAATAAGCAACAAAATCACAATAATTTTGGTCCACAACATAATTATTTTTATTTTTCTTTGTTTCTTTTTCATAAATAATAAGAATTACAAGATCCTGAGGACTACATGCTGGTTCTTTCTATTGAAACAGAAGAAAGTAATAGGTTCAAATAAACCCTGAAAGATACCCTGCAAAGTAACAGAATGTCATCTGCCTTAGAAAAGCTTGTGCTGACTGAGCTGCTGTCTACCTTTGCAGAAGTCATCAATACACATATCAAATTTACTATATACATCAAGTGGTGTGCTCGTGTATTGTGCTCCATGAAAACTGTTTCTTCTGTTATTATTCTTCTCTGAGCATACACTTGTGGCTGTAACTCCTATTGATTTTCTCAGAAAGGAATAGCAACCAGGCTGTATAAAGAAGTGCTCTCTTATTACTGGTGGGAAATGAACTGTTTCCTGCTCCATCTTTTATATGACCATCCACTGAAACATCCATCCCCAGCCACCCCTGCACACACTTCTCAGTTCAGGACAGTCATATTCTGGATAATTTTTTAGCTCCTTACAGTAATTTCAGTCACACAGGAGCAAAAAAGAATCAGAGGTGAAAGGCTCTAAGTGTCCATAGAAAACCTGGATTCCCAGCTGAGCTGGTTTTCTATATTGTGTGTCCCTTTGGAATTGCTGTGTCTTTTGGCTCTACATAAGATGCCTTATATAAGAAACCAACTCAGGCCAAAATAAGTCTTTTTTTCTGACCATTTCATAAATAAATATTCTTATGTAATCAGACTACCTAAAGCATTGTCTGCACTGCCAGACACAGGACATACATTTTTGAAATTCGTGTTGTGCTCTTGTCCAATTTATGATATGTATTAACTGATTCTATATTTAGTAAATTTTGTGGTATTTTTACATTACTAAAGTCATCTTCAAGATTCTCACTGAGATTTCTACTTACCCATTACATTGAAGATAGTTTTAAAATCACAGTGGGTTTTTTTTTGACATGAGACCAAATGCCAAATGTTTAACTTTTTTAAAGTTAATATAAAGCCTCTTTAGTAACCCCTATCAGGAGTATACTTTTAATTTTGTTAATATCATCTGGCTATGGCTACCCTAGTATAGTAAATATAGGAGAACAGAATATGGCATCGAATAATTGAGCACATACACTAACAGATGTATGCTGTTTCTTTGATTTTCAAAACGAGAAATTTTCATTAATTGTAGTAAATCCCTCAGGTTTAGCCAGGGCCCATTGGAGAATAGAATGCTGACACAGCGGCAAAGAAGTTTCCTGTCTCCAGGGACATCCACCTTGTACCCTATCCCTATAGCCATGTAAGGCAATATGTTGTTAAGCCTACCATTGGTCACTTATGGTCACTCTAACACCTTTGCCATTGGTCAGGACTGGATCCAGGCCAAGGGTATAAAAGTAGCATACTGTACCCCTACTAACTCGGAAGAAGAAGAGCTGAGACCCTTCACGGACCCCCCAATAAGGCCATACTCGTGGAACAGCCAGCGTCTTCTGCTTCTCCTCTCTCTACTGTCTGCTGGAGCCTTAGGCCAAGGGAAAAGCTACCTAGCAAGCAAAGCTGAAATCACAAGAGCTGCCTAATCACTATAAGAGCTGAATATCTCCCTGCTTGCTAGGGGCTGACCCGCAGCCTTGGTCTGAGAGCGAGCTGGCTTCTAGCACCCAGTCCCCTTGGGGACTGAGCTCTGGAGCTGTAACAGCTTGCATAGGATAAGACCAAGCAAGGCTCATTTAATTAATTATTTAAACATTAATAATTAAGAGGAATTTTATCTCTCTGCTGCTATACAGGTAAGCAGATCATTGATAGTAAACAATGATAAAATTTTTTTTCACACACAGTTGCAATTCTACTCTATATATGCTGCTTCTATACTGAAATAAAGATCAGAGTTCTCTCATGTGATTGTATTTAGGAAATGTATTGAGTGAGAATAATTGACTGATAAACTCAGAAGGTCTTTTTGATTATATGAAACAAAATTTTCTGTAGGTTAACAAGTGACTAACAAAATTATCCCTTCCATGGGGTTCCTGGTCATAAAAGAAAAACATATTTATTAAAAAATAACCAAGTAGGGTACTAAAGGTGTTCTGTCCAGACAGCCACTGCTGTACTGATTGGCACTTTAGGTGTGCATTGCATGTGGATAAAAAACAATGAGTGTATTCATTGCAATGAGAAATTCACAATAAAAGATAGACAGGAGATAAAAATCTTGATGTGGCACCTAAGGAATGGTATACAAATAATAGGAAATGGGATTCCAGGTTTGCATCTCAGCTGTTTGGAGGTTTGACTTCACTGAGCACTAAAAATTTCAGCATGAGAAAAAAATAGCATTTTTGCTTGCTATTAGCCATTGTAGTTGAATAAGGTGTACTGCAGGACAAGCTCAGATTTAAACCTCTATTTAGGGTTTACCAAGTTAGTTAAAGGTGTTTTTTTTTTTTTTTTTTTGTGACAGAGAAGAATACTGGAGTGATTAGTATTAATTGTCAATATTTTTCAAGTGTCTGATCATGAAACACCCCAGAATAGCACAGTTCTTCACTATGATGAGTAAAATAACAACCAAAATCTTAAAGTACAATCCTATAAAAGGACTGCTTAAGATAAGCTTGAAGAGAGATAGATAGATAGATAGATAGATAGATGATAGATAGATAAAAAAATCATAATTTAAATTAATTATGATGAAAAAAGTTTCCTTAAAATATTAAGTCAAATCCTGTCAAAACCTTACTACTGCTTGTGCCAGGAGAGACAGTAGCTAGGCCCTGCATGGCTTCCACCATTACTGGAAAAAAAAGACTGTTATGGAATATTTCCCAAAACTGAACCATTCATTTTCCAAAACCTCATAAAACTGCTTTTAATCTTCATTTTTTCTAAGTTTCCCTCAAGATCAATAAATTCTTAAGGCTGTTGTATGATGAATTAAAGATGAAATTTCTGCTATCTGATCCAAAATCATAAAAATACATGCCATTTGCACGTAGATATACCTGGAAATGGTTGTGAAAAAAATCTGAAAACTGCCAAAAAACACTTTATACAATTGATCTAAATGCCTCCGTTGACCATATAGGCAATGTCATTGCACAACTATGGAGACATAATTATTTGCATGTCTTTTAGAGCCATTTTCATGTAGTGCTATGACTGGAAAACAATTAAAATTCAGTCCTTTAGAGACCCAATGGCAATGCTGTCACAATAAAATTTTAGACAATTTAATTTAGATGCTGCAGCAGCTGCTTTTCAATGAGATTTTGATGTTTACCCAATTTTGCTGCTGGGTTAATTGAGTCATATTGAGGTCAAGTGGCTTGTCTGCAATCACCCAGATGTAGGCTCACTGAGAATTACAGCTCAGGACTATCACATCTATAAACCTCTGTTTCCCCCAATAGGGCAAAAATACAAACAGAAATAAACTAATCAATGAAACTCTCTCAGTAGGAAATTATGTCAGCAGCCACAGCAGCAGATTACTTGGGTTACTTGTGTTACTGGAGAATAACCATTAAGTAAAATGGAAGAAAATACATAACATGAAAATGCAAATAACAGAAGAGCAAAATATTTTAGAATTGATCTCATCTTAACAAACTGACTTATTTTAAATCTATCAACAAGTTAAAACTGAATAATAACTCAAGCAGTAAAGTTTAAATAAAACTTCTTGCTTTTGCTACCAGACAAAATAATTTCTTACTGAACTCATTACATCAACTGACTGCTTCTGTGTCTGAAAGCCATATCCCGAATTGTAGGCAATGTGGAAAAAACACTTTCCCAAAGAATAGCCTGAGTTGTCAAACCATTGATGGATTCAGCTCAGCTGAAACTATTCTGGGGAAAGGTGTCATGGAAAATGGCCCTAAAATAAAATCTGCAATCTCAGCTGCAGCAATAAATAATTTAAAAATTGTAACTGTCCAGGGGCACACATAAATAATTAAAATTAGTGTATTTTTACTTTGAATATCACATTCCTCTCTCAAAACCATATTTTAAACTGTTATGTAATCCTAGTTTGGAACATATGTATCCATGATTAAACTGCAAGTTACAGTAGGAATTACTAGAGCATAACTCTGCCTTTAGACTCCTTTGTAAACACTGTCTCAAAGGTGATGTAGGGAATTAAAATATACAGGACTAGGTAAAAAAAATAGAGTTTTTGTATGTGACTAAAAGAAAAGAAAATTACCACTAGTTTAGGTTTGGCTCATGTTGTTGTGAGGGGAACGTATTTTAGAAGTTGTTCTCTCTTCTCCATTTTAAAGATGGTCTCTCTCCACAGCTGGTATTTCAGCTGGTCCAGCAACTTCCTTCTCTGGAGTTATTTTGAACCAGAGACACATCCTCTGAGTTCCAAATATAGTTTTAAAATTGACATCTCATCTTCATATTTAATTGTTATACGGAAATTTGATAAATACCATCTTGTAGTTGTGTTAAAAATCTCCATTTAATACAACACATTTTTCACCATTTAGATTTTGGCAAATAAAAATGATGGCAAGAGGACAGATAAATGACAGCTAGAAAATAAAGCAATTCATTCTGATAATATTAAAGAGGGAATATAAGTCTAAAAATTTATTAATCTGACACAAAGCTTCATTAATAAAATAAATGTTTGTCTTTATTTTTATAGTTTAGAATGTTTTATCAGTTGAAATATTCATAACCATAATTTTTAGCATCTACTGGCAAGTATGAATAACAAAGAGAAACAAATAAGAAACCATTATATTTTCCTGCTTTTTCTAACTTATTTAGAAGATACTTTAAGAGTTATTTCAAGATTTTTTAGGGTGGAAATGGAACTGGCAACTGACAAAACTAAATTCAACTACTTCCTAATTGTCAGAAAACCACCATGTGTCTCGAAACTTGTTATTGAAATATGCTTTTAACTAATTCACCTTCTCAACATTTTCTAGAATTTTAGCAATTATAAACATCTGAATGAGTTAACTCTAAAATGCTTCTGTCACAGGAAGAGATGCTATAATATCACAGAAGTTTGAAATATCATACAGAGCAAGAATATCACAACTGTATATTATGTGGAGGAAAAACTTTCAAAAACTTTTACTTTTCTCCATTTGCATTTCCTTTGGTTAGTATTATTTTTAGTTATTTAGAGATGATTTTTCTTGAACCACTGAAATAGAAGTTATCTAAACTAATCTAAAATTTCTTAGTGTTCCTCTGAACACAAAATTTCTCTTTTTCATGTTTTCTACTTTTAAACACCAGCCAAAATTCTTTATGGCAAGGTAATGAATGTTTCTATTGGGAAACACAGACCAAAAATTAGAGAAGGAAGCAGATCAGAGACGTTACAGACTTCAGATCAGAGACTGATAATGCACAAGCAGATTTTTAGTGTGATAATTATTTCACCAGGACTTTATGATTGTTAGTTAATCAAGCTTTCAAACATTGTTTGGCCCTGGTTTATTTTTCCAAAGCCTCCTGTGATTCTCTAGTGATTTTAGTTACTGACAGAAGAGAGCTTGAAACTTAGTTGTTAATAAACACAGGAAAAAAATTTCAAGTATTTGCACAGGAAGGCTTTATTGATTGATGGCGTGCTATTTATTGCATTCTTTGTCACAGAGTTCAGATTTCATGACAGAGAGAAAGAGGAATAGAATGAACTGAGCTCCTCTCGGTGAATCAGTCTCTAAAGAAAATATTAGGAAACTCAGACTAAAACAACAGTGAGTTGATAGAAGACCAATTATAAGCTTTTAGTTATTTTGTTTAACAAATGGGCAATCTTCAGGCACACCTTATTATTCACATCAGGTCTATTATCTAGCTCAACAAGGATAAGCCCTGCATCTGGGAAGGAGCAAAGCTGGGTACAAAATTGTGCTGGGAGACACCCAGCAGCTTTGGGGCAAAGGGCCAGAGGTCCTGGGGAACATCGATTTGCACATGAACCAGCAATGTGCCCTTGCAGAAAAACAGGCCAATGATATCCTTGAGTGCCTGAGATGGAGCAGTGCCAGCAGATGGAGGTGCCACACCTGGAGCAGTGTCCAGCTCTGCCTTCCCCGGGTCAGGAGACACAGGGACACTCTGGAAGGGCCACTGGATTGAGGAGACTGGAGCACCTCCTCATGTAAGGAAAGGAAAGAGAGCTGGGACTTTCTAGCCAGAAGAAAAGTGCCAGGGGGATCTCACTGATGTATGTAAATACCTGATGGGAAGGTGTGAACAAGAAGGTGCCTGGCTTTTTTCAGTGATGCTTTGACACAGGAAAAAAAACAGAGAAACCTCTGTCTGAATGTCAGGAAGCATCCTTATCTATTTCCTTTTTATGTCCTATGCTCTTGAGATCAAGGCTGCCATTATGAGACAAGTGTTTGGGGAAACACAGCAGCTGCCACAGGGATTAGTTATAGTGGATTAGGATCTTCTTCTTGCAAACAGTTCCATGTCAGCAGTTTATAAATGTAACTGCAAGAAAAATGAAGCCTAACATTAACTGCTTGTTCTTAGAATATCATATGCACTAATTTCCATGATACATGCTTTATATATTTTTAGGGGCACTCTGGTGTCAAGGAAGGAATTCAGCTCTTTTAGATGAGACACGATAAGATGCTATTTTATTTAGTTTTTGTCCTTCTAACTCACAGGGCTGATGCCTCAAGACTTGGATGGGTGCCCCTTCTTTTGTCATCGAAATTAAGTCATTTATTCCTGTGTCAGAAGAATCCAGTTTCAACAAGGAGATGCAATTGATCACAATTTTTAAAAATGTAATAGGAAATGGTGTGGAAAGCTTATCATTCTGACCTTGCAAGGGAATCATTCAAATAATGATTAAAAGGATCTACAAGTACTGTGTTATATAGCGCATACCGTGATTTTTTAAAATTGTATTATTTATATTAGAATTTAAATTTTCAGCTACAATTTTTGAGCTTTTATAATGAGAAATGTGTTAACAGTAGGAGACAATTCCTCAAGAAGGGTAGTTGCCTTTATTAATGTATCATGATAGCCCAATCTTATCTTGACTTTTATGTGCACATACATGAACACAGAAGCACTCTATGTATATATTAAAACACCTCAGATATTTAGTTTACTGATTCCAAGAACATTTGCATTCGCTGTGTCTATATTAGCAGGATGAATAGATAATATTCATGGTGCTTGCGTTTGCTAAGCAATAAAATTTTCTGGCAGTTCATTATATACTACACCAAAGCAAATAAACTAAATCATGTGCAGTCAATGCATGAAAACCTTGAATGTTGTCTGAACATTTTGCTGTCATGGATGCTAGAGATACTCTGAAAAAAATAAAATATTTATGGACAGCATGATCTTATAAACTCCCCCTATTCATACAGTCCTTTTCTTATTCTCAAAGATTTAAATGTGTGGTGGCAGTTACACAATTCTGCAATGTAATCTGCAATGTTCTTCACAATCCAAGCTTACCTACATACATAAATAAGATTTATTAATTGGTTTCACATTATTTTTGTTCCTCATACATACTCTCCCATGCAGAAAAAAGAAATAAAGTTCATTTTCTGATAAAATCACAATTAATCAACATCATTCATCTTATTTACATTATTTGTTTCATTTCACAAAAAATTCACAGGCTACCTTAGCTGCCTATTAACTTCAGTGAAGCATCTTGTCAAAATCACCCATGCAGTCTTGTCTTTTCATATATAATATTAATTAGGTAACCATCAAACTAACATACAAAACTAGACAAGTGATTATAAATTCAAAATCTGATAAACATTTACAATAATCTGCCTTAGAATTCCTGTAGTTCTTCAAAGCACATAAAGAAGTATATCCTTTGTCCTGGAATTCTTTGGAACAGTTTTTTTGGTTTTTTTTTTTTTTTTTTTCTGTGCATAATTTCTTTTTCTTTTTTTATCTTGTATGACTGGACATTTACATTTTATCATACACACATCATATCTTCTTTCACTACAATATTAAAAAAAATTGAATGAAAGAAAAGTGAAAAATGAATATGTACGAATGAATAGAAAGGCTATGGGTCAGATACAAACACTTATTAAGCACAATGCCAACCCCAACTATTTCACAATGATTTTCTTCAAGCCTATCAAGGCCTCTTGTTAAGATTCCTGGATAACTATTTTAGGCTCCTTCTCAGGGAAGGATCTGTTTCTAAATAACAATATTATGGTGCATCCTGAGGAATAAAAGCTGTGGTTCCATTTTCAATTATTTTTTTCCTTACATCTAAAGAAGTCATACTATAATCCTGTAGTCTAACCACCTATCTGAAGTACACTATGAACTGCATGATTTTAGTACTGGAATGTTTGAGGTGTAGCATGTATTTTACAAAGATGATCTTATTCTGATTAAATGTTCCTGCAAATGAAGAATTCACCAAACCAAAGGCTCTGACTACACTAGCCAGAAGTCAATCATTTTTTCTAGCCTGAGTGCATGTTGCTTTACTTGCTGGCCACAAAACCTCATCCTGCCTTTCACAGAGCAATTCTACTTGATGTTCCTGTCCTCTGTCACATATTTAGGATAATAGATGCAGAAATAAAACATGAGTTCAACTCTGAGCATAATTTAAAATGACTACATAGACCTTTTCTCAGTCACTTCATTTCTGGGCAGAGTTCCTCATCATGTGCATGTGAAGCATTCTCTGTTCTAGAAATTTTAATGCATATACGATGGGATTAAATGGTCACATTTTGCAATAGGCTTACATTATGAAAATTAAAATCAGTGTTTACACTAATCTAATTTATCATCTGCCAAATGTCTCACTTGTATAAATCTGACAGGAGTAGCTGTATATTTTCTCCAGAAAAAGGAGATCTGTAATAGCCAGAGAAGGGATTGAAATGTCTAAACAAATGTACAGTGCTAACACAGTAGGGCTGTCTCTGGCTGTTGTTTATCGAGGTTCTCAACCTTATCTCATATCATCCTGGATGCCATTTAGCTCATTAATTACCTCTGCTGGACATGGCGTAACTGATGCAGTGGTGCACATATTTCAACTAACTCCTAATATTTCCTCATTTAAAAAAATGCATATATAATAATAATCAAGTAGCTACATATTCATAGACTTGGCTACACACTTAAACTTTTCAAGCTGAAGCAAAATTTTCAGGTAATGGCAAAATGCTTGTCTGCCAGTGTTTTTCGTTTATAACAGTAGAAACTACAATAGCACTTCCACAATAAAATAAAGCAGAAAAACATAGATCACAGTATGATTTGGTTAAATAGCTGGTTTTATACTACACTTATTTATACTTAATATATTGCCTTCTTGATTTTACTTGGATTCAAGACAGCATTGTATTGATCAGACTGTTTTTCATATTACTTTACTATGTTTTGCCAGATATGTTTCTTTTGCTATGTTTACTGAAATTAAACATGTTTTGAAAGCATGATTAAGTTAGTTAAAATATAGTTTTAGGTTTCCTAAAGCTCAAAATTCTTACAATTAGATAAACCAGTGATCTCTAACTGTGTCAATCCACTTAAATTTTCTTCACTGAGGGTACTAAATAATAGAAGAACTAATGGGCTATGAACTGGAAGAGAATACCTTTAATTGCCTCTATTTCACTGTGTTAAGAATATATATTTTTATAGAAAATGCATTCTTATATTTTCTAGAGAAAGAAAATATATTTCTTATATTTTCTATTTCTATTCTTACATTTTCTAAAGAAAGTTCTAAACACGTATCTCCCCCTCTTCCTCCTTATGCCTACCACAGAGAACTGGAAACATATTACATTACTTTTTGGAAATGTTGGGCAGTTCTCCAGGTGAAGCCTTTTGTCCCTATCAAGCAGCTCACCTGTCAGATTGACAGAAGATAACTGTGCCTGTCCATACTGCTTGCCCTCTAAGCTGTAAAAGTTTAAATAGGGAACACATCATTTTCATTGTCTCTGTAGAGAAATATATATCTTCAAGACTATAAGATCAAAATTCCATGGTGATCATAATATCATGGATTATCTAAAATTGGAGTGGACAAATAATGATTGAGTCCAACTCTCTGTTCCTCACAGGGCCACCCAAAACTAAATTTTGTAGGGATAGAGTGCTAAACACAAAAATTTTAAGTAAACATAAATAATGTGAATCATGATGTCCTTGTTTATTTGTGATCTTTGGAGGTTTGACTCATTTTAAACAAGATGGAGAATTTTTATTTTGCATAATTTCCAGTTCTGTTTCTTTTCTAAATACACTAATTCATATAAAGTTCATGACCTCGTTAGGATCATAAAGATTTTTGACATGATCTGCATGTCGACCTCTAACTTTTAACTGAAGTGGTAATTTGCCAATTAATGAAATTGAAATAACTGAAATAAATATACCTTTCATGCACTTAAAAAGAGTATAAAAAAAAAGCTGCAAAAATTCTGAGTGTAGTACATGATAAGCAAATCACCCATATTTAATTGTGATTTTTATCTATATTGTGACACCAAATTTACTCTAAACACACAAAAATTACTTCCTTCCCAATTTTTATTTAATGATTATTTAGTGCCTTGAACTAAATATTTTATCCTTTTTTTTATTTTTTGATGACAGAAAATCAAACTCATCATACAATTCTCAGTGACTACTTGTACACTTTCAAGAAATATCATATCCACTGTATGATTAAGATTTATACAAAGATATATAATTTATGCATTATAACTTGCAGAATCTGCAGATTTGATATACAGTGCTTCAGGAAACATAACTTTGACTCTCACATGTCTTCCAAATAGAACTATTGAAGAATCAGAAGGAGCTAGATACTGGTTCATGTAAAATGTTCAAAACTCTATTAATCATGTAGCTCTTCACTCAAAAACATTACTTCCCCTTTAGCACTCTTCACTGTTGAGAGTCTATAATAGTTATTCTGTCACTCAAATTAAATTTCTTTGCTGCATTTTCTAAACACCAAAGAGCAAAACATGATGGTCAAAGTACTGCATGTCAATGAGATTCTCAGTGGCAGCAAAGGACTGAAACACAAGCAGATTGCTCATTTAAAGCCACATTAAAATGAGACTTTGAGAGGAGAGACTTGGATTTGCTGCAGTTTCCCAGAGTTAAGGTTTTAATGCAGTATCTGCTGTTCTGTCATACACAAACATTACACTGCAGTCTGCTACAGAGCCTCACCCACATATTTATTCCCCCTCCCATCACTGTAGAGGGAAGACACACACTGCTGGGTACCCTCCACATCCCACATAACACACCCACTGTCCTGTGTAAATGACTTTATGCCAAGTCTTTTCTGTGAGATACAGTAGGAACCCACTGTCCAGCCCAGCTTATCTGTCAGCCAGCCATGCCTGTTCTGCCCTGATGGGACTGAGGGACTCTGATTTTCCGTGCTTGAAGAACACACTCCAAAAATCCGGACCATAATGTATCTTCCTCATAAGTAATTGCATTTTATCTCTTTCACTGACACAATGTAGCTGTCATTAAACCTGGCAAAATTCAAGTCTTCAGACCATATCATGTCCACAGAAATGGCATTTACTGAATAATCTGGTTGATCATATTATTTTGACTATAAACACATTAATCCAAACACTTCTATTTTAGCTGATTTAATTTCATTTGGCCTTTTCTGATTTTCCACATGTGCTAAACACCCACAGGATTTGAAGCTGTGGCTGTATTTTTCTCATAAATAATAGTAAAGCACAGCTTAAAAGTAGCACTCTAACAAATTATACATTATTGTATATACTGTCAGTTTATTGCCCTAATTGACAACTGGGTATTTTCTCTCTGGTGAGTAATATGAGAGGTTAACAGAGTCCTTGTTTTCATTAATTCCCTAGTAAACACTTCCTGCAAGCAACATGTTAAATACTAGGACCTTAGACTGATTTTAGACTTATTCCTTATATAAAGTTCCCATCAAAAAAAAAAAGAGAAAAAAAAATTAAAAATCTGCTATGATAAGGAAAACTATTTGTAGTGGGAAAGTTGATTTTTTTTCAAAATAGTTAAAAATATTTCAAGCCAGACTACTTTTCTAATATAACTCCTCTTGAATAATGAACAGGCTTGAGTTTAAGAGGGGTACCTGAGGCCCATAAAGAGTCTGCATGCTGTTTTGGCTTCAGCACTTGAGAGCCAAATGGAAAAATTAACGACTTCAATCATCACAAATGGAGCATTTACTATCAGTGTCCCATAACAGTCCAGTGGATCTCACATTGTTTGAGGCCATTCTTCTTCTCCGTTTGAGTGATGAACGGATCAATACAACATTGCTGCTGCAGAAAAAGGAACTGTCACTTACCAAGAAAAAAAGCAGTGCTACTGTGAAGAAACCTTTTGGGGACAGGGTATTTTGGCCTGTAGCAGCAAGTGTTCTGCGGCAGGGAGATTGGACACACACTCAGTGTCCCTCCAGCATCACCTCTGCCTGCCTGGGGGCACTTGGCCCTCTCATTCCTTACCTGGGACACTCAGAATGGCACAGCCTAAAAAGGTGAAATCTAAGTGTGTCCCTAATAAATCTCACTGCCATCTTAGAGGTTTTTTTAACAAGGACAAGGACTCAATATAATTTTGCATAGCAGTAAAGACATACAATTTATTAATAACTTTTCTACCTATAGTGTAACAGAACCTAGGGTAAAATTCATAGGAGAGAAGAGTGGGAGATAATATATTAATTTTAGCAAGGTATGCACAACTCATTGAAATTAAAATCATATAACTCTGCTGCCATGTAATCTGTATATTTTAAATACCTGAACAAAAAATGTGAAGTAAAAAACTTAGATGTAAAGGAATGCAGTAATTAAAGGTTCCTTAATCCTGCCACCCTGTGTGCCTATATTACAATGTTATCTTTAAATAGCATGAGAACTTCTTTTTCTCCAGTCTTTCCTCCCCTCAACCACTTTCTTTTCAGATTTGGTACTCTGGATGTGAAAGCCCCAGTAAATGTTCTCTGATCTCATCTTTCTTCCTATCTGACTGCTCAGTATGCAGGTCCTGGTTTGACTTGCTGCATATCCTGAGCTGAATACAAAGGATTTCATTTCCTTATAAACTCGTATATAGTTTTATCACTTCACTATCCAGGTTTTTCATTAAACTTTCACCTTTCAAACTAGAATATTTGGCTGCAATTTCACAAGGAAAATATTTTCCCTTTTTCTGCCCAACCTGAAAACTTAGGCCAAACAATTCTTAAAGAGATAATTTCATGCACTGCAAAATTAACTGAAATTTTTGATCCTTAGATCAAATCTTCTCAAATAAGCCTTGACTGAATGAAAATGACTATTAAATTACATGTACTTGGAATGACTGCATGAGCAGCGGAAAAAGCTTACTCTGTGGGTAAATAATGTAGACTCAGTTCCTGAGTTCCAGCTGCTTAACTGTGTACTCAGTGAGTGCTGTGAGGACTCTCACATTCATGTGTAGACTCTAAATGGTTATGAAGGACATTTCCAGCAACTCTTGAATTTTACCTCAAATGAAAACACACTAGTGTGATAGAAGGAAAGTGTTTGTATTTTTTAAGAGCTCTGAAGCTTTTAATACAAATGGATAACTGCAAATCCAGGTCCCACTGGACTTATCAGCCATTTTCCAGTGGCTAAGAAGTCAGAATCTCAGTCAAAAACTCAGACACTTTGAGAGGAAAGAGTTTTATATTGAAAAGTACTTGTATTTTCTGCACTTTGGTAGCAGTGTAAGCCCTTTCCTGCTGGGGAAAGAACTGCTCCTAAAGCAAATGAGATTCAGATGCCTTGAAGCCAGAACAGTGGCTCAGTTAAAGCCTTTTTTTTTTCAGCATTAGTCTAAGTGCTCATTCTCCAGATACTCTTTTCCAGCTCAGCTGAGAATAGTGACAAATCCAATGCCTGTCAGTCCTGGAATATTCCCTATTCAGGGGTCCTGAAGCAAATTCAACAAAGATGCTGGTTTAGAAACCTCATCTTTTGGTTTTTGCACCTTGTTATTAGCATTATGCAGAATCGTACTGCAGGACAGTGAATCACTCATATGCCTTGCCTGTATTCTGGTAGAAAGATCTAGGGGTTTCTGAGGCTGAGAATCTTCTCTGTTCTGCTGCTGAAGAGATACAAGGCCTGAGGGTCTATGCACCTTATCCTTCTTTCCTCAGCATTGAGAGAATAGGGATTCTGGAAGCATGCTTTCATTAAAAGATGAGATCAAGGCTTTTATTTTTCATTTGCCTCAACATAAAATGTTATGCTGAAATAAATTTAATTTTTATTAAGCCTTGCCTTTTTCCAAGGATCCCCAAACAGAGAAATAGTACAAGAAAACTATAACCATAAGCAAGGATGCTACTAGAAAAGCTAATTTTAGTATGTAACACTGATAATGAGCACACAAATTTGAATACATTTTGATTAAACTTTGCCTGTAAAGTACCATATTAATAGCCATACTTTAAACAGCACTAATGATAACATGAAAAATAACTATTTCAGTAGATATAATGTCACACATAGAGAAACTGCCTGTGAGTGTCATTACTGATTATCAACCACCACAAGGGTGTATTTGACTATGAGCTCTTTATTTTATAACATACCACATCTGGGGGTTACTCACTGCTATTTGAAACACTGAGAACTACGTTCATGGTATCTAGATTGAGAATAGCTCTTAACCTGAACCTGAAAGTCATTAATCCTATTATATCCTGTATCTACAGATACATGTATGGCTGGGGCCTCCAGCACAAGAGAGATGTGAGAGGTTAGAGAGGGTAGGAGAGGGTCCAGAGAAAGGCCATGAAGGTGATCTGTGGCACCTCTGCTATGGACAGGCTGAGAGAGCTTTGTTAGTTCAGCCTGGAAATGAGAAGACTCTGAGGAGACTTTCCAGTCTCCTTGAAGGGAGCTTCAAAAAAGATGGAGAGTGAGTTTTTCCATGGGTAGATAGTGATATGACAAGGAGGAATGGTTTTAAGCTAAAAGAGGGTAGGTTTAATTTATGTGTTAGAAAGAAATTCTTTATCCAGGGGGTAGTGAGGCACTGGCACAGGTTGCCCAAAGAAGCTGTGGATGCCCCATCCCTGGAAGTGCTCAAGACCAGGCTGGATGGGGCTCTGAACAACCTGCTCTTGTGGAAGGTGTCCCTGACCATGGCAAAGGGCTGGAAATAGATAATCTTTAAGGTTCCTTCCAACACCTGTGATTTTATTATTATATACAAAGAGATATATCTTCAAATATTGCACATATTTTCATATTCAAATCTATATGTATGCTAAGCATAGTGGAGCAACTATGGATGTATGTGTGTTTTTACGTGCACAAACTATCTCTTGCAATAAATGAAAAAAGGAGCCCTTCTCACTGTCTAATCTTCATTAGTTTTCTAAGTGAAGACCAAATTTAGCACTCAAATGCTAAATGCTGTATCATAATGCTTAAAAGACTGAATGAAGATTACAGAGACATGTTCGACCTTTAATCTTCTCAGCTTTTTTTGCAATTAAATACCACAAGATTTCTTTGGTCACTCTCATCACCTTTGAAATTAGCACCACCAGGCTACACTACTTTGACAGATGGTAACACTAAACATGCACCAAATATGCAAATTTCATTACTTTCTCTCTATAGTGGGAATAACTGAACAATATTTTTTCAGTGTTACACATAAGTTCTTTCTGTTAAGTCTGCCTGTAGGTTTTAAAAGATGACATTAAAAAACTCAAGCAAATTTATTTTTTTCATACTACCATCAATTTAGGATATATTTACTAAAATATGTTACTCTTTAGTCATTCTATAGACACCATTGGAACTGAAGAAACAATTCATTATGAAATAGAATCTTTGCAAGCATGGGTTGTTATTTACCTCTTCCTTATGTGTGAACTCTGATTTTATTATACTAGAACAAAGAAGTGAAATATTTTAATCCAAATGATTTAGGTGTTACAGGATGTCATTTTATTACTTCTTGCACATCAAATCTGGAGTCACTTTGAGATCTCACATGACTTCTCCAAGCACTCTACTCTCTTCACAATGAACTATTGAATCATGTGCATCAGCAATCCTTTGAAAAACCTGCAATTTTGACATTGCCAGACTCAGCAAGTAACTTGCTTCTTTCATGCCCTACATTTCCAAGACAATATTTCGTTACCATCAGTATCAGTATTTTTTTCCTCCAGTTCCCTCCATACTCTCTCTTACTTGTGCTTTTGACTGGGAGCCAGAATTCCTGTAAAATTATTTACTGGATGGCCAAAAATAAAGAGAATCTCTTAGATGTATTGGAAAACTTCAATGAAATAAATTCATTAATTAATAAAATTCTATTTAATTGCTGTCTACTTATTTTTCACTGCTAACCTTACCACTGTTTTCTCCTACATTGATTTTGTTGTGACTATAACGAGTTTCCAAATGTCCACCTGATTTGCATCTGAATTTTCCTGAACACTTTTCCTCACACATATAAAATAAAAAAAACCCCTCCAACCATTTTTAAAATGTTTTTTCTTACCGTGGCATCCTCTTACATTTACTCAGTTTTCCGTAGCATACACAAACAACTCCTAGACAAATAATTAATCCTAGGATTGAAGACTTGTGACAAAGATTTCTTCTTTCTTTCTATATTAGATAAAGATGATATCCCAGCTTTTTCTTTTTTTTTTTTTTTTTTTTTTTATAGAGGAGAAGATTGAAGAGAAGGGAAAGAGGAATGGAAGCCTTCACCTTTCCACTCTTCTTTGCGCTGGGAACCTTTTCTTCATTACTGGGAATACTGGCTGCCTGTCTCTGCTTTGTGAAGGAAGAGGAGAGAGAAGGAAGGGTCAGAACAAAGACCATGGAGGAACTTCTCCCTGCTGCTAGGACTGCTTTAACTCACTACTGGCCTGGGGGAAATAGTCTAATTGTTGTGGGAAGTAGATGTTAATGGAACTGTTCCAAAGACATCCTGAAAACACAGCACCTCCTTCCCAACTTTATGTACTCTTACCGTAGTGGTATCAAAAAGTAGTCAGTAGGCAAATTCCCTGCAGTGTCTCTGCTGATTTGGTAACCTTTCTGGGTCATGGCACACACCCCCTTTTCGGACTGAACCCTTCTGAAAAAGTCATAAAAACATCATCTCTCTTCACCAGAGATCATGTGATATTTGATACTTCTGGGAGCCTGACTAAAGACTCACAACTGCTCCTTTTCTTTCCACTTTCTAAAGTATTATTTGTAATAATTTTTGGTCAGAAATCTTGGAAATACTAAACTAATTACTAAAAGACATTTGTTGTACTGATTTCTTTTAAGTCAGTATGATAAATTTTGTGAGCATCAATCACTAATTTAGATTTGCATTTCAGAAAGAAAAAAAGATCATAAATTAATTAATTCCAATTATTTCTTGTATTATAAACTCATCCAGTAAGTTTAATATTTTAAAATGCCAGCTTCATGTCATAGCACTAAAGTACAGACATATGTCCCTTGACTTTTATATCAGCCACTGCATTTCAATGTATGTGATGGAAACACACAAAGATAATTTAGTTTAGAATGCAGTTTAAGACATTTCAGTTCTGTCATCCACTTACATTCATACACCTGTGTGCTACATCTAAACTCCTACTGTAGCTGTCAGTCTGCCTGATGGAGCCTAGAAAATGGTTTAACTTAAAAGCCACAAAAAGCTCATTTTATTTACCTTGGAGTGGGTGAGTAGTGGCATGTGGCTTACCCAAATGTATCCCACATTCAGCCTCCTCCAGATCTAGTGTCAATATGTCATTCCCTTGGAAGTGTCCTGGAAATGCTCCTAGAGCCTCTAAAACAGCACTACACACCTATCCTCGTATAATGGAATCAAATCTTAGCTATATTTTAGCATCACTTAAATTGCCTTCTGTCCTGAGAACAAGGAGAATTAAAAAAGGAAACAACTGACATGCAGCTTTTTAGAACCTAGATGCTTAAACTGATTTTGATGTCCACAGATAGCTTATATACAAAGAGGTAAGCACTTGCAGGGCAGATTAAAAATACAATATTTGATATTAAGAGCAAATTCAAATGACAAAGTAGGTGGCCCATATTACTACTAGCAATACAACTTGGTTGTTTTGAATTCTGTGAGAGGAAACAAAAATATCTATAAAAATTTGAAAAAATTAAAAGCCACTGTTTTGAAAATGAGTGAAAATAATTTTAGTTCTTTGCCTTTGTCTTCCATTTTTTTGTCGCATTGTGAAGAAAACAATTGATTCTTGACTTAAATATCTATTGTATGGAATTAACTTTATTTGTGTTTTCTCTTTCTCCTGCATTTGCTAAAGAGGCAGCTGTAAAACCACTTCTTCCATTCTGTTGCAATTTTTTTTTTTATTTTTTCTAAGATTAATGCAGTTAGAAGCATAGTGTAAAACAGAAAAAAATACTGCTTACTCTTTAAAAAAATAGAAACTATTTTTTTTTACTATGAACAATGCATAGTAATACAACCCAAACACCTGTGAGGACTTCTCTTAAATTACCCATGCAAAACCAAACATCACAGTCATATTTTATTATTTTATTGAAACGAGATCTGAAGTGTTACTTTTTTGGTCAGAATTATTATTTTAGTTGTGAGCAGAAGAACCTTGACAATCAAAGGGCAAATCTTGTTTGCTGAAAGTGTTCTTAAGGAGAAACTAACAAATCTCTAATGAAACAGTGGAAGAATTAGTCAAATTGCTATTTGTTACACTGCTGCATTTAAGCAAGTATCTCAACAACAAAAGAATTAGCAGTAAAACGACATGGTTTTTTAAAAGGCTTCTTAAAAAATCTTTTTTCAAGTATTATTTACACCACTCCTATAAGTTGAGAGATGTTAAAATGCAATATTAACAATGCCTTCTGCTCAGTTCAAATACATGAATTTCTTCTTCTTCTTTTCCAATATCAAAATTCTTCCCCTATTCTGTGAAAGTATAGGCATTGCTATTTTGCCCTCATAAAAATTAATATAAGTCTTTATAGAAAACCTTGAAGTCCTACATAAAAGAATTATCTGGACTAACCTGTTCAGTTCTAGCCCATCAAGACTTCTCACATATTCATGATTCCACCCACTGACCATAAGGGTCATATTGCTCCTTTTTCTACTCATCTTCGTGCTTGTTTTCCATTGAGTTCTCATTCAGCCAAGCAAATAGCAAACACACAATGGAATTTAGCTTTATGCATAAGTTACACCAACTCCACAATGAGAAAATGTACCCTGCACTCACCTGCTCATCTCCTCAGTATCAGGTATTTGTTTTGCCCTAACACACGTGGAAGGTGTTTGTCACGTACAATGAAGATGCTAATGTCAGACAGCTGACCTCCTGCAGTGTCAGGACAGGGGAGTGGAGGATAAGTATATTTCAATCTCCTGACTTTCAACAAGCATTAACTTCAAGAAAATCCCACATTTATTTCTAGGAGCAACTGCTTTTGCCATCTGTACAGAGCACTTAATGTAAGCTCCAGCTACCCAACCTGTATAAATTCCTAATGTTAGCCCGAAGGCTTTTTCAACTCACCAAGCCTCTCTAAGTGACAGTCAAAAATTACATGGATATTTGACTAGCCTACCAAGCTTGCATTTGAATGGGAGATGGAGCAAACATAAGAAAATAAGAGCCAGATAGCTTGTGATGGTTACCATCCTCACAAAAAGAAAAGACCTTGGGAAAAAAACTCACAAAACTCACAAGCTTGCAAATGGAGTGTAAAAATAACGAAGACACAGCTAATTGCCCCCCATGCTCTCTATAAACCAAATGACCACAAAAGCAGGGACTAAGGAAAGTCCAACTCATGTGTTGAACAAGGTTCTCCTGAACCTGCACACCACTTCAAGAGGCTGTCAGAGTTGTTGTTTCCTTAAACCATAGGATTGCCAACGTTGGCAAAGACCTCTAAGATGCTGGAGTCCAACTCTTGACACAGCACTTCCACAGTCAGCATTGTGCAGCCATGTCCTGTCTCTCGTTATCCAGGACAATGAGTGGTGATACTGTCTTAAGGGAATTAATAGAATAACAGGCTCTTCTGAGACTTCCTTCTTTCTGAGTATTGCTGGCTCACCTGGTATTCCTTTGAGAAAGCTTATTTCTCTTATCCATTGTCAGATTCCTTTGTCAGTAATACACATAAACCTAACCAAAGATCTCATGCAGATCTAGGGAACACCATGATTATAAAGACAAACTGATTTAAGACTTATTTTCAGATTTTTCAGATACTTCCTCCATTTTTTTTGGAGGGGGGTGTTTGTTTTGTTGTTGTGTTTTGGGGGTTTTGTTTTTTTAAACTGAGATTGGATATGCGGTTGTTATATGAATGCTTACTCTTTTATTACGGTAATAATTTTTAAAAACTCTTTAAAGAAATAAATTTTTTTATAGGCATATATAGCCAGGATAAAAAGGCCCGCATTGGGCAAGACAAATTTCAAAAATGGTTGGTACCCAGAAGTAGCAATTCCTGTTTGTAAATGTGTTTTACATTATTCAAGATGATGAAGAAATGATGCTTCTACCAGGTTTATGAAAAATTTATTCTATTTCTTTTTTTGCTCACCATTTCCTTCAGAACAGCAAAGATTTCCTTACACATTGTGGGTTCAAGACTTCTGACAATTAATTAAACAATTGTGAATGCATGAAATATGTAAAAATATATGTTCTTCTGAATTGAATTGGTAATTTAGCATGTTCCTACTGTGGATGGTTAGCCTTCATGGAAAAGAAAGCAAGAAAGAAAGAAAATGAGAAAGCAAGAGAAAAAAAAGGAGAGAGGAAGGAAGGAAGGAAGGAAGGAAGGAAGGAAGGAAGGAAGGAAGGAAGGAAGGAAGGAAGGAAGGAAGGAAGGAAGGAAGGAAGGAAGGAAGGAAGGAAGGAAGGAAGGAAGGAAGGAAGGAAGGAAGGAAGGAAGGAAGGAAGGAAGGAAGGAAGGAAGGAAAAGACTAAGGGAGTTTTCACTAAAAAATAATAACACATGTTATTTTAAAGTTCCCATTTATTATTTCAGATTTATTTAAAGAATAACTATGTGTTGACAACAATGCATCATTTGTAGAGCTGTGATTATTTTAGCTAACTATACAGAAATTAACAGTTAAATAGTAATATTAATTAAGCCAAAATAATTGACATGATTTGACAAAATTAGATCTTTAAAAATACAGAAAAACAGTACTTTATATTTGAAAATGACACATCCTATCTAAAAAGATAAATTTATGCTATCTAAACCTAAAATTAATTTTCAGATGATGAAGATAAAGAACTATTTTTCATAAATTCAACTATCTCACATTTCCCAGGGAAAAAAAAGGTATTCTATATTGTGATAGTGATGCTTTTTAAAGATAATTTGGAAGCAGTTTTAACTGAAAATTTTTTGGAGAATATTAATAGTCTGTTATTTAAAATATATCTATGGCATTATATTTTATTTGTCAAATAAATATATATTAACAATTATATAGCGGGGAAGTTTTGTGATTCAATAATGTAATATCTGTATGTGTGGATGCATGTACTTATCTATGTGTAAATATAAAACCAGAAAATAAAACTGCTATGAATTTGAATAGTGATATTTTAAACATGGCTAAACAGCAAAAATAAAATCTGACCTTAGAAATTAGTTAGAAATACTGCTACATTTGAAGCCTTTACCTTCAGACATGCAAGACTATAGGAAGGGGAATGAAGATAAATGCAAGAGTAGACAATAATCAGATTTCCTTCCTTCCTTCCTTCCTTCCTTCCTTCCTTCCTTCCTTCCTTCCTTCCTTCCTTCCTTCCTTCCTTCCTTCCTTCCTTCCTTCCTTCCTTCCTTCCTTCCTTCCTTCCTTCCTTCCATCCATCCATCCATCCATCCATCCATCCATCCATCCATCCAAAAATTCTGTACACTTCACACTATTTCAGACTTTACCTCTTTTTCTCTAAATTCTTGCACTGTGTGTAACTAATGGAAACAGTTAAGCATACTGAAGCAGGTACTCAGGTTTTTTTACCAACTGAGGATGAAAATAGATTTGAACAATCTCCATAGATGCTGTTGTTCCCTGTCTGAACCTTGCTGTCATCTGAATATGAATCTTCAAAGCTGAATGTCACTAAATTAATTATAGACAGTATTTTTATGGCTAATAAGCACCTAATTAATTTAAGTATATTAAAGATGGAGATGGTTTTTCATCTATAATATAATTTGTAATGCTTTTTTTAAACTTCCATTGTTATCTCTATTTGTCTGTATCCTAAGCATTCTTGATAGACACTTCTATGTTTCTGAACAAGAATTGCTCATATGCATTTTTCTCCACTAAATGTTACAGCTTAGCAAAGCAATTAATGTTGATAAACATTAAACATGTTCATAAATACAAACCATGGCTGGATGGCTGGATCCCAAGGGTCATGGTGAATGATGCTACATCCAGTTGTTGGCCATCATTAGTGGGGTTCCCCAAAGTTCACTACTGGGGCCAGTTCTGTTTATATTTCTATTGATGGTTTAGAAGAGGGCAATGAGTGCACCCTCAGTAATTCTGCAGATGACAGTGAGTTGGGCAGAAGTGCTGGTCTGTTGAATGATACAAAGGCTCTGCAGAGAGTTTGGACCAGGCTGGATCGATGGGCTGAGGCCAGCTGAATGAGGTTAAAAAAAGTGAAGTGATGGGTCCTGCACTTTGGTCACAACAGCCCCATGAAGTGCTACAGCATGGGGAAAGAGTGGCTCAAAAGCAGCCCAGCAGGAAAGAATCTTGGAGTTCTGGTCAACAGCCCCGGTGACCAAGAAGGCAAATGGCACCTGGCCTGGATCAGCTACAGTGTGGGCAGCAGGAGCAGGGCAGAGACTGTCCCCCTGTATTCAGCAAAGGTGAGGCCATACCTCAAATCTTATGTCCACTTTTGAGCCGCTCACTGCAAGAAAGGCTTTAAGTGTCTGGAGCATGTCCAGGGAAGGGGTGTGGAGCTGGTGAAAGGTCTAGAGATAGAATCATAATAGAAATTGCAGAATGATCTGGGATTGTTTAGTGAAATGAAGAGGAGGTTCAGGAGAGATCCTATTACTCCAAAACTATCCTAAAGGAGGTTGCAGCCAAGTGGGGGCTGGAATTTTCTCCCAGGCAACCTTTTCTCCCTTGCAACTAAAATTTGTCACAGCCAGAAACCGGACAAGAAGAAATGGCCTCAAGCGGCATCAGGGGAAGTTCAGGTTGGACATCAGGAATAATTTCTTCACTGAAAGGGTAGTTAAGCACTGGAATGGAGTGCCCAGGGAAATGGAGTCACCATCCCTGAAAGCATTCAAGAAACAACTGGATGTGGCACTTTATGCAGTGTTTTAGTTGATGTAGAGCTCCTTGTTGAAATGTTGGACTCGGTTATCTTGGAGATCTTTTCCAATGCAAATGATACTATGATTCTATGATTTTCAATCACATAAATCTTCACTAACACCTAACTACTAAACTTCAGTTCCACTCCTCTATGCTGATATTATGTTGGGCAACTACAAGAGACATTGTAATTTCCCAGGGAAGGAAAAGAATACTCGAAGGAAGTGTTCTCTTGATAGGAACAGTATTTCAGCTATTTTTGAAACTTTAAAGGCAGAATTTTTGACAGAAGCTACTTATTTACTATTATACTAGGTATATGTAACATATACATAATTTCTGGGAGCTGCACTTAAATATTTACTTTAACTCTTAGTGCAGCTTATCCAGCTATATTCAATGTCCATACATGATAAATGACAAGAAACCTTGTGATGTGACATCCCTCTCTTCATGATGGGGAGGTGTCTAAAATTAACCCCATCTTCACTATCACCATCACCAATTCCTTCCCATTCCTCAGGTGTGGCTCTGGGATGTGGTTCTGACCAGCTGGAAATGCAGCCTGCACCCCAGTGGAGCAGAGTGGTCAAAAGTGACAGTACTGGTGTGGGAAGCAGCTGCAGGGAACAAAACAGCAGCTGAACCGAGCCAAGGGGAGCAGAGCCCAGAGCAACAGAGTGGCAACACAGTGAGACACGAACAATTTAGCTGTCAGAGGTTTGTCTGTCATTGTTTTCCATTGTCTTGGGCTTAGTGGCAGGGAAAGCCATCTGTGGGAAGCTCCTACCATCTTGTCTTTGTCTAGGAAAATGCACATGATGCTGGGCACAGGAACAGCTGCCATCTAACCTTTGTGCAGGGAAAGCCACAGGGTGCCCCCTAAGGGGAGTGCCAGAATCTTGTCTTTGTCCTGGTGGACACGCAGAACTGGGTCAAGGTGATGAACACCCTTTGAGGGTAAACACTGTCTTTGGTTGCAAGATGTGGCTGGAGGTGTGTATTCTATTGCCATCTGATTGAAGTGGGGCAGTTATCTTCTGTTAATTGGGCCACCTTTTAAAAGCAGGTGGGGCAGTTTCCTTTATCTCTTCCACAACCAATCCTCCCTCTGGGAAATATCTTCTGTTAATGGGCCATTGAGTTTCCCTGCATGGCTGATAAAATTACCTCATCCCATTGTGAGATGCTCCACCCAGGGGGAGGAGCCAGGCATTCCTACGTGGATATAATCTGAGATTTGAACACCACAGACAGCCTTTTCCACTGGATTCCCAGAGGAGGACCAGGCCCATCTACATCACCACTGGACCTTCAGAGGAAAACTACACCCTTGTACAGGATCACTGCCTCAGCAAAACCACACCTGACACTCCATGAGGACTGCAACCACCATTTCAATGGGACTGCTACCAATATCCTGACCCCAAGGGTGTCAAGTTATATTCTGACTCTGTCGGTGTTGTTTTGTTGCTTTGTATTACTTTATTTTTATTTTTATCTTTTTTTTTCATTTTTGTTTTCTATTAAGAACTGTTATTCCTACTCCCATATCTTTGTCTGAGAGCCCCTTAATTTCAAAATTATAATAATTCAGAGAGGGTTTACATTTTTCATTCCAAGAGAGGCTCCTGCCTTTCTTAGCAGACATTGTCTTTTCAAACCAAGACAAGCACCTCTTTATTTGTTATAAATATTGATGCTATTACTGTGCATTTCTTATTCCACTGCTGTTTGTTTTCAGTAAACTGTTATCTCAACCAATGGTCTCTGCCTTTGCCCCTCTCTTGCCAAAGGGGGTGGTGGGAAGAGCAGTGGTTTGTTTTTAGGTCTAATTTCTGACTGGCAGAAAACCACCATTGTAGTTTAAAGCAGATTACATGGTCCTATATACCTCTGGATTAAATAAAAATTCATGTAAAAAAAGCCATGAATACAGGTTGAGATGATAAACATAAAAGTATGTCTGAGTAGCTAAATTCAGCATTTATCTCTACTTGCTGGAAACTGCAACATCAGATAATTAAGGTTTTCTTTATATAAGCAGAAGAAATTAATTATGGTATTTTAAATAACATTATGGAATAATTGACAAAACTGTTTTCATTTTCATGGCTACTGTTACACACTTACCAGAAAATATTAATCCAAATATAACTAAAAATTCTCCCAAATGAGCTTAAGTTGTAGGTTTTTGTGGTTTTCTTTTAAAGAAAACTGTCATCATTAGAAAAACCATGTTGAATATGCTATTGGACAAACAATGTGATATGAAATGTTTCACAGGTTATATAAAGAGCTCATAGAACAATGGTTTTATAAACCCATTATTTAGTAAAAATCTCCTTCAGCACACACAAGCCAGACATCAATCTGTGCTCCCCCTCCCTCTATCCAAGACAAAAAACCAAAACCAAACAACCAAAAAAACCCCATTAAAAAAAAAAGGCAGACAGTAAACCTTTCCAATTGCTGATAAAACAATTTCCACATTGTCCTTGCATCACTGTGCTAGCTGCATTGTGCATTCCTTTTCTAGCCACTCAGTTGCTCTACATTTTGCTTTTTGACTCTTTCTATCATGTATTAGTAGGAAGACCACGTTTATAGTTACCCAGATAGAGAGGAATACTGTAAAGGGCTGGAAAAATATCTCTGTGTAAACCATATTAAAGATGCAAAAAGAAGCTGAAACCTGTTGCAGAAAGCAGAAGCAGACTCCAGTTTCTGGTGATAAAACTTGATGAATCAGAAGGTTAAATGTTTTGGAAGACATCTGGTATCCAGCCTCTATTATCAGGTTTAGCCAGATGTAATTCTAAAGGATGTATGCAAAAATGCTGAAATTTCACCTTCTGTTTTTTCTTGATTTCTCCTTTACATCAAATAGCAATTTTTTTTTTTTACAGAATAAAAGTCAATTCAGTTAAATCACTTAATGAAATCTACGTAAAATTAAATCTGAATGTAAAAAAAGAATTATTTTTTACTCTGGGATAGTGATTCCAAGAGTAAAACCAGAATCAGAGAAAGGAACAGCTAACATTCATCCAGTCCCAACCACCTTATAAATTTTAGATTTTGTTATAAATGACTAAATTTATACAAAAGCAAGTTTAAAATGTTCAAGACATTCAATAGCAATTTCCAGTCAGGCATAAAAACCTTCAGGGAAGGGAATGCCAGGAGAAGAAAAAAAAAGAACACAGTCAGAAAAATTTTCTTTGGCATTAAAGTCTAACTATTAAGAGCCTTGTTTCATGTTTGGTCAATTAAAATGCAGTATATTAAAATATAGTACCTTATAACACATGCATAGAGCCCGCTGTCTTGTACCACTGTTGGTCTGAACCAAATGGAGTCTTCTTCCTTGCTCATTCTGGTTCCATCAAAAGCTATAGGTTCCTCAAAATCTCCAGGTCCAGAGCTTTTGTACCACATCAAACTAAGTCCAGCACTTTGGGCTAGGGAGTAATTAGCTCTAATATATCCATAAAAGAGTGCACATTTTATACGAACAGGTTCTCCCACTAGAACTTGATATTTCTTGTAATCCACAGACCAGTCAGTGCATCCATCAGCTACAAGAGAAGAGAAAATGACAAGAGATTGTCAAAGGCTTTGGAAAGCACTATTCACAAAGCAGTCTTTATTGTGGGAAAGTATTGTATATGAAAAAAAAGTCCATTGAGGGACTAGCAGTGTGCTTTTTGTCCCTGAAAAATTAACTCCATTTTCATGATGCTTATGCCTTGTACTTGTCTATAGTGGACAGAGCTATTAGGACATATATCACTAAATGTTGATAATCTCTGAGCAGTAACTGAACAATTGCTCTTTTATCTTTTGTGGAACTCCAGCATGACCAGTAATAAAATGCTGAAGTGAAATTAGTGCAACACATAGGGCATGTGGTTCACAGTGTGTCACCATCTAAATTGCATCACTCAAATATCTTCAGTGTTACCATGTAAGTGAAAGCCTCAGAAGATATTAGGACAAGGAGTTGTGGTCTGAACCAAATTGTATGAAAGTTTGGGATAGATTTGAAGGAAGAGAAAAAGCTGTCTTTACCATAAGACCAGATGCACAAAAAGTTACTTTTAGGAAAATTACTATCAGTAATATAAATGGTTTATTCAAAAACATGTTAAACAGATCTTAGTTGGAATTCCTGAATTTCCAGAACTACATTACAAATTAGGGTTATTAATATTTTCTTTTTTTTTTCCAGTTGAATAACATCATCCCTTACCAATACTGTCCCACAATAACTGCTTATCAGAAAGCAAAGCTAAATTTATTTGACATGCCAAACCCCGGTAACATAATGAAACCCCAAGGCCAAAAAAAACCCACCAAACTCACACCCTCATCCCCTGTATTTTTAGTTAAGAATACCAAAACAACAAAAGGAAAAGAGCTATTTTCTACAATTCCTTCCTTAACAAAAGCTTGTATTTTTTAAAGCAATTTCAACCATGAAAATTCACCATTAGGTTCATACACTAAAAAACTCAGAGTCCAGTCTCAGCTAGTTAACCAGGCCCCAGTCCAGTCAGTAGAAAGCAATCAGTGCATCCAAAGGACAATTTATTTCTTCTCAATACTATGTCTCACATAAATATTTTGTTTCTGAATTTGACACTTTATTAACTTTTGAAAGAGCTGAGATAGCTAGATAGCCATCTTAGAAAATCAACTTTTGAAAAGCTCTATTTTCATCCTGGAATTGTTCTGACTTTAACAGAGAATTCTAGCTACCGTGCAAGGTAAAGCAGTATTTGCACTTAAAACTTAGACAATATTCTGATCTGCTGCTTGGGAGAAAAATATACTATATAGTGAGTTTTTGAGTTCTGTATTTGGGTAATGCCACAGTACTTATTATATATTGCAAAATAAGAAAGACTCAGACATTTTCACACATCCCTGTGTAAGCAATACCCTAAGTTGATCCAACATAGAAAGTTGGGGCAACAGTGAGTGAATTGAGTGAGTGAAAATTTAGAGTGAATTTGCATTGTGAACAGAATTCACACAGACAGATATTTCATATATCTTTGGACCATCTCCTCCTGCATTAACTTTTATGACCAGGAAGGGAAAATAATATGTCCCTGTTCCAATTTGCCTACACAACAGTTCCTAAAGATTAGTAAGTGTTGTTATAAGGCCCTAATAAGACTTTTACCCATGCATAAATTGAAGTGAATGGAAACAAAGCTACACTATTAGCTTCCCCTTAGGACCAAAGAAATTAACTTTCATGTAGTCCAGGATCCAATTGCATCTTTTCGCATTTCATTTTTACCTCTCTGAAAGAGCATTCTCTCTCCCCTGATTTTATTTCTCTCTGCTTCTAAATCCCAATGCCAAAAATGAATTAACAGTCAGCTCTAAGCAGTGTTAATTTCATTATATAAGTTACCAGGTAATAACTTCTTCATTATACTTTATCATCCGATTGTAATCTTGCTTTTCACTGCTTAATTTAGCTAGTACAGGATGGTTTACATTATTAGTTTGTAAGTTATGTCTTCTCTCTCAGGATATTCAGTTCTAATTGTTCCCAGTTCCTTTAATTTGCAGAATCCATGAGAATATATTGCTGAACAACACCATCTCGAGTTCTGTGTATTGGAGTAAGGATTAAATATGCAGGATGGATGACACTGGCTTTGTTTCAGCATATTTTTCATAAGGGACCTGGGGGTCCTGGTTGGTGGCAAGATGAGCCTGAGCCAGCAGGGCCCTGGCAGCCAGGAGGGACATCCCCGTCCTGGGGACATCAGGGACAGCATGGCCAGCCAGGCAAGGGAGGGAATTGTCCTGCTCTGCTCTGGGGGAGCCTCACCTCGAGTACTGGGGACAGTTTTGGGTGCCACAATACAGAAAAGACATTCAGCTGTAAGAGAATATCCAAAGGAGGGCCATGAGGATGGTGACAGGACTGGAGGGGAGACTGTATGAGGTCACTTGTCTGGCTTGGCCTGGAGAAGAGAACAAGGGGTTCATCATTGGGGTCTTCAACATCCTCATGAAGGGGAACAGAAAGGCAGGTGCCAATTTCTTCACTCTCATGACCCATGACAGGACTTGAGGCATGAAGTTCTGTCAGTGGAGTTTAGGTTTTATATCAGAAACTGCTTTTCAGCCAGTGGCTGGGCACTGGAACAGGCTCCCCAGAAAAGCAGTCACAGTACCAAGCACCACAGACTTCAAGAAGTGTTTGGACAGTGTTCTCAGGCACATGGTGTGATTCTTGGGATGTCCTGTGCAGAGCCAGGAGTTGGACTCCATGATCTGGTAGGTGCCTTCTAACTCAGCATATTCTATGATTCTAGAAAAGACTTCTAGGGATCATCTGAATTATCTGTATATTCACGGAACTATTTGTTCATTTTTTTTGTCACAAACCATATCAAAATGTCCCACCAGATATTTTAAGAGAATGTCTACTTGCCCTGGATTCAGCTGGGAGAGAGTTAATTTATTTTGGGCAGCTGTTACAAGTGCTTTGTTTTGGATTCAGAACTAATGAGCCCACACCTGGAGTGCTGTGTCCAGCTCTGGGCTCCTGAATACAAATGATATGTACAGACTGCAGCATCCAGCAAAGGCCCACAAAGCTGATTAAGGGACTGCAGCATCCCTGCTGTGAGCACAGGCTGAGAGCTGAGACTGTTCTGCTTGGAGAAGGCTTAGGGGGGATCTTAGTAATGAGTACAAAAACCTGAAGGGAAGGTGCAAAGAGCCAGGCTCTTTCCACTGGTGCCCAGTAATAGGACAAGAGGCAATGGGCACATATTGAAACACAGCAGGCTCCTTCTGAACACCAGGAAATATTTTTTTTCTGTAAGGTATACTGAAAGTTCAGACAGGAGGTTGTGAACCCTCAATTCTTGGAGATATTTAGAAGCCAGAGAGACATGGTGCTGAAAAACCATTTCTGGTTGGACGGTATGACCTACAGAGGTGTCTTCAACCTCAATCATTCTGTAATTCTGTGCTTTATTACAGTTACACTCAGTGATAACCTAAAAGAAACATATGTCCTCTTCTCAAAGTGGTCTTTGAATGAAGTGAAACATGAGAGTGTTTCTCTTCCTGCTTTCAGAAATATTACACCACTTAAACTGCCAACACTGACATTCAAGTCACTTAGAACTGTGTTAACCTTATTACAGCTGGAAGGCTTAATACCTTAAAAATCTTCCAGGAAAATCCTCACACTCAGCCAATGTGCTAATCTACGTGAAGGTGCTAATTCAATTTTGTCAGATATAATAGAAAATCATCATTGCCATCATAAGGCACACTGTGATATTTTCTGATAGCTGATATTTCAGGAGATAACTGTCGATCTCTGCATAAAATGCTCCCCGTTCCACAGTAAGAGAAACATAAACAGAAGCTTAAAATCACATCATGAAAGGGAAAACAGACTGTCATGTCCTTAAAAATAATACTGTGGACATTCAGATGATGATAGCATGCATGCACCATAGCCAGCCCTTTCTGCATGTGGTGTGTAGAGCACGCATGCCTTCTTCAGTCTAGAAAAACTTGGATGCATCAAAAACTAACTAAAAGCCCAATTTCTAGATTCCTTGAGGAACATAAAGATACATTTTAAAAGACCCAAACATATATAACATATATTCAGAGAATTCTTTTGATTTTTGTATTGACATTTGTGTCAGTAGTAGCCATAATTAGGAGAAGAAACATTAGACAATTTATTTGATCAATGCCCTACTTTTGCACAAAAAAAAAAAAAAAACAGTCAAGGTAGAAATGGACACAGTTACAATATGACACTGACTAGAAATATTCAATCTATTTAGTATTAAAATATCTGACTGAATATTAAACTTTTGTTGTTTTCTGTCCCTACTTACAAAGCCAGTAGCACACATTTAACATGTAAATATGTAACTGTGTCCATTTCTACCTTGGATTTTTTTTTTGTTTGTGCAAAAGTAGGGCATTGACCAAATAAATTGTTTAATGTTTCTTCTCTTAATTATGGCTGCTACTGACACAAAATCTACACCTTCAATTACAGTGATTCAAAACAACCATGGGGAAAAAAATAGACTCCATACTTTTCAATGTTTTTATTTACACCATCACATCATCAAGTCAATCATGTTTTAGAAATTGAAATATACTTGAATAATTCAACAGCTTTGAAATTTCAGAACTGCCTTCAAAAGAATGGTTGTAGTCCCTAATCTCTGTTTTAATATGCTGTCTGTTATTGCTACACATAATAGCACAATACAGAGTCCAGGATAAATATAATCCACTCAGTTATTTCCATGAGTGATTTCAGGGTATGAAATAAACCACACTGCATCACTCCCCTAATAATGAGATCGTTCTGCTCAATACACAAGTGTCTTGCAGTCTGTGTCTGCTGGATAGGAACCAACACACAGAATATCTAACATTACTAAAAAGGCCTTCCCCTTAATTTTTGGTATCATATGTACCATTTTCAAGGTAAAATTCAGTGCTGAAAAAGACAAAAATATAAAGTCAATAACTCCTGGGTCTGCTGCTGCAGTCTGATCTCATTTAAAAGCTCCAATTAAATATATAGGTTTCAGGGCTAGTAAAGGTCTTCACTTTTTCAATACATTGGTTAAAATCTGATTTTCAGATAGAAAATAGGTCTGATGGTTAAAATCAGTTCTCCTAAAACATTTTTAAAAGAAATAGAAAATTATCCTAATTGTTTTTCACGTGATGATATTTAAGAAAATAAAAATTAGCAACAGGTGTATTTTTCCTGTTCACCTGTGTTTGTAATTCTGCTCTGAATTTTAAATACAAAGGATTATGCAATATCACCATCTCTTCTATTTATTTGTCAGCTACTTTGGGGTTTTTAATAAGGCATTTGCAAACCTGACAAAGAAGTGATATCCTAAATCACAAAACATTCTGAAAAGTGGGCATGTAAAGGAGAAAGCACCTGGTCTTGCTCCCAAAGCTGAAAAATTGTCAAGGAGGGCACTAAGGGATGCAGAAATAAGATGGCAGTATGTAGGGAGAATAAGTATAATGGGTAGAGAAATCAAAGGATGTTGTACATGTGCTGTAAGAATTTTGGGTAGGGTGGCAAATAGCAAGGTCAAGAAAACAGGCTTTCCTTAATTGGCTGCTCATAAAACAGCATTTTAAAAGTTCATTAAGTGATGCATAAGACTCAGGATTACTTTCTTTAAAACAATTTCCACAACAATATTTTACCATCAAAATCACAGTCTGTTCTGGATTACTTCACTCTTTATCATCCTTGTTACTTTCTGGACATATGTTTTTTTGCTTAGACTAGCAAGCATTAAAATAAAAAAAAATAAAAATTAAGATTTTATAGTTTATAGCACACTCATTACAGTGCCTGAGCCGATTAACTCTATCCAACATAACACATGGTATTCTGGTGTGGGTTCTCATTATGAAGACATGCAAAGATTGTCTATTTTTGGTGTGCGTATGCTTTTATTTGATACAAAAATAAGCTCTGACAGGAATGAAGAAGCAGAGCTTAGAAACAACACATTATGGAGATGAGAGAGAACATGGTCAGTTCTATTCTTAGACTCCTTAGATTTTATTTTTTCAAAGCACTACCAGTATGAAATTGGGAAAATGAAAAAAAATATATTAATATTAATGTTATCAAATGACCACATCAGGTATTTTATATGCAATTAAATTTCTTTTTGCACTGACTGCTGTTACAGCTTTACATATTGCTATACTGCACTTCTGGTGGATACAGCATTTTCATTTTGAAAAGGCATTTTTCATTCTCTTGAAAACTCATCTAAAATTATGGTTTAGGATAAAAACACATATTTTGTTCTCAGTCTAAAACTGTGTAGTGGCTGTCAGGAAAGGGTGCCAGTAATAGAAAAGATGTTGAATGACATTTCAGGGAAACAGAAAAATTATTTTGGATATCATCATCTATTAAAGAAGTTAGTTCCTAAAAATTGCACTTTTCCCAACCCCAGACAAGTTGTGAAAGGGGTAGTTGTGGTGGTTGAAGAATTTTGGCAAATGCATTAGCTCATAGGAAGAGGAATAATGAAAAAAGAAATCTATGTCTTGCCATTAATTAATTAAAAATACTCCTTTTCAGCTTCAGAATACTGCACTAACAAGAAACAATATATATGTCTAGGTACTGGGCTACTTAGAGACATAATAAGCATGAAAATAGTTTTATGTCAATCTGGTGGGAAGTTTTTTTAATGTCATTCTCTCTTTTACCTAATTCAAGCCAAATTAAAAGGAATTTTTGTCTGAATTATTACTATTTCTTTAATTACCACAAGTATTTTGTCGAAAATGTTAAATCACAAAAGCTATTTTAAGAGAAAAAAAAAAAAACTGTTCAAGACAGACCAATGCAGGAGCACATGCTGCACTTCCTAAGTTCCTACTCTAAACCAAGAGTTTTTCCCAGTTGCTTATTCAGTCCCTTTTGCACCTTTCCAACCCTCCTATTCTGTTTTACCATGTCATATAAATTAGGAAGCTCTGTAAAGACACACTTTAAAGGTGTCCTGGCTGGACTGGACTGAGCAGGTTCTGCTGGATTGACCCCCAGGCCAGCAGCAAGAACTCACACAGCTTCTAAATTACCAAGCCACACGTGCAACAAAAAAAAGAGGGGAGAGAATAGGAAAAGCAAAAGAAAAGTAATTGGTCAAGATAAAAGCCAAAGAAAAAAGACCCACAAGGGATGTATAAGCACTTCCTCATTATCTCCCACAAGCAGAAAAATGCCCAGATGGTGTCTGAACAATGGCTACCTCAAAAGCCAAAACCTCACAAATTTATTTCTGATCATGATGTTATTTGGCATGGAATATCCCTTTGGCCAATTTGGGTGAGTTGTCCCAGCAGTGTCCCCTCTCAGTCCCTTGTCCCTCGCCCTTGGGGAGTAGAATGGGAAAAAGAGTTCTTGTGACGCAAGCACTGCTCAGCAATAGTCAGAACACTGGTGTGTTACCAACACCTTTTTAGTCACAAATCCAAAACATAGCTCCACAAAGGCTGCTGTGAATAAACAAAACTCCATCTTGCCCAGACCTGGTGCACAGATTCTTAATCTGTTTGTTTCTATCTGCTACCTTTTTTCAATTATTCATTTCCAGCTCAGGTACTGTCTGTACATTTACAGCTACAGCGTAGGGATGGAGGCATAATTTAATCAACAGCCACAAAACACAAGTTTGTTTATTAGATTAATTTCCAAAGCCTGATATTAAACTGCATTAATTTCTGTGCCCATCTGAAATGAATTGGTTCTTCTTTGTTATATTTACTATAAAACTTTATTTGAGGGTGGTTCTACATCCTCTGTTTCTTTCACAGAATCACAGAATAGTCTGAGATGGAAGGGACCCACAAAGATAACTGAGTTCAGCTCTTAAGTAAATGGCCCATATTGGGATCATATCCAAAATTTTGGTGTTGTTAGCAGCAAATCCTTATGTGGCTATACCAGATTATCTGCAGTCCTTTTTGAACTTTAAGAGTTCAAGTTTCTTTCCTCCCTGCTCCCCAAACATACTGTCCTGCTAGACTGATTTATTTTGAAAGACAACTTCCATCCAGTCTCACTATCACACAATTTCTACATAATGTATAACATTTTATGTAATCTTATATATATATTACACATATATGTCTAGATATAGAACCTCAACATGAGGATGTGAAGTCAAGTCTGGTACATGCTGGTCTTAAAACTCCTTCTGGAGTGACTAAACAAAGTGACTGAAACAAAATAGTAACTCAGCCTGAAGAGAAGTGGGGAGAGGTTGAACTAATTTCTAAAAATACAACAAGCACATGTAAGGGTAGGGGTTTTTTCCCTTTAGGAAGGAGATTTCCCAGAGAAAACAATCTCTGGGCCATACTGGGGTATCATGTTGCATAGCAGATGGCAAATTATTTCATCTCTTCCATAATCTCTCAATTATTGAAACTGCTTCTGAAAATACATTCTGTTCACCAGCAGCTTCATTTTGGAGATTATGAGGAAGATCAAGGATTTTTTCATGTTGGAATTTCAGTAGCACTCGAGTAACAGCTGCACTGCATACCTCTAAACTATTTCCATGAAGAACTCAACCACTTAAATCACAAAATTGCTGAATATCAGATGAAGTGTGAAAACTAAATATGTGAGAACTGTCCACTTGCAGTAAATATAAGAAAATACAGCAGATTAGTTCATAACACAAGAGGATTAAAATTAATCAAATGACAACATGTGCATAGGAGAGTACAATTTCCTTGCTGCTGGGACTTATCTAGTGGAAATTTCTTAAACTGCATTATCATGACTATGTGCAGAAATGCAAAGGATTGCAGTGAAATCTTCAGAAAGAGTTAAAACCCAAAGAAACACTTTATTTCAAATGGACTTTGAATCAAAGTATCATTGTTACTTCAAAATTTCAAAGATTAAAAGTCCTAACAATATAATCATTAAGTATAAATAGGCCATGATGTTACAAGGAATATGCATATTTTTAAAAATTAAATATTTCTGTTTATTATTCTGTTCTACATTACTTTAACTCCTAAAATATTGGGAGAAACTTAATATATGGAAACTGGGATCTAGGTTTTAAAATATCAATATTCTTTGTGAAAGAATATGTTAACTGCATACAACTCACAGTGGTTTTGATGGCTGTTTCTTGCCTACAGTTATCCTGCTAGACTGCAACTGCAGATATGGATTTATTTAAAGCCATATATGTGTCAGACAGCTATTTGTGTTTAGAACTGCAATTAAATAGAAGCTAGAATGCAGTATAGCATTAGAGAGTACAAAGAAGCTCTAGGAAGTTTTTATTTTTCTTTACTCAATATGACAAAGTAATTTATTTTTCCCAAAGCTGGGAAGAATTTTTTTAATAATCTGTAGCATATATCACTGTTTCAATTTTAGTTACTGTTTGTGGGCATGCGAAAATAGTTGAATTAGTAATTGCAGTGTTCTTGATATGGATGATAAGGATATCATGTCAATATTTATATCAATATGTTAATACAAATGTATGGTGCCATTAGGAACCTGCTAAGCAAGGCTTTAGTAATCAACAGCAGTTTTGAGACAGTCCAAAAATATTTAAACACTTCAAGAGAGAATAATGTCCTCTTCCCCCAGATGTTTTGGGGCAGGTTGGTGGAGCAGAGCTGGACGGAAAGGCTGAGTCAGGGAGGAGGGAAGGAGGTCCAGGGCAGAGAGGTCAGGCAGGGCAGTGGCTCTGTGGCCTGGCTGTGGCTGTCAGGGCACCCTGGTGGCCTGGGATGACCAGCAAAGCTCTGGGAAACCAGAGGGATTCTGCTGAGCACAGATCAGCACTGTGCTGCCACCAGACTGGGGCAAATAATGACTAAAGATGGGGGGAAATCCCCACAAAATGCTCCCTCCAGGAGGCTGTATCTTCAGCAGGTGGCATTTTAAAAAATTACTGCCCTTGTAACAGTCTATTCTGTTCTGTCATTACATATATTAACCAGTTTCAAAAAATCTGCTGATGCAGTATCTATGACACGGGTAATAGGTACTGGTACTCTGGTTTGTGCACATGTGGACAAGCATCCAGCTTCTGGGAAGGACACATTTTCCATCTCTTTTGCATTTTTAGTCCCAAGAGCCCTTTAACATTTTCTGTGTGAATGACTGAAAGGAAAAATAAATCCTTGACATTACCCTGAACCTCACTACCAGCACCAACTACCATAATGATTAGGAAATATGTATTAAGCAAATATAAGAAATGTAGTCATTGTCAGTTTGTAGATCCTCTTTTATACAAAAAACCCCCATTATTTAATGGCTACCAAAAACTCTGGGACTACTAACAGCTTCTGGGAACAAGAAAAAAATTATTCTCATTTCCCAAAACCAAAAGAAAACCTTCTATTAATTTATAACAGTGGGATAATTTATCATCAAATGCCTAAAGAAAGGACATATTTTCTTATGAAACAGAAACTAATTTTTAATTGAAGATGCTTTTATGATGTATTCTCCTTTACTGCAGATGTTACTAAGTAAAAGCATGGTAGTTTAAGCCAAAAGGAACTTCATTAAAGACTTAGCAAGAAACAATAATATTAACTGAACTTTAAAAAGAAAATATTAACTATAGTAAATCTGCATTCCAGGATTACAAAAAGTCATTATAAATCTATTTGTACACTTTTTCTCTGTTTTAGAAGAACCCATATTATTACAGCATCTGGCATTTTCCTTCCTTTTCTTTGGGTCCATATTAAGCCAAGAAGCTAAAGCTTAAGAAATTTATTAAATTTTGTAAATCTTTGCTCCTGTCTTTGACATTTTCTCTGTTCCCACATCCACATGCCACATGTTTGCCACACTTGAGACAGCTTACCAAAGAGAAAGAGGTCACCAGAGTAATACAGTAGTTCACTATCTCAATCTCATTAGGCAAAGGAAATTTAAATCACTAATATTTGAGTTTGAGCAGAAAACTTCACATCTTTCACCAAAGTTTACTTTAAGGCTTAGTCTGAATGTTTTGGTTGAAGCAAATCTAAAGAAATAGAAAGGATTTAATTGAGTTAGGAATCCAAATCCCACAAAACTCAGATAAAAGCTTCCTCAGTTACCTTTGTGGATCAGGTAAGCACACTGATGTGCTTAGCTGCATTGAATTTCAAAGACAAAAATCAAAACATCAGAGCACTTCCTTTTCTCTACTTATGCTATATTCTAGAATACATTCAAAATTAAAACTCATTAGATAAAGCAAACAAAATACATTATTATACTGAAATACATTTTTGCATCCTGATTCTATGAATACCATAGAAATATTTTTTGACTGAAATTTTGAAAACATTTTAAATGAGAAAAATATGTCATCTTCAACTGAAAGACAATTTTCTGATATATTATAAAATAAATTTCTCATTCTGGTTAAACAAACAGACGCAAGATTGATTGTGGAATTGCTTTTTCCTACAGTTACATTGGGACTCATGATCAGGTTGGATGGCTCAAATTTGCCCTAGCTAGAGCTGTCCCAATGGGAAATGGAGTACCCAAAAGCTGGGTAGATGGGATAGATGGGAAGATGAGATACCAGGAGCTGTCCCAGTGGGAAAATGAGAGACAGCAAGGGTTGTCCCAAAGGGAAGACAATGGCAGAAAGAAATTCATAAACTCAACTCCCCAAGTGAATACCAGGAGCTTCTTGCAGGAGTTGCCCATGGCCTCTGGCTCCTGGCTCACCAATCCAAGAAACCCACTGACCCTAGGGAAGAGGAAGACTGAGCAAGCAGACTAATTTGCATAAAATACAAGGGAATTTTTTAAACAATATAAGATAGAATATTAAATACTTAGAGAGCCACATAATTGGTTTGTTAATATATGTAAATAATGAAAAGCATTGATAGTTCTCGTGCTGGCTTTGAGGATTTGCCATCCAGTATCCCTTTCCGTGCAGAACTGAAAATAAATCAAATACTTCCACTCTGTGGGGGATTTTACTTCCACTCTCTGGGGGACTGGCTTTCATGCACACCATGGGAAAGAACAAATTTTGGGATAGCAGCTTTGCCATGGACACATCAATAAAGCATGATGGTTTTCCAACCATGCTAGCCTGTGCCTAGTCCATATTGGGAGCAAGACAGGTGCAGACAAGACAACTGAGATTTCAAATTTAATTGCTGCACAGTCACTGTGGCCAAGCTGGTCACCATTCACCACTTCACCCACAAGAGCCTCTCTGGGAGCAAGAGACAAATCACAGAGGTCACCTCTCTGAGTCAGCTCCCTGAGTCCTGTACCAAAAAGCTGTCATCCAGCTGTTTTGGGAATCTCCTGGACCTGTTTCCACCAGTTTTCTGGTGTTCTCAATTAACACCCACAAGCTCAAAGGCCTAAAGAAAGGACATATTTTCTTATGAAACAGAAACTAATTTTTAATTTAAGATGTTTTATACACCCCCATAAAGACAAGGAGGGTTGATTTGGAGGCATCTCTTGGTTCCATAAACAAGAAATTTTTGGTGCCACTGGCTTGGCTGGGTGTCCAAGCACAGCCTCCCATGATGACAGTCACATCATTTGTTTTTCCCTCAGTCCTTACACAGAAGTCTGGACATTGCAGCCCCTCCATTACATCTGATGTTCACAACAGTGCCCTGCACACTCCCAGCAGTGCCCTGCACACTCATATGCTGTAGCAGTGCCTTGTACACTCACACACTGCAGCCCTTGCACTCATACACTACAGCAGTGCCCTGCACTCACATGCTGCAGCAGTCCTTGCACACTCACATGCTGTAACAGTGCCTTGCACACTCACACCCTGCAGCAGTGTCCCGCACTCACACACTGCAGCAGAGCCGTGCACACTCTCCCACTGCAGCAGTCCTTGCATGCTTACATGCTGTAGCAGTGCCCTGCACACTCACACGCTGCAGCCCTTGCACACTCATACACTCCAGTAATGCTTTGCACACTCACACCCTGCAGCAGTGCCTTGTACACTCTCACACACTGCAGCAGTCATTGCACACTCGCACACTCACATGCTGCAGCAGAATTTTGCACACTCATGCTGTAGCAGTGCCCTGCACTCATGCCCTGCAGCACTGCACCAGACAATCACAAGGGAGCCTTGCACACTCCTCTGCTGCCCCTGTGCCCTTCACACCATGCTGCAGCAGTGCACTGGTGCTCAGAGCAGTGAGCTGTGCACACTCACACTCAGTGGGGCTGTGCCTCTTTGCACACTCACAAGGGTGCCCTGCTTGCACATCCCCCTCATGCTCACAATCCTGCTCTGCACCTTTCTGAAGGAACCCAGCCTGCAAACCCACACTGCGCCTTTCCAGCCACTGAAGAAATGAACATTTGTACAAAGGAATTCAATGAAATTACAAATGGTTGTAAGAGCACCTTATAACCCAAATATTCCTCTGAGACTCACTTTTATTGAGTGATACTTCACTCTGTTTGATCTCTGTACAATCTTTTTGCTACCTCTAATGCACGGAGGTAAAGAAAACTCTTGTATATTTTTCAAGATAAGGTCACAGAGCTGAAATAGATTTTGATCTGTGAATATTTAAAACTTCTTCAGGGATTTTTCAATTTTAGAAGTGATTCACCTTCTATGTATCTTCACTGTCCTTCTCTACACATATAGGCACCCTTAAATATACAATTCAATTATTAATGATGAATTTTCTTGAACGGTATAAGAAATGCCAATGAGAACAAAATCTGAGTGCAATCTGGAGCTGTGCAATTTGAGGGTCACTGGTGTCACAGCCCTCTGCTAATACTGTAGGAAGGCAACATGTGGAATGTACAAATATAGGATCAGATCTATGTCAGAAGAAAGGAGGTGTGACTGAAGTAGACAAATAGAAATAGATACCCTCATCTGTACAAACAAACATGAATTTCTGAGTTTATGTCCAGATGGAGCAGACTAAAAAGATCAAAGACTTTTTCTATTAGGAAAAAAAAAAAAGAAATTACTTCTACCTTTCCTCTTCTGAACTAAAAGAAATAAAATTAGGGGTAATGAAGTAGAAAAAAAGGGTATATCAAAAAAAGAGAAAGAACCAAGACTGGACCATCCTGAAAGGTGGAGAAAACACATGAAAAAAAACATATTTGATAAATTTTTATATACTTTTCACTAGCAGAAGTGCTTATATCTCTCCTTGTTTAGTCTTGTTTTGTTATTTTCCTCCTCAGAATTCAAGTTTTTTTTCATGTGAATACAATAGCAAACAAGTGAATTCCTTTAATAGTTCATATTATACATTCCTTCTGGGGTAAATAATACATATCAATTTAGAACATTTTTCATCACAAAGTTCATGCATGAACATGTTTGACTGTTTTAGGATGTGTTAAACGTAAGGTCTGTCTCTTTTTGGAGAGGACTGCAATTCCTGGTAGACAGATAGAAGAAGATACAGAAAAGCCTAAAACTGCAACACTGAGTTCTGAATTTCTAAGCAATTGAACCAGTGGGGAAGAATTTTAGCTTGAATGCAAGTTTCCTTGTCATAAACAAGTTACTTATTTTGCTTGGACTTCCTACAGCCTTTATGCCTCCGGATAAAAGTTCTTGGGTCATTCTAGTGTCTTCAATCTGTGTTTAGACACCAGGTTAACTGCCTGAAATAGAGATACAGCAGGAGAACAATAGCCTACCAGGACTCTCTAAGAAACCAGGAGAGAAAAACAAAACAACATACACAGGTATACACATAAACATTTTTCTTCTTTTTTTGTGTGTGTCTTTTGGGGGGGTTTTGTTTATTTTAGATTGTTTTGGTTTTGGTTTTCCTTGCTTTTTTTTTTTTTTCTGTCTTGAGTAAGAAATATATATATATATACTTATAAGTATAGTATATACAGCTTACATATATTTATAAGATAGGATAAATTTGGCTCACTTTACCTGGCCTGCACTGACTGGGCATGAAACAGCCCAATATTAGCACAGTAGTGCACAAGCTGTTAAGTTTTGTACTTCAGGTTGGGAGCAGCTCTGTGCTAATGAGACCACACAGCTTCCAGCCTGGAAAGCTGCACAGCTCACAGCTGTCAGTGTGGGCATCCACAAGTAACACAGAACTTCTACTTCCCCTTTCCAGATGAGCTCAGCCTCTCAAAGCAGTCAGAGCAGTTACAGCAACCCCTCATTCATTCTCTCACACACCTTCCCCGGGGTTTCCTGCGTGCTGCCATTCATTGTCCCATTTTACAGCAATAAATTAGTGCCACTCCAGCAGCTCGGGCTGGCTGCTCACATGGCATTTCTCAGCACATTAGCCAAGCAGTAGGAGAAGCCACACGTGTCTCTCATTTGACACTTGAGTCTCATTTCACACTTGGGTTTGCCAACAGAGTAAGAAATAGTATTTATCAAGCTTCTCCTCAGCACAGTCTTCTTAATATCAAGGGAAAATTGTCTTTGAGAGTAAAATTGTCTCTAGTTGAGAGATGTTTTCTGCACTGCTATGTTGAGAGTGTAAGTAAACTTAGTTCTCACACTGGTCATCAGCAGCTTAATTAGCACTGCCCTCTAAAAGGGCTTGATCTTTAATGACAAAAATCGTAACCAAGGAAAAGGTTTAATTATTTCGGTAGCTTAAACATAGAAAACAACCAACATGAATAAAAAGATCATAGCTTTACAGAAAAGGCTGATTAATACAAATGACCCTGACATGTAGAATTTTGAAATAAATCTCTTTTTCTTTCCGCTAACCTTTGAAATTGAGGCCAACTCTTTTTTAGAGGATTTTTTTATTTAGAATAAAATCATATCATGATACACAGACCTACTAGCAGCAAGACAGAAAAAAGAAAATTTAAGGTAAGATTTTATGCCTACTTAAATGGCAATTGCAAATCCGTTCTTTAATGTGCCACTAACCCAGAGGGGCAGATAAGGAAATAAAATCAAAACTAAAACATAGCCACTGTATAGTATGTGTGAAATTTGATGTGATTAAACCTTACTGTATGGCACATACTATATGGCACATAAAGGAAATAAACAGGATAAGGTATGTAAATATTAATCCCAAAGTTCTCACAGACTTGATCCTCAGGAAGCTGCTTATCTGTTTTCTCAGAAGAGATTTTTAAAATTATGATTAAAAAAAGAAATAAAGAAAGAAATTGAGAGACTATTTTTAGTTATAGGAATTGAGAGATCAAAATTAAAATCAAGGTCTCCTATTTAACTTGGCCTGCTTTAGATGATTATTTATGAATTCTAGGTGATATGACATTTTCGTTATTATTAAAATATTATTACTAAGTCCATAGTTAAGGACACACTGAGATTTTTGCTGAAAGTGATTAAAATTCTTCCATTTCACACTTCACTGGTTTAATCCTTGGTTTAGAGTTAACACAGTATCTTCGTAGCAGAACTGATTTTCTTTTTTTCAAAAATATCTCACAGAGAAAAAAAAAAAAAAAACAAACATTAAATCAATTCCTTCTGGATTTTTCTTTTATCTTCTAAATGTTTCCTATGTTCCTTCTCAAAATCATGAAAATCACACAGTTCAAACTTACATTATACAGCTTTGTATGTAACCACATTTTAGACAGGTTACATGTCAAAACATTTTATTCTATTCATGCATTATATCCCCCTCACAAAAGTTGAATTAGAAGCCTAAACCTTCTTTTCTCTTTTCTAAAATTCAGTATCTGACTCTATCTCTATCATTACCTTTTATCCAGTTTTTTGAAGAAGAGATAACTAGAGAAACCAGCAAAATTATCTGTTCAATTCACTGAAATCAGGGTGCCTTCAAAATTGGGTCAGTCTTAATAAACAATGCTTTTTAGAATGGAAGCTGGAAAATAGAACAAATATATAACATTAAACTCAAAAATATATTCACTTTTTCCTGTCAAATAATTATATTTTATATTCATACTACTACACAACAACATAGAACTTAATGCAAAATATCAGTACTTGAAATATAACATATACTAGACTTCAGTTTTTTTATCTTTTGTTTATGATAAAAAGGTCTAACATTGCTATTCATGGGAAATCCAGATTTTAAAATGAACACTCCTCAGCAAAATTATATTACCAGCCCTCTGGACTTGCCTTACATAGGAAAAATCCCTGTTTTCTTTTTGCTGGAAAGCTCCTCTCCTATACAGAAGTTCCCTGAGCTGATGCTCAGTCAGGAGTCCCTCAAGTGCCTGCACATGCACTGCTGTGATGGGTTAACCCCAGCCAGATGCCAGGTGCCCACAGAGCTGCTCTACAACTCCCTCCTCAGCTGGACAGGGAAAAGAAAATAAATATAACTAAAGGCTCATGAGCTGAGGTAAGGACAGGGAGAGATCCCTCAACAAATACTGCCACAGGCAAAACAGACTCTGTGTGGGAAAATTAATTTATTACCAATCAAAATCAGAATAGGATAATGAGATGCAAACCAAATTTTAAAAATACTGCGAGCTTAATTTTACTCCAAATTCTCTATTTCCATCCCCACAGTGGCACAGGGAGATGGGCAGTGGGAATTGTTGTGGTCAGTTCCTCACAAGTTGATGCCATCTGCTGCTGCTTCCTCCTCAGGGAAAGGAATCCTGCCTCTGCTCCAGCATACGGTCCCTCCCACAGAAGAAAACCCTTCCCAAACTTCTCCAATGTGAAACCCATGGAATGAAGCTCTTCATGAACAAGAGACCTGTTGGTCGCTGAAGAAATCTTTTTCCTTCCCTCTTATCACTTTCCTGTCTGTATAAGAGTGTGTTTTCTCATTAGTGGGAAAAAGGGCATTCAAATTTTGTGTCTAGTGCATTACAGAGATGCCAGGTATACATCTTTTCTTGGTTATCTTAATATTTTCCTGTTCTAATGTTGCTGGAGGGGGCCAGAACAACATATGAACTACACCCCAGCTAGCTGACAAAGGTATTAAAAGACGTATTTGTCTAAAAAAGAGCAGAATTCACTCCACTACAGCCATGTATAGTAAAACTGTCTGAAAGGATCAAATTAGTAAGTGCCCAAAAAACTCATGAGAGAGTGGGTGTTTCACTCTGGCAATAAGATTTTAGGAATATGGTATTTTTTTGCTGTTCTCTGATTTCCAGACATATTGAAAATTTTCATCCTCACTAGAAAATGAATTAATTTATGAGGTTTTTAATTCATCCTTGATTTGGTTGCTTTTGATTTAAAGTATTCTGTCTGGGTTTTTTGTTTGGTTGGTTGGTTTTTTGTTTGGTTGTTTTTTTCTTTTCCATTTGTTTGGCTTTTATTTTGTTTTTGTTGTTGGTTGTGGTTTTTTGTTTTGGTTTTGTTTTGTTTTTTTTATTTTGCCACATGTATCCAACATCACACAACAGTGTTAATAAATAGTCTGCTATGGAAAACTTCCATAATTTGTTCCTATTGTGATACAAATAAACCTCTTAACAAGGAAACAGAAAAAAAAGTTTTCAGAACTAACTCATAGTGTTATGTGACAGATATTTTGTTTCCAGTGTGAAATATCCTGCAGATCTATTGTGAAAAGCATGTTTTAAAGACCATTAGAATATCAGATTACATCAAGGCATTCAATGATGTAGAATTATTAACTTCTTTGTGAATCAAGCCCTATTGAAAAGGAGGCTACATAATGTAATAGTAAAAGAATTAACCACGGTGAATAAAAGACATTGAAATTAAATTCTAAAATGTTAGAATCAAAAAAGTTCCATAGTAAATATAAGGTAATGAAAAACCATCCAAAAGTAAATGAGGATCTGAAGATTTCATGAGTTAGTATTTTGATCTATCTGCATATAAATGCATTCTATCTTTTATTAGAAAAATCATAAGAACTATTTCACTGAAATAAACATGTAGAGATACTGGAGGCTAATGAAAATAACTTTTCATGGGGAAATATGTGATATATACTTGAATATTAAAGAAAATCAATTATGCACAAACAAAGTGAAATTCATCAAGTTTTATCACAATAACACTACTCCTAAACACTATTGTACAGTGCACATACACAGACTTTGAAAGAATTTTAAAATGCCCATTTTTCTCTTCCATTATAAAGTAATCCAATATTTTTAATGGCAAAGCAAGCCCAGGTCTTCTGAGTCAATGTTTCTTGTTGTCTATAAGATCTATCAAAGGAGGAAATAGAGATTCTTACAGTAATTCTTATGTTAAGACTACTTTGGTTTTTTATTTCCTGAAAATCATACTGAAAATTGCTGCAGTCTCCATCGTTGATTGTTTAGAAACTCTCTTGTATTTCACAGCCCATATTTAATTTATACTTTACATTTATCTGTGGTCAGTTTATATCTACTCTTCTTTGTGCAAATGTACTTAATTTATCATCTCTTATTTGTGACTAGCAATTTGGGAAAGCCCTACAGCCACCTTATGGTCATCTCCTATGCTCATCTGAAAGGAAGAGGAGAGAAAAACCAGTTTGACTCATCAATGTGTATCTTGATCACTGCAGTACAAGGAACACTCCCCTGGAACATGTGGAATATTACTAGTAATACTAAGAAGTTTCTTTGTAGCATCAAATTATACTAACAAAAAATGGTGTTTTTTTTTTGAAGATACATTAAAAACATTGGAACCAGTGCACTTCAAAGGCAGAATTAAAAAACAGCAGCACTGAAAATAATTACTTCAGCCACTGATGCTATAAGTTGCAGCCAGATGGGTCTAGCATTGTCAAAAGAAAAATGCAAAAGTATTAATTTCAATAAAAGGCTTCAAGAAAACTTTATCAATATCAATATTCAATATGATCACATCAGACTATAGTCAGTTATTTCCTTTAGGTTTTCTACAGTTTGAATAAAACAGTATATGCTGCCTGGCAGAATTTGAGATCACTCCAAGAGAACCATTACATTCAATTTTCATTACCCATTTCCTCATTATAATTTATTATTGACATTTTACATCTATTGCTAAAGTACACACACAGAAGTAGTGAATCTCAGTACAACAATACCAAAGATTGGAGACATGCTCTTGCAAGGAAAAAAAAAAAAATATTCTATTTGCTTCATTTTACCACAAGGTGATTATTAAGAATTATTTAATTCATATATTGTAAAATATATGGCAAATTGGGATTTTTGGGTGCTGACTATCCAGAATGTCTACTTTAGGTATCTAATTTGAGTGCCCAACAGAAACTTGATTTCCTGACTACTCAATAGAGAAAGGTTAGCAAGGAAGCAAGCTGGAATATGAAAATTAAACAGTTAAAATTAGGTGATGACTAAATTTGCCATGTTTGCAGATGGAGACCTTGAGCACTGAATCCTGGAGGAGAGACCTGCCCACAGGGTTGCAACAGCAGCACCTGCCCTTCCTGTCCTCTGCATCTCTGCTGATGGGACAGGTCATCTCCCTGAGCAGAAGCCAATGAACAAGGACAAGTTACAGCACAAGAGATGAACTGAAACCAAGATTGTTTCCAGTTTATCCAATGATATGAGATCATGAACTGTGGTGGACCCTGTAACATGGGTGGGAAAACACAAAGGAATGTTTTGCTATGTAGCCACAGGTAGGACCCCCTACAATTTCTAAGACAGAGAGTCACCACTTTTACAGCAGAGCACACACAAAAAGGACTTTTTGCTGTAAGAACACAGTAATCTCCAGATTTCCAGTGAAAGAAAATCATATCTCCATACCTTGGTTTTGTAGTCTGTACATAGTCGTGAACAATATCCTTCAGCCTGCCTTTTCCCACACCCCTGACAAGAGCGGGGCTAGAGAGGAAGAGATAATACCAAAGTGGCATTGCTTCTGAACACCACTGGCTAAGCATATTTCCCCTCCTTTCAGCAAAACAGAAAAGGAGTTTTCCCACCTCCCTTTCCCACTTCCGGAGAGCGTAAGTTGCCGAAAATCAGCTCTCAACAGCTCTAAAGCTGGAGCCAAGCAAGCTAGCCTATGTGAAGAAACCAGACAACTGAACAAACCCATGAGCTGAAATCAACCCCCGGTGCTTCACAGATATTCTGCTCAAAACCATTTCAAAATATACACACAGATACATTACAGCAGATCAGTTTCACCCAGTGAGAAACAAATTAACATCTGTCTAGGAAATGATGCTGTGTTGTACACTTTGTCTTTCTCTGCAAGTCCCCTTCCAGTTTTCATTCAATTTTAATTCCTCCTCAAGTCTGTTTTTCTGAAGAGTGAACAACTCGGGGATTGCAACTCTGAACTGCATGTTTTCTAGCTAGTGAAAAATGTATGTGTTCTTGTAGGTAATCTTGCCAAGACAAATAAAATTTAAAAACAGTGATTTTTATTATTAAGCCTGCTTTCTCAGATATGGGAATTTCAGAGTTCCTGAATTCAGTAATAATATCTGCTGTAAGAGATTAGGCAGGCAAGTACTAATTAAACTGCTGGGCAACAGCCACGTTATCATTGCTAAACGAGAGATACCTGAAGAGATGGGTCTCAAACAAAGGAAGGAGATGCTGCTTTAAATAATTCTATGGTTCTTCAGTTCACCAGACCTTTCAGATGATAGAGTCTGAAGCTTACAAAGATAATGGCTTTTGTCTTTTGGTTTTGGTAGAAACTAAGAAAATATTTGAACTTCAAAGAAAAAAAAAACCAAAAAAAAAACAAACCACAAAGCATACTCTAAGTGGCATAAAAACTGCAACACAACATACATGTGTTTTCTATTAATTTCTTAAGTTTCTGCAAGATAATCCCAATACCTTGCCCCTTTCCCTTGCAGGAAGAGTTTATCTTTCACCCACCTGTAGATCAATGTAATATAAAAAGAGACTGATGACGTTAGCTGCTAATTTTGATTAACAGTAATGGTAGTATTAAAACTTAACAGTAGTAGTAGTAGCAGTAGTAGTGGTAGTAGTAGTAATGGCATTAATAATAATTTTTTTTAGAAGGAAAACTATAGGATAGCAAAAGCAAAAAAATGAGTTTGACAGACATAGAAACTACCTCACTGTCTCTCACTAACCATTTTCCAGGGGTTATTTGGTCAAACGGATTCAGAATCTAAATTCTGATTAAAGTGAGTGAAGTGTCATAGACAGTTTCCTGTTAGCCATTGTGAAAATCAGAAATAGAATTTCACCACTATGATCAAGTCTTTTAAAGGCCATTACAATTTCCAGCTGGATATTCCCTTTGATAACTAGACCTGTTCAGCACTTTTTTCATCCTTTTTATAGATGTGATGCAGTGCTTGTATTGTTGAAAAGGAATATTTCAAATGTATGTTAACTCTCTTCTCAAAGAGTAAAATTGTTGCATATATTTTTAAAGAGAAGTCACTGCAGCATCATTAGTTTATAATTAATTAGTTTGCAATCAAAGGCATAACTGGAAATAAATAAAATCTTTATGAGCATTGATGTTTACTGTTTTGCACAGAAGACGTAACCATGTCCATACATATTTTGGTATAAAATTAATTTTTCCTGTTGGTCTCCTGATGGCATGCAGTTCCGGAGAAATCAGATTTACTGTTGACTAAGAAAACAAAATTTTTAGTAGCATTTACAAAGCAACAGCACTCCAACATATGTGATTATTGCAATAATAATTACCAATATTAATAATTAAGTATTGAAAACTGCATTATATTAAATATATGGCAGAATAAACATCAAAAAAGAGTGATAATACCAAACCATACTTTCTCTCCTTTGACAGAGAGTTTGAATTTTACAGGTATGGTGTTTTAAGTGAGCTGATGAAAAAACTCAAAAGCTCATAACTTTTCCTTATTACCTACACTTAGCACACAATTACTTTTGTATTCTGAATGTTCAGAAGTCCCTTAAGTGAGCATTCCTCACTCAATACCTTTTTTACTTAAAGATAAGCAACCACTTATAGCTTGGGGTACTTACTTGGCTATTACAGGCTATTAAACTAAAAAATTAACAGTGCAGGTAAACAAGCTTTTTTCTGTATTGTGTTTCACTTTTAAACAGGAATGATTAGCTCAATTTTCATAATTTTAGATGACAAGTTGTCAAAAATATGCTTTTCCCCTTCCTGATGTGTCTTGAAAAAGCACTATCTCTCTCCTTCTAAATTATTCAAAAATCTCTTACCAGAATATTTAGTGCTCTTAAAAAAAAAAAAAAAAAGAAAACAGAACAACAGAAAACATGCAGTTGTGCAAGACAAAGCTGTGCAAAATGTACATGTATTATAGGAATTTATTGAAAGTGCCACATCTCTCATGCATCAGATGAAGTACTCCAGATATGTATGTCAGGATTCTCAAAGGGCAGTAAGAGAATATCTATAGAGACAAGGTCAATTAATGTTTTAAAGCCCCAAGCACTGATTTATAAATCCAGTAAAAACAATTCAGTGAAACATCTTTTTCTTGAAATAATTCAGATCATGCTTTTTTTCCCCCCTACATACTAAAAAGACATTTTAGATATTGGATGAGGCACTGTGCCCTGAATTTATTCATGTAGGGGAAAAAACCCCAGTGTACTCCCACTACTTTCCTGTCTGGCCATCCATGTGCCACTCTCAGCAATTCTGTCACCACCTGGCCTGGCACCAAGGACCCTTCCCAGTGACACAGGCCACACTCCCAGCCAGACAAGGCTTCCTTGATAGCTCAACCCCAGATTTCCCAGATCAGAGTCTCAGACACCTAAATCCTTAAAATAATTTAATCATGTGCAGGAACAAAATGACAGCTAGAGCTGGGTGCCTCTGAGGAGGGACCTTGACCAGAGGAAATTCCAAGGTTCTAAACCCTCACAGTCTAAATGCTGGAAAGTCTGGGGCTCCTGACATGTCTCTGGGTGTCCCTCACCTGGCCACATGTCCTGGGCCATTTATTTGTTAAACAAAGGGTCATCACCCCTTCACAGACCCTTTCCTCATGCTCCTGACCCTCAAAGCTCAGCCTGCTGCTCTCTCTGCAGCTCCACTCTGAGCTACCTGCCCTGAATATATTCATTGGCACCACTTTCACTGTACTGTGCTGGTAGTTAAAGTTCAGGAGACATAAAAAATACTTGGTTTTCACTTTTATTTTCCTTTCCAAATTTCTTTCCATTCACTTGAAAGTATATTTTTCCTTACGGAGTTCTATTCTTAGTTATAAGCATTTTTATCAATGTTTATAGTCTGTCTTTCCCACTTTGGCGGTTTGCTAAGGGCTCCTCCAGGGAGAACTGAACCTGACAAGGAAAAATCATAGAATCAATAAAGATTAGAAAAACCTGCATTGTCATGGAGCCCAAACCTTGACCAATCAACTAGACTCTGTAAACCTTGTAAATTAGGCCACAGCAGTAAGTGCCACATCCAGTCATTTCTTGAGCACCTCCAATGGCAGTGACTCCATTACTTTCCTGAGCAGTCCATTCCAATTCTCAGCTACCCTTTCTGTGAAGGAATTCTTCCTCATGTCCAGCCTGAACCTCTACTGATGCAGCTTGAGGCCATTTTGTCTTGTCCTGTCTCTAGTTCCTGGGGAGAAAAGGCTGATTCCTGTCTTTGCTATAACCTCCTTTCAGGCAGAGGGCAATGAGGCCTGCCCTGAGCCTTTCTCCAGATTAAGCACCCTCAGCTCCGTCAGCTGGGCCTCACGGGACTGACTCTCCCGACCCTTCCCCAACTCTGCTGCCCTTCTCTGGTCCCATTTCAGTCCCTCAATGCCTTTCCTGCAGTGAGAAGCCCAAAACTGGACACAGGATTTGAGGCGTGGCCTCACCAGTGCCGAGCACAGGGGGACAATCCCTGCCCTGGTCCTGCTGCCACACTATTGCTGATCCAGGCCAGGTGCCATTGGCCTTCCTGGCGCCCTGGGCACTTTTTTATTCATGGCATATTACAACCTCGATTCCAAAATACATACGCACAAGTTTATATTAAAGATTTTGATGACGAAAATTAATAAGTCCTCCCACATGCTGAGGGTTTTTCAGATGTCAAATGTCATCAAAACTGAGACCAAACAGTCTCTTTGCAACTTCTATTTCTTTTCTGCTTTTTCATCTTCCCTTCAACCATTTCAAGCAGGTAAGAAGCTGTGAGGCAGATTTTTATATGGCAAAGCACACGAAGGCAGGGACAGGTTTTTGAATTGTATTTGCAGTTTTAATTTGCTAGGCAGAAGCTAATCTTCCTCTGTTGTATCCTTGGCTTACAGAAACCCACAGTGGGATTATTGTGCCTTCCCAAGTGCCAATGAGAAGTCCCATTTTCTGAAGCTTTTGTCAGAGTAGGTAGAAATGAGCCAGCATCTTGCAGCACAGAGGCTCTCAAAATCTTTCAATGCCTTAGACATCAGTAATTATTTAGTCAGGAAGCATACAGAGGAATTAATCCCTACCTGAGAACCATTTGTTGTTGCGGCAATAAAACCCCTTATATCAGCATGAGTTGTCCATACTTTCATAATAGAGCTCTTTTTCCTCCCTCTAAGCTTCATGTAATTACATATTCAGAAAAATTCAGTGCAGCAGACTTCAGATTTACCTATCACATGTCTTACAGACCTCATTAGGGGAAAAAAGGAATTGTGTAAGAAAGCCAATTCATGTTATGCTTTCAAATACATTAAATTTGCAGGTGAAAGTTAGAATTTTGTATCTTTTTTTCTCTGGCATATAATTCATTGTTTCTATATAAGCACAAGTGTAAGTATATGTACGACCAAGTGTTACGGATGCTTCTAATCTGGTAACAACAAACATTAAAGATAGCAGATTTTTCTATTTTCCTCATTTCAAAGAAGGCCTCCTTTCTTTCCCCCTTGTTCAAAAATGAACAAGAAAAACACTTGCCAGAAAAACAAACACATCCATGCATAGACAAAAATAAAAAAGAGCCAAACCAGAAATTGTTTAAAAAATCAAACCTTGGTCTGAGACTCAAGAAAAACAAGCAAAAACAAACTACAAAACATAAACAAAACAAAAGAAAAACAATAACGAAAATTAATTTCAAACAAATGAACAAACTCTATGAAAATAACCAACCAACCACCCAACACCCCCGTCCAAAAAAAAATCTAAAAAACCCCCATGAAAAACAGCTCAAGATCATTAAGTGGAAAACACCAAGTCATACATAACCTTTAACTTTCTTGGTACTGTTTCACACACATATGTTGGGTTAATTGCTTTTTCATCCTCTTATTATATTTACACCGTGTCCCATTTTCTATTATTCATTTTAACCTATTTCATGAAAAATCCACAGGATTCTCATGAAGTATAAGAAAAGATGGTTGGAAGAAAAAAATTCATTGAGTTTGAAGCAATGATTGATCCAACTTGTCCAAGCTGTTTTTGTCAGATATATTGCAGAGGTATCAGTAGCAACACTACAGTTAATGCTGCATTGAAATGAGCACTTAAAGCAGGATTAAAATTCTCCCATTTCATCCTTCAGTGATTAAAATTAGACTCCAAATGATGTAGCAACTCTTCAAAAGATAAGTACATACCAGACAAATTACAGATGAACATTTGAAAATAATGCCTTATTAAACATTCTCCCCAAGAGCCTTAGTGTGCTGGCATCACCTTAATATCAGAAATATAGAAATGTTTCAGAAATTTACCCTACCTTTAGATGCTCAAATTCAAAATGCTTTTTAGATAAGCATTTAAACATTGCTATTAGCCTCATTTATCTTTTTTCTTGTAAGTCAAACAAGATCATGTGCTGAACCTTTCAGCAGTGCCTGGGCCATGTAATCATTTCTGTGCTTTCTTTGCACTAGTGCCTGCTCAGCTCCAGAGGTCTGAGTATTATTTTTACTATAATCTTTCTTCAGATTGACTATAAAAATAAAAAATTCATGCGAAACCTGAAAACTTCTTCTTTTTATTTTATACTGGAAAACAGAAAATTCATGCAATTCTTTAACTCAGAAGAAAAAAAATAAATTCATAATAAATTTCTTTCAATTAAAAGTAATAATAATTTTATATTTATATTTTATATTGCCTTCCTCAGGTACCTTTTCCCCTCTCAGGTGAGGGATGTTCTGAGATGGTTACACGTGAGCACAAAAAGGGCTGTGATAGTTCAAGGGGAGCTGCAGGCAACCAAAAGAAACCAGAGCAATTGCAGTTCACCTCAGCCACCAGGTCATATATTTCCCAGGAAACAGCTACCACAATTTCTTGAAAATCAGTTCTGACACATTTAAAGAAACAAATGAATGCAGTATTTCATAATAATGTTTAAATCTTTTAGCTTGTTACAGAGTTTTTCAGATTATGGTATTGTGCTCAAGTAAAGAAGGAGGAAACACTGGATAAAAGCCACAGTCTTATATTAACAGCATTCACACAAATTAGAGGCATTAAATAGATCTTTGTGAATAACTTCAGCAAATCTGTGAAGTGCTGGTAAAATAGCTATAAATAACATATGGTATTTTCTAAAATATTTTTTTGTCCTACAACAGAAGTGCTTTTTCCCTCAGAAGGACCTTATTTGTTTTATCAACTTACTGTGAAGCACATTTTTATGTGATTATAGTTTTAATTTATGGACACCAAGATCATTCAAAAGACACAAACGTGGTATTGGATTTGTACCGTCATTTATGTTGAAGGTCTGTGGTGTTTGCCAAAAATATTTTAAAAATATATATCAAAGTAATATATTCTTGCAGGATGTTATCTAGTTGAGCTACCAACAGCTCCTTGAATATAAAACCTACATTCAGTTATGCTGTACAAACTGTTATTTTAAACACCTTAGTTTCTTTTAACAACTTACCATGCCTATATTATTTGTTGAAACCTCAACTAGTTTTTCTCTGGGTGTTGTGCAAGATTGCATAACAAAATCTTCACAATGGCACCTTACTGTCTAAAATATGAATTTTTATCATAGAAAGCAGTATTTTTTTCCCAATATTCCTTGCCTTGCATGCAAGCATTAAAGTCAATAAAAACTCTATGACTTTTCCATTTTTCTTTTGTCATAAAATAAAAATTATTTAATTTAAACTATCTTGTGAAAGTTACAAGTGGAATGCAAAAAAAGCCCAACCTAAATATTTGCAAGACCAGTGTATGCAGCAGGTTAAAGAGAAAAATGGTGGGAAAGATGGCAGAAAAGAGACATTGTAAGTTCTGAATATTGGTTCTGAATATCTAAGATCTCCAGTTATTTAAAGGTCATTTCTTGTCTGACGGCTCTGCTGGGGAAGCCCACCAAAAGGACTGAAAATCTAATTGGTAAATACCTGATTGTTATCAGAGGCAGCTTTTTGTTTGCATGGGAAGTGACAAATTCAGTTTTGGACTTCTCACAGTGGTATCATTCATGGCTTTCCCCCAGAAAATTGTTCTGAAGCAAAATAACATAAACTGAGACAGCGTTAATTTTATTCACTTTATTTTATTTGCATTTGATTTGCGACCTGCAGAGGTACTTGGATCATCTCTTTCTGTGAGATAAAGTTCTCTGAGTAGAACTTAATTGGAAGTTTTGCCATGCCATTTCTTCCAAGGGTTTTTGAATTTTGCACCTTGTTTTAGATCTGCTGAAGCTTTGCTTTACTCCCAGGCACAAAGTCTAGTGGTAATGAACCTAACATCAAGCAAATAAGGATGTATTTACTCAAGGAGTACTCTAAGGTGTATTTCCTCAGTGTATTTCCTCTAGTTTTTCCACAACAGGGAAGCCAGACGTTCTCTGATGAGTCATTCATGAAACTTTCCAGTTGTCCCAGTCTTCCTCCCCAACCATTCAAGTGCCACTGAATTTGAGTATAGTGAAAAAACTCCACTCTGAAATATGATCAGGAATTAGACACACATGATTACTAAAGCTCTTAGACACCAAAAAAAAAGTAAAAATAAAAAAAGGTTTTGGTTTATTTTGCTGTTTTCAGGAAATCCTGCTGCCAAAAATCAAATGACACAGCTGGAAATCATAATGCTCCATAGAGATGGCAGGCTTTTTTTTTTCATTTCATTTAGAGAGAAGTAATTGTGGAGGCTGCTCTGCTTTCTAAAAATAGATAACTGCAAAACAAATTAATTTTACATTTGCATTTTATAGGCTCTTCACTTTCCCTCAAAATATATGAATTCAAGAAAAAGAACACACTATTAGTCACTTTTTAAAGACACCAAATACACAATTTATATTATCTAAAAGCCTCTACTTTATTTTACAGTTTCAAGTTTCTTCTTTGAAATGTTTTACGTGAAATACATGATAGAATTGTCACCTTATTTTGGAGTTTGTGATATAAACAAGGTCACTGTATAATTCAGAGCACAAAAACCTTTTCTGGTAGTGAAAAAATTGAGTCTTAGTACCACGCTATAAAGTTAATTGGGCCACTGGGAAAAGATATTTCAGGTAAGTAGCTACAGCAGATATTTCTTTGCCACCCTGTAGAGATATTTTTCTCTGACTCCATCAGTTTACTTGCATTTTCTCAAAGAGAGTAACTTAAATTATGGATAAAGCTTCTCTCTAACCTATTTTATACTAATATCAATACACCATTTGATATTCAGCAAAATGCTCTTGCTGGAAAATGGAGTTCACTGTAACAGGCTCCTAGCAAGGAGTTTTGCAGGCCTGCTTCTTGTTTTCTGGACCTGTTCTTCTCAGCACTGATCACCTGAATTTTGTTTTCACTATTCTGGACAGGAAAACTGCTATAGCATGCTGACTTGAAGCGCTTTGCAGTTATCCTAAACAGAAACACAGAGGTCACAAACAGATTAAGTCCCGAGCAATTGTTCCTCATTATTACTTTCAGTACTAATGTGTTCCACCTAAGGCAGGACAATTGATTATTGGTCAGGTCTTTTGGTAAAGTTGAAAACCATGGAAGAAATAATTCAAGCTAAGACAGGCGATGGAATCCTTATAGGGATGATTTATCCATGGATAATGGTATATGGTATTTCAGTCACTCTATGATGGAATGACTGGAACAGCTGATGAGGAAAGACTTAGACTTCTTCAAGGCCTTGGACATGGTCCCACATGACATCCACATCTCTAAACTGGAGAGAAATGGATATGAAGGATGGACTATTTGGTGCATAAGGAATTGTCTGGATGGGTGAAGAGAGTAGTGATCAATCTTTGTCCAGGTAGAGGCCAGAAACCAGGGCTTTCCCTGAGGGCTCTTCTTGGATTGCTCTTTAATATCTTTGTCAAAAACACAGAGAATGAGACTGAGTGCCCCCTCAGCAGCTTTGTAGATGATGTAAAGCTGAGCAGTGCAACTGGCACACCAGAAGGACAAGATGCCATCCAGAGGCCCCTGAACAAGTTCAATAAGTGGGCCCAGGTTGTCTTCATGAGGTTCAACAAGGCCAAGTGCTGCTCCTGAGTCGGGGCAATCCCAGACATGAGTAGAGACTGGGAGAACAACTCACTGAGAGCACCCTGTGCAGGTGGACTTGGGGTTCAGGTGGACAAGGAGCTGGACATGAGCCAACAGTGAACAACCAGAGCCAAGAAAGACAATTGTGTCCTGGGCTGCATCCAAAAACACTTGGGCAGCAGATCCTGGGAGGGGATTTGTCCCTCTGCTCTGCTCTAATGAGACCCTGCCTGGAGCACTGTGTCCAGCTCTGGGGTCCTCATCTTAGGAAGGGCATGGTCCTTTTGGAGCAATCCAGAGGTAAACCACAAAGGTGATCAGAGGACTGGAGAACCTCTCCTAGGAAGACAGGCTGAGGGAGTTGGGGTTGTTCAACCTGGAGAAGAGAAAGCTCCAGGCAGATCTCATAACAATTTTGCAGCTGAGGCCTAAAAAAGAACTGGAGAGAGACTTTTTACATGGGCATGTGGTGATGGGACAAGTGGGAATGGCTTTAAACTGAAAGAGAAAAGATTTGAGTAAGATGTTTGGAGGAATCTCTTTACTCAGGAGGTGGTGAGGAACGGGAACAGGTTGCCCAGAGAAGTTAATGCATCATCCCTGAAAGTGTTCAAGGCAGGTTGGGTGGAGCCCTGAGCAATTTGGTGGAGTAGAAGATGTCACTGCCCACAGCAGGGGATTGGAACTAGGTGGTGTTTGAAGGCTCCTTTGGGGCCAAACCATTTTATGATTCATTCTATCATTCAATGACTCTTGTGACTAGGAATAAAGTTTACAGTGATGAAATCATAGGGTGACTCTGATACTGTGGTGCATAGTTAAACCAGAAATGCTAGCTTAGGCTGAGGCCATGTAGTCAAGCTTTAAAGTTCCTTTAGATCTGCCTTTTGATCTGACCTTAGCCTTTGCTTACTTGCTTAACTTGTCAGATGTAAATAAATTCTTGAAGAATGAACAGAACAAGTTTTAAGATTTTAGTAAAGAAGGAGATGGAAATAAGGATAAGAGAACAGGATGGATTGATTACTTTTTTTTTTTTTTTTCCCAAAACACTGCCATACCTCTTTGTTGAAAGCCCACATTTGGGCAGAGTTAAAAATATTTCTGTTCTCCTTTAAGAAGTTATGCAACAATCTGTACCAACACAAGCACATATTACACATGAAGCATTTCTGATGCTAATTGTTTCCATTAGATTTTTCAATTATAATGTTGGTATAACATTATGAGGTACAATCTGGAATAAAAAGAATGACTGCAAGAGTGAATAGTAAGTTACATTAAAATGTACTTCCAGCTGGCAATGTTTTGCTTTAAGTGACTCCTTGAAAATACAATGCAAATTAAAGACCAGCTTGTGTAACAGAACTTGATACCAGTTCATTGATATTATTTAATGCAAAAAAAAAAATCCTGTCTATGAGAGCAAGCATTTATTTTTAGGCAAACATTATCATGCATCCTCACAGCCACAAAAATTAGACAGGAAAACAAAATGTCATAGAGATTTAATTTACATTCCGTTGTCTGCACATATATGGGAAAACCACAGTTTGCTCTATATAGGACACTCCCTTTTATATGTGTTTACAGATAAGAACAGTTTTTTAACATCTTTCCAGATGTTGCACCCCACTTCACACAAATGACATCTTTAAACATTAAGACTGAACTGTCAGGCGCTGAAGGTCTAGCTGGCTTACTAAAACCTGATGCATGAATCCCATGGATAAGCTGCAAACATCTGCACAAGGAACATTTATTCTGCACTTTTGAGCTTCTCATCTGCATTATAATCATTAATATATCTTCCTCTCTCTCAATTGTTTTAATAACACCGACCTCTGCATGTGTTCAGAAGCATGCTATTACCAAACTATCTGGCTTTTTCTCCTCCAAATGCTGATTTTTTTCCCCCAACCAGTTTACATTATTGTGAGATCTAGGACAGGCACTACTCAGTCCTAAGCCTGAAAAAAACAGAGGATCTTTGGATACTGCTGAGTCAGAAAGGGTTTCTTTATGCCACAGGAAGGCAGTAAATGACAGTTTCATAATAGAATTCACTACAGGAGGTAAACACAAAGTAGAGGAGTTATTTCATGCTAGGTATACTAGTTTGCTAATTTTGATTATATAATGTTATTGGCGCATAAAGAAAGAAACTCAAAGGTAAAAAAAATCTTTTTAAGATTATCAGAAGATATATTTGTAATTAACTACATTCTCATAAGGGAAATTCACCATTAGTGTCTTGCTGTGAGACAACAATAAATTAAATCAGGAAGCTCAAGGTTTGAACAGAGAACAAAAAAAATCACATTTTATGTTAGATGGTAAGTACAATGAATAGCAGAGATACTTTTGATCTTATTACCTTCAGAAGGATGTCACTGGTGTCACTCAGTATAGTCCAACTATTACAAACTTACATTGCAGCCCTTAGCAAATTCTGCCCTTCACCAGTTCTTCATATTGTAAATTGTTCTCTCATAGCTTTCTTTCAATTTGTTCATGGAATTTTCAAGGTATTCAGGGCTGGGATAGAGCTTTAATGGACATGTACCCACAGTGCTGACCACTGCCAGACTCTGGCCTGTAGCAGAAACCATTGTGATTCTATGATTATGACTTATCACACTCCTTTCATCCATGAACAGTCTTACAAAACAACTTCAAAATGGTATTGCTTTTGATACATATTTTTTTATTATGACAAATATGAGAAGACACTTTTAACTTGGTAACAGTCTCTTGAGATTTAAAAAAGAGCTAAAAACCTCAAAAGGCACAATTAAATGCTGCTTTATGATAAGAACACAGGTGGAGAATTATTATAGAACACTCTTTTTATATCTCTGTCAAACCTGAGAATTTTTAATAATTATTTAGGGAATAGAGATGAGAACTATTACTAAACCAAGGATGAAATGCCTATTAAATGATATTACTGTGAAAAGAAAGCCTAGGCTAAATTAGTGCTGAGAATTGTTGTGTAACATGCAAAATTTTTAAAAAATCAATTTTATTTTCACACTCCTTAGTTCCAGTAATGTAAGAAATCAGTCTACAGCTCTCAATAGGATTGGAAAATTTTATCAAGGACTGGTTTGCAACTAAAAAATAATATTGGTTAAGGGCCTCCTTAGTACTCTCTTATTACCCACAAAGATGATCTATTTCTCAAGTCAAGTCGTACATAATTTGTGCTCTGTCAGAAAACAAACTCATGTACTCACACTATGCCACATAATTAACCAAGATTAATTATAATAAAAATCCTGGAAACAACCCCACTTATTAGTATTTCAGTTTCTCCCTAGATTTACATTAAAGGAAGTGAAAAAACCCACAATAGTTCTTGGTTTTACTGTGATTTTATTCTGATTTTGCTGTTACTTTCCCATTATCAAGAGCATCAGTGCTGTAAAAAAATTCTGCTTATCACAGTATATATTTCTGTAATCTCTGACCTCTTTGTGCTCTGAGCCCAGAACAGTCCCATAACCCCCAGCAGTAATTCTGAATTTACTTTCACTAGGTATGACTGAGATGAACCTTTCTGGCAGCCTCTGACAGACTGATCAGTCACAATTTTAACTTGAACAATTAATCTTTCTTTAAAAAGGTATTTGTTTAGCTTATGTACTCAACAAGTTGTTGGGGTTTGGTTGGTTGGTTTGTTTTCTTTTTCCCTCCCCTCCAAAACAGAGAAAGTCTGGAATATGTTAGCTGTAAAGTCTGTCAACCGTATTGACAGATATATAACACTATGAACTTACCTTCACTGTCATATGTCATATTAACCAGACTTGTTAACTTTTTCCTGGCTCTCCTTATAGCTTGGTTTTTTGTGTTTTTTTTTTTTTTTTTTTTTTTTTTTTTCCAACAATGTCCTGCTTTCATATTTTGGACTTTCAACTCTGTGAGTATGACCATCTCTCCATGTACACATTCATGCCACTGTCCCCTTCAACCGCGCATGTACTAACACAATATAAATACCAAAACGTAACAGCAATATTTAAACTGTTTTAACACCTTTGTCTCCCAATTTTTTTTTCTACTTGTCTATCCAAATTCAGTAAAGCTGATGGTTTATAAACCATTTAGGTTATGAGCTTTATCACTAGCAGTTGTTCACAAGTACAATCAAAAGCACTGATTAAATAAATATAATTTCATAATTTTGTATTAGCAACCTTTTAAGAAATTAATTTTAATTTCCTGAAAAGGGGAACTTTCCCTGTTTCTCCCTATATTTTTTCAAGAAATTTTTCCATTTCCAGATAGTGTAAAAAACCTACTAAATCTTTCTTCTGTAGCTTGAAAGAGACATTGACTTGGGCTGAAATTTGACTGGGTATTTTAAGGCAAGTTTGGAAGTTTCTCATCATTGCATTTGTAACTGGGTTGCTGATGCAAATCTGAGTATGCAAATCTAATTTGAATGGCAAAACATTTGTCTGTCCAAAGTTCATTTTATCAGCACATAAATTAAGGTCAAAAGGAAACTGCCGTTCCTCCTCAAGTCTCAGACTGCCAGAAAACATAATGTTAATAGTGCCTTCTCCAGCTGACTACAAACCATTGCAAATTCCATTTTTTCACCAGGATGCTAACCCTGCAAAACACAAAGTCACACAGGCCAGTAACTGTACTACGGTTCTGAAGTACTACAGTTACCAAGATTCCCAATTCTCCTTGTTACCAGAGGCTAAGCAGTAATTTTACAATAATTTTTCTACGTAACTTCTTAGAGACCCATTGGACTCAATGCTCATTTATCTTTCTATGTTAGAATAATATGTACTGGGGGAAAAAATTGGCAAGTTTGGGATTTTGAGATGTGGCCCAACCAGAACTTGTTACCTACTTGCAAAGGATCCTTCTCAAGACAACAGTCTGGTTGGGTTTATTCATTTCTCATACTTTCCTTTTTTTTTCTTGATCAATTGTATTTTCTTAGCCAGCTTACATCACAATTTATCTACTGCACTTATCTTTGCCTGTATACAATTCCTCCCTTTCCTAAACTGCCTTCAGAAGACAACAATAATTTTCTAATGCCACATACTATACTACCTCTTAACTCAGCATCTTGGCTACAAGTTTCAAAATTAACACCCTGCAGAAAAAGAGACTGGAGATTGATGCAAAACATATTTATAGTAATACAGAAATACCTGTAAAGTCCACTTAAGGCCCATCTATCACTCCAGCAAAATTTTATTAAAAATTCAGAAAGGTAAAATGATTGTCTGACATCCTCTTACATAAATCTTCATCTCCTGATAACATATTTTAGTTACCAAGATTTTTCACATGGTCTAAACCTCAATAATTTTCAAAACTATATCCATAAACTAAATACCTGATCACTCTTGAAAAATCAAAATGGGTAAATTAAATACTTGATGATAAAAACATGGCTTTCTTTTCCACAATCATGTGAAATCATTAGATACATGCCCAGAAATTATCCAGATAATCTCTTAGGCAGATTAGTCTATGTAAGAGGTTACTTTTTATCATTAGTGTAAATGTGCTACAGGAAAGTACCTCCACCACGTTTGGATTTCTTGTATAAATTTCTTACAGGCACACTTAAAAGAAAAGAAGTCCTTATTATCAAACCTAGACTGCATATAGGAGGACGACTTTTTATCTTAAAAAAAAAAAATAATACAGAGATCTAAAAAAATCTGATAAACAGCTGTTGAGACATCAGTTGTAGCAACCAGGAGGTTTCTTCATTGCAAACAGTAGAGGACTGAATGTAATGTTCTCTAAAGAAAAACTAGGAAAATTAAATGCTTTGAGCAGAAAAGTGGGAAAATATCTACTGCAGCTTTAGGGGGCTCATTTTTTCCCCTTTTCTCTTGAGAGAGAAAAAAATAGAAAGGTCTAGGAAACAATGTACCATTCTGCATGCATAGAGGTATTCAATGGGATGCTCATAAAAGAACTGATAAAGAACAACTTGTCCTACGCAGCAAAATAAAAGAGCATAAATAGGCTCACACGATGAATCACAGCATTTGTGCAGGCCAATCTACATAGAATTAAAAGGAGCTATTATAATATTCCATCTTGAATCTTGGGGGAAAAAAAGGAAGTGACCTAGGTCAGTCTCTTCCTAGGTAGATTAAATAGTTTTGTCCATGAAAAAATGGAAAAAAAATAAAGACATTAAAATTACTACTTGATAAATATTTTCTGGTTTATTTTTTTTAAGATTATGAACAAAGAAGCATGCTTGCTTCCCTCCATCTCTGTAAGCCTGGATTCTTGCAACTTTGACCTAGTCTTTTTAATACACTCACAGAAAATCTTTCAGCCTGTGTGTTTCTGCATAGTTTTAACCTTAGACTACCCTATCCTGTCCACAAAAAAGCATGAATGCTTTGAAGAAAATATGTAACTTGTATTTATGTTTATTTAACTATGTCATTGCTTTTCCTCATGAACACTAGTCTGAGACAAAATTATATTCTTACCTGATGGGAAAAAAATACAGGCTTTTTTTTTTTTTTCTTTACAGTAAAATACATAAGTTCTGGTAGACTGTGTGGCTGTCATGAGAAGATACATAAGGACGGCAGGCAGATCAGAAATTTGACTCAGAAATGAGCTAGGATTTCTTAATTCCAAGCACCTGTTTATAGCTCAAGCACACCAGCACTATTTTGGGGCCCATCTTCCTTTTCCTTGTAATAGAGCTCTTCTAATTCAAGCTCTTCAATGCTCAGAAGTCTCCACATGATGGCACCACAAATACCTTAAACTGCTCTTCTTGACTCTGAAACAAGGTGGAAAACCTGTGCCAGTGCAATGAGATGTTGACATCATTCCCACATTACACGTGTACTCCACAACACTTTATCAGCTAATGGTTAGTTCCTATTAATAATAATAATATTAAACTGTTTCTAATATCTCTCTCTAGCCAAGAAACTGAATATGATCTTGTTCAAATAATTTTGTTCTTTGAGCAAAATATTTGACAAGTAAAAATATTTCCTCTTCAAAGACAAATAATTCTGATGTTAATATGAAGATTTTTTAATAGCTGTTACTAGCTCCCAGACTTTGGATCAAATGTACCAGGAGGAATATCTTACATGTAATTTGAATTATGCAAGAATATGGTTTTCTCTTTTTCGAGAAAGAAAAGTTGTTAAAAAATTTAGTTTCATCCAAAGCACCAAAGCCAGCTGTAAGATGAATAATAACTTTGTACCTTTTACAAGCAATAAAGAAGAGCTACTTATCTTTCTATCTGACAGATAGGAAGACTCAATAATATTTGCTTGTTAAGTTGCTTCTGATAGCAAATTTCTCCTTCCTGAAACTATTTTAGAAGTCCCATGAATCAGACCTTATCAAAAAAAGATTTTTTTTCATGCAAAGTCTGAGAATTTCAATTTTGGAAAAACAAGAAGAAAGATTTTGAAAATGAAGTATGGAAGATTCATATACTTATAACAGGCTCCAGGCAACTTCAGGGAACTTTTATCAAAGTTATGGAAGAGGATAACTTTCACTGAATTTTCTTAGTCACTTTCATTTCCTTCATTTTCACAAATAGATCCCACCTTCCACACTTATAGAAGTTAAGAGTGATTAAGTAAATCAGTATTAAGATGGAACAAGAAAAATGCCATCAAATGGCTTGGAGAATTTATATTATACTACTCTAACAATGCTGACTGCATCAGCAATATAAAGCATACAACTTACTTTAATGAAATAGAAAGGGGTTTGAAAGAAATCCAGCAGTCTATTTTAATCCAATGACAGAGCAATGGGTCTTCTGATGCTCTGTCATTTTAGGATGTAGAATGAACAGCTGGTCTTCTCTTTTCCTTCTGTGGTTTTTTTTTTTTTTTGCCTATTTTGTTTTTGGGGGTTTTATGTGGTGTTTTCATTGGGCTGAGTGAAATTCCCTGTTGTAAAGATGAGCATCTGAAAACAGATATTTCAAGAAGGAAGTTGAATAAAATTTTTGTCATACAGTCCTTCAAGAATACCTACTTGTGTGAACTCCAACATCAAACTACCCTGCCCCCTCTCCCAAGGCTGAGGGCATAACTCTCCTGTTGACTTCAAATCTCAAATCTTAGAGCCCTTTTACTTGTTGAATTATGCAGGTGTTGTACACACACCTGACAGAACAAAGTACATTATCACTTTTATCGGCACTGAGGACCATGTCAAAATTAAGAGAAGAGTTCTTGTATTCAGGTGGTTTCTGAAAAGCAACATGCAGTTGTTTTCATCAGAGAAGCTGTTGGAGAATGCTCTGGTCATGATATAAAGCACCATTTTACCTCTCAGTTATGGCATAATTTTGAGGGCCTTTAAACATAGCTTACAAACAAGATCCACTGGAATTTCCACCCTGAAAACATTTACAAAGATTTCTAACAGCCACATCTAAACCAAGATCTGACATTTACTGCTTCATAGATCTGAAATGAGCTCCTAGGCCCAAACCACAAAGAGCAGTAACTCTGTCTCTTTGCTAATAATCTGTATGACTTTCCCTACTGAGAGCCATGTGTGAAAGCAGCAAAAATGTTCAAACTGCTCCAAGAAACTATTCAGTTCTTTTACTTGCCTCTGGTGTGTCTGCAGGGCAGCAATCTCTTTAAATGCCTGTGATGATTTGGAATATAAGAGTAACAGCCAAAATGGGGGAAATAGGATATTTATTAACTTGTTTAATATATTTTCATTATTGTCAATTGGAACCCATTGTAAGTGTAGTCCTCTACCTCAATATACAAGGTTTTATCACAATATGTCAGCACAGAAAGCACAGTAAAAAGAAATTACTGTCAGTAAAAAGCAGTGCAGCTTATTATAAGCTCAGAGGCAATTTGGAACAAGTTTAAAATAGATGCTTTCAAATACAGTTGGTCTTGAGTGACTTATTTTATTTTTGCTAATGGAACAAGGTTAAAATGACATGATGATAAGGAGTCTCAACTTTTTAATTATGTATCTCCTTTCATTTTAAGCCTTCATTCTAATATAATTTCTCTTCCCTGACAGAGGCTCTGGCACAACTGGTGAAAGCAGCCTCCACCTGCTGGAATCCCTCAGCTGCACAGTCTCTGCCTGTGCCTGGGCATGGGAAGGCTGCTGCCACAGGGATATGAGAGTGTGGCTCTCTCCTGGAAATACAGCCTTGTTCCAGTCATGTCCATTTTCTAGGGACACCATCATCATCTTCCTTCTCCTCTTCCTCATCCTTTTCCTCTTTCTCCTGCTTACTGGACCTGAAACTAAGAACTAATGTACTCCCTTAGGTTGAAGCCTCATACATTCCTCCTTGCTGGAGGGCATATATAAAATTTTCATGCATTAAAATTAGAAAGGGTTAAAGCTGTACATTACTTCTATGTACATTGTGGGAATATACAAAATTAGAGGGTTTTGGGAAAGCTGCAAAAGGCAAGCTTTAGAGACAGTAAAAGTGTGATTAGAGCTAAGTAGCAGCTATGAGATAGGTCAGCAGAAAAATTATTTAAAAAGTAGAAAAGCAAGGACAAATAGAACAACGGTCTGTGTATTAACCCTTGTCTAGAATAACTCCATAAGCTACAGAAAAGTTTATCTAGCAAGATATTAGGAAGTTTGAAGCTTAATAATGGAGCTTGTGCATTCTTTTAAAGATTACAAGTATTGTATTCAAAATAAGCAAGCATTGTTTTAACCAAAGGTACGTGGGCTTATAGTAATTGGATAGAACTACTGTCAATGTGCTTTTGCTTTGTGTGATTGGTCAAAAAATTATAAAGTAAGTTGTAGCATTAAGTTCTTCGTCTGATGCCTGGGGTTTGAGCTAGTGGCATCTTCCCATAGTCATAACCATGTAATGAGACTGATGCTGGAAAATGAAACAGCTCAAAGCACGTTCCACAGCAGCCCCGTCCCGTTTGTGATTTGAACATAGCCCCCAGTCGGCAATAAACAGCACAAGCACCTAATTTTATATTTAATGACAGAACATCCCTGATTTGGTATTTCAGTGAATTAGCATATTTCCAAATAATTTTTATTCATATTCTTGAATGTTTATGATATATAGACTTCCTAGTTTACTAACAATTATCATTGAAATACTTCCCTTGCTAAGTGGCAAATGGCATATTTAAGTTGAAAAAAGATAAATTCCCACACATTTCTGACTTTCCCTTCAAAAAGTTGAAGGAGAGAGGGACATCAAGAGTGTCTTTGCATTCCACGTTTTTCTTCTTACATTTTGGGTCCCCTGGTACCCTTGCAGGGACAAAACAGATTCTTAAGTCATCCTTAGGAAAGTCCCCAAGTGTGGGAATGTAGAAATGCTGGTAAGAGGTATTGGGACTCAAGTGCTTTACTTTGCAGTTGCTGGGGTAACACAAGGGAACTTCATTCTAACACAGGACATGAAGCAGCTGAGTGATGGCATGTGGAAATCCTCAGCTTTGTCTCTTCCTGCCCCACGGGGTCTGTGCTGATTTTGACAGGCCACACCACAGAGCAGTTTGTCAAGTCAGTCTGTCAAGGTGTCTCCTAGGATGCTGTTCTGAACTTACTTAAATGGGAACAATTGTGACCCAGAAATAGCAAAACTGACTGCTGTCCTCCCACCCAAGACAAATGTGATCTTGCAGTATACTACTGATATATTAGCTGTTAGAATATATGTTTCAGTAGTGAATTCCTTGAAGTAATATCTGCTGTCTCACGTGTCACTCTTCTGTTACAAATGCATTCAGCATGGCTTCTCTAGAAATCAAACCATATCTGAGAAAGCCAAGGAACTAAACACAATACAACCTTCATGACTGGAATCCCTATCTCCTTTCTTTACAATATGATGAAATAAGTCAGTTATTAGTGCTTGTCAAAGGATAATTCCCCATCTTTTTTATCTGCTCCAGAGAAAATGTATTCTTTTCTGTGAATGAAGGGAAAACCAGAAGCACAGGGTATGTGATGTTATTGCTATGGTTCATGGGAGCTGCAGCTCAGAAAACAGCCACAGAGCTGTGAACAGCTGTTCCCAGGTGAACAAACATCCCTTGATTTACAATGAACTATGGGAGATACACAGGATTCCACTCTCAGAATAAAACTGAAATAGTTGTATAAGATGGCATGAAGATCAGCATCAATACATACGTTACATTTGCTTATGTATATATAAACATTATTTTTCCACAATCAGCAAAATTCATATTTGATATTGTGAAACTCTGAGGATCTGAATTTGTAATTTGGGTTTCTTTTTATGCTCATGTTTTACTTTAAAAAAAAAGTTAGCTCTGAGTCTACTTTGTCAAATGTCACTATAAATTAATAAAATAAATTAATAAAATATCAGCTCTACTTTAGAATACTTTAGAATAATTTAATAGTTTTTAAAGAATTTTTATTCATCTATGTGTTTCTAAACAAAGAATCATAGAAACACATAATACTTTCTGTTAGAAGAGAACTTTAGGCCATCTCAGGTCCAACCCCTCTGCAATGAGCAGGGACATCCCCAAAGACATCAGGTTGCTAAGAGCCCAGTCCAACCTGACCTTGGAGCATTTACTACTTTTTTGGACAACTTCTTCCAGAGTTTTACCAGCCTCATAGCAAAAAATCCCCTTCTTCCTTATATCTAGTTAAACCTAACCTCTTTGGGTTTAAAACTTTTATCCCTTATCCTTTAGCACTACCCCTGCTAAAAAGTTGCTCCCCTTATAAGCCTCCTTTAAATACTAAAAGCTCCAATGTGGTTTCTCTGCAGCCTTGTCTAGGCTGAACAATCCCAGCTATATCAAACTGTCTTCACACCAGAGATGCTCCATCCCTCTGATTTTTTTTGTGTCCTCCTCTGGATTCATTCCAACAGCTCCATGTCCTTCCTGTGCACGGACCCCAGAGCTGGGTGCAGCCCTGCAGGTGGGGTCTGAGCAGAGCAGAGGGGCAGCATCCCCTCCCTCCCTCTCTCCCTTGCTGCCCACGCTGCTTTGGATCCAGCCCAGGACATGTTTGTTTTTCTAGGCTGCAAGGACACAATGCTGGTTTGTGTCCAGCCTCTCACCCACCAACACCCCCAAATCCTTCTCAGCAGGGCTGAATTCTCTTGATCATCCCCAGCCTGGATGGAAACCAGGGCTTGCCCACACCCAGGCTCAGGTCTTGTTGAACCTCATGAAGTTCCCATGGGCCACTCCTCCATCCATGTCCCTGTGGATGGCATTGTATCCCTCAGACATGTCACCCACACCACTCAGCTCAGCGTCAGCTGCAGTCTGGCCGAGGGTGCACTCAATCCCACTGTCTATAGCATTGCTGAAGATATTTAGCACTATTGATCCCAATACCAGTGCCAGGGGGTCATAACAATTTGATGATTTAATTATGATGCTTATGAGATGTCAGTGACTTCAGTGTGAAAAACCCAGCATATCATATCAAATTGTTTCTGGTTTGTAAAAAATGAACTCCATTTGTCATGGAGTTGAAATTCATTTAAATTCATTTAACTCCAATCAATATATTTACAGCTTTTAGGAAAATTTACTATTTTAAAATTTTTCTCCCATGAAACACTAATCTTAATCTTGACAGGGGCAGAAATATCCCTACCAATAGCAGTAATAGCAGTTCCACTGATGTCAACAGTCATTTTTCATTATTAGCTGCATATATAATTTCAGTTATTTAAATTTAGATGTTCTTGACCTAGTTTCCTTTTATTTTTAACCTAAATAGCTCAAATATCTAGGAAAAGACTAAAATGTTGCTGTAGAGATTGACAGCTTTGAGCACATGATGATATGAATGCTGCATACATGTATTTACTTAAACGTTACCACCCTGGTTCAATATAAAAAGCTGAATCAAATGAGGAAGGTAAGAGAAAGGCAAAAAAAAAGTCAAGGATGACATTGCTGTGCTGTTTCATGAGGGACATGAAGTAAACCTCAGCCTGACACCTGCTCAAGGTTGAGTTGCAAGCAGTCCATTGAAAGGCAAAGTCAGTCTAATCAAGGAAAATGGGATAAATTGGTCTAAAAGGAATTGTCAAAAGCACACAAGGAAGTATCTCAGTATAGGCATGAGATGCAAGTATTCTGTATTTCTTGGTTTTAATCTTCTCTAGGTTATATAACTTGGGATGGATGAATAAACTGTACTTTATGTGGGAAAATCTTATGGTTGTTTCTCTGATGAAGAAGTTGTTTCATCACAAATTTATTTTTTGAAGGCTCATGGGCCTTTGAATTGGCCTCAGGCTAACGGATTTTGGAACCAGCAAGATTTCAGCCTAATGATGCATTTTAAAGCGGCTAGGTGGTATGGCTTCTTCTCAGAATGAGGAGCAGAAACAAGATTTGTCATTAGAAGGTGCACTCAAGAGTAATTAAAACAAATTTGAAGTACAGTCCTCCCTGGTACTATAACATCTGTTTTGAATTACCACATATTTGGAGTAACAGTTGGTCTTTGCTCTTTATGGCTTCATAATGAACTGAACCTTAAGAACTAATTCGTAAACATCACTAGTTTGGATTCCTAAGCATGCTCAATTATATGCTTTCTCATGCCCAGAAAGGATTACTGTCTTTGTATCACGGATAAAATATAAATATGGAGGGGATTGCTGCTTTTTGCCAAGACAGAATGTTTCAAAAGAGAGCATCATATATAATTTTTACTGCATGCTACAGCTGCAACTGCAAAGCATCAATAAGCACTTAAATCTTAACCACCCTGTGTTTTGTTAATATGAGATGGGAATAAGCTGTCAGTTAATCACACAAGTTAGAGTGGAGTATGTTCTGGTAAAGCCTAATATTATTAAATAATGCAAATTCTTGGGTCTAAATTGTTGCATATTTTAAATCTAGTTTATGCAGCATTTGATTTGTGTCTTTCGTATCTTTTGTTTCATTTGAATGGATTTTCTTAAACTATGGAAACCTGCTGAATTCATGGTTCTTTGTAGAAAGCCTTTTGTTTTTAGAATATACTGGGCATCCATCCATATAAATTGAGTACAATGTTTCATACAACTTTTTTGAATACTAATGAATTGCAAAGGTGACCTCTGGAAATACAAGAATATGGTGCTTCTGCTAAGAAACCATAGTTCAGCTTTCAGAACACAAAATATTTAAAGAACATTAAAGAAAGTAAAGAGAAAATGAGGTTATAATTTTAAACTGATTTAGTTAGAACTTTATTTTAAATTCATTGAACTTCACAGCAAAATCCCACTGGCATCAGTTTTTATTGGATTAGATATTAAGTGACAGCTCTACACTGCAGTTAGACTGCCAAAGCCAATGCGGTTTCCTGCATTGCTTTTAATCTTTATTCCATTGTTTCTGACCACTTCTTTTTTGTATTCATTGACTACCAATAACAGTTTTCCAATTTTTTAATTGCTGCGATCCCAGGGGCTTAGTTTTAAATATTATTACTCTGCATCAGTTACCAGCTCATCTGTTCCTCTTTGTTACATTCAGGTGAAAGTTCTGGAGGAAAAGTCTTATGGGAACTGGGGTTGTTCAATCTGCAGAGAAATAAGCTCAAAGGAAGCCTTAGCACTCTACAAGTCCTTGAAAGGAGGTGGTAGCAAGGAAGGCATTGGTAACAAGTGACAGGATGAGAGGGAATGGCCTCAAGTTGCACCAGGGGAGGTTAAATTTAATTATTAGTTAAATTTTTCTTTGAAAGGGTGATTGAGCATTAGAACATGATGCCTTGGGAAGTGGTGGAGTCACCACCCCTGGAGTTATCTGAAAGATGTGTAGAGTTAAAAGACATGGTTTAGTGGTGAACTTGGCAGTGCTACATTAATGGCTGGACTCAATGATCTTAAAGGTCTTTTTTAACCTAAACATTTCCACAATTCTATGTTATCATCACACATTTTAAGGTACTTCAGACAAATATTTGTTTCTTGCATTGCTTTGATTTTTTAATTCAGATTTGAAATTTATTGGATGTAATTTGAAATTGTTTGGATGCAATTTCACAATCAGAAATTTAACTAAAGATTTCTCTATTTTGCTCTTCTTCCTCTCAAATGAAGAATTATATCCAGAGTGGAAAAGATTTTTATTCTCACAGACTGCCTTGGTGAGACTTGCTGTAGTCTCATAAAATAGAGAAACTAAAATAGTCTCATAAAATAGAGAACTGCAGACCAATGTGTCTCACTTTGGAGCCCTGCAAAAGATCCTCCTGGAAACTATGCTAAGACACATGGAAAACAGAGAGGGAATGTATGACAGCTCTCATGGCTTCACTGAGGGCAAATTGTGCCTCTCAAATCTGGTGGTTTTCTCTGGTGGGTTCACAGTATTGGTGGATAGGGGAGACCCACTGGTGTCATCTACCTGGACTTGTGCAAAGCCTTTCCTACTGTGCCACATGACACCCTTCTCTCCAATCTGCAGAGACCTGGGTTTGGTGGGTGGAGCTCTCACTGGATAAGAAATAATCTGGATGGTCATACTCAAAGATTTCAGTCAGTGGGTGGATGTCTAGAGAATAGCAAAAGAATTGCAAAGAGTGATGTGCCCCAGTGATTCATACTGGAATCAGTATTATTGTCAGAAAACAAACAGTGGGATTGAGTGCACACTCAGGTGTGGCATTCATATTTTCTGGCAAAATCCCTTTGCCCAGGATTTTTCTCCTGCGAAGCTGAGAAGCCTCAGAGAAAAAGGAAAACAATAATTATTTGATTTGCTTCTCCTGTGGTTGGCTTCTTTGGAATGAGTTTGGAGATTGTTTGTCCAAAAGGTGATTGTTTCATTGGTTTTCTGTGAATTGTTTTGACTTCTTGGCCAATCAGGGTCAGGCTGTATTGGGGCTCTGCAGAGTCATGAGTTTTAGTATAGTTTAGTACACCATTCTTTAATATACTATCATAAAATAATAAATTGTCCTTCTGAGAACATGGAGTCAGATTCATCATTCCTTCCTGCCAGGGGGCACCCTGCAAACACAATACTCAGGAAGGCTGCAGATGATGCCAAACTGAGTACTGTGGCTAATACTCTAGAGGAAAAAGATGCCAGAGGAACCTTGATGGGCTGGAAAGATGGGGCCATGATCATTGAGATATTGATCATTGTCATAAAAGCCTAAAATTTTTAAAATTCTTGAAATGTTAAGCCTCATTGGACAGTAAATCCTGAGATATTTTTGTATTAGCTTTCTTGGTTGCCACCTTTAACACTAAAGACTAATACAAAACGTTTCTTTCCCCCACCATAGCAAGTACTTCTATGACAAAAGGATAAACCAAGCTCTTTCTGCTGTCAGCTAATCAGTGCTTCAAAATATTGTCTGCATAAGATATATGCGCCCCAAGGAAATCAAAATCCGAAAATTTTGTGATGAAAATAAAAAAACAGCTGTCCAAGAACTACAAAGTTTGCAGCATGCACTATTTGTGCATGCATGCTTCAATTAGCTGCCAAATGCATTGATTGAAGTTCTGAGAGGGTTTTTTTTTGCTGTTTGTTTCTAGCATATTCTACAAAAATATCCCTACTGGGAAGACTTCAAGTGAGCAGATCTATAGAGTCATGAGTATATACCCTGTATTATAGAAACTGAAAATTCTGTGTTACAGTAGGGAAAGATGTCTGGATGTGTGTGCTATGACGTTAGGGATTTGCAGAGGAGTTATGTAGGACTGCACTGAACTTAACATATTTATTGGAGGACACAAAATTGGTACATGGCTTTCAGGGAATTTTAAAAATGGGCAAGAAATATGAATAGCAACTTTCTACTGATGTAGACAGCCAGAAATTACTTAATGGAGTGTCATGTGGTTTTCTGTTCTAACTCAGCACAAAAAAATTCTCTGAATTCAGGATGCACATCAGAAGTACTCAGTTTCCTCAGCAATGAAAGACATCACTTTCCATTCTCTATCTCATCTTCCACTACAATGTGACAAACATGGAGTTTTCTTGTTTATATGTTTTTTCTCTACCATATATTTATTTTTATGAAAACTTCAATGGCAGAAAAAAACTCATTCTTTTCCCTCTCATTTATTTTTTATTCTTACATCACTCTATTCTTTTATAGTTTATTCCAGTCTAAGCCTCCACAGCCACAGCGATTTCCAATTTCCTCCATGTTTTCTTATTCTGTAAATATTTTCCTAATTATTACTTAATTGACTCCAAATTTCTTTGTTTTATTTTCAAAGCATTAAAGCATGCTAACAGCTTGGAAAGAAAAACATCCCTTAAAATTAAAAATTAAAACCCATGATTGATCAATCACTGAGTTTGGAGTAAAGGGATATCAGGGAATATGATAATGAAAACATATTAAAAAAGTTTTAGAAATGTCTTTTGTGAAAAAATTATTGCTTTTTGACTTCTTGTCTCTCAACCACAGTGTTTTTAATGTTCCTAAACATTTAGCTTTTTATTAGAAAAGTCATAGTGAAATCAAATTTGGCTTTTAAATCAATGGATTGTTTTTAACTCCTAATTTGATATAACTTTCAGAAAAAAGGAGAATGCAAATGTTATACTTTTAGTGTTATAATTATTTTGAGTTTGTTTTGAATATAAAAAAAAAGGCATATGTCTTATTTTAAAAAGGATCATTAAACATATCCGTAAAGCAAAATACTCGATTTCTAAACCCCTGTTGTTACACAAATAGGAACAACAATGAAAGTGGCTGCAAACCTCTTTCTGCTTTAATTGTTTCACTTAAAGGTACAGGCAAATAAGAAAATTAATTACACACCACAAGTGAGTGTGAATAACTTCTCAGAAAGTTCCTTTCAAGATAATCCTTCAAAGGAAACTGAGAAGATGAGTACAAAGCTTCAGAGATATTAAGATGGATATTTAATATATCTGTGTCTGACTTGTATTTTAAACTGTAAAATAAATGAGGAACTTAAGCATTGTAGCAAAATTTATGGCCCAAGATTTACAAGCTTTTAAATATCCCTGATGCATGTACATAATGATATACAGGATTTTCCCTTACAGAGCAGAACATCTGAGTTCAGTACAGTGATAGCTAGCATTTTGAGGAAAGCAAAAACTTCTCTTTAAAAAAACCCAGATAATTCTTTCTCACATGACAGATAGGTTAACAATATTTATAGCCAAAAAAATTATGTCTCAAAATATCACCACAGGAAAACATACCCAGAGCATTACTGCTTCAAAAACTTCATGTTGACTACTTTTATGTTTAAGAAGTTGCAGGAGACTGCTATTTTAAAAGCTCTTAATAAATTTTACTAAACACCAAAAATATTTTTCTTCTGCATTATCAATTGAATTACCTCCTACATTTACTCCAGGATGAGTATAGACTGATCACACACTCAAAATCAAATTCTAAGGAAGTGATAGTAGAAACAAGCCCCATATTATAGAAAAATAGTTTCATTTTTTCTCAAATCTTAATGAATTGATCAAAGAAATCCTAAAAAAGAGTTTTGTGATTGAGGAGTTTATAAGTAGGAGTGAGTGTATAAATAGGAGTGAATCTTTGCAGGCAGAAAGAAAGGTTTTTGGTAAAAGCTTCATTGAACTGTTTTTTGTTAGCAGCTTTCTGCAGGTTTTACTGGAAAAATACGTGTTCACAATGTAAGTATTACTTTACATTTTATTTTCACACCAAACCCCCACCAAAACAGATATCTCACTGTTTTTCCCTGAAATAAGTAGCTCAGAGACCTCAGTGAGTGCTGCAAACATGCAGCCTGATGTAGCCAGCCAGCTCTGGAGTCACACAGTCCTTCAGGGAGCTCCTGCTTTGAGCTGGCTGGGGCTGCAGCTGGGTGTGCCTGGGGACCCTCAGCCCCTGCAATGCTGGGAGCAGAGGCAGCTCAGAGATTTGCTTCCTGAGCTGAACTCAGCGTTTCCTATGGAAATGTCTTGTGTTAGGTTTGGGCCGTGCATTTCCCTGCCCAAGATCAAGTGGATTAGGCTGGAACCAGACTTATGGATGCTGCACAAACCTGGATGGAGGTTTGTGCCAGAAGACCTGGTGATATTAGTGACTTCTCTGTAGGGGGGGATCTTTTTTTTCTCCTGGTATTCTGATTACTTCTTTATCAAGTAAATCCAGATACTCAACATTTCACATGTGATCATGCCTTCTGCTTTAACTCCAGGAACTGACACAGTCACAACTGGGTTGGTACCACCCATAACAGTTCAAGATCTTCTCTAGGTATGACTGCATTGTCATTATATTGCAGAAGTTCTATTATCAGTACATTGCAAGGGTTCCATATTGCTAGAGTTTTGTACCTCCTTGATGTTTCTTGTAGGCAGCTCCTCTAGGCACTGACTCTTCCTTGTCCTCACAGCAACCAACTCCAGTTCCCACCAATCCACTCTTTTATAACACTCTTCTTATTGGCTGCAGGTGTGGCCTGTTAACATCAGGCCTGCTCCTAATCTTTATTAATTGGTTCAGCTGCAACTCTTTAGGGGATAAGATTACTTTCTATACCACCTTCATTTACCCAGACTGTACCCCCCTACATGAAGCCCCCATTAAATCCCATGTACCTTGTGCCACACGCTTAGTTTAGGTATTAATTTCTTCCCTTGCCACGTTGTGCAAAGGTGACAGCATATTATGAAACCTGAAAGAAAATCCAAACTGTAAACATGAATTTCACAGGACTGTACAAATAGGCAGATTGAGTGCTCTGATATATGTGTACCTCTGCTTATGAAATCAGAGAAGATAACATTTTCAATGGGCAGCTGGGCAAATCTTATGTTCTGAATACCAGAAGGATACCTTGAATGAGATTCTTTGAGCTAGGAAAAGGAATAAAATCTGCAGGTCAGGAAACAGTTGAATAAGTCCAACTGAAAACTCAGAATGTCCAGTTTACTGGAAAAAAAAATTTAAAAAGAAGTGGCTAAAGACTGGTGCTTTGATACAATCTCACTACCTTACTATGATTTTAGTATGAATAAGTGACTCAGTATTAAATTCAGAAAAAAAAGGCCGTCATGATAAATGACAAAAAAATGTGTATGTCAAAAAAGGTCTTTGTTTTCATGGATTCTTTTAATGGAAATTTTCCATATTTGCAATGCCATATTATGAAGTAGATGAGATTCATCATTTGTCCTGATAAATTAATTTGCTTGCAGTGAGAAGTATGTAAGCTTTCCTTACATCTACAAATTCTGTGGCAGAGAAAAGACTAAATGTAAAATGAGAGCCTATATTGTATTTCATCTCTAGGAGCAATTTCAAACAAATGAAAGTACAAGACTACATTGCTCTAGTTCTAATTTTAAAGCTAGAACTACACTTTTAATACAGCTGAAGTCACAGAAATTACAAAATTCATCCTTTTAATATATTCTAAGGAAAGAAGAGTAGCAAATGTGTTAATGTTAAATTAAGAACATTATTAACCTTTTAAAAGAGAGAAAAGCTACTTTTGAAGGTTAACATCAGTGTATAAAAAATTGTAGCCTCTCTTTTATTTTTTAATAAATTTGAGTAATAAGTTAATTGCTTATGATTGGGTTTTTTTCAGCTCTCTAATTTCTGAGCCTCCTTCTCAAATGTGCTACTAGTACTGATGCCTTGTAATGGCTGACCTAGAACAGAGACTAGATGGTGATAAAAAAGAAAGTAGGGATTTATTAGAAGGCCTCAACAGATCCACCTTGGGCAGCACAAGAGTCCAGCCAGGGCTACACCCAAAATGAACCAAAATGGTCACAAAATGGACAACTGGTTAAAGGGTCTCTCACTTTTGTAAGTTCTGGTCCATTGGCATATTGGAGTTAATTGTCCAACTATAGCTTTAGGTTATGAAGTCCCATCCTGCTTGTTTTTCTCTCTTCATTCCACCATTGTTTTTGCTCCTGGGCCTGAGATATGGATCGACTGTCCACAGCTAGAGAAGGAGTTGTTTTGTCTCTACTCTATAAAAAGAGCTTACTATCCCCTTATGTGGTGCTAGACTTACATATTAAAGCAGAACAGAACCTGAAAAATATAAAAACTAAAACCTGAGGCATCAGTACCACTGACAATAAAAACTAAAATTCTTGTTTTAGTAACAGAGTTAGAGACTTTCTATGTTCATAATTTCCAAAATAGTATTAGAAGTCTATGACATGAAAAAAATTCGGAAAGCTATAGCATAATTTTTCACTTCTAGACATTGCTGCCTACATGAAATCTGTCTGCTTACCAGCAACCCATTAGTCACAACTTTATTACTTTTCAAGGGTTCAGGACCTTCCTCCCCAGGATACCAGAAAGATGATATACAAATCATACAACTGACATGCCCAAAAAAAAAAAAAAAAATCACTTGACTGAGAAACAGAAGATTCAGACAAGTTGTTCATTTTATCATTACCAGTGTAACAGAAAATTAAATTGCCTTGATTTTCAATTTTCTTGCAATTTTCCTTTTAAAGGCACATGCATTGATTAACAAAAGAAAAAAGAAAGAGGAAAAACATAAAGACTGGAGAACTTTATTGCCTCAGTGATTTTTTAAGAAAACTGAACAGAAGAACCCTACAGACACAACCCCCACCTGCACACACATGTAAGTTCATCCCATATCTTAGTTACTGATGGCCAAGTCTTCAATTTAACAACAAATCCTCTTACCTAAAGAAGGTAGTATGCCTATAATATAAAAAGTATTCTTTTAGACACACATTTTTTACATGCTAAGTCTTTAGAAACTGACAGAAATATTTTCCAGTAATGTTTGAAACATGGGGACTCAATCCAGGTCTTAGACATAACATAAAAATAGAGTAGGAGTTAAGTGTTCCAAAGCCAAGCAAAAAGACACAATCCAAACCCTAAACTATTATGTTTAATAACTTCATGGAAATAGAAACTTTATGGAAATAGAATCTATAATAGAATCTAACTAGAGTCCATGTCAGCAGATTAAAATATTTAAATGCAAATTGAACTTACAATAAATCTGTCTGATAATAAAATTATAATTAAAAATGCAACCTTAGCAATAGTCTAAAATAATCTGCGTATACATTATTCGCTTCCCAAGCACATTTAATTGACTAAAAGTAGAGGGGGTTTTAATTAAATGTGTATGTATATTTATGTTTTTGTGTGGACACATAAAATTCTCTTAATTGAAATATGCCAGTAAAGAGTATATGAAAATTTGTAATTAAACCAGTCTAATATTAGAAATATAATTATGAAATGCATCCTTAGAAGTAATGTTATATAGTATTTTATTAAAGTAATATTATCATTAAATAAGAATCACTAACTACATGAAAGAGAGAGTAGCTATAGTGCAAGGTTGTAAAATATTTTTTAATTATTCTTTTAGGGAAGAAAAAAAATTACATATAGCTCTTTAGGACAGAAACAAAACAAAGTTATTAAATTGCCTATGCTATATTCTTCCCCATTCGTGCATCAGATCTTGCTTCTTGCAATATTCTAGCCAGTGTTCCAAGATTAAGAATCCTATGCAATTACAAGCAGTGTCAGCTGGCAGCGATCTGAGTGAAGAACATAATCCTGGTTCTCTCCTATTACAGCTAAAAATCTACTTTTTTTTCATTTTCTTTTCTTCAATCAGATGCTCTGTGTCATCTCAAGAAAACAATTTGATCACACAGGAATGGAAATCACTATGAAACATAAGGCATGGCAAATGAAACAGACAAGTTCCTCTTTTATGAATATTTTATAACAGCTTGACTATCCAAGCAATGTCTTTAACTATTTTCTCAACTTTTCATATTTCTCACTTTTCCTTTTTTACCCCATTTATGTTTTCTTCTCTTCATGTCTTTATTGCTAAAACAAGACCACTCAGAAAAAAAAAAAACAACAAAACCAAACCAAAATAAAAACACACACAAAAAAAATTCCACCAAAACTTCAAATCCAGAATCAAAACAGTATCTTTGTAAGAATTGCTCTTTAAACTCAGTTCTATATTCTGCTTAGTAGTACTGGGTGCTTTTTGGTGAGTTGTTTAATAAGGCAATGTTTTATATAGCAAACACAGATGAGAACTTGCACAATTTATAATTCTCTTAAATGAAGCCTCTGTAAGCCAGATGTAAATTATTTAGATATTGACCAAATCAGTGCATTTTGTAGAGATATCTGAAACAAAAGCTTGCAGGGGTGATGAAGCCAGTCCCAAATGCATTCCTAACATTAGGACAGACACTCTATCCTGCTTCTTTTGAATAGGTTGAAGATGCTGACAAAAAGTTTAATTCTATTGAATTCTCAATAGGTTTTCTAATATTGAATGCCAATAATTTCCCCATTCTAGTTTTACCTGCTGTCTTTGAAAAGGTTTTTCAGCCAGAGGGTGGTTGGGCACTGGAACAGGCTCCCCAGAGAAGTGATCACAGCACCAAGCCTGACAGAGCTCGAGAAATGTGGTCAGGGACATGGTGTGGCCTTTTGGGGTGTCCTGCACAGGGCCAGGAGTTGGACTTGATGACCCAGACGGGTCCATTCTGATTCACTTTATTCTATATTCACTATGATTTTATGATAGAGAGGCTTTGCTTGCTTAATTCAATATAATTTAAGGGAATCTCCAGTAATACAATATTTCAAGAGAGAACAAAATTTCATCCCCTCCTGTCATCATATCTGAGGAAATGTTAAGATCTAGGAATATAAAATTTAATGTTAAATCTTAAATTCTGTGCATTTGCTCTTTGTCACTGTCAAAATATACTGAGATAAGATTTATCTACAGGGCAGATATAAATGTAGGCTAAACACAATGTGTTTCAGAAGTAAACCTGAAGTTCATCAAAAGAATAATAAATAAAGAAGTATATTTAAAAATCCTAACACAAATTGATGAAACACTTTAAGATTTTTAAAATCTTTAAGTAAAAACATAATTAAAAATTTTCAGTGTTCTTCTAAATAGTATTTTCAATTAGGTCTGTTTATCTTGTGAAATATGTATTATTGCTAATGAGTTGGGTGATCATAAAATTAGGTCTAAGTTCACCAAAACTTTACCATTTTAGGAGGGTTGGTTTTTTTTTCTCCTTTTTAAATTATATCATCATCTCTAGGTATGAAGTTGTAGCGGGCACTAATTGCCTAGGATATCACAGATATCAGTTTTCCAGAACAAGACTTTAAAACAAAGCAGCACCTAAATCTATAAGACTAGAATAGAACAGAAATTATACTCTTAGATCTATATACTTTTTCATCCAAAATCCAGTATTCAGAAACTTGCTTCTAAACGCAGCTACAGTAGAGGCTGAAAGCAACATTTCAAAAAACCGAATTTATCATGCATCATAAAGTATTTTTTATTAAATTATATTCACAAGTCCTGTAGGCTCCTTTAAAAATTATTAGGTTAAATTTGCCCTGTTACAGGCATCTCATTAAACCAATACAGACACTTTCTTCTATATGTCATTCACCAAATATTGGAACAAGATGTTCAAGAAATCTTTATAATCAATAATGCTTCACTTCCACTGAGTCTTGCAAAAGCTGGAGCTTCAGTGAGTAACCACTGACAAACACCAGTTAAAAACTCTGCCTTTCTGACAGCTCTGAACAAACTTCTGATGTAAAGGGGTAGTCAGTCACTGTTAGAATCATTATTACAAATCTTAGGTTACTAATTTAAAATTATTATTATTATTATTATTATTATTATTATTATTATTATTATTATTATTACTACCATTATACAACCCTGCCAAATATTTACTCTGCATCAGAATCTCAAGAAGGTTAACATGCCTCTTACAGTTATCACTTAATGGATCTCTGCTTTGTAGGATTTGTGACTACTGAGGTCTTAAAATATCCAGGGAAACACTTTATTTTCCCTGCCAATAGCCAGGACATAATGTACATAAGTAGAGCTTTTCCTTCCATAAGTATAAGTGGTAAAAATAATTATAAGGAAAACACACCAAACAAACAAACAAACAAATAAACCAACAAAATCTTAGTACACAGCCTGTAGTGTAATATTAGGCTCTGTGAATTAAAATAGTTTGGTTGATGCTTCCTAGCTTAAAACTAATTGTTTAAAATTATGTCTTCAACGCAGATTGATTTGTGGATACCTGAGGTTTGTGATAAATACCTAATGAGAATAAATACACGAAGATAAATCCTGCTGAGACCACTGTATTTACTCCAGCTTCTGTCAAGATCTGAAACCCAAATGCAGATACAGTTCACATATATTATGCCACAAGTGTTAAAATATAATTACTTCAATTGATACTGTTTAATTAATGAAATCTATTTTTGGTGAAGCTATAAGAAAACCCTTAAAGAAAATGTTTATTAATGTTTATATATTACAAATGATCATCATGCACTGTCTGTAGTTTTCCATATAACCTCATATTTTTTAATTGACTAAAACAACAGTAAACATCTTTTTTAGTATTGCACATGAAAAGAAATTAAATTTTTGGTTTTATTTGGAATTAGTTGATTTACCATTATTGTAAAATATTAACATATTATTTAGATGTCAATGAACTGAGCTAAACAATTAAAAAAAATTATCCTCCACCAGTTGTAACAAAAGGCAATTATTATTGAAATTTAAAACCTTCTTGCTTTGTGGGGTTCTTGTTTTAATTTTTTTTATTTGTTTGTTTGCTGTTTTTCTTTTTTTCCTGTTTCTTTCTTAATTAAAGCTTTATCAAAATAACACTCCTCACATGTAGAATAAAAGGACTGTATCTTCTTAGCACCTCAAGGCACTTCAGTGGCGCTACACACTCAGGAACTTTATTACAAAAGCTATACTAACACAAATTAGCCACATAAACAAATAGCTGAATAAATCTTTGTACTAGTTCTGCTGAAAAATCTGGAGTAAAGCTCTGTCCTGGCAGGAAGCTTGCCATGAAGCTTAATATAACTCACAGTTTCATCTGTTTTCATCGTCTTAAGTATTTCAGATAATAAAAAAAATACAGAATAGTTTTTTAAAGTAAGTGTCATAAACAGTGTCATTATTTCATAACTCTAAAAGCGAAACAAGACCAATTTCTTTAATTTGATAACTAGCTTTGAAATGCAAATTTCTGAGTCCTATTTTGCTGAGAAGCAGGGTTTTAAGGACAAACATGAACAGAACTTCTATAAATGAGCCATAAAGTGACCAATATCCATTATTAGGTATCACATCAAAACTGGTGTACCTCCTATGGAATTCAGCTTAAAGATCTGAGAGATTATCTTTATACAATTTTAGGAACAAAGCTCTCCTTTATCCTTTCAGATGTCTTTGAGAAAATCCCTACTTTGTTAGCTCTAGCCAGGTACACAAAACCCAAGATAACACTACTCTCAAAGATTATTCAATTACACCCTTGAAAAAAACATGAAAAATAAACCTTTGTCATGACACAGTTCTCTTCAGAATGAGCAAAAGAAATAAATAGAATATGGGAAGAAATGAAATATTTGCTCTTCCATGCAGGGCGAGGCCTACAGGTATTTTTGACATGAAAGTGCAAATGGGAGGTAGGCAAAACAAAAAAAAGAAGCTTCCTACTATACATCTTCACATACATGTGATTATTGCAGATGCACATTTGGCCAATAAAAAGGGCTTGCACTTTGAATTTGAATTCTGGCTGTTCAAATGTCCCTCAAACCTTTCTGACAGATTTCCATTGCTCAGGGTATTGGCCAGGGCTCTATTATTTTTTTCCCTGTGGCTTTTATTATCTAACTTAAATTTATTAACGCAGATAGCAGGATTCCTGGCACCCCCACCTGGGCTGACCCATCAAGAGTAAAAGTGAGCTCAGGGAGCTGCCAGTCGTAATGAAGGGTTATGAAAGGAGATGGTCATGGAAAATTTCTGCAGATGCAGAGAGTAGATTAACTTTTTTTACATAATAAAGTTATAAACTTATTTATTAAAAGGTGAACAGAATTCTGGGTATGTTTGTTAATTTACTCTTATGTCAGTTCATTGATATGAATTAAAAAATAGTTTGATGTCATACAAAAACTTACTAATTACCCTCTTATTGAAGTTCTAAATTCTCAGTGGGGTGCTATTCATCCCCCCATTAATACAGGAGTAGGATGTAATATACATTTTAACTACTCAGACCAGTTAGACTGTGAAAGCCAGATCCAAAAATCATACTAAAGCTGTAAAGCAGAGATGTAAATGAGAGATGACTCTACATCCTGTACAAAGTAATATGGAAATTGTTAAAAACAGGTTCTCATCCAACTGAATTCACTGTAAATTTCCTAATTGATTTCAGTTTGAGTGGGTTTTAGAACCAGGTATTTAATGGCTGGTCATGCTTTCAGTTTGGGGATATAAACAATAAAGGAAATATTCAATTTTATTTTAAATTATGCAATGATTTCTATTGAAAATTGGCAGCTGCCAGCATTCCAGAAAATGAGACTGCTAATTTATATGCCAAAATAGAAGCATTTAGCTTCTGAGAGACTTGATAAAACTATCTCTAAATGACTATTTGCAAAATCAAGGGCATATTTATAATTGTGTAAGATTATATTATTTCTTCCAGCTTGAATCTAGGAATATGAAGTTTTCTGCATAAAAACTGATCCACTGAATTTACTCTTTCCCCTTAATAGATACTATACTGCTAAAAATCTTTAATTATAAGATCCAGCCTGAAGTTACCCAGATCTCATTTGCCTGTCAAAATAATCAAGGAACACTTTATTATAACAAACAAGAATGTTATTTAATTGGGAAAGATTCAACTTAGAGATCATACCTAAGGAACAATGCTTAAAATATAAGTTTATTGTCCAACTGTAATACCCATGAATACACCAAAGGAAATCAGAATGCATTTACCATATAAGGTACAATAAAATTTATCTGGATTTTTCAAGGCTGAGCTTTCATTTGCTAACAAATACAAATAAAAGAACCTGAGTTACTCTCGCACTCACAAAAAGTGACAGAAAGAATGTATTGTACCACATTAAAATTGCTAAATTTAAACCTTTTATTTGCTATTACTGCTTCCAGTGATTCATATCTGCATCATAAACTGAAGTTAACGGGATAAATATACAAAACCCAATTTAGTTTTCATACATGTAATAATTTCACATCAAATTATGACGCTACTCATGAATGGTAAAATTCGAATCAACTTAAGTTAGCTTTTATAAATCAAATATGTTTAAGTTTTCAAAAAATAACACTGAAATACTTTGTCTCACAGCCTGAGATGAGGCAGTATTTTGCTTGTTTTCTCTAGTCATATTTTTAAGTGACATCTAATTTAAATGGTACTTACAGGAACCTTAAGACAAAGTCTTCAATAAGCTGGAACTGACTAATTTTCATCTGCACTTAAGTTACAATACCTTTTTATTGCTTTTCTTTTCATGGCTTTATTATGGTCCTTGAAAGTTCCTAAGTTCTTAGTTTCACCAAACTTCTTTCACCTCAGATCATTCCATACTTATAAGAATGAAATTAATATTAAATATGAGAAGGTAGGCTTATAGTAACGCCAAAGTTCCTATGAAATTATTTCGATGAAGTCAGCGATAATACCTTTACAGCCATTTTTCTTGGAAAACTATTTTTTGTCACCAAGCTTGACTACAGCAGTAGTTTTCATAAGTGTGAGAAAACACAGATGGTATAGTAGAGTGACTTGATATAAATAAGCTACCTTGTCTCTATGTATTGATTTTGACAAGTTTCCCCTATTTCAGTTCTTCTGAGAGAGTCAAAAATAAGTGGTGATCCTATGATTTCACTTGTTTGCATAACTAAAGATGCAGCCAAGTCTGATAATCATGACTGGGAGTTGATACATTGATATCCTTTCTTGCAATAATTATTGACAATGAGAACAAGAAGAGCCCTGCATGTTGTCACCTCTCTCTCTTTCCAAATGGATCTCTCATTGGCTCATCAATTGTACTCCAGTTTGTAAGATCATAGCTTTTATTGTACAGCAGCATAATTTCACTAGCAAACACGTAACACCTTCGATAAATATATACACAAACACACTCAGGCAGACAAAACAGCTTCAGAAGAGACTGCAAGATATGCAAAAATAATGCTGCATGTGTATAAAAGTGAGTTTCACCCTTCTACTAAGGATTTATGCAACCTTTCTTCTTCAGGCTTGATGGCATAAATGAGCTTGATAATAATTTGTTGAACATCTTACTGAACACGAAGCTTTGAAAGAAATGGATTGACAGTACTGAACTCGCTGGTTTGATATTTTGATGAATTTATGCAATGGTTTAAGTAAGAATATTACAAGATCTCATTAAATTAATAATTACGGACTGAGGAAGATTTACTTCTCATAAATGCTTCAGAATCCATACTAGAAATTTGGAATTCAGATCTCTTGGCACTGCAGCAAATATAACGGCAATTCCAAAAGTCACTCAGTGCATGACACAGCATCACAGAACATCCTGAGTTGAAAAGGACCCACACAGATCATCAACTCCAGCTTCTGGTTTTGCACAAGACAACCCCATGAGTCACCCCATGTGCCTGGGAGCATCCAAAAACTTCTTGAGCTCTCTCAGCTTGGTGCTGTGACCACATCCCTGCGGAGCCCATTTCAGTGCCCGGCCATCCCTCTGTGAAAAACTTTTTCCTAGTAAATAAAAACTTCATTCTATTCAGTTTCAGAGAAATTTTAGCTTTGCTTGTTTGTTTTGACTGATCATTTTCTCTAAAACTTAATAAAATACAGTTTTACAAGTTTTATATATTTTTAAAATTTTTTATTTGGAATACTTGCTCTACTTCTAACACACAACACAATATTTCTTCTTCTGTTTTCCTTATCTATAACTTCACAGGATTTTTCACCTTCTTATTGTATGTTTGCAGTACCAAATTTTTTCTTAAAAATCTTCCTCTTTTCAGTCTCCATAATCCTCGAAACCCTCTGAAAGATATCTTACAAATATAGTCTTGAGTGTCTGACTTATTCATCTCACGTTTTCTCAGTCTTATCTAGCAGTGTCTTTTTTCATGTTCTTACTTACCACATTCCTACATTTTATGCTTTCAAAGCTTTTAACCCAAAATTTCAAAAGAAACAACTTTTAATTTGTCAGCTTATGAAAATCACTAAAATTTATAATTTCTCCAAGAATTTAATGCTCTTTTAATTGAGCTGACCTAATTATGACAAAAAACAAATGAGAAAAAACTTCTCTTTTTTAAGTGTCTTGAAGGCACTTCAGCATGAAGTTGGTATTTAACTAAGGTATTACTGATGAATTCAGGTATTTAAGCCCACCCTAACCATTCAGGAAGTTTTAGGAGCTTAACACCTAGGCTCAAGCTAGTTAATTCTCACAGAATTAATCCTTTTATGAAAGCCCTTTAGCTAACATTGTTTCAGTTTAGGGTTTTAAGGAACCTCTTTTGATTTAAATTAAATGAGTTCTTGAGTATTTAAAGTAGTTTATCTGTTATTTTTCTGCTTCTGGGAATTCCAAACTTGAGTCTCTTTAAATAACAGTTACTATAAATTACAGAAAAGATTTGATACATAGGCCAGGTTACTTACACCTCAAATTCTATCAGTATCAAATAGAAGGAAAATAAATTCACCCTGCCCCTTCCTACTATTAACTTGATCTTTATCCACAAAGACACAGCCTGATAATGTTGAGCAGTGCCCTCTACACCTGTGGAACCTTAGAAAAACCTTTCAGCAACACCATATGGGGACAACATGCAAATAAAGAATCTTTAACAATGCTAACAGGAACTGGGTGATTCATAAGCTAAAAGAAAATTCTTCTGAGCATCCCTGAGCTGAGCTAGATCTATAGAGTTGTTTAACTGACAACTAATAATAACATTTTATTCTTTTCCAAAGAAACAAGATGTGATAGTCATTATACAAGGAGAAGATCTGATACTGCTTATGTAGGACATTCTTAATTAGGTCCTGCACTGTGCATCTGCTTAGTTTAACATGGTGAAACTCAATTAAGCTGCTTTAACTCAGACAAGCCCTTGAACCAGTTGATGTCCTTAAAACAGCATACAATTTGCTCTAAAAGTTAAACTAGTTGTAAAGTAGTGATTCAACTTCTAAAATGTGTCTATTGACATTTGACATTGTTCTTCTGAATGAGAGTGACAAATATAGAATTATAATTTACCCACTCAGTTTAATGACTAAGCTAGTTTTACTTTTTTTTTCCCTTGTTGGTTTCTAATGGCCCTGCATAGCCAATTTGCTGATGTGAAACACAGCTGGAACCTCTCATGTTTTATGAATGGTAAAGCAAAACTCTGACCTCAGTTTAAACTGCAGGATTACTGACAGCAACAAGAAAAGTGGGAACATAATTTAAAGAAAAATGTTCTGAATTTGAAACAGAATGGTTAATTTGGCTTTTTATCTATTTCTGTCACATGGTTTTGCAGTTTTCCATGCAAAAGGAGGAATACCACAATTTATTTTGAATCAAGCTTCCCTTCTCCAAAAGAACACCCAGAAGAAAAGTTAAACTGTTGGAAGGGAACACAAGCTACTTTGAACAAAAACTGTGTGCATGCTTCTATAGCTAGTCATTAAACATAATACCAGTTGTTCTAGGTTAGTACAACAAACTGCATTGCAAAATAAGTCAGAACACAGCAGGACTTTCTCTTGGTTTTTCTGCAGGAAAAACAGTTTAAAAACTTCATAATATCAAGTGCTAATTCAAACAGCTTTGAGCTGAAAGTCAATGATATGCAGCAAAAATGCAAACCCAAAAATTCTGAATTAGGAAACACTTTTGGATAAGAGTCACTTGTGAGCAGGAAATGCTGTTTTAGGAGCTAAAAAATAGTACAGCTTATATTGAAAATTATTAGCTTCTTCTGAGGACCTAATAAAATCTGAGACCACAGGACTGAAAGATACAATTCAAAATACCCATGCACAAAATGATTGAAAATAATTTCTTCAGCCTTCTTTTTTGTTTTCCCTTTGATAACTCAGATTTTCTGGTTTACGTTTTTCTTTCAAATTTTATCACTTATAGACCTCAGGTGTGTTACTCACCTGTTAATACCTGAAGACTATGAAGCTTACACTCATTAAATAATAATTTCTGCTGTCTCTCTCTGTCTTCCTCTCCTGCTATCTTCTGAGCCTACTGAGAACCTTCGACCCAACTGTGGAGAGAGAGCAGCGGGAAGCGAAGTGAAGGGACGCACACAATTCTTCCAGTCCCCTTAAGAAATTCCTGCGACTGCCACAGCTCACATCAGCTGCATTCACAGCTGAACAAGTGCAGCAGCCAAGTCTCTAACAGGACTGTTTCTCTGGAGCTGCAGCACTGAGGACCAGTCACATCCAACCTGCCACGTTTACCAGGCTCATGAAGCGATAAGGCATCCCGGCAAACATCACACTCAGCACAGCTCTGTAGGAAACAATAGCAAGGCTTCTTAGCCATTCATTGTCACAATTCAGGTTCAAACTAGAAAGTTTCACTAATTTTCTGAGCTAAAAGCTAAAAATATCAGACAGAGTGTAGCTGGGCACTGGAACAGGCTCCCCAGGGGACTGATCATGACCAAGCTCGACAGACTGCAAGAAATTCTCTGAAAACACTTTCAGCACATGGTGTTATTTTTGGGGCTATCCTGAGCAGGGCCAGGAGGTGGATTTGGTGATCCTTGAGGGTCCCTTTCAACCCCAGGATATTTTATGATTCTATGGGCTGAGGAAATGCAGTATGAACAAGTAAAGCATGTTTTAATTAAGACCTACAGTGGTGACAGTTTTAAGTCACAGAACTTAGACAGGTTCTTGAGCTTTAAATAAATTTTTCATCTCATTTTGAGTTAGAACACGACACTGAGTGTACCTAATGTCTTACAAAATCTACCCACCTACAGCAAGTTCCAAATTTATAAGACTTCTTCAATTGTGAAAAAAATTCTTACTGAATATGCTGTATAGCTGCATACCATGTGCTCTGAGGGAAATTAATGAGTTTAGAAGGATATTTTTCCAGAAACAGAAATAGAAGGAAAGATGAAAGATTGCATTACAAGAGTCCAATAAAAATAAATCTTTTATTTGTATAATCTCTTTACTTTGTAGAAGGATCATGGGAGAGAAAAAAATATCCTCAGGACTTTACAGCATTCTTCATTAGTTTGCTTTAGTAATTAGTGACATCACAATGTTGACAAATTCCTTATACATAAAACTCCCATGTCTTCTTAATGCAAAAAGAAATTACAGACAGAGATATATCTTTATCATACTAATATCATATTAATAACATACTAATATCATACTAATAACATACTGTGTTCCTTGAAAAATAGGAGTGGAGAATGAATATTACCCTATTTTAAAACCTATAAGAAATTAGTGGAACTCTTATGGGTTGTACAGACTTGTGACTTTTACCTGGCATTTTTATCACCAACTTTACATGACAAAAGTGTCAAGTAAGATGTTTGTGTTTCATATAGTTGGAGTCAGTATGTAACTTGTGTGACTACACTAAGCCCAATAGTCAAATGACTGACCTGAGGAGAAAGACCCAAAATCACACTCAATGTGAGCCCTCAGTTCTTTTATCATAACATGCATCCTGTCCTGAGCTTTAGATTTTATTTTTAATAGCTCCAAGAAGTAAAGCTCTGAAAAGAGTCTCATTTTGAAGGCTTATCTCATATTCTGGGATGGTTAAAACCTCTTCAGGGAGGTTAAAGGGGGTTTAAGAGTCCTTTTTACAGATAAGAACGAAGACACAATATAACCTTCACTTTAGCTGCTATAGAGATGAAGAAATTGAGATTTTTGAGGTTTTTTGATCCCTTGGCAACACTTTGAAGAACACTGGATTATTAGACTGCTTCAAAGAGCTGCAAAAGGCTAATAAAGATAGATAAAGTTTAATTTATGCACACACATACATGCATACTTATATGTATACACATACATACACACATATACAGAAAGAGGATTGTAGGCAAAATATGGGAAAAAAGACTAATAAGTCTACTAAGGGCTAAATATACATATTTAGATCTATAAAATCAGCGTTTGCATCTCTACCTCTGGTTAGAAAGGTTTAGAGCAAGTAGGCAGCATACATTCTGTTTTATTAATTACCTGACTTTGCCGTTTTATCTTCTGTTTGCTCACATCAGTTTGTTAGATCCATCTACAAAATGTCAAGGCATTGAATCTCAGATCACAGAACCACAACAACATGAAATTCCTCCCAGCTGGAATAAAACATTTGAACTGCTTTACAGATGGTCAGTCAGGCCCCTATTAAAAGTTCTTGTGCTGGGGAGGAGGGAAATGATGTGACGAGAGTGAGAACCTCCAAGGGACATGAACAAAGATTTCAGAGAACAAGAAGTCAGCACTCTGTTTAACACATTGTTTTACTGTTGACAAATAAAAAGGTAAGCATCCACTGGACCTTGAAAAAAGGCCCATTATCTCCAGGATACTGGAGATATTTCTTTTTGTCCAGTATCTCCAAGACTCCAAAGGTCTTTTTAGACCAAAACTGACAGAAGCAGGGCAGCTCTCTTCCTCTTCTGGACAGATCTCTTGTTCAATATTTGTAACTGCACAAACTAATTTCCCCCCTTACTCACCCTTCCAAATGGCTTTTACAGGTGAATTACATGTTTTCCAGTATTTATTCCTTCTTTTTTCATGGGAAGAAAAGGATTGAAGATATTCATAATGGAATAGTCTGACAATGGAACATCTAAATATTCATAGATGATAAACAGAACTACTGTCTGATGAAATATAAGTGTAAATGTAATAAATGCCTGCCTCTGCAACAAAATGAGTTTAAAAGTAAAGCTCATTTTACTGAAAATTCCTTCAAAAGGGCAAAGAAAATAATGGAACTTGGCGAATGTCCAGCCTATATTGGACTTCTGTTATTAAAAAAATTACATATATTATAATGTAAATCACAAACTCAAATCTCAAATCATAAACCTCTTTTAAATAAAATTACATGTACGAAAGCAATTTAAAGCAGAGTTTGGCATATCTCTTGAAATCTTCAATATTTTAACTGTATTTTTCTTGAGCAAATACTGTGAACCACCTGTCTTGAACTTTTTCTCTTTTCAATATGTCATGCTACAACAAGGCTACTTTAGTAATCATTTTTACAATACAATAGAGTCTTCAGATTGTGTTTAAGATCAATAAAATTCTACATCCTTATAAAAAATTAAATAATCTTGCTTCTATAAAATTTGAGCATTTTTGCAGGCCTTTCCATACGTTTAAGTTCTTGATGGTCACAAAGGGACAATCTAGTAATCACAAAGCAAGAAATATTGTTTTTTATTTAGTTTAAGAAGGACCAGCTTAATGAAAGCCAAGAAGAGATTCAGACTGCTCTAAAGGGAAAAATTAGGAGAGCATTGAAAAGAGAATGTGTGGGTTTTTTGCTTTATCACACCAGAGCCAATTCTCAGTGTGAAGCCCTGAAAAGCAGTGGTTGTTGAACAACTGACTAGATGTGGTAGTTCAGACCAACTCCAGGGAAGCAGAAGCAATTACTTGTCTGACATAGGAGTTTTTATCAGAATTACTATTTAAATCTAGACATAATACTTAAAAGAAATAACAGTAAGAACAATCACAATGTTTTACCAGTTTTATGAGGCACATTTTCCAATGCATCTCACTTTAGACATTCTAATAGAGAAGAATTTTTACTTTTCCTCCCCTGCCCATAAAAGAATAGACACTTAATTTCTAGCATTTTCCTCTAGCAACACTAATTCAGAAATGCTTAAGAAGATGCACATTCCTAGATCACCACTCTGTGTGGTGTCACCTTCAAGATCTACCATAGTTTGGAAGGTCCCACCAGACCTTTCCAATTGCAGATTAAGCACAGCTATAGCAGAGAAAGGTAATAAATTTCCAGTCAGTCTTCAGTTGTCTAAAAACTCTCAAATGCATGAGTAGAAGGAGCAATTTTCCCAGGGGGAGTTTGAGCTTCTGTTGCTGTTCATAACCTTCTTTATCATGTCACATTAACTCCTCTGTGAGGGAACAGAATGAATGCTCTGCCTGTGGCATTACAGGCCCCATTTTGTTGTCAATGGTCAAGGACCTTAATACAGTCAAAATACACAAAAATACACTGTAGGATTAAAAAGAAGTTGAATTAATAAGTGAAGAGGCACTGCAGATGGTATGTGTGTGCATCATAATATGCATCATTTTAGAAATAGTGTTCTGTTTAAAAGGGTACAGTCCGGTTTTACTGCTTTCCCAGATGACAGAATTTCCTGCACACATTTTTTATATACAAAAGAGAAAATTATTGCATGGTAAATTCTCAAAAAACAGCCTACAAATTGAATTCTAGGGATGTAAGATTTGTCATCACAAATATCTACGTGATGTTTATATGTAATTATTGCTTGTTAACATCTTATAAATATTTAGTGACTTGATTTGCATGCTTCCATAGACATCCTGAAATGACCTGACTGTAAATCTGGAGGGAAGCTATAACATTTGTTTTCCCAAAATATAGATGAGTTTTCTTCTCTTCCATCTTTTCAACTTTTTGACAGCAAAGAATGCTTAAAAATATGGTTCTATTATTATCCACCAGCTCTATTAGTCTATCTCTTTGGAAAGTACTTTCACTCAGACTTGGTATAAATCAGGAAAAATTATTCTCTTCGATCAGAATAAAAAATTTTTCCCCCTTCAGTGAAAATTTGCATTAAAATTATTTAAAAAGCAACTGCATTGCCATCACTCAATTACTTTTGTCTCTATTTTGAAGATATTTGGAGGCAAGCATTATTTTATTAACATCTATCTATGCAGTTATTACATTTTAAATGATAATTTCTTGATCATATACCTATATATTTGTATGCATGGAATGGAGAAGTAATGATTAAAGAAAACAGACAAATTAGGATGGAGAAATAGCATTCTAGGAGCAAAAGTCTGTGTGTCTTCTAATGTGCCAACCTTGCTATAAATCTACACAGCAGCTGGACTGTAAATGGTGTACGGTCACACAGTTGACAAATTAGACCTGCCAACAGCTACAAAGAGAGGAAAATGGAGGGAACTTCACTGCAGAACAAAAAGGCAGGCTTTCTTCTTTGATTTCAATTTGCATAAAAATATAGCATGTTGTTTAAAACAATCACATGCAAATAAAGTACGTCAGAGAAAACAGTCCTCAGACAGGAGCCCTCAACACAACAGCCTGGTGAATGGAACACTGAATGAGCCCATGGACAAAGAGGTTACCACCAATCTCTCTTTCTTTTCCTCCAGTCCACTGAAGCAGAATAATACCTCATTGCCTGTACAGTCTTTCCTGTACATTCTAGGCCAGGAAAAACATATACTACCTGACAGAGCCTGAGATTCCCTGGTGCCAGCTTTCAATTTAATTATCCAGACAGAAAGGATTCTGAAAAGACTGATGTGTCAGTAGCTATAAAGATCATTAAATCCAATTCCTGTGGACAAAATCTTGAGTCATTTTCAAGAGGCTAAAATGGAATGGCTCCTGGCCTTTTATAAACTAGTTTTGAATCAATACCAAGGCTAACTCTGCTTATTGCATACAGAATATGCTTTCATAAAAATCTGGGTTGAGGAAATTTGGGCCCATGTGAAGAACAGGCTCCAGGGCTGTAGACTGCACACTGACAAGCTGTTCACCAGGTTTGCTCTATTTGCATCCCACGCTTAGATGAGCTCATTTGGTAGCAGAGCTCCCAGGTGTACATTACTTTGATTTCTGGACCCTGTGACTAACTCACATGCATCTACTAAAATAAATTAGTCTGATACCATTTCCTCACTTTAACATTTCCAAAACTAATGCAAATTCATTATTGATTAGGTCACAGTCATGAAGGAATTTTGAATCCTAATTCTAGTCTCATTCTGGGGTTTCTCCAGTACATGGCCCTTAAGACTATTAGTCACTCCTGATTTATACATAGACATATAAGAAGATTACTGATGCTGTGTTAAGAGCATATGGGAGCATTGGTCAGAAAAAAACTATTTTCATGCACTAAATTTAATTGAAAGCATCCAAGAACCTATTGGCTTTTAAGCATTGATTCATTTATATGCATCCAGAAGCCTGAGAATATATAGGTTTTTATTTAAGTGAAAAACTGAGTACCTCACAGCATCACAGAATTCAGTAGACCGTGTCTTTATTTCAAAGCTTTGAAATGCTTTAACTAAACACATCAATAGGGAAAGACAGTGTAAGGAAGAGTATGGACATGTTTTCTGAAACGTGAGAAAGAAGGCAGTCAGTTAAATTTTAAAGTTTTTACATCTTGTTATGCTCTGTTGCTGCAATTTCTTTTCAAACATTTTTTTAAAAAATGACCTTGAATATATTTGAATGCATAGCTTCCCATTTTCCCATCACAATTATCCTACCCAAGATTTCAGTTCTCAGATTGAAGAAGATTTAAATGCAGTTGTGGTCTAATTTGAATGAGAATCTCCAGAATTCCTGAGAAGATCCAGAGCTGAGTCAGTACAAAACAAGCAACAGTCACTATAACACAAGAAATAATCAGGATAATATAAGATGCACACATATTATTTGAGGCCATAAGTGGTAAGATTGCTTCAAGACCTCTCCTCTAAGAAGTGAATACAATAAAAGAAGGAATGAGCACAATCAGATCATATCATTTTTCTCCTTATCTTGTGAAATACGTCACTCCAGTAACTAACCATTAACATGAACTAAAACAGAGGTTTTACAGTCTTGGTGTGAAGTCTTGGTAGGTATTCTTAGTCTATAGTATCTTCACACTCAGTATGAGAAATTCTAATATGGGTTATTCTAGTAGAATAAGACAAATTTTAGAATTCTAATGTGCCCATAAAAGTAAGTAAAATAAATACTGATAATGATCATGGAGATATTTTTGTGATGTGTTTTTGTCCCAAACCTTTGTTTTATTATTCATGCAATGAAAGCATAAGAATATTTTTCTATTTTATAAAGACTATAAGAGGTTATAGAGATAGCATCTGAGCTACAGGATTTGGAAGTTTGCAGCCACATTCTGTTTTCACTTTGGACTAAGCCCCAAGTTCATCAACCTCTCAGCCGAACTGTGGTTTTGATAGAAAGGAAATGCAAATGTGTGCCTTGGATAGAAATCTCAGCACGTACATGCAGTTCCAGTTAAAGATGTTAAATAAAAAAATCATAAGCGTCTGGAGATACTGAAAAAGGAAGTTGGTATCATGTAAACCAAGTTCAAAGTATATTCTTTCGTATGGATGAAGAGCAACTTGAAGCAAGTGGAATTTCTCCAGAATTAAAAATGTGTGAGAGTACAGTTAGTCTTCCTTTGTTCTCTGTAGTGATTTGCCAAACTAAAAGCTATTAATATAACTTTCACTTTAAATGCAGACAGTTGAGTTTACAAAGTGTGCCAGTCTGTAAAGCACCATCACACATTAATAAAAATTAAGTGAAGAAAGAACTTCGTATATCTGGTCAAATGTCACTTCAATAATTTATTTATTTCATAAATTTAATAACTTTTAGGAAGTTTCTTGAGTAGATAGATACACTCAGTACTGGTTTCTTGAGGTCGGGATTGCAGGAACTTCAGACAGTATTTCATGTTCAGACTCAGGCGCTTATTATTTCTTGTCAGTGAAACAGTCTCATAACCATGAGTTTGGCAGCCTTTCATTATCAAGGCACAAAATGGCTAACTATCTCTTGTTACAAGGCCTTTTAAGACTAAAATATCCAATTAAGAAATTACACTGAGATTATTTTCCCTTTTAACATAATAACTGATCCCTCAAAGCCCGCAATGTCCAATTACAAAACATCACCCAAACCCATGAAGAAGAAGGAAGAAGAAGGTAAAGAAGAATAACCTGCCTCCACCCTAAAACTCCCATCTTGCTTCATATTTATTTCTACATTCTAAAGACCCAAACTCTAAGTGTTCCACCCTGTGATATTACACACTTCTAAATTACTACGCACCCATAATCCCAGTCCTATCAATCAATTTTGGAAGCCAGTTCCATGGCCCCAGGTCAAATGCACTGTTCTCTTGTGGGTCTGTGCCCTTAAGCACAGAAAGTTTAAAATTCTCAGCATCCAGGATTCCAGTAACTCAGTATTAAAAAATACAGGCCTTATTCACTGTTTGAATTTGGCACTAGCTTGTAGGTGTTGACTCTTTTATACCTTTCTCTTTTACATTTTTTTTCTATATTACTTTTATCCATAAATGGCTATTGGTGAAAAAAGGTCTTCATTCATTTCTATAAAAACAAAAAGAAAAAACTGGATGAGAAGTGCTCTTTCTTAATGACATTTTCACCAGGTTTGCTGACCTCTTAGGTGGGTTTGTTTCTACAACAGATTTTCTATTAATTTTAGTTCACAAATATTGTGTCCCTTTTATCTTTCAATTAAATGCAAATGTGCTGTGGGAAACAAGAAGTGAAAAAGAAATTTTCAGTGGTCCAGAAAATAATCTACATTATTATAGGCATATTCACAACATTTTCTCTCCTAGTTGGTGATTCTGTTTCACTGTAAAGGTGTCAATATGCCAGAACAATTTCACACCCTGTTCCAGAAGACAAACTCTTGCATTTCCTGTGTGTCTCTCCATTCTCGCATGAACTTCCTCCAGATGCTCCTGGTCCTCACCTCTCCCCATCAGAAGCTCATATCAATGAGTCCTCTTTGGATTTCTTTCAGACTGGTGGAAATAGGGTGATACACCTTGGCTTCGCTATGGAAAGGAAGATCCTAATACGCAGAATTTGAATATTACCATCTGCCTATCATCCTTCTATCTCATTTTTTTCTCAACTGATAAGTCTTTATGAAACTAAAATATGATACCAGGCTATTGTAAAAGTGACAGTTAAAGTCTATTTTGTGATATGGACTCTTGTACTGACCCCTCAGAGGCCTTCTCTCATCCAGGTTTCAGGAATATGTAACTTGCTTTACACTTACAATTGTAAAATAAAAGTTCATTTCCTACTTCATCTCGTTGAAAATTATCTTTTAGGTCTAGAGAATTTGCATTTCATTAAATTGGAATCTAGAATAAAAGTTTCAATAAATTGTCTTTCTTAAACCAAGATAAATGGGAAGATTAAGTAAATAGGAAGCTTCTAAAAATAAAAGGCAAAACTGAGGATATTTCCATTGCTGTAAAGTTTAGGAATGATTCTGTTATAAAGAGGAAAAGAATAGTGCAATCTCTTGATAAAACATAATTAAAAAGAGGTAAGGCTTCTGTCTCTGAAACATGGAAGAACTTGTGATATTACTTTTGTTATTTAGGTATTACTGATCCAATTTCTGAAACAAAATTCTGAATTGATGTAATGAGTGCTGCAGAATGAGTATTCATTCTGTATTATGTTCTCTTTCTTCCTACTGAAACAATTCTATATAGTGCCAAATTAAGACTTTTGGGCTACCTTACATAACCTGACTAGAATATTAGAGTTTCTCATGCAAGATAAAGCATGTAAATGTCTTTTGCTTTTTATCCACTAAATCTTTCTGCTTAAGTATAGATCTACTTGAATTTCAGCACACATCCCTTTTCCAAACATGGTGAAGACAAATCATGTCTATTTTTATTCCTTTTATGTTTTGGGTTAAGGTACCTATTTCTTCCATGATTTCCCCCTCTCCCCACACAGGTAAAATTTGGTGTGAGGCTCCAAATCCTGAGATGAGGCCAGTCTGAAGAAATCTTTAACTCTCCCTTTTTTTAGATGAATTGGAACAACTAAGAACAGCACTTTTTCATTTCTTTTCTCCTGAAAAGCGTTTTTTTTTGTTATCTGTGTCTATAACAAAAAGTACTTTCACACTGATCCATTTGATAAACCAAAGCAAAATGAAAGCTATTTAAGAACTATATAGATATATAAACTGGTTTGCCTGATAAGCTGTATCATTATAGCTGTGAAAACAGTACATTCATATTTTCTGTCTTGTAAATGACATCTCAGGTTTGAAGCTCACCATGTTATTTTAAAATGTACTAAGCTTTTGCTATTATTTCATATGAGTTACTTATCTGCTGCACCAATCTTATATAACATTGCTGTTTAATGAACAGAAAGAAATGCTCAAAAAGCACTGGGAGAACCAGCTTGCTAAACAAATGTGATTCAATTACAGTATCAGTAGCTATTTGTGATATGTTAAATAGAAACTGTTCTGGAAGAATCTCCATTTTAAGTCATTTTGAGATTACTGTACCTTCTCCAGTGAAAGTCTCATATTAACTATAATAGAGATAAATACAAGTTTTAACCAACTCATAAGTTACCAACAGCAAGGTTTTAATTTTTGTTCTAATTTTTTTTCTTAATGTATTAATTCCTTGCTCTTTTTCATAAATAAAAATTATAACATTTTAGAGACATAAGTCCTTCTAAAATTTTGGTTTTCTTAAAATATGAGTGCCTTCTTCACTGTAGTACAAATATTTCAGCATCTCAAGGGCTAATTTTGCTGTTTAATAAATGTATTGCCACACACTCCCAAATCAAAGGAATTCATCTAACTTACTCTGCCATTCAAGTTTGTCGTGAGGTCTGATGCATTTTACACAGATGGCAAATTACTCAATGATTCTGATTATGACAAACTCTTGCATCTAAAAAAGTAATTTTCTGCCTACAAATTTTCTGCTAATAACAAAAGTATTCATTTGAATAAGTTCAGTGAATGAGGAATGATCTTTTTCTTTTGCAGCATGAATGTTGCATCAGAATCAACAGGAAGTTCCTTCATGACTTTTGGCTTTTATATTGACTGTGTTCTTTTGATCCACCCCCTCCAAGAAGCTGAGGGAGTGGGTCATGAACTCCCCTGTACTGTTAGAACTTGCCATGTATTTTATAAACTATTTTCAGCAATACTTGTTTCTGTTACTAGTCTTTTATGTGGTTTTTTTTTCAATTAAGCCTTGCTGAAGATACTTGCCTTAATCTTTTTCTGTCTCCACAAAGCCATCTGAGAGCTGAAGGAAAAAATAGCTCATTCTGAGAAACACCTAGTTCTGGGTTTTTGCTTGCATTCTGCTTTCCTCTTACTGAGTTTCTTTCCATTAAAGCTATTCATCCTTTTTGTTTCTCTATAGGGGACATTTTGTTAGCATCTCCCCTTAAAAGTCCTTTATCAGATAGAAGGGGTCAAGTCACAAGGACAAATGGACCAACACATAACTCTAATTTGAGACCAGAGCTTTGCTGACCCTCGTTATTTTTCAGACATAAATGTTTTGCTTTCCTTCACTCTTTCATTCTCTTCTATCTGCCCCTTAGTGTCCAAAGGAGGATGTTCTCTTATCTGTCTCATTAATCATCTCTGACAGCTAGAAGCCTTATCCACAGCAATCTTTCTGTAGGATGCTACAAGCTGAGTTCACCTCACCGTCGAAGAGGACTGGGCCTTTGACACTGTGATCTGCAGGCACAGCCTGGGTGCACTGTTCAGCCTTTTCAGTGGTTTTTAAGGGGATTCTTCATCATACAGGGGCTTGTCAACCTACATTACTTAAGTGTGACAAGATGAAAGGACACCAGCCTTGAATATGATGGACAGGAACTTTCATGCTCTTGTGTGATGACACTGACTGATAAAACTGATATAATGAAAATTATCAAGTGTTGTCAAAGTAATTTAAAGACAATTTGTGTTTCACCTTTTAGTGCACTTGCATATTTTCTCATCTTACAACTAGGTAAACATGATGCAAAAAGAATGCTCACAGTTAAAGGTCAGGAGCTGTTTACACCGATCTCTTGCACAGGCACTAGAGAAAAGCAGCAGTGCTTACCCAGTCTACTAATCAGACTTTCTGGTGGGACTGGCAGGAATGGAGCTACAACAGAGGTAACTTTTAGACACCGTATTGTGATTTTTCATATCATGAAGAAAATTGCAAATTTATTATTAGTCCCAAGAGGCAGAGGAAGTTTAAGGATCACCTGGCTTTGGTAATCATGAGTCAATGCATCTCCTGGACATTATGAAAACTAAAAATTTTCATATTTGTGCAAATAATTTCTAATGGAAAATACCAATTCCTGCACCCAACATTCTATTACAATGTGCTGAATACAAGGTAGTTTTGTACACACCTCAATGTAATAGGATTGTATTGACAATATTCTTAAAAATATAAAGCAGCAAAATTTAGAGGGGTTTTTATTCTGTAAGTATAGATTCCATCAAGTATCTTTAGATTGATAAATTAGTAATTTTTTAAATGTAACTCATAATAATACTTCAGGATACACAAGGGAGTTGAAAATTAATAACAAATGGCAGCATTTACTGTGACTGAAAGATTGAATGTATTTTTGGTGTATCTTGAAAAAGACATCATTTTCATTTGCATACAAAAAAAATCTTCCATTAAAATTTTCCTTTCACTTTCCCTCAGGACCCTCATATAGTCAATAAAAAATTTCAAAAATTATTTTATTTAGAAAAAATTAAAGGCAGAAAAAAAGAGCACTGGTTATCAGTCATTTAATGATAACAAAAGACATAATCTTTGTGTAAACACTCATCCAAAACTGGCCTAAATATCTTCCCCTCTCAGGTCCTGAAATCTCAAATTAATATGACAAGTGGCCCACACTGAAAGCAAGCAAGAAGCCAACCAGACACAACAACAAAAACATGAGACTCTGTATTGGCAAAGGGAAGTAAGAGAAGGGACTGTAACTCACTGGGATATTAGGAGTGTTTATTTCTAAAATATATCATGTCGGAGCAGCCAGACAACCACATTTATCCCTTTGAAAGAAGAAAATACATAGGGCATAACAAAAAAATCTGACTCATTATGGACCTATCAAAATGTCATTTAGAGTTGCAACACAAATAAAAAATATGGCCTAAAAGTGAGAAGAACTCCTCATGGACCATATTAAATGCAAAAATAATGCTAAACAGTGATAGAGAATCTGAAAATCTGCTTTCCCACCAAGGATATGACAAAAGAAATATATACTCCCTAAACCCCATAACTCATCATTCAAAGAATTTCTGAAGTCTTTTGCAAAGTAGAAGATGCGTTGTCAGTTCCTTAAATATATTACAGAACTAGGCATCATTTTGGAAATATGCAGTCATTTCGAAATGTAGTGACCTATGGCATATTGAATCATGAACATTTTGGCCTTTGGTCTATTAAATAACGCATCCTCTGTGTAATGCTTTTGGACAGTGTCGCCAAAAACTCTGTATACAAGGGCATATGTTTAACACTGGAAAACAGAGACTTTTAAAATTTAGACTTAATATTATGGAATTTGCCAAATAATCAGGAAAATAATTGGGGTAAATATCATGTAACAGTAAAATAGCAAAGATTTTATTGCCTGTAATATTGATATATTACATTATAAACCTTTCACCTAATGTGTATTGAGCATAATAAGTGACAACAATATAGGATTCAGACTTCACTTTTGAACTCTTGCAATACGTGCCTGATCTACAGAGTCCAAAAGTCTTTGATTTTAGTAGGTCAAAGCTTTGTGTCCTGTTAATACTTTGACAAAGCACCTGTGCAGATTGTTGTCTGAACTATCCTTATAGAGGATAAATTCCTGTATAATATTAGCAGCCATTCCAAAATGCCCCAGTCTCCCACAAAATGCCCCAGGATCTGACAGAACATTTATATAATCTATCATCAAAACCCGATGACTGAGATATTGCCCAGAAAAATATTGTTTTTGTGGGACACATATCTGGTAATGCCTTAGCACAGCCTTGTGAGTATCATCACTCCCACACAGCCATGCTCCCAGTGACTGTGGCTCTCAGGAGTTCTTATAAGAAAAAAAATTACTCTCACAATCACTCTCAGCCTGGCCCCAGGCTTTATCCATTTCAGTTTCCTTAGTTTCTCATGTGAAGTTCTTCTATGGGAAAATCAATAGGAAGTCCAAAGATATGATGCAGTAGGATCAACAAATTTGGCCCTCTTTACCTGAAAAAACTGTGTGCCGTATTTCCTCTGTATAGCTGTGCAAATGGAACTGCAATCTGGTCTAACACTTGCAGGGGACTCATAAATGACTCAATAGAAATACATTTTTGTGCACTGTTTTTTCCTGCAGTAAACTGATTTTGTTCCTTTAAAGAGGTCAATGTAAAGTGTTTGCATTGCTGGATCTTAATATGTGCTTCTCCTAAGAGGATGAAAGAAGTAAAAAAGTGTCACCTGCATTGCAGACTTCAGTAAGATGTTATTTCAGTTGTTTTTTTTTTAAACAGGAGAGAGTTTTATTTCCCAGGAAATGGAGGCAGAAGTAAAATTCAATGATGTTAGGTTTAATGCATGAGTCATCTAAGCAAATTAACTATTTCTCCTGTATATAAAACATTACTCACTTCAAGCCATAAATATATAATTAAAAATATACCCGTCTACAAATAGAAATGCAAGCACATACTTAAAGTTTTCTCAGATAGCTACAATGTCTTACCTTCAGCACCTCAATAAGTCAGTCCAGTAATTTAAAAGTCTAGATTTTTTGTCTGAGTATTATAATTACTGTAAGGAAATCTATTCAGGGTGTTGCATGGCCAGTAGCTAACCATTAGTGTGAACAGCCCTAGTCATTTGTCAGAAAGCAAAGAAACCCCAGAGCACACCTGTGTTTCAGTACAAAAATGTAATCCTGCAGCAACAAAGCTAAGCCTCTATTATATTCAATGAGTTTTGAAACCACAAAAAGGGGCTAGAATACTCAAGCCTCTGCCTTTTCAAGAACCATGCAACCACACTGCATCAATGCCTATCTGTCAACTATGGAGTTTTAAAATTAAATTCCCCTGGGGTAGAGTGCCCTGCAGCCATGGGGCATGACATTGTCCAGGCAAAGAGCCTGAGCCAAACTCAGGACCAGGTAAGCCAGGTGTGAGCAGAGTGGCACTGTGCATTGAGGAAATCATGTTTCTTCATCCCAAAGTCTCTGCACTGCCCCCTGTTTTCAAGCAGTGAACGTGAAGGGTGGGACAGGAGTCAGCATCTTTCTCGGCTGCCCCATCTCTCCCTTGGCCAGCAGAGGTGCCAGACATACTGACAGGGCACACTGCACCATACCAAAAGGTTAATGATTCCTCCTCATGTTCCCTGAGCAGCTCAGGGTGATGTTATCATCTTCCAAAAGCAGCAACTCCCAGAGGCTCCACAAGGCAAGCAGAGATCTGCATGACCCTGACTGGATCCATCCAAGAGTCTGGCTCCCCAACAGCCTAGAAAGTGACCTCCAGAAAGTGACATTAGCACTTCACTTCAGAGAAAGTAACAGATTTGTGTAATTCAAAATGAGGTGAGAAATTCCCACAAAAGAGGGTTTCATTCCAAAAAGCACTAGTAACCCGTGTTCTCTCAAAGCCAATCCACACCAGTAAATTATGTCTGACTCTTGTTAAAGAAACAAGATTTCTGAACAGCTTGATTGCTATTATGAACCTTGCAGTGGGAGTTTGGCTTTTAGCATATGTGAAAGTATGGTGTGCTCTGCTTCATGTATATAAACAATTTCCCCATAGTAACATAGTAAACATTGTAAAGAATAGATATGGCCATGAAGCCCAAACACCTCCTTTCAGTGCCTAGCACTTTCAAATGATTCTCCTTGTTGATTGAGTTTTGAAACAAACAAACAAACAAACAAATAAAAAAAATCTTTCAATAAATCTTAAAAAAAATCTTTCAATGTTACTAAATTTATTGTGATTTTAGAAAACAAGGATATATTTGGGATAAAAAAGGGGAAGACAAGAAAACATAAGGCAGATTTCTAATGTTGTTGTGACTTAAGCAACAGACCAACTGCAGAGAAGAGGAATAAACAGCCCATGCTGTAGGATCCAGCACATTTAGAGAGTCTGGGTATGTAAGTGGTACAGAAGGCCTTTTATGCTGGGAAAGAGGCAAACCCATGTGCATGGTATGCTGCTGGCTCTGCAACACGAACAGAGAGTACTGTACAGGGTCCTGAAGGAAGCTGCACTTGTTTCCTAAAAGTATTTAGAATCTCAGAATTTTTAAAAAATGCAGGACACTCTGATATAGATAATGTTCATTAAAAAAAAGAAACCAAAAACCAAAAAAAAAAAAAAAAAATCAACCAAACAAAGAAACAAAACCAAACCCCAAATGAGATTCTTTTAAGCACTTTTTGTGCCACCCTACATATTTCAGAAGTATTGGAACACTGTCTTAAAGGTCAAGAGTCCTGTTCTGCTTTACTGGAGTGCCCTCACAAAAGGGCAAGGAGAGTGATCTCAGTGGCATTGTCAAAGGGGGCAGGAGCAGATCACAGTTTAAGGCTCTCAGGACAAGAATGCACCTCCAAGACTGCACATAATTTTGAAGTGAGGTAGGAAGATCTTTCTTTAATAATCTAATAGGCATCTATTCAACTTGTGAATATATATTCAATCTCTTCTGTTTACAAGATGTTCTGTGATAAAACCCAAAACCAGAAAACTTCTGTGAATTTCATAATTGCAACCAAAAAAAAAAAAAAAAAAAAAAAGAAAAAGGAAAAGGAAAAGGTTTTTTCATCTCAGAGCAAAAAATTGCTCTAAGATAATGGAAACCTTTACACTCTTGACACAGAGGCCTTCTGGGCCTTGCCAGCTGCCTACAAACCCCTCTTCAAAAAGGCTGCTTACAAAGGATTGGGACTTAAACATTGTGAAAACAAGATACCATTATTCTTTGACTTGTAAAATCAATCATTCACTGTTAAATATTGTGGCCTCTCTATTACCTTTCCCTCTTCCATGACTTTTATTTACCACACAAGCTTCTTTTCTTTTCCTTTATTTTCTTTTTTTTTTTTTTTTTTTGTTCTTCTATAGGCTCAAACAGCTGTAAAGGATTTAAACATGTCACCTAATCCACCCTGTCTGGGCAGTGTCAATGAGCCCATCCCTGTGGGCCACATTTTCTTCTTTTAACTACTTCTTTTACAATTTGTTTTGTCCTCCTCTAGATTGACCAGTAAATTTTACAGCTTTCTAAAACTTAATAAAGCTTTTCAATCACTTGTCTACATATTGAAAAAAAAAAACCAAAACAAACACGAAACAGTTAGATTGTCAGAAATTCAGCATCTAAAGATTCACATGGCTTGTATTTTATCAAACCAATCAAAAAAACCCCTCTGAAATAGGAATTAATGCATTTCATGCATTTTCCACACATCTTTCCTGTAACACAGATATTCATTAGTGTGGATCTACCTGGTTTCTAAGGAAATATTCTACAGATCTTGCATAGAAAGACTTTGAATGTGTTATGCTGCCCCAGTATCTTCAAGCAGTAGAATAACAAATGATTTATGGACTGAGAGAGTTTGAAGGGCTTCCACAGAAAACAGAAAGGAATAAATAATGACAGAAAATGTTGACAGTGATGTATCAGTCAAGGCATTTTTCTTCTCAGCAGACAAGGAACAACCATTTTTTTTGTAAATAGGAATTTCATCATGTCTCTGGTCAGCCTGGTGATATCACCCTAGCCTTGATGAAAATTCCAGAACAAGCCTGAAGAATAAGTATCAGACACTAAATCAAGGCCCTTTTGTGACTATATTGTAAGGCAGTAAAGTATAATTAGAGCAGAATTTCTGATTTTCTTTTCATATTTCTAGGTCTTTGAAACAGAATAATTTAGATTTGTTGGGGTTTTTTTTGTTGTTTATTTTTGGTTTTTTTAATCTATCTGTACAATATTTGAATGTTTCCAGCAACTGTAAATCAGACAAAAATGAATATTTTTTCTATATTTTGTGGAAGATCCAACTTTTCAAAATTTTATATAAGTACAGGAAAATTCAGAAAACTCACTTTAAACTTTACTCAGACATTTTTCTTTTCTAAAAAAACCCCACTTGTGCGAACTCCTGTCCACATGCTTAAAATCTTGATGTATGCATAAGCTTTATGATGGATTAAGGCTGTGATTAATTAGAGCTGCAGGTTTAGCTAATCATCTCAAAATTTAATTTTCTTCAAAATCCCTCAAACTTTAATATTAATATTGGAAAGAAAAGTAGAAACAGCGTCTTTTCATTCATTTCCCAGTCAGCGAGAATGAGGGCCTTTTATCAGCACTTTTCAGGCAGGGAAAATTGATGAAATGGAGAAAGTTTGGAGCAATTAAAAAAGAAAGACAGATTTTTTTTTTAGACAAGTCCACAGAGATTATGTTAGGCCAAGATGCAAAGAGGCAGATAAATTGGGTTGTCTGTGGCCATTGGGGTTCTCGGGGCTATGCCTTGTTCTGCACTCATGTGAGCAGCAACACTCCCTCTAATCTGCCTGTGGTCAGCCTTAGCCTCAATGGTCAGGTGAACAAGGTTCTTGAAACAGGATTTTGAACAGTTCAGCTCCTCAGAATAAAACAAAAAGTAATTTCTCTAGAAATTACATTCATTCAACATCTACAAGAGTTTGAAAGCAGTGCGGAGCTTCCTTATGTGTTTTTTACATCACATGTTAGATATGCATTAAAATGATAACATGAATTCTGATAGGTCAGTGATCATTACAATAGTGGAATATTATGCAAAGTCACATTTCTTTTTTAAAAAAGACAAAAAAGTTGCATAAACATTAAATCCAATTTTGCATTGGATTTAATGAAAGTTTTCATTGTATAGAATTAAAATGTACTAATTTGTTCTAATTATGAAGACTATTTGTACAAATCAAAAATTGTGTGAGCTTTCCAGCTAACATGAAAAATAAATGAAAGCAGATTTAGTGACAATCTAACATAGTAATATTAAAGATTAGTAGGATAAACTAGAACTGACTATTTTTTCAATCTAATAAGGTAGTTGTAAGATCAAAGTAGTCCTAGAGAGAAATATTTTTGACCTAAAATTTTAATTCATTTTGATTAGTTCAGAAGAAAATCTTTGGTTTTTTGATATGCAGAAAATGACAACAGAGAATGTACTGGCACTAAAGAAAAAAAACAAACCCATTCAATTTCTGCTGCATTCTTTACTTTCTGAACCCAACGTGACTATAATTTAGATGTCAAGCAAAATTTTGTTAGAAACATTTTCCTTATCCTTGTTTTTTCACATCTCAACATTGGCATGTTTTTACAGTTCAGTTGGAAAGAAACAAGAGATTTGAACTAAGGGACTCGGGTTTGAAATGACAGTAACAAAAGGAAAAGTCTAAGCAGCATTTTTCTGCACCATAGTTATCTGTAAGTATCTTGCAGAAATATATATTTTATGGACAAAGGGCAAGTTCAGAATGACCAATAATTACATCCTGGGTCCTTGAATGAGAGGAAAAACATGATCTAAATACTTACTTTGACCCTATAGCAAAGGCAAGGGGTTTTATTCTCCCCTTTCCTCCCCATCCCAGAGCTATGTAGCAGAAAGCACACAGGGCTTGGCAGTGGCTCAATACAACATATTGTTTCCCATCCCACCTCCAAGCTGCATTTGAAGGAAGATTTTCTGTTTAAGACATACATAGGGTAGCTGTGAGGAAAGATTCATCTTAAATCTGTAAAATCAGAGAAAGTCTGACTTATGTCCTATAGCTTGTTTTACCCATTTCAATATCAATAGTTAAAGTTTTAATACCTAAAAGGTTTGTGTTCTATATCAATTCTTACCATTTTTTCTAAATCCCTGATACGACATAGTGACCATGAATTGCACATTTTGTGATGAAGATGCTTTAGAAAGTATTTCTTTTTTCAGTTGCTATGATCACAGAATCACAGAATTATTCTGGCTGGAAGGAAGCTCCAGAGGTGAAGGTCACCCAGTCCAACCCCCCTGCCAAGGCAGGGTCAGCTGGAGCAGGTGACACAGGAACATCCAGGTGGGTTTTGAATGTCTGCAGAGAAGGAGGCTCCATAACCTCCCTGGGCAGCTCTTCCAGTGCTCTGCCATCCTCAGTGGAAAGAAGTTTTTCCTCATCTTGAGGTGGAACTTCTTTTGGTTTAGTTCACGGCCATTACTCCTTCACTTCCTGCTGTTATTAAGGGAAATTTATTCTTTATCCTTCTATTTTGTCTTTCTTTCTAATGAAAAATAGTACCCTCCCAAAGTTTATTTAATATCTTCTTTTCCTCCTGATAATTGTATTCTGAATCTCTGATTCTTCTACACATATCTAAAGATCTAATAACTGCAAAACATTTGAAGTGTGGATTATGAGGACTATTGATTTATTGGTTATTAACTCCACAACCCCAGATGATCTTTATGTCACTCATGTAGTCTATCTTGGGAATGACTGTAACATTAATTAATCTATTTTAGCCTCATGGTGGTTCTTTCCCTATCACCTCACTAGATCCTATATGACAGGGGAATTTTCTGTGTTTGCTTCACAGATTGTACATTTTCAAAAAAACTATTACCATGGAACAGAAACATTTTAAGTATACTTTTACTAGGAGGAAGCTGAAATGACAGGAAGAGTAGATTTGCACTGAAACATCATATCTGAAAGACACCATAGGTATTTGGAGCTACATAGAAGTTGATGATATAGAGATAAGTATTGGAGATGAAAATGAAAGTTTTAAGTGAAATATTTGAAATCTATTTTTTTGTTTGATTGTTGCTATTTTTATAACTTGAAAAGAGAAATCTTTAAATTCTAATATAAAATTGTGCAATGTTCCTGTACACTTTTCATCTGTCAGAAGTGATGTTTTCCCTCAGCATTGCCGATGATTTCATAATTCCAAGTCCTTTCACTGGAGGGTCTGTGCATTAAAGATACATTTTGGAGGGTGTGGATACAACTGTGACTCAGACAAGACCTGAGGAGGAGGTATAAAGGAAACTGCTGCTCCAAGAGATGTTCTGAGCTGTCACCCTTCTTAGACAAGTCTGTAGGCCATGATTCTTCCATTTTTTGCCAGATTTAAATTATGATGGGCAAATTTGGATTCATCTCTTTGAAACATGTATAAAGTTGGTTAAAGCCAACCTCTCTCTGTGTGAACACTCTAAAGTGGACCTCTTAGGGCACATGCCTGAGATGCACAGCTCAACTTGCAATCTAGACCTTTGAATGCATCAGAAATAGTGAGCCAAAGCAGAGACAAAACTTTGCTTCTAGTTTTTTCAATCAGCCTCTTTCAGTGGCTTAATACATAGGCTTTTGCACATATTTTAACTTTCTGCAATTTACTTTCCTTATCTGCAACACAGAGGTAGCAGCAGATGTATCACAATCTGAATGCAAAACAAATTCTTCTGAAAAACTTTTTGAGATTCTAAGGTAGAAGGCATATTGTAAATGCTAATACATCTTTTTGTCACTATGAAATTACCTTAATAGAGCAGAATTTTCTTAATTGCAATATTCCCCTGTGGAATCAGGAATGTGCCATTTGACCAGTTGTCCTAATTATTTGAGATCCTGAGAAATACATCACACTGGGAGATTTTTTAAATTACTGCAGAAACAGGCTTAGGTGTACAGGTCCCTATGTACATACTTGATAACACTATTAAAAAATCACATCCAAAAATGACGTTAGAAACAGTAATGCATTATGGAACCCTAAATATGTTATTCAATTATCTTCTTGACAGGGTGAGAAAAAGCTGAAGTAAGAGGACAGCAAAGCAGGTGTCTGTGTAGAAAGTTGTTCCTGTTAACCTCAATGAATTACATTTTGCCAGGCCAACTGTTCTGCCATTTAAGCAGACCAACCACCACCTTCATCCATCGCTTTTAATTAAAATACCCACTGCACTGTTACTTCATTTTGCCACTTCACTTTCACTTATTTCTTCAAAGTGTTTTGCCTGGACTAGGAGTTTTCTCATTTAGATATCTTTAAAGCATTGGCCATTGCAAACCCCTGATACATTATGTATAAGCAGCTGTAACACAAATAAAAACAATTCTGGAGTATCTTAATCTCTTCTAAATAGTTCCTTTTATGAGAGTATTGCATCACCTTAATTATTTTATACCAAAGGACCCAGATATTACTCTAAATAAAAATAATATAATTTTGTATTATTACCAACTTGCTTCTACTATACTGGTAGCAGTCCCGATGGCTCTTTCATCTCTCTCTCCCCACTTACTCCCTTCATTACTACTACTACTACTACTACTAGTACTACTAATATCATTATTACTACTACTACTAATAATAATCATAATATCATAATTTCTACTACTACTACTATTTTAAAGCAGTAAAGTAATTTTAAAGCAAGGAAACTCATTTGTGTGTCATATCCTAAATTAGACATGTCATATCCTAAATTTCCTAAATTCCACTTGGCATGACCTAACCCCTTCATAGCAGGTTGAATAAATGATCCTCTACTAGTTGCAGACAGCAGTATAATCCAGAAGTGAAGGCCTGGATTCGACTGCTATAAATATTTCAAAAGTTACAGTTAGATAAAAATGACATTTCACTAAGAATTAGTAAGCATCTGTGTTAACAATAAAAGCAAGTTAAAAACCACACAAGTTACAGACAGTATCACAAACTCCTTCCATCCTGCTTTACACATGAAAGGATGGGTATCAAAGAAAGCAGGGAAGGGGTCATCTAGGAATGAGTCTTCATACTGCTGCTCAGTGATGGGGCTTCTCCTTCCAAACACAGGACATGGTGCTATTAATTCTTATTTCTCCTTAAAGAGTCATAATGCAGTCTTGGTCACAAATTTGCATAATGTGTTATGGTATCTGCTCTCACAGATTAAAAAAGGAATACCATTATGATAACTATAAAAAAAAGAAAAAAGAAAACAAAAAAACAAAAAAGTGGCAATCACATATGTCCATGAGCTCCACACTCTAATTCTTTAAGCTCCCAGTTTACAGAGGACCAACCCAGAGGCCTGAGGTCAACATAAAGCACAATAAAATATTCAAGAGTCACACTTGTCCCTGTGATGAGAAGAAAAAAACCCTGGCAGCGTCCTAAGCCAGCAGTTTCCTGAAAGGGGAAAACTTTCCCCAGACAGTTTGATTTCTGCTGTGTCAGGGGAAGCTCAAAATGAACATTAGGAAAAAGTTTTCCACTGGAACAGACTCCCCAGGGAAGTGGTCATGTCACCAAGCCTCTTGCAGTTCAAGGAATGTCTACACAATGCACTTTGTCATATGGTTTAGTTTTAAGTAGTCCTGCAATGACTACTTGATGATCTTCATGGGTTCCTTTTACCTTGAGATATTCTAAGTTTCTATAAATTCATGTGATTTCAGTCACACCTCAGTGTGAAATTACACCCTTTTTCCTGGCTTTAAAAATGCATTACTTTTGAGCCCATAGGTATAAAATGAGCTTTTTATGTGTTGGCAGTTTTTTGAGAACAAGAATGTCTAATGCCTGCAAAGAAAATTTTAAGTTCCCTTCCATCAGATGTATGCTGTTTCTTACCAGCCACACAAAGCAGGCAAGCCCAGTGCCAGCATATCTCTGGCAATTGGAAATACAGATTTTAATGCTAGTTAGTTAGAAAAAAGACAAATAACTTCTGATGTGCATAGAAAGTTTGTCATTATCACTTCAATCTAAAAATATACAAAAATTATGAACATAAGCAAGCCTAAAAAATCACCTGTTGTCTGTAGAATACAAGAACAAGAATCCCTGAAGCTACGTACAAGCCACTTGTGCATATCTAGCTGAAGACCTTTTCTTCCTCTGCATATCATTTATTACATTCTTTTTCTTCTGGTAATTTTGAATTTTAGCTCAATTCCTCTCTGTTTGCCTAAAGCTTACATTAAGGATTAAGTAGATCTTCCAAAATGTTGCACAAAATTATTGCTTTTCATTAGGAAGTATCTTGTGAATTAGCTAGTTATATTCCTTCAATTCCAAACATTAGCTAAAATATGCAACTAGTTAGTTAATTCTAATCTACTATTTCACACAGTTATTGAATTATTCATAGGTTCATGCAGCTGCTGGAGTACTGCAAAAGCTTAAATTTAGCACTCAGATGGCACACGTGGCAACTTGGCAATTATTATTTTTTGGAATATGGCTTTAATTTAAATTCATATGTGATTGATGTGATATGACATGCTGAGAGTACAACAGATAGTTTAATCAACAAATGGTCCTTATGAATAATGTTGATGGCAAAAGTTCTATTCAATTTCATGTCACTTTCTTTATCCTTAAAATGAATTTCAGTTCTTGTTTAGCTCTTGATATTCAATGTGTTTTGTTTCATTAGAAATACTGAAGGGGGATGGACAGAAATGCAAATAGGAAATAGATTATGATAATATTTAAGATTTTCTGTGAGTTTCATTTCCATTTCTACCTATTTATCTTCACTGCCTTGGACTTGGTCCAACATTTTCTACCAATACTAGTAAAGTTTTAGATCAGAATAATGATCTACCAATATATATAAAAAAAATACAGAACAGTGTTGCCCTAATTGGCATGAATGTTTTTTATTTATAAGAAGAAATTCTAATGACAGTAAATAAAGTTTCTTAATTCATAATGATTGAAATATTATGAAGAGAAAGAGCAATAATTGTAATGACACTTGAGAGAGCTTTCCTTTAAAGATACTATGGCAGCAAGAAAGAAATTTGTAATAAGCTAGATACTTCCACGGCAGCATGGAAGTGTCAAATATCTTTCAAAATAAATTTTATAAAGTTTTGTTTTGTAACAACTGAAATTCAAGTAGCCATTATTTGGAAAAGTAAAGGAGAAAAAAAAAGGCAGGATTATTGGTATTAGCTTGGTCTAGAAAAGGTAGATGTATGATCTCACATATGCAGGATGCTGGAGATGCAAAATGTTGCCTCCAGCATAAATGTTACGCTGCCATTCATAACTCAGTAAATAACTGTCAATCCTCAGAAACGTGGCTCCAAAAATGAAGATGAATTCAGGAAGAAATATCACAGAAAGTGATTTCCAAGCACTGTTACCATGGTTTTGCTCGCTGCTCCTGGGTAAAGACATTGGGGTTCACTTTGCCCCTTGGATCACACCCTGACCAATGCCCATTCCTCCTGAACCTTTTCCCAGTGGGAAGGCAGCTTCCCACAAGCACACACCTGTACATCCTCTCAAACACTGCTGCAGGCAGCAGCTTGCAGGCCTGCTTGCTGATGGTGCTGGATGCACTTCCAATATCTTTATTTCTGTTATCCCACTCTTACCCCCCTCCCATCATGCACTTGTAGGGGGAGAGAATATAAGACAATAAAGGTAGTATAGAAAGTAATCTTACCCCTAAGAAGCTGCAGCTGGGCTAATTATTAAAGATTAGGAGCAGGCCTGACTTTAACAGGCCACGGTTGTAGCCAATGAGAAGAAGAGTGCTATATAAGAGTGGGGTGGCTGGGTGAGGGGGAACTGGAGTCAGTTGGCTGCTATTAGAAGAAAGAGTCAATGCTTAGAGGAGATGCCTATGAGAAACATCAAGGAGGTATGAAACTCTTGCAATAAGGAAACAACAATATGGAACCCTTGCAATACAATGGCAACGTGCACTAAGGCATGTGACCTGCCTCTTTCTCCAAGGATGAGGTCTAGGATCCAAATCTGTCTTTGTTTTGTTGCTTTATGCTCCAAGTGTCCTATTAAAAGCCATCTTATGTTTCCAGCATTAATGGAGAATAACACAGATCACTTTCTGAGTTATGATAGATAAAAGGAAGTAAAGGGATTTAAGGACATTACAGTGAAGATAAAATCATTGCTGAGGGTAGATAAAGGCTGACAGCCTTTTAGGTTGTTTCTTTCATTAAATGTCTAGGAAAATATTTTCAGTTAGTCATCTCATTGTTTTGCTCCTCCATAAAATTTCAGTTCTAGGAAGATTCTACTCAAATCATGACTGGGAAAAATATTCCGTGATCTTCCATATAACTAAATTTAATGAATATAGAACCTAACCTTTCACAAACCCATCTTTCTTTCCTTGCTCCAGGTCATCTAGTATTTGTTCCTTTGGATCAAGCACTTAAAGCATGGATGCTCGTCTTATATGCCTTAGAAAAAAGTTCCTATTTGAGACATTGAAAAAAATGCATGCTGTTTAAATTGACTTGTTGGAAATTCACATATGAATAGACTAAATTAATGTGCCACATGGGGAGTACCTCTGAGACTCAGAAATTCCCCAAGTACACGAGCAGATGGCACAAGGGCTACATGCTCTGCTGAAAAACATTAAGGTGTATCTGTTATGTTCAAAATATTTATTTCAACAAAAAGAAAAAATCCCCACCTTTTAATACAGTATCATGAATTTATTTAGCTGTGTGATAGAAATTAAAAGAAAAAAAAAACAGAGAAAAGTATTTTAGAGGAAAATCTCAAAAATAATACTGTTACAATTGTTATGCAGAGACTTCTTGGATTTTGCACTCTTTTCTGTGGAGTTATTCTTCCCTCTCTATTGCTTCTATAGGTCTTAGAGTCTGCAGCATCACAGCAGGAGTGGAACACTGTAGCATGGCATCAGCAGTCCATGTCCTTCTCTCAGATGCATCGTGTTGATGTCAACAGCTTCTTGCTCCTCATTTCACGTCAAATGTATTTTTCTAACAGTTTTCCCGCCTCTTTTGGTTGCAGGATTTTATTGCTTGTTTATGTTTTGGGTTTTTAATTGTTTTTTTTAATATTTTTTGTTTGCTTTTGTTTTTCTTGTTGTTGTATTTTGGGGTTTGCGTTGTTTTATTTTTGGGGCTTTTTTTTGTTTTGGTTTGATTTTGTTGGGTTTTTGTGGTGGTTTATTTGTTCCTAATATATCCTAATTTCCTATATGTCAAACATCTTTCTTATCTGGTATACTTGCTCTCCGTTGTCCTGTTACTTCTAAAAAACTGGTTTTACACAGGTGTGGAGGCAATATTTCTCTATCAATAAATAAGTGACCACTCGTGAGTTTTTTATAGCCCTCAAAGTCCTCATATAACCAGGCGCCACCTCTGTCACCATCCCATCCATGTATGCCCTCTACACTGCATGATCTTCCCCCACATTCCCAGGGGGCTCTGCTTCACTCCCAGTCTTTTATTCCATTACATTCTGCATCGTTATCCTAAATAGCTCATTCTACACAAAAAAAAAAAAAAAAAATTACTTAGTAGTACTATCTATACAAAAATTGTACTACTTGGTTGCAAAAGGCTCAGCAAAAGTAAAACAAATTAGGAAATAGCCATTAGAAAATAGGTCATTAGAATATTGCTTTTACAGCTGAACATTGTGAAGCATAGCTCTGAGCACGCCAACAGAAATCCTGACAAAGCCTAAAAAGTCCTGAGGATTTGCAGAGCTACTGTGAAGCCTGAAATCTGTCACTAGCAAGGTCAATAATGTATTTATTGGGTTACAGGGCTTAACGCTTAGATTGTCTCATAAATCTGCAGAATAGCAAGACTTGCCTAGAACATATGATGGATTTTTGCAGAATAATATAAATATATATTAATTAATTTGACAATGCAATGGAATAATACGCAGCAAAGTTACTGGAGGTTTACAATTGATGATAAGCTACTGAAGGAAGAGAGACAACTGAATGGCTCATCTAAAATATAAACTGAATAACAATAAATGGATATTTTTTCTACAGAAGATGATTTTGATTAAGGGCCAGGCTTTGCACAAGTTACATGTGCACAGTTGCTACTGATGCCAATTGTAGTTCGGTGGTGTCTATCTGGGTAAAGGATCTGTTTATGAACAGGGATGGAAATTGTATTATTATTTGCTTTCAAGAAATAATAGGACTCTGGAACCTCAGATTTTTCATATATATATATATATATAAGAAAATAAAATTCTTGATAGGGCTGAAAATCAATTGGAATGGATTCTATCACTTCTGTGTAGTAGTACCTACTTGTCTATGTGATAAACAAGCTTCTTGATTCAGCAGAATTATATCCTATATAAGAAGTATTTAACATAATAGAGAGAAAAAAAAAAAGTGTCTTACAATCTATAAACATTTCCCAAAGTTCAAGATAAAATATTCTACAGAAAAAGCAGAATACTTTAGGAGAACTCTTTTTTGCAACTCTTTTTGTGAATGACATTCTTTTTATAAATGCAAGTTCTATTATTTAAATTGATGAAGGTTGCATTCTCATCAATTTAAAGAATTTCAGACTTGAAACAAAATCACTTTGCCACCCTCATTATGAAAAACTGCCAACACATATGTGAGATTTATATGGAAAAACTATTAATCAGAAACTCAGATGACTACAAAGACAAGCACACAAATAACTCAAAAGATCTTTCAATTAAATCCACATGAAGTTTTTGTGACTTGCATTCTTGGAGTCTAAATAATACCACATATCTGTGCCTTTCTTTCAAGATCTGCTTCCTTTCTCTTTCATATGTTCCAAAACTCTGAACTTTTCAAATTTCACCTGAAAATTCATCCACTCATGCAATTTCATAGGAATAGACACAGTCTAATGTATAGACTATATATTATGTTCTTGTAAAGTTAACTCCCAATGTCAGCAGCACAAGAATACCTATTTGTACGTACTATTGTAGTGCATTGTAGTAAAATCAGTTTAGTAAAAAACAATCAAATACTCATTTTTTAAATATAGAAAATATTTAAAACTTCATGCATCACCACCTAAATCATTTGAATCTAAATATTTTAGAAAACAACACCATGATTTTCCTGATTGTACAAGCTTTAGGCAAAAAAGTAATTTATTTCAGTCAGTGAACATGAGGTTGCCCACAGAAAAACTATATAGTCAGTGGACTGCTTCTGAAATTCTCCTTAATTTTAATTTGTCCTCTTACTCTGCTGAGATAGCTAAAAGTAAGAAGTTTTAAGAGTGTTAAAGCATAATTTGTGCTTTATTACCTTTCTAAGATATACCTACACTGCTTTTACATGCACTTTTGACATAGAAGCATGGGGTCCCAAACTTCCTGTAAATATTCCAATAATATTGAGAAAGTAAATGTGGAAAGGTAGAGTGTGAGGTTCAGGTGAACACATTGTCCTTATTCCTCTTCTGTGTAATAAATATTAAGTATCTAATAATTTTTGTGCTCATCATTAAAAAAATAGATATATATTTTTAATTTCTTCTAAAGGTGGTTATGAGAATGAGAAAGACCTCTGTATTCTTGGTGTAGAAAAGTGCAGCATTGTCACATGAAAACAGGCAGGCTGCTGCCCTCTCCCTTCAGTTTCATAGGACTATGACAGAAGTGAATGCAGAACTGTTTTCTGCTTTTTGCGTGGCTCTTTGTTGCAATCTCAAGTTATTTTTACCTTCTGTCTTTCTGAGTGGGAATTTATTTTAACAGTGGTGTCAAATTGGTAGAAATGAAGTAGGACTTCGGTGCTGATACCAGTGAAGACAGAAGGAGCAACAGGATTTCAATAGCAGCACTGAGTTATTGCAGCAGCTCAGTTTGTGCAGCCAAGTTCTTAGTCAGCAACATGCCTGGGTTGACATGAAATTTGATGGAAATTAAAAAAAACAACCCTGTGAGTAGTTGTCAAGCTGACTGACACAGCTCATTCCAGGACTATCGGCTTTATGTCCCATAAGAAAAGGAAAGAATGGAAAGGAAAAAGAGGAAAAGGAAAAAAGAAAAGAAAATAGTTTAAAGGAGTGTCACAGTTAAAGGGCAATAAAAAGAAAAGAAGAGGTAGAAGAAGGAAAAAAATTTAAAAACAGCAGGCATTAGACTCCAACTAAGTTTCTGGGTTTACTATCACCCACGTTTAAAGCAAATGAATGTGTATATAACCTCAGAACTTGGAGCTGCAAAGCTCTCTACTGGCACAGCATTTTGAAAGCAATTAATTTGTTCTAGGTTTTACTACGCTGTGCCAAAAAAATGGCATTACTCTTCCATGACCTACTTCTGACTTCCCATTAGGCTGATGGGAATGTTTGCTGAACTCTGTAGAGAACTTAAAAATATTTCTAATGATTGAGAAAACTTACGCTTTTGACTGAAAATGGAAATGGGATTTTTGAAAAGAGAAGAGATATTTACTACTCAGAATAAAGTCAGTGGGCTGCTTCTGAAATCCTCCTTAATATTAATTTGTCCTCTTACTACCCTGAGATAGCTAAAAGTAAGAAAAGCAAAACTCAGGTTTCTTGTTGTTTAAATTTTGTTTGGTTTTATAGCCTGCCATACCTTACTGTAGGTTTTCAAGCAAATAATTTCAGAGCTAAAGTGAGATCTTTTATATAATTCTAGTTCTTTAAAGCATTGATGGTAATAAATTCACAATAGAAAAGACTTAGATGTTATAAAATAAGCTGTTATTGCTGTAATCTGAAACACACATACACACACAAAAGATTCCCATATGGATTTCTAAAGCTGAAAATCTAAAGCTCCAAAATTGCATTGTAGTCCCTTGTTTAGAAAATTGAATAGATACATATCAAGATGGGTTTTCTTCAGAAAAAATATTTTTTCTCTGACCCTAATATGATAAGGCTATGTAAAAGAGCAAATTAAATATTCATGGTACATGATTATGGGGGGGCATTGTGCTATTAAGGGTTAAGAACAGAAAATTTGTGTCAGGAAATCTTGTGCTCTGAAGAGAGCTGTGTCATTCGGTTAAAGAGTAGAGAATAATCAGGCAAACATCCCACTTGGTAGTAAGCCACTTATAGATGTCAGCAAATATATTTATCTTGTTAGGGAGATTGCCTCGAACAACAGTGATCCTGAGATACAGAGCACAATATCCCTGGACTCAGCTGCTTTTAGAAATCCTGGAATCACCTACACACCAGCACATCTAAGTGAAGAGTGAGTAAAGACATATTGGACACACTTCTTGTGTATTTAGCAGTATAGCTTTATTAAAAAGATACTGAAGGATAAACAACAGCTGCTGATGGAAAACTAAAATGCACTAACCTGCAGACACAGAAATATGTGGTGCCATTCTGTCCTTCTCGCATTTGCGCCCAGAAAATAGTCTCCATGTCTATCCTGTGATGATTTGTATCAATAGGCATAAAAGCACATACTTTTTATGTATATGTAAAGGTTGTATGGACCAATCTCAGTCAAAATGCAAAACCTCAAAAAATGGCACTGAAAATTCAAGTCTGGGTGTAGTTTGATATTCTTAGGGGTTTTTTTCTGTGCTTAAAAGCATCTCTTAGGAAAAAAAAAATCTAAAACCAGCCCTATACTGAGTTCTGTTCCATACATTAAAAAGTCAGAAGGGAGTGGCAATGACGAAATAAATATTTAACCAAAACAGAAGGTTCTCACTCTAAGAAAAAACAAAGGAAATAGAGAAAAAGTGTTTCCAAACCATTGCTTTGTAAGAGTTAAAAAAAGTAGAGTTCTTTACAAAGGTTCATACACAAAAAGTGATGAATATGCAATTTGGCAATTTTTTTGTAAATTTCCCATAAAAGATTGAAAAAATTCCTTTGATAGTGGAGAATGAGCATCAGAAACCTACACGGAATTTTTTATTTTTTTCAGATTTGAACAGCTAATCACTGCAATGATAATAATTAGTAGTTTTTTTATTTATTAGTAGTAAATAATGTAGTTTTAGCACAGTCAGGCTGACTTTCTCCCTTGTGGAGACTAGACTGAGGGCTAAGATGTATCTAAACCACCATAATAATGCATAAACCTAATCCAGGTCTTTATGGTATTTAGGCACAATGATCTTGGATGACCTTACAGTGCAAAAAAAGCTTATCAATGTTTAACAGGCCTCAGTACAGTATTTAATACAGTATTAGAGACAAACAGGAACACACATCACAAGATCCTTGGGGTTTCTGGACACCAGAAGTTAAATTTGTCAAATTTGTTTGCAATTGGTGCATATGGAACAAAACAGAATCATAAATCATGGTTATTCTCCTTCTGTTTGCTTTAACCAAAAAGCTAATTTTATCTAGAAATTATTTTATCCTCCACTAATCTTTCACACGTTTCCCCAAAAGGGTTTTCAGGCAAGAGTGGACAATGGTGGAACAGCTGATCACTTATTGTTTTAAACAACAAAAAAGCAGCTTTAAGATTTGTCCCTTTTCAGGCTCAGTTTCAAAGTAGCATTTATTGAAGGCTCTCTTTAACAAGGGTATTTCAGTATAGCTGGATAGCAGAATGCAATATATTTTACCTTTGACCACTAAAAATATATTTTCAAAGGATATAGGACTCTTTAAAATAATAATAAATCTGAATAAAGCTATTTTCTCTGCAATTAAGTAAAAAAAGAAGGTTGTAAAAGAGTTTTCAGTTTATTTGAAGCATTTTCTAAATGTTCTATGCTATGTTGTCCCTCTCTTAACTGTGCCAAAACTAGGAGGTTTTTTTGCATTTGAAATGCAAAGTCATTAACTACAACCAGTCTATGTAGATTTTTCTAAATGCTTGGTATTTGACACTCACAAAAGGACACAGTCCCAAAGTAAAAAGAGTTAAATATGTAAAAAGGTTGAAATTACAGCAGAATTATTTCAAATTAAATTATATCTTTAGGGCAATATGATAATAAATTAAATTTCTGAACACATAAGAGGGGACTGAAGTTCCAGGAAATTTGCTGAATTCTCCTAATATGCATCTCTTTTCTCTTCAGGCTTTATACACTTCCCACTTTTGGCAGGAGGCAAAAGTGTTGCCATTGCTGTAAAGGACATTTCCACAGTGTTTTAAGTTTGACCCTAATGTTATACATCACTTGAATTAATCCACCTAACTTTTTAGCCTAGTTTTGAAAACTTTATCAACCTGTGATCTTTGGGTATAATTAGCTGAAACTGCAAGCTTTGGATCAATACTTTAAATTGACATGCCTTTGAGATTTGTTAAATCATTGTCCTAAAATGCCATAAAAACTGTGAAGTTCTTGGTGAATAATTTATCCAAAGTGACTTCACTAAGTCACTCTATAACAAGTCTTATTGATCTTGATAGCATTGCATGAGGCATGACTTGGCTGAATAGATCTGAAGGATACCTCAGAAGCAGGAATGTTTCCTCTTCCCATTCCTCCCTATTTGAGAAAGAGATGATCCTTGCCAGAATCTGTGCTAGATTTAATTTTGATAGCAGTCAAGTATTCAATTTTTCATATTTTAAAACTGAGAATCAGTGTTAAAGGAAAAGTTAAATGCTGATTTGACTACTTCAATATATATGAGTGAAGGAATGTAGGGAGTACATTATAAGGGCTTATCTTTTTATCTCTTCAAGAAGGATTACCATTATCAAAATGCAATCTACAGAAGAAAACAGATATTACACATAAAACTATAAAAGAAGACAGAATTAAAATGAATGCTATCATTATTATGTGGACTTTTCCCCTAAGAACTTGAATAAGTTTCCTTTATATAACTCAATATAATCCTTCAGATAAATACAGGACTAGAGTGAAGAAGTCCAAGAGAATGTATTTTAGTCATTTGAGATTGAGGTAAAGGGAAGGAGTCAGCCAGAATACTTATTAATGTCTTATAGGTATAATGTTGTCTCATAAACTTTTGCAATTTTTCTTTTTCCAAACCTACAATCCAATTAGAATTGCAAACATAGAATCCTTTCTTAAATTTGAAAAAAAAAAATAGCTTTTTGGGGTAACGTTTGTTTGTCACCTACCTATCAATGAGGAAAAAAATATTGGTCATAATGCCTGTCAATGTGATTCAAGTCTGGCACAAAAATTTGGGAATGCAGGAATACCTTTAGTTCTAACTTTGTAAAAGGAAAAACGAAGAATGAGCACAGTGCCTGGAAGGGCATCCTCTCACAATCACTGTCATTCAAGAGAATCATTACTTTTGAACTAGTTCTTGACCTGCTGGAAAGGAATGATGAGGGCTCAGACAAGCTGCATGACTTCCTCAGCATTGATATTGCTGGTGGCATGCACAGCTCTTGACTTTCTTCATTACTGCACTTGCATGCTGTGATAGAGATAGAAGGAATAATTAGGAACAACTGCTTTGGTTTTCACACTCTTCAAATTTGCAGGATACCTTGTCAAAATATAGAAACATACAAACACAGAAATATAGTATATGCATGCACAAGCACACACATGCAAACAAACACAAAATATCCACCCATAATATGAAATAATGCCAAAACAAAATTCAATTACTGCTGTACAGAATGTAGGTTACATTTTCAACATTCCTGTATTCCTTCCATATCAGAAAAAAAAAAAGATAATTTGCTGCACTCCTTCTGAATACCTAAGAACATCCATTGATCCAGAAATCACAGCCTGATAAACGTTGCTGTACACAGTGTCATGGAAGCAGCTCATTATTTTTCCTATATGAAGCCAGTACAGTGCACTATTTATGTACATCCTTTAGAACTGTGACAGATCTTTCAGATGACATTGCTGAATGGTATTCCTGAGGTATCACCCAAAAACAATCTTATCAAACTACTTGGAAACACAATTGTTGTGCAAGCCCTGCAGGGTTTTCTGATTGCACAGACTAAGACAAAGATCAAATTTTTAGGCACAAGGGAGGGAAAGGAAATGAACTAGAGATTAGAGGAAAAGTGGGATTTTGAATATCTTGTCTTTTGAAAATTTCTTTTAAACTTTGCAGAAAAAATGCTGAATGACTGCTACTTAATTTACAGGAAAAGGCAAGACATGTAGGTACAATGTCCATGAAAATAGAGCTACATTACTACAGTAGACTGTGCTGTAATTAACTGATACTTCATTTAATTACAAATTTTTAAAAACTGCAGTTATTCTGAGCAAAGATAGTAGTGGAATTTAGGAGCTTGAGCTTTTTCCTCTCTCCTCTTTCCCTTTATTCATTTTCTTTTTAGATCAGGAAGATAACAGCCTACAAGTATTTTTAAGAACTTAAATGTACAAAAATTAATATTAGCAATGATACTAGTGTATGTACTTCTCTGTCTGCACTTCTCTGTCTTCACATTTCCCATGTGCAGAGCCACTGGAACACTCCAAGGGAGGTCTCATAGATATATTTATGAAACAGAAACAGTTATCAAATGGAAGGAGGATGATACTACATCTGGAAGTAACACGTGCCATAATAAGGCTACAAAACCAATGAGGGAAGATGGCTTGTGATATTTCCTTCCAGCAGGGAGTGGGAAGGACAGAGGTCAGAGAAAAAAGGAAGTGAAAACTCCTCTTTAAACTAAAGGACCAGACTGACGCAAATATAAATGGATGCAAGTAACCAGGAAGACAGAAATGTGATTTTATAGGGCAGGTGGACAACAAAACTAAGGTGGGCTTTTGCCAATTGCTGAAGGTGTGATATCCCAGAGTTAAAAAGAATTAGACTTGATTACCCTGAATGTCCTCTTGTTCTGAAGAAGCACGATTATCAGAGTATCTCTTTTAGATGCCAACAGAATCATAAATATTATCTGGTTAATGGTTGAACTCAATGACCTTTGAGATCTTTTCCAGCCTTAATAATTCTGATTCTATTATTTTATGATCTATATGCTGATTCAAGTATGTTTGCAGATCTATACTTATCAAGTATATGTGAAGCATTACAGTGGCAATTTCCTAATATGTTTTGCTACCTTTCATGGTTGGATCCTATCTGGCCATAAGTCGTGGATACAAGAAAACAGCAACACATTGTGCACTTGGATAATACATGCCTATGAAATAACAATTTCTGGGGAAAAAAGGTTCATGTGGACATCAGAGAAGCTGGGCTTACTTGAAGCTTGGTACTAAAATATTTTCTAATGTAGTTTTAGCAGTATTTACGGATAAACAAACACTTCCTTTTATGTTTGCCATCCCTTTCCTTTTTATCACCTTATGGTCTAACACATTGTCACTCCTGATGGAGAAATCTTTGCTAATGTTCGATTTCCAAGGACACAACATGAACAAGAGTAATAAAAGTCATTCAAGAAGACAGCAGCTGAATTTTAGTCTAGTGCAAATGCTCTAGCAGGCAGCATAATGAAGTTTAATTACTGAAACATCATTGAACTTCTTGAAGAACTAAACAAAGTAAATACAAAAGTTTTCTGAACTAAAAAATAGAGTGACCACAAAGGTTTGAAAAGGAAGACTCACATAAATTATAAAAAGCTGTGCTGCTTTATCATTGGACAATGATGTACCTTTTAGATGACCATCTACTGAAAACTTCAGTTTTGAAAACTGAAATTAGGTTAATCAAAACAAAGTCCAACACAAAGAGATGAACAATATTATTCAAGGTTTTCATAGCTTAAGATCAATGTCATGATAGTTTAAACAATGTTAGGCTTTGTTTTATAAACATTACCTTTTTCATCAATAAAGAAGAAGAGCTTTCTTAAAAATAGATGAAGTGAAAACGACAACTCAAAAAACTAATGGAAACATTTTGATCTGGTAGTCAAGATGGCAGAAAAGCTGTTGAATGTCTGAAATATCTGAGTATAACTTTTTTCATCAGCAATGAATGTCAGTTCTACAACATTCTCCCTTGGGTAATTGTAATAGTGCCAATACTGTTCAACATTATATTTAATGATCCAGATGATGGAATACAGCACACCCTCAGTGACTTTGCAGATGATACAATACTTGAAAGAGTGGCTGATGCACCAGATTGGTGTCCTATTATTCAGGAAGACCTCAAGTGTCACAGACAAGTTTTATGAAAAATCCTTTCCTTAGGATTTTTCCTCCTGAGAAGCTGAGAGGCCTCAGGAACAAAATGTAAACAATGGTTATCTGCTCTGTGGAATGCAACAGGTGCATCTGTGATTGGTCCATGTGGTTGTTTCTAATTAATGGCCAATCACAGTCCAGCTGTCTTGGACTCTTGGTCAGACACAAGCTTTCGTTATCATTCCATTCCTTTGCTTGCTAGCCTTCTGATGAAATCCTTTCTTCTATTCTTTTTAGTATAGTTTTAATGTCATATATATAATAAAATAATAAATCAAGCCTTCTGAAACATGGAGTCAGATCCTCATCTCTTCCCTCATCCTGGGACCTCTGTGAACACCACCACAATTGGTGACCCTGAGTGATGAAAAATTTGCTCACTCAAGAGGCTGGAGAAATGGGTCAAAAGTTTTAGAGATCAACAACGGTAAAGACCATGTCCTGACCATGGAGAGGAATAATCCAAGTACCAGTGTATGCCCATCTGGAAAGCATTTGCATGGAATGTCCTGGGTGTCCTGCTGGACACAAAGTCTGGACATGAGTTTGCAGTTTGCCTTTGTAGCCAAGAAGTCTAAAGGAGCCCTGGGCTGAGTTATGCAAAAGTGTTGATAGCAGATGGATGGAAATGATCCTCTTTCTCTACTCTGGCAAGACAAATCTGAAGTGCGGGTCTAGTACTGGGCTTCCCAGTATGAGAGAGATGTGAACGTGCTGGAGTGAGTCCAACAAAGAGGCTCAAGGACTGGAGCATCTGGCATAAGAGGCTGAAAGAGCTGTGACTTGTCAGTCTGGAAAAGAGAAGGCTCAGAGGGATCATACTCCCTGATGAGGGACTAAACAGGACAAACGTTTCTCAGGCAGAGGGCACCAAATGAGACTTAAACATAAGTAAAATTCTCTTTGAGAGGAGGAAGGTCACACCCAGAAAGGTTGTTGAGAGGAGCTGTGGAGTCTCTATACTCAGAGATATTAAAGACCCAGCTGGACACACTCCTGGCTACGCTGCTCTTGCTGACCCTGCTCTGAGCAGAGACTTGGACCAGGTGATCTCCAGAGGTGCCTTCCTGCCCCAGCCAGAGTGTGAGTTGGTCATTCTGTGTTTCCATCAACAAGTTATACGGCTCAAACTTTTTTTCCAGAGATCTAATTGTATCTCTAGATTGCAATCTTTTCTTCCATGCCTCCCTCTCATTAAGCTTGACAGCATGACAGATGTTTTTATACTGCTGATAACAAATTTCTACCTGCCTAATGCACACTGCATTGTGCAAGTCCAGAAAGCCAATTCCGGTAAACAGAGGCAGCTCCACAGCCACTAAACTCTTTATGTCTTCAGTCATAAAAATGAATTCTGATGACTTATTGCCTAGAGGGACACAAAGTAAAACTTTTCAGCCATCTTTTCTTTATGCCTGGCAGTGTGTGTGCACATAGAAGAGGGAGTGCTCTAGTTGGCTGTTAGGGAGATTTATGTGAGCATAACTTGGATGTTTCTCAACAGATTTAGTTGCCAGTGTAATATGAGTGCCCAATGAGTTACTGTCCCTCTAATGAGTCACAAGACAAACAAAGGCTTTGAAAAAGATCCATTGTTTCAGACATTTTTTTGAATACCTAGAAAATGTTTTTTTTTAAAAATCCCATTGATCCATAGATTCAGAGTTAGGGATTATATGTGTGTGTGTGTGTGTGTGTGTGTGTAAAATATAACAAAGTCATGGCAAAATCCTAGAAATGTAACTGGGAATTTCAGTATTGCAGCAGTTTGAAGACTAGAAAGAGATTTTTGATGTAATACCATGCTCTGGTTTAGTGGGTTTTTTGTTTTGTTTTGTTTTTTATCTGAATAGTGTATACTCAAGAAGCACTTTGTTAAAGATTCAGGATTAGGTTGTTTTGTGTCCATGCGACTTTGTCACATTTTCTTGAGGCTGTTATTTCCAGAGGAACAGAACTCAGCTTGATCTGACGACAGACTTCGTGCTGGCTTGGACAAGGGCAAGGTAAGTTTCTCATGTGGACATAGTCCAAGTCTCAGATCAATGTAAATTATCTTGTGCATGCACCTGCTAAAATAAAATCACCTTGTCCAACACTTGGAAACAGCTGTTGCAAGGGAGCAAGTGAGGTTTGGATGCCTGTCTTCTGCAACAAGCTCTAAAAATTGAGAAAGGAAAAGGACAACCTCAACTGTGTATGAGGCAAACATAGAGACAAGTTGTGAGAAATCCAGGTTAGTCAGGACAAGATGATTCCAACTATTAGGAAGCTGTTCATAAGTTTACCTGATAGAAGAACTGCTCACAGCTTGTCAGAACTTCAGAGGTCTGTAACAGAATTGAAATGAATATGTAGCAGCTTTCATTACACAGAAGCAAAAAATAATTGACATCGACCACCTGCTGAGAGAACATCAGCACTAATGCAATGAACTTCAATTTGCAGAAGACAAAAAGTGCTTTGTCACAGTGATGCACAGATAATACTGTACATTAGACTTCTGAAAGTGTCATGAAGAGCTGGAGTCCTTAGAAAGAGCACCAAAGAAAAATCATGTTCTGTGATAGTTTTATAGAGCTAGCCACTCTGGCAGCTAGGGGCTGTGTGCCTCCTATATGCCTAAATATGCCAATATGAATATCCATATATATATAAATTCTATATATGTTATGCATCCCCATATGAGTGTGTATTCACATTTGTTCATATGCCTATGCCCATATACATGTGCATATACAAACACACATTTGTATATCTGCACACAAACTTGTGTATTTGCAGTATATATTCATCCAAGATGGCAAACTGGAAAGCACAATGATTGGTCATGAAGAATCATAAGAGAAGAGTTCATAGTTCCTAGAAAATCCTTGAAAAAGAACTAAAATAGGTACAAAAAATATAGGAACCCTCAAAAGAGATGAGAACAATTATGTGAAGCTTATCAAAGACTACAAGCACATTAAGAGTTCCAGTAACAAATATAAAAAGAGTAAAAAAGTATCAATGGTTGAAAATTTGGCATGCTCTGAAAAAAGAAGGAAGAATCAGGAGAATGAGTGCATTCTGCATAGCTTCCCAGAGCTATCATGTAAATGCAAAATTAACAAATCTACAAATTGGTCTGTGGAAGATATTGAGAGAAATGAATTCAGGGCATAAAAGGTCAATAAAGCTCTTTAAAAGCCAGTAATTTCTTACACTAATGGCAATCAGAGAGAGAAAGTATATCAGTATTTATCTACACAGGCTTATGAGCTGAATTTTTTGAGAAATTTAGATGATGAGAAATAAATTTATATCACAGGAGCACTGACTTCAAAACAAACAAGGATTTGACCTGCTAATGCTGAAAATGTTTCACTGTGGATGAAATTGAAGAATTATATTTGCTAGAAAGTCAGAAATTTTAGAAAATAATGAATTACAGTTTGTGTCTTTAACAGCACACTGTCATGAAGAACATCCCTGCACTTCTGACTGTAGACTTTGATGCAATAGTTACTAAGAGTCATCACCATTCTGGTGAGCACTTCCAGAAAAGGACTGAAGAAACATGAGAAAATATAGTTTTTATTTCCTTATCCACCAGTGTTTTTCTTCCTTATCTGATGTGTGCTTCTTACTCAAGCTGTGCTGCTTATTCTTCTTTATACAGATGAAAACATCACATCAGGGACCTCCTTTTTTTTTTAAGAAATATCACATACACACACGTTTTGTCCTTAAACACATGCAAAGGAGTTTAAATAATATTTTTATATTCTGTGCTCACTGCTGGTTGAAAAGACTTGAGTAAGTCTGATAGTTAGGATACCTTTTGGTGGAAGACAGTGAGAATATATTTGAGTTGAATATACTTTTTTCTGTGCACTCAGTATGAGAAAACAAAGTTCCTGTGATTTATATCTTCAGCAGAATCTCAAAAAACTCTGAAAACTAGCAAATAGAAATAAAGCTATGATGTTATATAAAAATATACAATTAAAAATATACAATTAAGATAGTAATTAATATAGTGAGTATACAGGGCTTTATAGCCAAAAAAAATCACAGAATTACATGAGCACTGATGTGTCAACTGACAGCATGATCAAGACACACCTTATTTACTGGAGACTAGTACTGCCCTTCACAGGGATATCTACGTCTCTATAGCAAAGATATCTCTAATTGGCACTGGTTCCATTACCCTATTATCTAATATTTAGGATACTTTTCAAAATTTTAAATCAGTCATGTGGCAATTAGTGGAAAATCTATGTACAAATAGGGTTGATCATTTCTGTGAGTCCACACTGCATTAAAAAAGGGGTCAATAGTCTCAGAAGTTAAGTGTAGAAATAGACTGCTCCACATGTCCTTAAATGTCTTCTAAATTTTTTTCTACTTTCATAATCACAAAAAAATTAAAATTGAATTTACAAGAGGCATGAAGATATTTTTTGGAGTTAAGGAATAGTATATATATAGAACACTAAACATGTGAATTCTTGAATGAAATAGGAACAAAGTAACTTCTTCAGGTACATGTTATCTGAATTTTTTCAATTCAAATTGAAGATATTCAGGTTTGGAAGCTATGAGTTACATTTATTTCTAGAGTAAGAGAAACCGAACTGATAGACTGGATCCATTTAAGAAAAAAAGAAACAATTCTTAAAAATATAACCCATATAACCCTAAGTTTCTCATTCTGTTTTTAATGTAGACAATGTGTAGACATTTAAGGCTAAGACTGCATTCTGCCTCTTATTCATTGGCCATACTGGAAATTTTATGAAATTCGATGGTATCCATGTGAGCCACGTATTCCTCCTGCAAAATTTTCAGTTTGTCTGTTTGATGTGTTGCTCTACATTGTGTAGGGGAAAAAAATATTAAAAAATCCTCCCTTAATTCCTGTAATTGAGAGAAATTCCATGGAAAATAGCATATCCTCTTCATATGGCTTAAATTCCAAACTAGAGTCTTTTTGAAAAATGTGTGCTAGCCAATCTACAAGTCATCCTCTAGTCAGACAAAATTTAAAGTATTTCCTGAAGGAGTATCTGGATATATGGCTTCTAGACAGTTACATGAAATGACCTAATGGTTTCAACTCTTGAAAAATGAAAACTATAAAAAAATTTTAAAAATTAACAGATGACTCAAGAACACTTCAAGCACTCTGCATCTTATTCAAAAAAGAGCCCCTAAAACATGCATGCTATTAATACATATTTGATTTTCCCGGTGAATCAATGTCTCTTTTTGTGAAGCAGTTCAACTAAGGGATAGTTGAGGATTTTAATAGAGAAAACTGCTAAATTAGGATTATCACTGGTCTCAGATCTTTAATCAGATAACCACTTAGTGTGATTGGTGGTTTTAGTCCATCACACCAGCTCTGTGAGTTAGAAAGATACCATTGTTCCCATTTTCAGTTGTCAAGAAGGTGCCAAATGATTTACTGAAAAGAGAATGGAGATTTACTAAGGATGGTGCAGGAAATCTAACTGTCCCAATTTTTATTTGACTGTTGAAAATATTTTGTAGAAAAAGAAAAGTAATTATTTTCACTTATCAGGCCAGCACTTTTAAATTAAAGAAAAGGTTGCAGCAATCTGCAATTCCAGTCTGCTGGAGTTGTCTTGTCCATTCCACAGAGACAAGAAAAATATTTATAAAAACAATTATAATTGCTTATGTCATTAAAAAAAAAGCTTTTTGAAAAAATAAAGAAATTATAACCTTCCCTTCCAGGGAAAAAAAAAAGAAAAGCATGAACACTTGCGCAATTTGACTCCAAGTAATGAAATCCAGTATTGTATATACTGAATTTCATACCAGCACATATATTTACAAAGGGATAAGGTATAAAATGACCTACAAGTACAGTCAATTGGCTTTTTTGACATGCATTACTACTTGTTTTCAGATGGAATTATGTACTATTGACAGGAAATTCTGTACTCATTGTGGATCATCTGTTATCTTCCAGGATATGCTGTGCTGGAGCAGACCTGTGATCAGCTCAGCACTCTGTCTCTAACATGGGCCAGGGCCACATACATCAGGGAAAGATGCAATGTACTCGTGCAGAAAATGATGGAGCAACCTGCCTCCCTAAAATGTGGCTTTGTGCCCTTGTCAGCTAAAGATTACCTTGTGCCCTGAAGAGAAATGGAAATTACCTAAAGGATGAAGGATTGAAGCTTCTTGTTTCAAGCTGTAAAGTCAGATAAACACAAAAAGAAATACACTCTCCAAATGGGTTGCTGCAAATATGTCTGCTACAGCACTCTTCAAAACATACTATCTGCAACAGCACCAGAAAGAAAATACTGGATTAGATGAGCTGCCAGATTGGTCATATCTGCTTTCTATTTCCTTTACAATAAGTAGAATTTATTACTATCCTTCAGCTATTTTACTATACAATTTTATACCTATAAGGGTTGCCAATTGTAAGGATAATTATTTTGTAAACAACTGTGTTCTAGGAATGGGTATAAAATGTACCATAATTCTGTGGTACAAATGTTTCAATGTGAGAGTTAAAACATTGAATATTTTTTCTTGTCCCAACCTCAAATGAACATTTTTTTCTATTAAATGAGCAGTGTTGGAAAAGTGTCAAGAGGTGAAGAGGAATAACATGATGGTACTTGGTAGTACAATGTATAAACCAATACTGAACACATTGAAATTGTGCACACTAAAGAAAGCAATCCTGATTTTATTTTTTTTCATGGAAATAGTGAAAAGGAGTTACCACTGGTAGTCAGAAAACACCAGTTTTACCTTACTACTTAGTCAAAGATTTGCAATTATAATGAAGAGTTCTATGAAAGTATTATCTAAAGAGGAAAGAGTAAAAAGGGCAAAGAGTGAAAAACAAAACCAAAACATATAAAAATGATAAGGAAAGGAAGAGAGTATAAAATACTTATGATCCACATATCCCAAAAGGATAATAAGATTTGAAAAGAAGTGAAAGGCAGAAAGAATTCTCAAAGATATACAAACACTTCTGAATGAGATCTGACCTTTAAACCTCAGGCATGCAACAGAAGTCTCTGAAATTGTGGGTGCTGAGAAAAAGGTGAATAAGGAATGAGTGCTTAGTTCTTGTCATAAAACAAAAATGGAATCAAAGGACTGAAATCATCAGACTAGAGTTTGAAAACAGGAATTTGGTATGCCATCACTTTCCTCAAAGTTGAACTCTGTGCATGCTGGTAAATGATTGCCTCAGCTTGCATAGGGTCAAAACATTTCTCCTAATTCGTGGGAGAAAAAAACGTTAAGGAATGAGTCAAGACAGTAGTAGCTGACTAACAGAGCATATGAGTACACTTAAAAAATATAATAGTATGGTTGCCCCTTGCTGCTTCTCTGTCTGCTGCAGACTGGGATCAAAACTGAGGTACTGAAATAGATGTAACTGGTTTTTGACTTGGTATTGCCAATTTAATACAACCCAATAATAAATGCAAACTATTGCAATGTTTTCCCAAACATAATTGCTTCCTGTATCTTGCCATCTACTATTATACCATCATGCTTGCTTTATTTGCTTCTTATTAAGGGACTGGTTTTAATTCCATCTTTAGTCATGTCTCATTTTCAAATGTTCCTATACATTTAAAAACACATATGTTGTGTTTAAGTATATATATCTCACATCTTATATATATATATATTGTATATATCACATATTTATATATATATATATATGATACCTACACACAAAATTTTACATACAGCTTTAATATAGTTATTCTTAGTACTTTTCTGCTTGGCTCATGGGATATTAGGAACTCCTAGATAATTTCACGATAGTGGCTGGTGTGGTTCTAGAATTAATTTCTGAACTTTAATGAGGAATTTGTATCCTTTTAATACTTTCTACTGAATTCCAAGCTCAAGAAACTAACTGAGAAAAACAAAAACTTTAGTCATAAGAAAGTTTTGGATTCAGCTGCAAAATTTGACACTGATTTGAGGCAAAGCGTTTTCCCTCCTGGCAAAATATTACTGCTCCAAAATAACAACCATGAATGTCTTCCAGCTTCCTGCAACAGATTTTGTCCTAAATTCTGACAAGACATGAGACAGAGCTGATTTATGACTTTCCTTTTTTATTATATAGTCATGTCTGTGATTGATATTCTAGGCCAATATTTAAAAATATAAACATTTATTTTTACATCTCTAAGTGTTTTAATATAATCAGTAAGTAGAATGAAAGGTAATATACTTATTCTGATGACTGGACTTCAAGACAAACAAAAAAATTATTGTGAACTTTCACCTTTTGGATAGGAGACCCCAGTTTTTTCCATTGTTCTCTTGGAATAAGAGCCCATTTTTAAACAGAAAAAAACACATAGTTATAATCAGATTATAAAATGTCTCATTTTCCTTCTTATTTCTCTGGTTTATATTTTTAAATGACTGTGGAACTTATAGAAGTCCCAAACACATTGCTCATAGTGTTTGAAGGTACAATTTCAGTGTGCTCTTATTCTATTTATGGTAATCCAAGACATACTGTTCCTTACTGCCTTAACACTTAGAAGAAGCAACAATACCTATTTAAAAAGCCACCAATGCAAACTTTTCATTATAGGCAGTGAAATGATGATCTTTAGAGAACCTCTAGAGAACCCCACATATGCAGGATAATGCTGCTTGTTTCATTTACATAAAAATAAAAATATATGTGTTTTAGTTACTGTTAAATTATAATGATGCCTGGCAATCTGATTTCACCTAAAGTTTTATGGAACCAAACCATTTGGCATTCTCAAGACACCATTCTCAAACATATTTTGTAGCACAACTTCGATTAGGCGAGTGAAACACACACTTATCCCTAAGTGGCAAATTATACATTAAAAGAATGTTTTCAACTAAGACTTCAATTTTGATCCAAACACAAATATGAAAAATTATGATAAACAAAATGGATAAAAGGTGAGGAGACTACTTGAATTCCATTTTGTTTCTACTGGAATGTAACAAGACATAAGTACCATAACCATGTTTTTCAAAATTTGTAGTTAAACTTACTTGTAGAATTTCTACATTAAACAAAACAAAGTTCCACTCCAATAATTCAGTTATGTAATATGTTTATTATAGGCATAGTCTGAGCTCAGCTCTATCCCACCACTCTTATCAGCACCTTTCAACTCTAGGAACAAACCCAAGCAGATCACAAAAACCCAGCCCAGCAGGGTCTACACTTCAGTGTAAAAAATCCTTCCTTATTCTCCTCTTCCCATCTCTTCCACTTACATCCTCAGAGTACACCCATTAATTCCAATCAAAAGCCTGTTAAATTCTTGTCCTTAATTCAGCAGCAGAGCAGGAGTGGACCAGTTGTGGCCATGTCCCTCCAAGCATCTCTCCAGCCCCAGCCCAGCCCCAGAACGACACTCTGCATCCCCACACCTCTGTCACCTGTGTGTGGGTGAGCACACCCAAAAGAAGGGCTTGTGTGACATTCCTCACATGTTCTGCTTGCCAATCCTTGCCTGGATTTTGCCCCTGAATGTACTGATTCCTTGCAACCATTTTCTGTGGCACAGCAGAAATGTTTTGGTTTGATTTGTTTGGTTTTCTTTCCAATCTTATCGAAACTGGGCAAAATTATAAAAAGTTATTTTTCCTCTGTTCTCACTGAGAATATGCAAGAACATGTGAAGAGTCCACAGCAGGAGTGTTTTTCTCTGTAGATATATACATGAAATATTGCCAAAAGTAAATAAAAGAAAAGTACAAAACAAATAGCAAGGAAAGAAGGTACCCAGAAACATCCTAAAGAATTTTGTTTTTTCAACATGGTTATATTTATAGAATGACTCCTTTATTACTGTTTTGTTTTGATTACTTTCAAAAAAAAAATTGAGAAGTCCATCTGCTTAGTTACCTGGATTGTCTCTTCCTGGGTTCGATTCAGCTAAGGATCATTTTCCAAGGAAATCTGTATTACCTTTTATCCTCAGTAAAGATTGAATGATGTTTTTTCCTCAGCTCTGACAACCCAACATGACATCTAAGTGCCTGCTGCAGGAAAAGAAATGCCCATTGTTTCTTTGCCAGGTGTCCTGTAGCTTCCCAGTTCTATTTACCAGTTCCAGCTTTGCAGTGAGGCTGCTCAAGCTGCACGTCATAAATGGGTTTGTAGAAACTCCTTCCAAATCAATTGAGCTCTTTGTCCCTAAGAAATATCAGTCACAGACTGGGGGACATGGTCTCACAAAAGACATCCTAGACTAGATGTTATGGTCAGCCACCATGGGTTTTGAGCTGCTTTATGCTGGATAGGGGAAAGTGCTTAAAGAAACACAGTAGAGACAAAAAAACCCCAATGCTTATTTTCTAGCTCTAAAGATTTCTTTTTAAATGGTTGTTTTTTGGTTTGCCAATCTGGAGGCTTTACATTTCAATGGAATACAGAAGAAAAGGTAAGCATTTCAGCAGTGCTAGGTTTGATAATACCAGAACTCATCTTCCCTAACATGATCTTGCAAAGTTTTCTCCAGTTGAAAACCAGAATTATCCCTTAGAATTAAATAACTTATATTTGAAGCTGTTAATAAAGCAGCTGTTTTATTTTGCAGTAACTTATACCAACAGCATTTCCAATACTATAGCATTGCTGTCTCACAAGGTAACTCCAAGAAAACAACCAATAATACTATAACATAGTGAATGATTAAGGTCAAAAAATCATGTATAGAAATGCAATGTAAGGGATTTAATGATGGTAAAGTGAGAAGGTAAAGGGTTACGAAAATGTAATCCTTTCCTCTTCCACTACTACTACAAATTGTAGCATATAAACCTTAATATTGACTGTTATATTCTATACCGCTCATGATTTACATAAATAAATATGTGAAGTTATATAAATAATGTCATCATATAACTAACATTATTGAAAAACAAATTTTACCTTACATTTAATTCTACTCATATTTAACTTTTCTGGGCAGTTGGGGACATCAGCATTGCCAGGACAATACAAGCTTTCACTTCAGAAGCTTTGATCAGCACAAAATCAGCTGCCACAATGGCTATTGGCTGTTGTTTGACAGATTGAATTTTTTGTTCAATCACTTGCACAGCACAGAGTGGCAAAAGATTTTATGATTGCAAGTCCTATTTCCAGTACTGACACAAAACCAAAATGTGTTTTTCATCATCACAAAACTAACAGTAGGAGAAAAAGCACTATTAAGCAGAGAAATGTACTGATTAAATGTGAAGGTTAGATTAGAGCCATCTGAGTTCTGTCAGTGCAGCAGTTTCCAGCACACGAATTTCTGATATTTAATACCTGTAAGTATTTGCTGTTAAATGTCTAACAAAAGTCACTGATTAGCATGTCATGAAGGAAAAGATTAGATACCATTTCTTTGATTTCTCACTTCTAACATCATTTCAGCATTTAGATTACAATGTTCTTTCTAAAACTTAACTTATGGCTCAGAATGAAAGTCGTAGTGAATGCATTTGTATCTACTGTCTGTATGAAAGTAATTGGTAGTCTGCCATGCCATAATTCAGCCCTTTAAACCTCAATAGTCACTAAACTATTACTATTACTATTATTATTATTGTTATTATTAGAGGAAGGTGAAAGGATATGTGCACAGAGCACAAACAAAGAAGAAACTGCAGCTGATGGTGTATTTTAGCAATATCTGGGGAGCTTATTCAAAAACTCTCAAAAACGTACCAAAGAAGAGACAATCACTTAAGTATGCACTTATAGTAAATGATTTCTGGGAAATAAGTATGAGCAACTCATGTCAAAGATTCATAATCCTTATGTTTGTAATTTAATCTGGAGGTTTTTTTCATTTGAAACAGACACTCAAAGAGCAGGCTGGGATTTCCATGTTGGAAAGTGGTCACTATTCTTTGCACTCTGGTCTATGCGGTATTGCTTAATTTAAAACCCACCTTCAATAAACAGAAATCTGCAATAAAAAACATGAACTTCTATTTCCTCATCATACTCAAAAATCCCAACAAAAAATCTGTGCTTTGTCCTTCAGATGATGCACCCTGATCTCTTCCATCCCTGGTGGGGACAGGCACTGCTGCTGCTGGGATCCAGGAGACAACGCGGAACTTTGTTACTCTCCACTCACAGGCAGATCACTTACAGGATTGTGACACTTAATGACAAGCTCATCATAATGAGATGATAACTAATTAGAAAAGTGGATTACTTGACCTTCTGGAAGACCCTTCAGGATTATGAATAGTGTTAAAAGGTCCTGTGGAAGGAGAAGCAAGTTCTAGACGACTAACAGGCTGCTTTATTATAAGAAATGTTGCATTTATACATTAATAATTCATTAGAATTCTATGAACTATCCTAAGAGAAAGATAAACAACTTTTTTACAAATATTAAAAAAAATTAATTAAAATATCCCCAAAATAACAGTCATATCTGAACGTAACTTTTCTTCCCAGTACTGATATTTTCATCTTAACTGAGCTAAGCATTGCCACATATATTCATGTTGATTAACTATATTAAAGCAAACACAAATAATACAACCTTTGAAGGAGTAATTGGTGAAATTCTAATGATGCTAAAATATATTAACATTTATGTATTTCATTCTTTATTTTAATACAGAAAAATTCTCTAGTTATTTAGAAATATTGGAGCATGGCGAATTATCGTTCCTGCAGATAACATTTTTCCAGCATCTTATATTTTAAAGGACATATTACTAGACCACATTGTATTTCAGAGTTATTTATTAAAATAATTTAATTTATTCTTGGGTTTAAAAACTTTGTTTTGGGAAACGTTATTTCTTTTCATGAACAAGTTCTTCATTCTGCTTTAGTGACTTGTGATAATAAAGCAGTTATAGACAAATCTGATAGAATTAACATCACTGTATTTTGATATAAAATAGCCAGGCATTTATATTCCACAAATTTGCTACTGTAAAAGGAAGTCAAAGCTTTTTTTTCTATTAAGTTTCCTCTTGTAGCTTTTTGCAAGAAAGTCTTTGTAAGTTCTGAAAGTTGAAAAAGACTCTTTTGCTTCATTAGCTCTTCATATTTTTATAATTCTATCAGAGACAGGAAATGAACTGACCTCAGGCAATCTTAAATCTTCTTTCTAGAACTTTTGAGATACTGTAGCTGTAACAATTAGTATATGGCTCAGGTATGTCCAGGACTCCAGTCAGTGAACCAAACCCAGTCCCAGACAAACAGAGGGTATGTTTAGAAGAAAATATTTCATTTCCCAACATTAATTGTGAGGATCTTTAAGACCATGGAAAAATGGTCCACAATAGATATTCTGCCTACTGTCAAAATATACAAATATAATTTGAAGAAAAGAAGGACAGCAACTAGGAATGCAACAAAAATTCTACACCTTGCATAGTAAGTCTGTCACGATACTGGAGATACCAGCTAAGCTCTGCATGAAACACAAACCAAAGAAAATATCCATGGCAAATGGCAAACACTCACTAATGCATAACTCATTTTGCACAAGAGCTTTTGGGGCTGAGGACAGTGCCAGAAATTTCTTCTCTCATCTTCATCACTTTATTGCTAATATGGTCAAATTGTTAAGGCAAAAGTCTCACAGTCCTCTCAGGGACTTCAACTTGCAGCTGGGGTAAGAAGGCAAGGAAGCAAGAGAGAATACAATATTCCCTTTCTACCATCCTGATTTTCAGATTTTGGAGTTATAACACGTTAATGTTTTCCTTCTTGGTGCATGTTTTTCTTTAGGACTCCCTAGAGTTTTACTAGGTATTCCCAAGACACGGCATCTCTGCCTGGTACAATCCTGCAGGAGTCATAACATGGATTCAAATTGTCATATTTGTACTTAAGATTCTGGCATTGTTTAATATAATCACCCAAAAATGGATTATATTTCATTTCAGGATCTCATCTTTAAAAGTTTTTCATCAATACCCAGCAAAAATTCTTGTGTTTTAACAAACACACTGTCAACCACTTAAAAGTCCAATTTTTTGAAGGGTTACTGCTATCGTACTGTTATTCATGTGAGAGCTCAGCAGTTTTAGAAGTGAAAGAAGAGAAAGAAAAAAGACTGACCAACAAAAAAAACAAAAAATAGATTCTTCTTTCACCTACCAAATTTCCTACCTTTCAATGCTTATTTACATATTCTTTCTGTCTCTCCTTGTATTCACTAAGCCACTTGAATGGCACACTTTCTGATTTCTGGATTGCTCCCTCACTTTCTGTAAGGAAATGAGTAATCATGCCCCAGGTTAACCATGTCCATGCTGAAGTCAGCACATAATAGCTCAAAGAGTGGAGAATCTGAGATGATATGCCAAGACTAAATCAGGGATTATCTTGCTGATGCTTCCAATTCTCTGATAAAAACTCTCCTGTGCTCAGCCAAGTAATTGTTTTGTTATATATTTCTATGTCTTTATTTTAGAATGTAATGCACTATAAAAATTTGTGAGATTTTGAAGATTGTGATTATTGCATCTTTCTCTAGGTAGTAGGGAAATCAAAATTAAATCATAACATAAGGTATGCAGCCTGGGATCTCTTTGTTTTTTTTTATTATTGTTAGTAGTTGTCAAAAATGCAGCAGAGTAAATTGTGAAATCATGATTCCTTTCTACTTTGCACACCAGGAACTGCAATGCTTGACAGTTCTAACACAGAATTTCATGTATACTGAATTCCACATCAATATATATCATCAGGATCAAGTTTAATAATACAGGCAATGTCTCCTCCTTAGCACAGGAAGAAACAGATCTGCAAATAAGGCAATATTCATTATTCTCCAGTCACTCTAGACTCAGGAAATTCTCCTTCTAAACTTTAGTCTTGCCTTCATATGAGCCACACTTTCCTCTGATGTCACCCCCTGCTACATTATGCCTGATTTCTAAAATAATGTCCTTCTGCATAGATTTTTTTGTTTTGTTGGTTTGTTTTTTGTTTTGTTTTAGTTTTTATTTTTTTCCCAGAGGGAATAAAACCACTTCCTTGTAAGAACTATAATCTAACAACTTTCCTAATTGAGATAAGAACTATTTTTTCCTTACTTTTGCATTAGATTTTTTTCATACAGATCTAGTTGACGTTCCTCTATCAAAATTGTTATAATGTGGATTCCAGCATTTTTTTACTTGAATTATAATAACCCTGAAAGTGCATTCTGTGCTTAGGTAGACAAAATGTCATTCATTTACTTTGGAGAATAAACTATACTAGCCTACCCTTCTGACAAGCAGATAGAAATTCAGTAGATTTAACAATTCATTGATTAACGTGTCCTTCTCATGAAAAAGTTGTGATATAATATATCAGAAAAACACACCAATTTTTTATATACCCAAATATCTCAGGGAAAGCTCAGTTTCTATCACAGTTTTGCATTGGGTACATTTTTTTATAGGAAGTGGATGCTGAAAAAATCCAGTGATGAAAATGATCAATAAATGACATTCATTCCTCCTAAACCTCCTTCTCCTGTCATTCAAAGATGGGAGAACAGATGCATTTTTCTTTAGAGATAATGCACAGACAGTAAAAAAAAAAAAACAAAAAAAACCCCCTATTTTTTCAAATATTATTTATATTCATACAAGTCTCAAGGGAAGGAAGTCTTATTATTTTACATCACATATGAATGTGATAAACTGAAATGGGAAATTTCAACCACATTTAAGTTTAAAAATTTCCCTCTGAAGATAATTAAGCAATGATTCAGGTCATCCAAAGGAGCTGTGGAATATTCATTCTTGGAGGTTTTCCAAGGCCTGGCACAACAATGCCCTAAGGACCTGACTTGAATTCAGTATTGTAGGGAGCTCCTGGCTGAGCAAAGGTTGTGTTAGCAACGTCTGTGGTCTCTTCTCTCCTGAGTGACCCCAAGGCTTGTCAGTGCAGCAAAATGCTCAGATCAGGATTCAGATCAGGATTTGGAAATCATTCCATAGTTCAGCATGGCATCAAAGGTGAACTGCTGTGTTTGGTTGTACAAAAGAAAGCTTACCTCCACTTCTAAAGTCAGTATGATTTGTTCTCTGGACCAGACAGTTATTTGCACATGACTTGCTAACTCATAAAATTGATACTCATGTTTTTAAAGATTTCACAAAAAACCCCACACGCTTCAAAATAAAAGGCAAATAGAAATGCATTAAGTACTCATTTAGTGTGCTGATCTTTGTAATGATTTAAAATAAGTTGGAAAGATTCCTGAGATCTGAAGGTCATATTTTTGCATAGACTTAGATGACTACAACATAGTTAGATGCTGGGCTGTTTTCCAAAGTGCCCAGTTACTAAGCTTTAATGAGAATTATTTGCTCACCCTATTTCACTTCATCTGACAAATGCAGCTATCCACTTACCTTAATTTTAGTGAATGCATATGCATTTCAAATTAGCCTTAAATTGACTACTCTTTGAATTGAAGGCTTAAATTTTTATTACTCACTCTAAAATCCTTTTCAGAATATATATATTTTAAATCACCTGCTGTAAAATGTAGCCTTTCTTCTGTGTAGCATTCACTGTTTAATATGAGTCATCAAAAATACTACTTTTCAAAGAAAATAGTAATTATCTTGACCTTTTAAATTAGGTTTACCTGAAACACAAGTGACCAAAGATCATGATTTATGTGCATTTTATTGTCCTACAATAAGCAAAATATGGTCCTATAAGCCAGCCATGGTAAATCTTATTATATTTAATATCATGTTATAAATATCTGTGTCTTCTTAACATAGACCCAAGGCTGAATCTGATGGAGCGGGTTCAGCTGCTCACACACAGGTTTGATGCTGTTTCAGTTTGCTGAGGTGTTTGGCAGGCATGGATCATAGAAGGAGTATTTCACCTTCTGGGCAAGCAACTGGAGACCAGAAAAAGCACTGTGGAGTGTCTAATAGAATGCTAAATATTTACATTACAGAATTGCTTCCTAGTAGCCCTTATGCAAGATTAACTCACTAAATAACTCACTAAATAGTAGGATGTTAGCTGACAGACTTTGTCTGTGTATTCACAACTCTTTTTTTTGTAAAAAAACTCTAACTTTTTATACCAGCAGGTACATTCACTACAAAACAAGTAATATATCATAATAAAATATTTCTCTTTGGTTTATATCATAATTTACATAAATATGAAATTATGACACCCTAGAAAGAAGTTATACAGTGACTTTTCAACTGATGCTAGATATTCCATACACTATTCTCCCTTGTAGGCATCTTTTGTGACTCTGGTGAGTTTGTAAGGGCTTGATTTGACATGGTCCCTTAAGGATGACATTATTTCTAAAATTCCTGTTGTTACACAGAATTACATTGCAGTCCACAATTGCTCCAAGGAGCTGTTATATTTAATTCTGTCAGTCATACCAGCAGATTTTGTTCTTTGGCCAACATTTTGTCCACAAAAACTTAACCACCAATGGCAACCGCCATGGGTGCATCCAGGGGATAGCACATGAAACTCCAGCTTTCATGAGGTGGAAGGGACAGCAAAGTTCTCTTTCCTGAATAATTCCTTTCAGGCTTCAGGGGCTTGTAGTATATGAACAGCAACTAATTGGCACCTCCCATATGAGTTTGATGTCACATAATTACGTGGGTCCAGCCCAAAGAACAGAATATTACATGAAATGTTGCCTCCCTGTAAAGCACAGAGAGGCACTGAGTGAGTGAGGTTCATCTTCCCTGCAAGAAAACCATCCAGGGCTGAGCTTTATAAGAGGTGGAGAGAAACAGTCAGTGACTCAGCTCTCCTGTGTTTCCTTACCTCCCTACCTTCAATATTGACACGACTGGACTACTAAACATATTACTCATTTCACATTCATTCAACTGATGACAAAAAATGACTGTTAAAAACAATTCATGCAGGATCCACACTCCTCACACACTCATTATTGAGGTGTGTATGTTTGTTTGATATTCATGGTTACAAGCAATGATGGATCCATGTCAGAATGGGTCATGTTATGCCAACAATGTCTGCTAAAGTTTTTACTTGATCTTTTTCAACTAAGTTATCTTCCCAAATAAATTCATCTTGATGCTCTTATTTATAACAAATCTATCACACCATATTTATTATTCTGCATGCTATAGTTCTCTTCAAAACCTAGCAAAACAATTATTGGCAATAACCGACATTTTTCAAAGTCCCTTTTGTGTTTCTTGTTCCAGGAACCACCACCAATTAATAAAGTTGTTAAGGGACAGTAGATTTATTCTGTCTCCAATGAAGAATACACGTGAGTGAAATTATACAGGCCTAATAAATGTAATGTAGCTATGTCCATCCAAATATGAAATTACATAATCCCAAAAACTGAATAAGATACTGCTTAAGCAAATGTTTAATGATTTCTATCAGGGTTTGGAAATGTTTTAGTTATTTAAAAAAATACATAATTTATTTCAATTATGTAATTTACCTGATTTTGGTGGTGGTGTTTCTAAGTGCTAGTGGTTTCTTTCCTACCAAATTAACATGCTCTTTTTTTCTAAATGATGATTTTCACATTAGAATCTGTAAATAGGAAAAATATTGATTTTTCTTTTCAGTGATGTGTTTTTGTATTGCATTTTAATTGCTATCACTTTCCTTTAAATAATATATTTATTATTGCATATAAAAAAATTAACATAAAATAACATAACATAAAATTATTGCATATAAACTGAAATAATTTTAAACGTAATACGAATGCAAATCTATTTTATCATTTGCTTAGATGTCAGAACCGTAATTTATGGCAACATTGAGG